>NC_089230.1:77700530-78373728 GCF_963924675.1 Phocoena phocoena
AGAGAATGTAGATTAACAAAGAATAAATAAAAATCATTCATAATGCATCACTCTACAATTACTGCTGACATTAACATTGTATTGTACATTATTTCACTCATTTTTACATTTGTTTCTGTTTTTTTCTTATTTTAAAAAAAGATTATTTCTTGGGCTTCCCTGGTGGCGCAGTGGTTGAGAGTCTGCCTGCCGATGCAGGGGACGCGGGTTCGTGCCCCGGTCCGGGAAGATCCCACATGCCGCGGAGCGGCTGGGTCCGTGAGCCATGGCCGCTGAGCCTGCATGTCCGGAGCCTGTGCTCCGCAACGGGAGAGGCCACAACAGTGAGAGGCCCGCGTACCGCAAAAAAAAAAAAAAAAAAAAAAAAAAAAGATTATTTCTAGACAAAAGCACGATGGCCAAGGCTTTCATCTCAAACACTGAAGCAAACAGTTGGGGTGAGTGATACCATCTCTCGTTTAGATTTAAAGGGTAAATTTAATAACATGTCTTTAATAGAGCAAATTCTCAAACAAAAACCTTAACTAGAATCCAAAGGATTTAGAATCCTCATTTAACTTGTTCCCCCCTGCCTCCATGCTGTGCTTTTAGGAGAAATATTAAAATAAGAATAAGAAAAGAACACATGATTTATGTTTTAAGTGGAAGTTCACGGTCACAAAGAATCACTATTAATGCAGTCTCTTTAGTTCAGCTAAAGTCCAAGGACAAGTGATATTCACCAGCATCACACTCTTCAAGATTATCTAGAAAATATTTAATTATGTTGAATTGATTTGTAGCTAAACATAAAATCCAATTACCCAGAATAGCCCATTACTTGAATATTCCAATAAAATATTACATAGTCTTTGAAGAATGAGAGTCATCAAAAATGGATCTTCTTTAACATAGCTACCTTTTAGACTGTACTTTCTAAGACTCTCATTATTTCATTTGCTAATCTTCTAACAGAACCTATTTATTTATTTTTGTCTGTGTGCCATGCAGCTTGTGGGATCTTAGTTCCCTGACCAGGGATTGAACCCATGCCCCTACCCAGTGGAAGCAGGAGTCCTAACCACTGGACCACTAGGGAATTCCCTAACAGAACCTAATTTAGACCCTGAAATAGAAAATTCCTGAGACATACATTCAAGGATTCAGGCCAGCCTTCGGATTTAACTCTTCTGGAAGAGACTGAGCTTTAGTATTTTGACAGAGAATAAGAATTCTGCAGACCTTGATCTGTCACAGAGTTTCAGTATAGTTTTCAAAGCACCCAGATACACACTGTCTCATGTGCTTTTCACAGCCATTTAAGTTATGTAGTGAAGATATTGTTATCTTTCACTTACAACAAAGACACAGATTCAGAGATATTAAATGGCTTTTTTCCTATGGGCGCAAAACACTGAAACTGCAGGGTTAGCACAGTATTCTTGTTTTTCCTACTGTGAAAATGAGCAACCTTGGGCATGTCACAGAGTCTCCTCGGAGTTCTTCTTTCACTAGTAAAATGCAGGGATCAGGCTAGATGACCTTTTATTTCCCATGAGCTATCACCCTCTAGAGCACAACGCTCTTGGGCCCTAACAGTTAGGTAGTAGGAAACCTTATTTTGCTGGAATTGACCTTTCTTACTGACTTTATGGATCCCTTTTCCTCTCAAAGTGTGGTTCACAAACTCCTGGGGGCTGAAGACTCCTTCATAGTGTCTGTGAGTTAAAACTATCAGAATAAAAGTAAGAAATTATCTTTTTCACTGTGTTAGTATCTGTTAAAATTATACAAAAGTGATAATGGGTCAAATTGTGAGCACCTAAGCACCAAATCAAAGCACCAAACTATCTAAGCAGGTACTGTTTTCTTCATCATCTAGCAGTCCAAACAAAAGTAAAAAACAAAACAAAACAACAACAACAAATGCTAGATTCAAGAATGTGCTTCATGGAGCAGTAAAAATTATTCATTTTATTAAATAGCCATGCTTGAGTGCACATCTTTTTAACCATCTATATGACAAAATTGGAAGCATGCAAAAAGCACTTCTGCTGCATGCTTAAGTATGATGATTTTCACAAGAAAAATGACTTGGGTGATTGAGTTGCAAGCTGAACTAACTTCTTTTTAGATGGAACAAATTTTTACTTGGAAAAATAGCTATTAGAAAACTATGAATGACGTGAAACCACCATTTCAAAGAAAACAAATTACAGTATTTGCTGCTGATGCTAAATTCTAGCTTTCAAGCAAAAATTAGACGTTTGAAAGATTTGTGTCCACCACAATGGGCTGGAAAGTTTTCTAATATTTAGAGACTTTTCTGATGAGATCAATGGTAATATTAACAGATATAATGGTTTCTTAGTATTGTACGATGAAATGTGTCAACATTTAGAAAGTTTATGTAACTCAGTGAACCAATATTTTCCAAATAATTAATGCATGGGTAAAAGGTCCATTCAAGGTGCAAGCTAGACCAAAGGATTTGAAGATAACACAGTATGAAAAGTTCACTGTTGTGATTTCTAATCAGTTGATGCCCAGAACAAACACGTCTGGTGTTTCTCATCTTTTTTCTTGTGTGCTTCCCCATTCCTACAATTCCGTCCCATTTTTCACTGTGTCTCTATATTCTCATTCTTTAAGGTCTATCAAATCTTGCATATAGGAAGCGCTAAAGAAGTATGTATTAATTTGTGTTAAATTATAACACAAATACACAACAAGCCAAATCTTTGAAATCTCAACCTCACTCAAGAAAAACAAGTACTTATTGCCCATTTCCCATAAGGAATTGGGGACCCAGAGGTGCATGTAATACACGTTCTCCCTGGAGGACAGACATGCTTCCTGCACACTCTCTACCTGGGAACCTCCCACAGCAGCCCAATCCCCTGTGGTCTCTTACTCCACATCTTGGGCAGCAATCACTTGAAGCCTCTGAGTTCTATGTCTATGTCTGTATGTTAATATATGTTGGCATACACTTCACTGCTCGGGAAGACCAAGCCCTTTGAACGCTTGCTTGACTGGTATCTAGTGCAATGAAAAATTCACTTGCTCCTTGCCCACGGTTGAAACGTGGAGACTTTTAAATTACTTAGTTGCTGTCTTTCTGTAAAAGTTTTTGCATTTATTTGTATCGCATCTTGATTCAAAAAGGAATCAAAGCATACCAAATTGTTACATATGTATGCTTTACACATACTTTGAATTGCGAACTTCGACTTTTTCCCAGGTAGGGACACGTGCTACAACACTCTCACGATGCTGTGCAGTGGCTGCTAGTCCCGTTCAGTTGGCCGCACCATCACAAGGGAAAACAATCAGTATACTTAAAACCATTCTGTGTCCATACGACCCTTCTGGTTTTCACTTGCAGTATAGTATTCAACAAATTATGCACGAGACATTCAACAGTGTATTATAAAACAGTATATTCTGCCAACTGTAGGCTGGTTTAAGTGTTCTGAGCGCATTTAAGGTGGGCTGGTCTAAGCTCTGAGGCTCCGTAGGGTAGGTGTCTGAAATGCATTTTTGACATACAACATTTTCAACTTATGACAACCCATCATCAGTCCAGGAATATATGTACCTCCTCCTCTGTGACCCCAAAGAAACCTGGCTCTGAACTAACAGTGGCACCTCCAGAGTTTCCCTGAGAGAGGAGCTTAGACAAAGAGAAGGGGGTGGGATAACATAGCAGATCTGGATGTGCTGTGTCATGGCCACCAAGCTCATCTTCCCAGACATCCTAGCAGAGCTGAGCCCAACGCCCACAGCAGCGACCTTCATAACGCGCCCTCACCACCCTCTCTTCTCTACTTCTCATCCAAAGATTTTTCATGCTTTCATTCATTTTCTGAGCTTAGACGTACCCAGCACTCTTGCAGGCACTGATCAAAGAGTCAGGCACCTGTCTCTCAGGCCCCTTTCCTTCTGTTTTTCTGTCATTTGACTGATTCCTTTGCCCACTGAATGAACCACCTAAGAATAATGAACCATACCTCGAATAATTTCTTTGCCTAGTCAACTGCGATAAACTTCACCACCTTCGCTATAACCAAAAGCTACAAGTGGGTGCCCCAATTCTAAAATCTTAAACTCTAAACTTCCACACGCAGGACACAGCTTTCCTTCTTTCTGTTTCTTTCTTTTATTCACCAGACTTGACACTTGACACCCCAGGCCATCCAAAACACCTCTCCTTATCACTGTACCTTTTAGTTGCTTTTGTTTTTTCCCTGTTTTACTGTGATATAATTGACATAACTTTGCATTAGTTTGTTTTGCCTATGATTTGATATATATTTTTATCGTGAAATGATTACCACAGTAAGTTTAGTTAACACCCACCACCTCAAAGTTTTTTCTTCTTCTATATATATATATATATATATATATATTTATTTATTTACTTATTTATATTTTTGGCTGCTTTGGGTCTTCATTGCTGTGCACAGGCTTTCTCTAGTTGCAGTGAGCGGGGGCTACTCTTCGTTGTGGCGCACGGGCTTCTCACTGTGTTGGCTTCTCTTGTTGCAGAGCACAGGCTCTAGGTGTGCGGGCTTCAGTAGTTGTGACACGTGGGCTCAGTGGTTGTGGCTGGTGGGCCCTAGAGCGCAGGCTCAGTAGTTGTGGTGCACGGGCTTAGTTGCTCTGCAGCATGTGGGATCTTCCCCGACCAGTGCTTGAACCCGTGTCCCCTGCACTGGCAGGCGGATTCTTAACCACTGCACCACCAGGGAAGTCCCAGTTTTTCTTTTTATGATAAGAACTTTTAAGGTCTACTCTCCTAGCAACTTTCAAATATACAATAGAGTACTGTTTACTATAGTAACTATATTGTATCTTACACCCTAGGACTTATTTATCCTGTAACTGGAAGTCTGCATCTTTTGATCACCTCTCCTATTCCCCCCAGCCCCTATGTGACAGTATGGTATTTGTCCTTCTCTGACTTATTTCACTTGGTATAATGCCCTCAAGATGCAACCATGTTGTCAAAAATGGCAAGATTTCATTCTTTTTTAATGGCTGAATAATATTACATTGTGTGTGTATTATATGTATATGTACACTGTATCTCTATATATTTATACCCTGTTTTCTTTATCCACTCATCCACGGATAGACACCTTGTTTCCATGTCTTGGCTATTGTGAATAATGCTGTAAAAAACATAGGAATGCAGATTCCCGTTCGAGATCCTGATTTCATTTTCTTTGAACACATACCATAAGTGGGATTGCTGGATCATATGGTAGCTCTATTTTTAGTTTTCTGAGGACCCTCCACACTGTTCTCCATAGTGGCTGCACTGATTTACATTCCCACCAACAGCATACATTTTCTTCACGTCCTTGCCAGCACTTCTTATCTCCTGTCTTTGGATGATGGCCATTCTAAGAGGTGTGAGGTGATGTCTCATTGCAGTTTTGTTTTCCATTTCTATGATGATTAGTGATGTTGAGCACCTTTTCACGTACGCATTGGCCATCTGTACGTCGTCTTTGGAAAAATGTCTATTCAGATCCTCTGCCCATTTTTCAAATCAGATTTTTTTTTTTGCTATTGCATTGCATGAATTCTTCATGTATTTTGGATATTAACCCTTTATCACGAATATGATTCACAAATATTTTCTCCCATTCCATAGGTTGTCTTTTCGTTTTGTTGATGTTTCCTATGCAGGAAGCTTTTTAGTTTGGTGTAGTCCCAGTTTATTTTTAATTTTGTTGCCTTTGCTTTTGGTGTCAAATTCATTTCTTTCTATTTCTTCAATAAGTACTTTTTAAAGTACCAAATATGTACCTTCTCAGAAAAATACAGAGAGCCATAGATCAGCCTTTCACCTGAAATCATTCTTTTTAGATCCTCAAAGGATTTTGGCACAAAGTGAACATGGCGAGGAGATTTAGATTCCAACATCCTTTTCTTTCTTTTTTTCCTTTTTAATTTTGAGTGAATCACAGCTTAGAAAACAAGTGGTGTGTGTTTCAGGGTCAGTGAGAGTTGCTGATTATGGGTTGATTCCTTTCTACTTAAAGTGAAAAATCCTGATTTGATCGACACATTTCTTTCTTTCATAGGTGAGTTACAGAGAGAGAACAATGGATAAGACATTGTCGCTAACCTCAGTACATTAAAAAAAAAACATGTGAATGATACTGGATTCTAATTATTTCCAATAAAATGTGTTAATGTCTATCATACAGAGACAGGAGTGGGAAGGATTTGGGTGCCCTTGCCCTTGGTGATTAGAGAAGACTTCCAAGAAGGCATTAGGTTTCATTGCATCAGAAAATTGTTCAGAACAAATATAATTGTACTTGCCACAGGGAGCAAAAGCAAAACAATCAGGAAAGGATACATTATTGAAATACATTTGGATTTTCTCATGACACTGAAGTGACTCTTATAATTTCTTTTCAGTACTGATAGATCTCAGTCTGACAGCCGATAAAACTGCAGCAATACATTCTCCCGCTTATGGAAAAAAGAAGTAATCATATTTAATTGACATTTTATTGCTAGCCTAGCCAAGTAGAGTGGAAAGAACTGGCTTTATTTTCGGTACTTACTCAAAACTTCTCTTATATTAATTGTACTGTAAGGCACAGAATTGTTGTGACAGTCACTGTTCACCTGGTCTCCCCACAACTTTTTGCTCCTGCATATAACGAATGACTCCATATACCGCCTCAGAACTTGTAGGAAGAGCCCCACTGATTCTTTTATTTAAGCACATTTAAATTTTTTTATTAATTTTCCAAAATAAATGAATAAGGAAATCTTCCCTCACTCCTTTCAACTCTTTATAAGGGCACAGAACCTTTAAAGGTGATAGAAAGTCATGTTAAAAATGACTCCCCCAAGAGTCCTCCAGTTTCGCACTGAAGAATCTGTGATGGCAAAAGAAACTCTAAGCAAGAAGCTGACTCAGCAGAATAGAGAAACATAATCCATAACCTCCCCCTAAATTCTCCCGTACTTGCCAAACAACAGGCTGGGGGATTCGGGGGCACCGGTGCCATGCACATGGCAAGATGTGGCAGAAGCTCTGGGAACCGTCAGTGCTTGACACTCTAGTCCTACTGTTTCTGGTAAACTCATCCAAACGCTATGGTCAAGGCTACCGGAGTCTGTGTCGGGTCAACAGAAAAGCACTGACCACAGGTGCCACAATCTGCTCTCCAGGACAGGAGTGGGAGGGGTGTTTCTCCTGTCATCGAGTGCACTGACCAGGGACAAAGGACACAGGCAATTGTGGGAAAATTCTGGTCAGATCCAATGATAGTTTTCTCATTAGAAGACAAGGGAAAAGGAAAAAGGCAATCAAACAAACGAAAATATAGATCCCATGAGAAACACTTAGGTGACACAAGAAAAGGGATAGCATCCTAAATACAAGGAGGAAGGGCACGACAGAAAAGACTGACTAAGGAGACCAGACTAAACAGAGGGAAGCGGATGTGGTAAGCTCAGTGGTAGGCAAGGATGTGTACCATTATGAGAGGGGGAAGCCAAGAGAAGATAAAAAGGCAAGCATATGTAATTATGGAAAGCATATAAAATCTGAAATAAAAATGGAATGTGGTGAAATGATGAAAATTTATGAGAACTAAAATTCCAAAAGGAAAACTGAAATCCACCATTGAAGATAATAAACTGAAGAAGCAATACTACAGAAAACCAAATAAACAATGAAGGAAGAACTTGAAAAGTTCCACTTGACGTATAACGGGTAAGGACAAAGAAATTAAAATAATAATAAAATATGATACATATAGAGAATGTCAACTATAAACTACAATGACTGGTCTTTTTGAAGACATAATTTTTAAAAATGTTTCCTCGAAAAAATTCTCAATGAAAATCTATACAGTTTTATTTCTGAACTTGAAAAAAATTATTCTCAAGGTCATTTAGAAGTATGAACAGGAAGAACACCTAATAAAAAGTAGTTATAACAACTGGGTATTAAAATAGCTAATAAAGCTAAGGTAACTAAGTTAATGTGGTGGTAGCATAGGAACCTACAGGTTCGATTAATAAACAAACGCTGTATGTGAAAACAAAGTATAAGCTAAAGGAGGCATCACAAACCGAAGGAAAGGCGTTAGAGTGATTCGGCAAATAACTGGGAAGTTGAATTCTTTTTCCACTTTGAGCCTCAGTTCACTCTATGCATCAATATATTTTCCAAATATATTAAATAAAGGTAGAAAACTAAGATACGAGATGAATCAATTTTTAGCAATATGATGAACCAGGCTACCAAATTAACCCTCATGCTACAGAATACCTAAGAGTATTAAATAGATACATTCCCCCTCGTAGACCCATACAGACACACAAACCTAGAATTAGCAAGAGGAGGAGAGGGGCTGAACTGTCTAGAAAATAAGGATCAGCGGTGGGAGTCCGAAATAACACGAAAGAGCCAACACCAAGAGCTGATCTGCCTGACACTGCTGAAGCTGTGCTACTGGGGAATTTACCAATTCCTTGCTGACAAACATTTTGGGTTTTACCTGGCTACCTCCACACAGGATGGAAGACAAAGGCTGCTGCCTGTACAGGGTGAGATTTTGGAACTGAGGCAACCACACGAGACTGAAGCCATCAAAAGTCACCGTAAGTAGGTGAACTAGGGGAGAAAAACAAAAGGAGAGTGTGAAATCTTCTCTGCTTCACTTGGTTCCCAGTGGATAAGACAAAAGGAAAAAGAATTTCTGAAAAGTCGGAGTTGTAAACCAACCCTCACCCCGGTTGAAGACGAAGTTCGCATCTATTTTAACACTAATATGGACTGTCTTATTCCTTGAAGGTTACGCAGTCGTAGGTCCTAAAGCCACTTGCATGTTGCTTTGTCCAGGAGTCTAGGAAAGGGTGTGGAGATCTTGGCTTCCCTTTCATTGTTTACTATCCATATGATATAAATATATTTATGGATTATATTAAATCCATATAATATAAACCTATATAATAAAATATAAAACCATTGCCTTTAACTTCCTTCCTCAACGTGTGGCAAGGAGTGGGGGATGGATTCAGGCATGGTAAGTGTTGTAAATATAACAATAAATAAATATACTCTGATATATTCACTGCGTATTTAAAATTTTTGCATCAAAAAATTTACCAAATTACCGATTTCTGTGTAATTATTTAGTGTTTTGTATTTGTCCCATCATTCTTTAACATAAAGATTTCAATTTACAATACACACTTCTGAATTAATAAGCAAAACTTTAGAGAGCTGAGAAAGCTTGATCAATTATGGAGAAATGACTAGCCTAGATCTTCAAGACAGAGGAAATTAACCCCAATGTGTTCATGTATTGCTAGAAGGCTTCTGTTAGGTTTTCAGGGTTTGAAAGATTGTGACCTTTCAAGGTAGATGGAGAGATTTGGTTTGCAGGTGTGAAAATACTCAGAAATTCCACATTTAAATTTTAGGACATGGCTTTGTGATCACGAACTCTACTCTTAAAAGAATTATTCATAGCGTGATTCAAAAAGTTATGAACAATGATTGTGTCAAGAGAAAAACAAACAGAAACAGATTCATGATCCGTTCTAACGAGCATCAGTAACGTCGCTATGCTTTGTGTGGGCATCTGCTCTATACAACCCTTGAGATGTTCTCCAAACTAAAATGGTAAAACGGCCAGAAAGGTGGAGTGACCATGATGCAATCTGGTTGAACAATACCCATAAACCACGTGTTGGATTGGCTGCCACTCTAAGTCTTTGATTCAACTGCCTGAACACAAAAAAACATACTTCTCACCAAACAGCAACGGCATCTGATTTTAGAATTAAGCTCAGAGGAGTGGATTTTCCAAAGCCACTGAACGAGTTAATGATGGAGCCAGACCAGAACCCAGGGCTCCCAGCTGGCACTCTGCTCTATGTCCCCGCATTTCCCCAATTCTATTACATCTCCGTCTTCATTATGATCAAATCATGAGTAAATTAATAATTACTTGAAAATGTCATTTCTTAAGAATAACTCATTTTCATACTTTGAGTTGCCTTTTCACAGCCTCTTCAGATACGGCTTCTGAAATTAGAACATAGAGGCCATCAAAATACTCACAAGTACACAGTAATGTATGGCCTTTAGTGATAAATCACCCTGGCCTTTATCTTTCTTACAAATTGATTACGCCCTCTAGCATGAACTAGACAGGGATTCAAATGGTTATTCTGAACTACTTGTTCTTTAATAGGTTTTTTAAAATAAAGACGTCTGCCTATGTTTTCATAGCTTTCTCCTTGGTTGTTTTTTCTCAACAGGCCTATGGCTTTGAATTTAAACAGAAAAAATGGGTAATTAAAGTTACCAAACGTTTAATGAGGACACTATGGTAATAGAGAAGATTTTGCAAAATAAGGCATCTTAAATAGATCTAAAGAAATTTTACTTTTAGACAAAAATAAAACATCCACTTATTTATCCAGTGTTAACTTCTCAGTAATATTATCTAAGGGGAAGCCATACTCCATAGAAATGCTGTAATGGTGTTTTATTTTAAATACTCACCACCTGCATGCCATTCTACCATAAAGCATTTATTTGAAGTAAGCAGTGTCCAAAACTTTAGCAGGTTTCTAAAAGGCTAATTATTTTTACATCCCACCACCGCAGAAACTTATAATAGTCAAACCTGTGAAACCAATCTTGGAAATAGAAAAAAACAAAAACAAAACACATGCTACCTAATTTCTGTCAAAGACAATCAGAATTTATGTTTGCTCCTCCCATCTCCCCCCTATCCTCTCCTGCTCTCGTTTCTCACTGCTTTTTGCCAGAGACACTAGGTGTCTCTCAGTTGTAACCACTCATGCTACTGGTGCACACTGACATGACCGTGACCATTACAGAAGGCACTGGAGAGAAAGCAGATACAAAACCAAACATCTATAGGATTCCTACCACACTTTCCAGCTCATCAAGGCCCTGCTCCCAGTCTGCTTGCCAGAGATGTTTCTGCCCAAGCTTTTGGGCAGACACTGTATTTTTTTTTTTTTTTTTTTTTTGCGGTACGCGGGCCTCACTGCTGTGGCCTCTTCCGTTGCGGAGCACAGGCTCCGGACGCGCAGGCTCAGTGGCCATGGCTCACGGGCCCAGCCGCTCTGCGGCATGTGGGATCTTCCTGGACTGGGGCACGAACCTGTGTCCCCTGCATCGGCAGGTGGACTCTCAACCACTGCGCCACCAGGGAAGCCCCCTGTCTTAAAATATAGCCTCCTTATTCCTCTCTTTCTCCCCCTTCCACTTCTTCTCTCTATAATACAATCTATTTGTTGGGAAAATAAGTTGTTTTTCCTATACAGGCTGGATTTTACCAAAGGTTTCCTCATGGTTAATTTAACATGTTCCTCTGCATTGCCTGTAAGTTTGTAACTCATTGTAGAGCCTTCAAGTTTGATGTGTTGACAAGACAGACTACTTCAGAAGTCACGTGGCATTTTAAACCAGGCATCTGATTCCAAAGCTCACGCTCTGAGCCAAAATAATTTCACTTACCCTTGGAGCCATCTCTTAAAAAGATCTAGCCTCCATGTGGCAAATGCCCCAGATAATGTTCATCTTTGTTGCCAGTTGAGCTGATAGATAGGTTTTTCTTAATAAGAAATAGCTACAAAAAGGCATTCAATGATGTGGAAACGTTTAGGCCAACAGTATATTTTGACAAATTTTAAGCCTTATTTCATCCTTACCTAATAAATTATTATTTGCATCAGAAACACTGGTAAAGGAAAAACTGCGCTAAGCTAAAATAGAGCTCATTATTGGGAATTTCTAAGTCCTTGTTAAATAATTCAAAATAAAAAGGGAAAAGCCATACTGAGGACCCCTCATCCCTATATTGTCCACTTGAGCACAGTTTGATGCAAACTCTATTCTCGCTGATGGATTGACTGCTGACTGCACCAGGCTTCCCAGATCTTAGAGATGATCAAAATATGCATCATCTGAGAAGACAATATGGTTTCTCTCTCAACTGAAATAGGTCAGCCGTTTCTTGCTCCGAGCTATGATTACTTTTCTCTTTATCTTACTAAAAACGATGATTTTGTTGCCACATTTTGCCCTGATATAAAAAGTTAGTTTACTTTGGAGAAAGTGCGCATAAACTCATTCCAGATTCAGCATCTTTAATTCTAGTTTCATAAATGAGTTGCTTAGCTTTCATTTTATTTAACAAGTTAAACAGACATTTGAAAAGTAAAAATGCTTCCTGATGTAAGCAGGTGAGCTTTTCAGCTTTCTTTTGTTAATAGGCTTTACTTCCAATTAAAAAAATCTGTTTTCATGTAGAAATTTCATTTACTTTGTAAACATTAGGCTTATAAAGTATTTAACATGAGTAGGCATATAATACTCTAAATTCAGATTTCACCCCAAGCTTATCAATATTCCAAAAGCATTGCCATTTCTAATAGCTTGGCTACTACACCCCAAAACATGCTGAGAGGTATGAACTGTACATAAGGAGGAAATATTTCTGTAAAAAAGCCATTAAAAGCTGAAGTTTCATTGTAAATGAATATAGTTCTGATGCTCAGAGACTTTTTCTTTTAGAATCTATTTTGTCTTTTTAATTGTGAAATATTTTTTCAACATAAAAATATGTCACAATATAAAAAGCATAGCTCTTGAGTACACAAACTATATATTTTCACCACTTGCTGATATTTTTCTTATATTTACTTCAGATTCTGTATTTTTAAAAGAAACTTGAGAAGTATGAATATACTGGAGAACTGTTTCGTGTGTGTGTGTGTGTGTGTGTTTGTTAAAGTTGCTTTGTGTATATAATTTTCAAAACTGGTTTATGTGAGTATCTCTCCTCCTTGGATACTTCCTTCTTCCCTATAAGTCAACATTTATGCTTTCAAAATTTATCACTGTTGACACACGAAGACCTAATTTATTCATTTTAACTGCCACAGAATATTCATTTTTGCCATACCACATCCAGCCATCATTTGAAAAGGGACAATGTTATTTCCAAGTTTGAGCTACTTCAGAAATGTTAACATGCACAGCCCTGTACAGGTGTCCTTTGTACAGTATACAAAGTATTTTAGAGCATAGATATCTTTAACTTTACCCGGTGATAAACTCCATTTCCCCACACAATCACTAACACCTGATATTGTTGCTAAGTTATCTTTTTTTTTTAAAGTTAATATCAATAGAATTGGTATGAAACATGTCATTGTTTTCTAGACTTGCATTTCCTGGAACCGCTGAGGTTGATCATCATTCAGGTTAATTTTCCTTCTGCGTTTTCCCTTCTATTAAAGTGCCTTTTCATATTGTTACCTCACTTTCCTATTGGATTGTTTAGCTCTTCTTATTGGTATGCAGTTCACTGTATAATATATAATATTATATAATTATA
Organism: Phocoena phocoena; assembly: GCF_963924675.1. Classification (NCBI taxonomy): domain Eukaryota; kingdom Metazoa; phylum Chordata; class Mammalia; order Artiodactyla; family Phocoenidae; genus Phocoena; species Phocoena phocoena. The sequence goes on from NC_089230.1 coordinate 77,713,943, forward strand.
ATGATAAATTTTACAGATTTTTTGAGGGAAATACCATAACCCTATTTACCATGTGAACAACTGAAATATATCTTTATAAAAACATTTTCTTTCTCAGCTGTCTTGGTTCCATAAACAATTCTAGCACACCGAGGCCTTGGGAACGTGACAGCCAGTTGGGAGGAAGAAGACAAAGCTGCTGGTACTTACTGGGAATATGCCCCCCGGAGAAAGACAAGAAGCTGATGACTAGGCCTATCTCCTCCTCAGGTGGACCTCCTGTATTTGCTAGTAGGAGGAAATTTTATCTATGGAACATCCTTAGTTGGACATTCCTAGCAAAAGAATTACTTATTTAAATGGACCCAGAATCTATGAGAGCTCCTTGAAGATGGTCATACAAGCTGTAAAATTCTCTGGGTTATAAAATGGAGATGCTTAACAACTTAAAGCTCCCTCTGTGTGAGACACCCCACAAAATCTCGCTTGGAGACCTCGTCTACTGTTCGAGGATAGAGAGACACATCTCTCCACAAGGACCCTGGGAAACACAGAGAATGTCCCACATCTCGCTCTGATCCACCTTTGCCCTGTGATTTTCTATCTCTTTGAAATAATTAGTTACGCTGGTATTGAATGAGGTCTCTCTGATTCACAGGATTCAATGTGACAATCCAGTCATGGGCGTGCTCACACGTATGGGTAGCGATTTCGCCTGGATAAGCCTGACCCTCACTGGACCTCTGTATTGTCTACTTTCTGCCTTGTTTCTGGACTCTATCTCTGCCTATCTGATTTTACTTGAAACAACATAGAAATGGTCTTTCTATTGATTTCAGTTTCTTCAAAAAATACTATCTTTGCCACCTTCCTACTTATTCTCGCCTCAAGGCAACTGGTTTGTTAATGAGGCCCAAATTGGAGCCAGGATTGGAGTTAGGATTCTTCAACGTTCATATAAAGTATAAACTAAAGAGTTATGCCTCTTTTTCCATGTTGCCTTTCTGCATTAACAAAACGCTCCACTTTTGTTAAAATTTAAAAATAAAATATACTGATAAACCAGCTTTCAGTAGTATAATATTTTTGTAATGCCTGATCAAAAGGATGATTCTGTGAAAATCAGGTACCATCTAGATCTAGACAAACCTATAAACTTATTAATAAAATTCTAATAAATAAAACAGAAAACTCACTAAAAACATGCATATTGTTTTTTATAGAGATATCCACCCCGTGCATTCTCTGTAACTATTTGTGTACCGGCTGGCTTTTCCTAGATGGCACCTGCTTGAATTCTATCTGAAAAGAGGAAGAAAGCTATTCAAAGGAGTTACAAAATTTTCCAACACGAAGTCCCGATGGTATAAGGATAAAAAAATTAAAATCAATGTCTTGATTTTGTTCTCTGTTTTGAACAAACAATGCAGGCCCTTAGAAAATCAATATGTCAGCAGTCTATGGACTCCTATGGGAGCCACCTTTTCAAAGTTATTTTAAAAACAAATAGAAAACCAGGGTGATTATGTCACAAGGTGGTGAATATACAGTAACTGTGGTGAGAAGATTCTGTCACTCCAAAAATGAATGACAGACACAAATTCTTAATTTTAATCAATTGATAAAGAAAAGACTCCAACAGGAGAATACAAAAAACATAATTTGTCAAGATATTAGGACAGTTTTATGCTCAGCATCATGTAAACAATTTTTTCAAGACCTAAGAAAACTGCATTCAAATAAGCAAAGCTATAGAAAAGGATAACAAAATAAGAGGATACAAGCCCACTTTATCATAAATCTGGTTCACAGATTACAGATGAAGGATATATTAAAATTGACACAAATATATTATCTACTATAATTTTACCTCTATAAAAATAGGTGAGGCAATATACATATCAGATGAAGACAAGTTAAAATAAAAACTGTGTCAGTGAAATACAAAGAACTAAGGTGGGCAGTCAGTGGCTTATTTATTTTTTAACTGGAGGTTTGTACCTCTTAATCTTGTTCACCTATTTCCCAGCTGCCCTGGCAATCACCCATTTGTTCTCTGTATCTGTAAGTCTACTTTTGTATTGTATTGTTCGTTAGTTTTTTAGATTCTCTATATAAGTGAGATCATATGGTATTTGACTTATTTCACTTAGCATAACACCCTCTAGATCCATCCATGTTGTCCTAAATGGCAAGATTTCTTTTTATGGCCAAGTAATATTCCATTGTACTGGCTATTTTAAACAAAAAATATATGTAAAAGCCCTGGAGGAGTATGAAATGTTTAGAATAGTGTTTGATATACAGTAGGGCTCAGTAAATATCTACAATAGTAATTATTATTGAATTTCCACTAATTATATAAAACAGGATCTCTCCTGCTTCTGATATACAAATACATTGGAAATTGAATCAGATTCATATCCACTGAATTATATATATTTATAGTTTTTGACTTAATGACCACTTAGAAAACTTTCTATCACTAAAATGTAGAATTGTTTCTCATGAAGTCCTTGGTGACATCTTTGCATTCGTTATGAAATCAACAAAGAAATAAAGTCTTTAGAGTGAGCTAAAGCACTCACTTTATAAAAGCACTGAGAAAATTATGTTATTATAGTTATTTTGGATTCAGAAAAAACTCTTAAATTTCAAAGAATGTATTTTAATTGAGGTATAGTTTACACACAGTGGAATGCCCAGAACTTCACAGTGCCTGTTTTGATGAGCTGTGACACTTGCAGGCGCCCCTGTAAGCACACGCCAGTCCTTCCTGTCCCTTTTTAGTCAATCCCAGGCCCACCTTCGAATCAAGCACTACTGTGGCATCTTCTGCCATACATTAATTTTGCCTGTTTCAGAACTTATTAGAAATTTAGTCAAACCATATATGTTCTTTTGGGTCTGGTTTATTTTTCTTAGTCTAGTATGTTTTAGGTTGATTCACCCTGTTGTGTGCATCACTGACTCAACACATTTTATGGTTGAATAATATTCTATTAAGTATGTTTAAGATAATTTACTCACTGATCCTCCTGTCAGTGGAAATGAGGCATTTTCAGATTAATACTCAAGATTAAAGATACTATGAACATTCACAGACAATTGTTCTTGTCAACGTAGCTGCTGAATTGCTAGGCCATGTGGTAAGCGTACGACTGACTTTCTGAGGAACTTCCAGTCTGTTTTATGTGCTCACTAGCAATTTCTGACTTCCTACAACCCCAGTAGAATTTGGTATTGTTAGCCTTTTAAATTTTAGCCATTCTTGTAACTGTCCGTTGTATTTCTCTTCTGACTAATCAAGCTGCACATTATTCATGTATTTACTGTCCATTAGTATATATTTTTTCATGTGTTTAAATCTTTTGCTCATTTTTTTATTGAATTGTTGATCCATTCTTTCCTGATCGAATTACCTTAAGATATGTCTACAACCAACTGGCTGTATGTGTGTGCTCTACTGCAGGATTATCTACTTGGTAGCTTTTTGGTAAACTCTAGGATTTTCTCTGTTCCTGGTCATGTTGATTCTACATATAGTTTTACTTCTTCCTTTCTCAAAGTACCGCAGCCTTACTGCAATGGCAAGGAGGTCCAGTACAGTGATAACTAGAAGAGATGAGAGAGGACATCCCTCCCTTGTTTCTCATCTTGGGGGGAAAGTATTTGGTCTTTCACCGTTGGTATATCTGTAGGTTTTTCATAAAAAACAAAATTTCTTAAGTTGAGGAAGTTTCCTTCTATTCATACTTTTGTATTTTTTCTAAAAAATCATGAACGGGTGGTGAATTTTGGCAACTGATTTTTCTGCATATACTCGGATAATATGGGTTCTCTGTTAATATTATGAATTATATTGATTGTTAATGAATGAGAAAACAACATTGCATTCCTGGGATAAATACCACCTGATGATCATGTAGTATTTTTTTGTATGCTGCAGCATTCTATCTATTAATATGCAGTAAGGATTTTACTTCTGTGTTCATCTGAGATATTCTGAGTTTGTTTTTGTTTTTCCTTGTAATGTGAGTCTGCTTTTGATACTGAAGTACTTATGGTCTCATGAAATGAGTTAGAAATGTTCCCTATACTTCCATTCTCTAAACAGAGTTTGTGTAAGAGTGCTATTATTTCTTTCTTAAATGCATGATCATTTGGTCCTGGACTGGGCTTTGTAGGGAAGTTTATAAATTTAAATACTTTATTTAATCAGCATAGGGTAATTTAGGTTTTCTATTTCTTCTTGAGTCAGTTTTCATAATTTTCAAATTTCAAGGACTGTGTGTTTAACCTAAATTGTTGAGATTACTGTCAAAATTTTTTTCATATTTATATTTATCTATTATATTTTTAACAGCTTTATTGGTATACAGTGCTTTTATATTTATGTTGAAATTTTCTATTTTCTCCTTATTATTCATATTTTCCTTTTTTTAATTGAATGAAAGGTTCCTTAAATTCTATAATGCTTTACAATTTTCAAAAGTTTCATACACATGACTTTAGGTAATCCCATAATAACCCTTTCTTTCTTCCTACCCCTATACTGCCGCTACCCCTTCCTTCTCCCGATTGGTAACCACTAGTTTGTTCTCTATCTGTAAGTCTGCTTAGTTTTTTTGTTTTATTCACTAGTTTTTTTCTTTTTTCGGTTCTTTTTTTTTAACATCTTTATTGGAGTATAATTGCTTTACAATGCTGGGTTATTTCTGTATAACAAAGTGAATCAGCTATATATATACACATATCCCCATATCCCCTCCCTCTTGTGTCTCCCTCCCTCCCACCCTCCCTATCCCAGCCCTCTAGGTAGTCACAAAACACCGAGCTGCTCTCCCTGTGTGATGCAGCTGCTTCCCATTAGCTATCTATGTTACATTTGGTAGAGTATATATGTCAATGCTACTCTCTCACTTAGTCCCAGCTGACCCTTGCCCTTCCCTGTGTCCTCAAGTCCATTCCCTACCTCTGTGTCTTTATTCCTGTCCTGCCTCTAGGTTCTTAGGAACCATTTTTTTTTCTTTTTTTTTAGATTCCACATATATGTGTTAGCATACGGTATTTGTTTTTCTCTTTCTGACTTATTTCACTCAGTATGACAGTCTCTAGGTCCATCCACCTCACTACAAATAACTCAATTTCATTTCTTTTTATGGCTGAGTAATATTCCATTGTACATATGTGCCACATCATCTTTATCCATTCATCAGTCGATGGACACTTAGGTTGCTTCCATGTCCTGGCTATTGTAAACAGTGCTGCAATGAACATTGTGGTACATGATTCGTTTTGAATTATGGTTTTCTCAGGGTATACACCCATTAGTGGGATTGCTAGATCATATGGTAGTTCTATGTTTAGTTTTTTAAGGAAACTCCATACTGTTCTCCATAGTGGCTGTATCAATTTAAATTTCCACCAAAAGTGCAAGAGGGTTCCCTTTTCTCCACACCCTCTCCAGCATTTATTGTTTGTAGATTTTTTGATGGTGGCCATTCTGACTGGTGTGAGGTGATACCTCATTGTAGTTTTGATTTTCATTTCTCTAATGATTAGTGATGTTGAACATCCTTTCATGTGTTTGTGGGCAATCTGTGTATCTTCTTTGGAGAAATGTCTATTTAGACCTTCTGCCCATTTTTGGATTGGGTTGTTTTATAGATATTGAGTTGCATGAGCTGCTTGTAAATCTTGGAGATGAATCCTTTGTCAGTTGCTTCATTTGCAAACATTTTCTCCCATTTTGAGGGTTGTCTTTTCGTCTTGTTTATGTTTTCCTTTGCTGTGCAAAAGCTTTTAAATTTCATTGGGTCCCATTTGTTTACTTATGTTTCTATTTCCATTTCTCTAGGAGGTGGGTCAAAAAGGATCTTGCTGTGATTTATGTCATAGAGTGTTCTGCCTATGTTTTCCTCTAAGAGTTTTATAGTGTCTGGCCTCACATTTAGGTCTTTAACCCATTCTGAGCTTATTTTTGAGTATGGTATTAGGGAGTGTTCTAATTTCAGTCTTTTACATGTACCTGTCCACATTTCCCAGCAACACTTATTGAAGAGGCTGTCTTTTCTCCACTGTATATTCTTGCCTCCTTTATGAAAGATAAGGTGACCACACGTGTGTGGGTTTATCTCTGGGCTTTCTATATTGTTCCATTGATCTATATTTCTGTTTTTGTGCCAGTACCATACGGTCTTGATTACTGTAGCTTTGCAGTATAATTTGAAGTCAGGGAGCCTGATTCCTCCAGCTCCATTTTTCTTTCTCAAGATCGCTTTGGCTATTTGGGGTCTTTTGTGTTTCCATACAAATTGTGAAATGTTTTGTTCTAGTTCTAGGAAAAATGCCAATGGTAGTTTGATACGGATTGCACTGAATCTGTATCTGTAGATTACTTTGGGTACTACAGTCATTTTCACAATGTTGGTTCTTCCAATCCAGGAACATGGTATATCTCTCCATCTGTCTGTATTGTCTTTAATTTCTTTCATCACTGTCTTATAGGTTTCTGCATAAAGGGTTTTTGTCTCCTTCGTTAACTCTACTCCTAGGTATTTTATTCTTTTTGTTGCAATGGTAAATGGGAGTGTTTCCTTAATTTCTCTTTCAGATTTTTCGTCGTTAGTGTATCGGAATGCCAGAGATTTCTGTGCATTAATTTTGTATCCTGCTACTTTACCAAACTCATTGATTACTGTAGCAGTTTTCTGGTAGCATCTTTAGGATTCTCTATGTATAGTATCATGTCACTGCAAAAAGTGACAGTTTTACTTCTTCTTTCCTAATTTGGATTCCTTTTATTTCTTTTTCTTCTCTGATTTCTGTGGCTAAACGCTTCCAAAAAGATGTGGAATAACAGTGGTGAAAGTGGGCATACTTGTCTTGTTCCTGATTTTAGAGGAAATGCTTTCAGGTTTTCACCATTGAAAATGATGTTGGCTATGGGTTTGTCATATATGGCCGTTATTATGTTGAGGTAAGTTCCCTCTATGCCCACTTTCTGGACAGTTTTTATCATAAATGGATGTTGAATTTTGTTGAAAGCTTTTTCTGCATCTATTGAGATTATCATATGGCTTTTATCCTTCAGTTTGTTAATATGGTGTATCATATTGATTGATTTGCTTATATTGAAGAATCCTTCTATTTGTGGGATAAACCCCACCTGATTATGGTGTATGATCCTTTTAACGTGCTGTTGGATCCTGTTCTACTAGTGTTTTGCTAGAGGAACTAACAGAATGAGTTCCTCCCTCTGCTCTATTTTGGAAGAGTTTGAGAAGGATAGGTATTAGCTCTTTGCTAAATGTTTGATACAATTTGCCTGTGAAGCCATCTGGTCCTGGTCTTTCATTTGCTGGAGGATTTTTAATCACAGTCTCAATTTCAGTGCTTGTGACTGGTCTGTTTATGTTTTCTGTTTCTTCCTGGTTCAGTCCATAAGGTTGTGCTTTACTAAGAATTTGTCCATTTTTTCCAGGTTGTCCATCTTATTGGCATATAGTTCCTTGTAGTAATCCCTCAGGATTCTTTGTATTTCTGCAGTGTCAGTTGTTACTTCTCCTTTTTCATTTCTAATTTTGTGAATTTGAGTCTTCTCCCTTTTTTTTCTTGATGAGTCTGGCTAATGGTTTATCAATTTTGTTTATCTTGTCAAAGAACCAGCTTTAGTCTTATTGATCTTTGGTATTGTTTTCATTTCTTTTTCATTTGTTTTTGATCTGATCTTTATGATTTCTTTCCTTCTGCTAACTTTGGGGGTTTTTTGTTCTTCCTTCTCTAGCTGCTTTAGGTGTAAGGTTCTGTTGTTTATTTGAGATTTTTCTTGTTTCTTGAGGTATGATTGTATTGCTATGAACTTCCCACTTAGAACTGCTTTTGCTGCATCCCATAGGTTTTGGGTCGCCGTGCTTTCATTGTCATTTGCATCTAGGTATTTTTTGATTTCCTCAGTGATCTCTTGGTTATTAAGTAGGGTATTGGTTAGCCTCCATGTGTTTGTATTTTTTCCTCTAATTGATATCTAGTCTCATAGCACTGTGGTCGGAAAAGATATTTGATACGATTTCAAATTTCTTAAATTTACCAAGGCTTGATTTGTGACCCAAGATGTGATCTATCCGGGAGAATGTTCCATGAGCACTTGAGAAGAATGTGTATTCTGTTGTTTTTGGATGGAATGTACTATAAATATCAATTAACTCTATCTTGTTTAATGTGTCATTTAAAGCTTGTGTTTCCTTATATACTTTCATTTTGGATGATCTGTCCATTGGTGAAAGTGGGTTGTTAAAGTCCCCTACTATTACTGTGTTACTGTCAATTTCCCCTTTTATGGCTGTTAGCATTTGCCTTATGTATTGAAGTGCTCCTATGATGGGTGCATAAATATTTACAATTGTTATATCTTCTGCTTGGATTGATCCCTTGATCATTATGTAGTGTCCTTCTTTGTCTCTTCTAATAGTCTTTATTTTAAAGTCTATTTTTTCTGATATGAGTATTGCTACTCCAGGTTTCTTTTGATTTCCATTTGCATGGAATATCTTTTTCCGTACTCTCAATTTCAATCTGTATGTGTTCCTAGGTCTGAAGTGGGTCTCCTGTAGACACTATATATATGGGTCTTGATTTTGTATCCATTCAGCCAGTCTATGTCTTTTGGTTGGAGCATTTATTCTATTTACATTAAAGGTAATTATCAACATGTATGTTCTTATTACCATTTTCTTAATTGTTTTGGGTTATTTTTCATAGGTATTTTCCCTCTTTTGTGTTTTCTGCCTAGAGAAGTTCCTTTAGCATTTGTTGTAAAGCTGGTTTGCTGGTGCTGAATTCTCTTAGCTTTTGCTTATTTGTAAAGATTTTAATTTCTCCATCAAATATAAATGAGATTCTTGCTGGGCAGAATAATCTTGGTTGTAGGTTTTTCCCTTTCATCATTTTAAATATGTCCTGCCACTCCATTCTGGCTTGCAGAGTTTTTGCTGAAAGAGAAGCTGTTAACCTTATGGTGATTCCCTTGTATGTTATTTATTGCTTTTCCCTTGCTGCTTTTAGTATTTTTCCTTGTATTTAATTTTTGATAGTTTCATTAATATGTGTCTTGGCATGTTTCTCCTTGGATATATCCTGCATGGGACTTTCTGCACTTCCTAGAGTTAATTGACTATTTCCTTCCCCATATTAGGGAAGTTTTGAACTATAATTTCTTCATATATTTTCCCAGACCCTTTCTTTTTCTCTTCTTCTTCTGGGACCCCTACAATTTGAATGTTGGTATGTTTAATGTTGTCCCAGAGGTCTCTGAGATTGTCCTCAATTCTTTTCATTCTTTTTTCTTTATTCTGCTCTGTGGTAGTTATATCCACTATTTTATCTTCCAGGTCACTTATCTATTTTTCTGCCTCAGTTATTCTGCTCTTGCTTCCTTCTAGAGAATTTTTAACTTCATTTATTGTGTTGTTCATCATTGTTTGTTTACTCTTTAGTTCTTCTAGGTCCTTGTTAAACGTTTCTTGTATTTTCTCCATTCTAGTTCCAAGATTTTGCATCATCTTTACTATCATTACTCTGAATTCTTTTTCAGGTAGACTGCCTATTTCCTCTTCATTTGTTTGGTCTGGTGGGTTTTTACCTTGCTCCTTCACGTACTGCATATTTCTCTGTCTTTTCATTTTGCTTAACTTACTGTGTTTGGGGTCTCCTTTTCACAGGCTGCCAGTTCATAGTTCCCGTTGTGTTTGGTGTTTGCCTCCAGTGGGTAAGGTTGGTTCAGTGGCTTGTGTAGACTTCCTGGTGGAAGAGACTGGTGTCTGTGTTCCGGTGGGTGGGACTGGCCTTGTCTTTCTGGTGGACAGGGCTGGGTCTGTTGCTGTGTTTTGAGGTGTCTGTGAACTTAGTATGATTTTAGGCAGCCTCTCTGCTAATGGGTGGGGTTGTGTTCCTGTCTTGCTTGTTGTTTGGCATGGGGCGTCCAGCACTGGAATTTGCTGGTTGTTGGGTGGAGCTAGGTCTTAGCATTGAGACAGAGGTCTCTGGGAGACCTGTCTCACCGATTTATATTATGTGGGGCTGGGAGGTCTCTGGTGGTCCAATGTCCTGAACTTGGTTTTCTCACCTCAGAAGCTCAGGCCTGACACCAGGGTGGAGCAACAAGACCCTGTCAGCCACACGGCTCAGAAGAATAGGGAGAAAAAATGAAAGAAAAATAAAAAAAATTTTAAAAGATAAGTAAAATTTAAAAATTAGTAAAAGAAAAAAATAATTAAAAAAAAGAAGAGAGCAACCAAACGAATAAACAAATCCACCAGTGATAACAAGCGCTAAAAACTATATTAAGATAAACATAAAAGTCAGAAACACGTCAGTCGCTGACAGCAAACCACAAGTCTACAGTTGCTCCCAAAGTCTACTGCCTCCATTTTGGGTTGATCCGTTGTCTATTCAGGTATTCCACATATGCAGGGTACATCAAGTTGACTGAGGATTTAATCCGCTGCTCCTGAGGCTGCTGGGAGAGATTTCCCTTTCTCTTCTTTGTTTGCACAGCTCCTGGGGTTCAGCTTTCGTTTTGGCCCCGCCTCTGCGTGTAGGTTGCCCTCAGGCTTCTTTTCCCACCCAGATAGGATGGGGTTAAAGCAGCAGCTGATTAGGGGGCTCTGACTCAATCAGGCCGGGGGCAGGGAGGGGTACGGAATGCAGGGCAAGCCTGTGGCAGCAGAGGCCAGAGTGAATTTCAACAGCCTGAGGCACACAGTGTGTTCTCCCGGGGAAGTTGTCCCTGGATCATGGGACCCTGGCAGTGGCAGGCTGCACAGGCTCCCCGGAGGGCAGGTGTGGATAGTGACCTGTGCTCACACACAGGCTTCTTGGTGGCGGCAGTAGCAGCGTTAGCATTTCATGCCTGTCTCTGGGTTTTGACCTGATGGCCGCGGCTCGCGACCATCTCTGGAGCTCATTTAGGTGGTGCTCTGCCTTCTGTGGGCAGACAGGGAAGGAATCCCTTCTCCTCGTGCACCCTGAAACAATGGTCTCTTGCCTCTTAGGCAGTTCCAGACTTTTTCCTGGACTCCCTCCTGGCTAGCTGTGGTGCACTAGTCCCCTTCAGGCTGTGTTCACGCAGCCAACCCTAGTCCTTTCCCTGGGGTCTCATCTCTGAAGCCCGAGCCTCAGCTCCCAGCCCCCGCCCGCCCCGGTGGGTGAGCAGACAAGCCTCTCAGGCTGGTGAGTGCTGGTCAGCACTGATCCTCTCTGCTGAAATCTCTCTGCTTTGCCCTCTGCACCCCTGTTGCTGCGCTGCCCTCCGTGGCTCCGAACTTTCCCCCTGCCCACCCCGTCTCTGCCAGTGAAGGGGCTTCCTAGTGTGTGGAAACCTTTCCTCCTTCGCAGTTCCCTCCCACTGGTGCATGTCCTGTCCCTATTCTTTTGTCTCTGTTTATTCTTTGTTCTTTTGCCCTACCCAGGTACGTGGGGAGTTTCTTGCATTTTGGGAAGTCTGAGGTCTTCTGCCAGCATTCAGTAGGTGTTCTGTAGGAGTTGTTCCACATGTAGATGTATTTCTGATGTATTTGTGGGGAGGAAGGTGATCTCCACGTCTTACTCCTCCACCATCTTGAAGGTCCCTCCCTGTTGTATTTTTTAGATTAAGTGATATCATATCTGTCTTTCTCTGTCTTATTTCACTTAACATAATCCTCTCCAAGTCCATTCATGTTGCTGCAAACGGTAAAATTTTATTCTTTTTTTATTGTTGAATGGTATTCTAGTGTGTGTGTGTGTGTGTGTGTGTGTGTGTGTGTGTGTGTGTGTGTATGAGATCACATCTTTATCCATTCATCTCTTGCTGAACACTTAGGTTGCTTCCATAACTCAGCAATTATAAATAATACTGTTATGAGCATTGGGGTGCATGTATCTTTTCTAATTATTGTTTTTCAGATATATACCCAGGGGGGTTATATGGTAGTTTTATTTTTAGTTTTTTAAGAATCCTCCATACTGTTTTCTATAGTGGCTGCACCAATTTACATTCCCACCAACCGTGCACGAGGGTTCTCTTTCCTCCACATCCTCACCAACATTAGTTACTTGTCTTTTTGATGATGGCCTGTCTGACAGGTGTGAGACAATATCTAACTGTGGTTTTGATTTGAATTTCCCTGATGATTAGCTATGTTGAGCACCTTTTCATGTGCCTGTTGACCATCTGCATTTCCTCTTTGGAAAAATGTCTATTCAGTTCTTCTGCCCATATTTTTATTCCAGTTGTTTGGTTTTTTTGATGTTGACTTTTATGAGCTATTTATATACGTTGGATATTAACCCCTTATCAGTCACATCATTTGCAAACAGTTTCTCCCATTCTGTGGGGTTTTTTTTCATTTTTCTTTTAACACACATATATATGTGTGTGTGTGTACGTATGTATATATATATAAATAACTGTCTTTGTCCTTATATGCTGATTCCACTATTTCTGTCATTTCTGGTTCTATTTCTATTAACTAATGCTTTTTCTCATGGCTATGAGTTACACATTCTTTCTTTTTCACATGCGTGATGTCTGAATGGACGTAGACATTAATGATATCATATTGTTGAGCTTCTGTATTATGTTGTTCCAGCAGGCAGCTAATCTAGCTGTGAATCAGCAAGAATCTTCAAGGTGTGTTTCCAAGCTCTGTTAGAATCCCTCCAGCATAGCCTTTTCCTAGGACTGTAAAGTACTGTACTGCTAAGTTGTAACATTTTAAGGTCTCTACTGAATGCCTTATTAAGTAAGATCTTGCCATTATATCTGGATAGAATTTGGATGGTCCCAAGCACTGTGTGAGGTCTGGCCATTATGCAGCTCACAATTTCTTTGTAATATTTCTTTCCTGAGTAGTTTTTCTTTGCTTGGCCTTGTGAAGTGTCCTCCTACACATGTACAGCTTAGTATTCAACAAATGATCCAGAAAACCTCTGTTCAAATTTCCTGAGTTCTTCTTTTCAGGGTTTTCTTCTCTCCATGACTCTGATCCAGAAATTCTCTGCATCAGTTCTCTGGAACTCCAGTCTCTGCCCCATCAGTTCAGTGAGACTGCTGGGACTTGGCTAGGCTTCCTGTGCCACAGTCCAGAAAGGGCCTCCAGGCCCAAAGTCAAGGCAATCAGGGGGCTCACATAGTTCGCTTCCCTTATTTTAGGAATTGCAATTTTGTACTGCCTGTTGTCTGAAATTCACTAAGTCATAAATTTTTCCAGAGTTTTAGCTGTTTACATTGGGAAGGCTACTCTGTTAACAATGAACTTTATGACTTTTTAAATACTTTTTAATAAGTTCCAAGAAATTTTATTTTTTAAAAATAATTAGACATTTTATTATGCTTTTTCCAAAAAGTCATCTTAATATGCAAGTTTGAGATGCAAATCACCAATAAGAGTTGAATGCAGTTAATGCAATCAAGTCAACTTCTGAAATGTATCTCCATGAATCAGTTTCAGAAAATGGTTAATGTTAAGTTTTATATCAGAGGTCAAAATGTATACAGCAATGACCTGTATGTCCAACAATAAGACTACGTCTAAGAGACATAAAGAAAACTGGAAAGTCAAAAAATATGACTTCAATATTTATTAGATTTTTTTTGCATAATCCATATTACATATAATATATATTACTGTTTATATCTGATGAAAAATTAAATCATTTAAGCCTGACATTTATAATAGTCAGCTAACATCTAATATTACAATAAAGCTTGTCTTCTTTCCTTGTTTGTACATCTGCCTCTCCCATTCCACAGTACTTTTCCCTGAGTCCCTGTTCTCTTTCTGACTATGATTTCATGATTGCCATATAGTGATATTCCCCTAATTTTTGTGTATGTCCCCTCCTTTCCCTCAAGTTTTAATTTCATATTTCCATCTGCCTATATTTAGATTACTTCAATGTTTCCTCATATTCAATATATACAAACTCAATTTTTTCTGCTCACAAAGAAGCATTGCTTCCCATTTACCTAATTCTTCTTAGTGATATTTTTCCTATCTCTTAGTTTTATAATATTAATTTTTGCACTGATTCTTCTCTCTCCTTCACATTAAATCTTTTCTTGACTCCTTTGGATAACACTTCTTATATACAAGTGGTTATTTCTACTCCTGCTTGTGGAAGACTTATTACATTGAGAGTCCCGAATAAATGGCTTCCCTGCATTCACACCCTTTGCCCTGTATTCCCTCCTATTCTGACGCCATCTCTTACCACCATGTTACTGAATTTCTGAGCCTTACATGTGATAGACACCTTGGATTGACTACATCATTAGTCATTCTATCATCCTTTTAGAGTAAAGAAGCTGAAAAAGCATAAAACTACATTTTCTGTACTTCCTTGATGCTAGGGTTCTGAATATGTTGTTGGCTTAGAAATAAACGCACTCACAAAAACTGAATTAGTTGAAACTGAATCACACAGTGAGACTGGACAACACAGGGCATATATCTGGCTGTTGCACCTTGTAGCAGGACTGTTTTATGGACGCTGTGTCTGTAGTAGTAGCTCCTTGAGTCAGCAGGCAGCTTCCTGGTCATGACAGCAAAGGCAGCAATTCCTTCGGAGCCTATTCCTATTCAGCTGGGTAGTTGCGGAGGTCATTCGTGAAAGTACGGCCTAGTCTCTTCTTCAACTATTCCATAGCTATTCATGTATCCTTTTCTGCTTAAATTGGCTGGAGTGAATTCTGTTATCCATTGTTAAGAATGCTGATGAACAGTTTCCTTGTCTTTAAACAAGGATACTAGTATCTTGAAGGGTTACTAAAAGGATTGAATGGGACAATTCGGGTAAAGCATAACACATATTACCCGCCAAAAACTAGTTCTTGTTGTTGTGTTATTGTTACTCTTATTCTAAAGTGGCTTAACAATCAGAATGCCTGGGTCTGAATTATGGCTCTTAGCATATGTTCTTTCTGCAACCTTGGTCAAGTTGCTTGACTGCTCTAAGGCTTGACTTCTTTATCTATAAACTAGGTAAATAATATAACTACTTCATGTATTTTGGTAAAAATTAAGTGAGCATATGTAAATAAAATTTTCTTTTCTGTGTTTTGTTATTTTCCACACAAATCTGATTCCATCAAACTAATTTCCCATATTGCTTCCTATTTTTAATGCCATGACCTTACCTTGTTTCCTCAGAATTCTGAGCACACTTTTTAAAACTAACACCCAAGCGCCTCAACATTATGTATTCACTCCTTTTCAATTCAAATCCATTTTTCAAGCTGTTCCTTTTTCATGAAATCTTTTCAGGGACTTGCAACCTACCTTGATCACTTCCTTGATCTTGGAGCTCCTACAAACGGCACCATGCATTTTAACACTTCACTGTTTTTTTTCCACTAGTAAATGTGCCTTATTTCTTTCTCAAATGGATTTTTAGCTCCTTGAGATCAGTAACAACTACCTTCTAAAAATACATCTACAGGGGCTTCCCTGGTGGTGCAGTGGTTGAGAGTCCGCCTGCCGATGCAGGGGACACGGGTTCGAGCCCTGGTCTGGGAAGATCCCACATGCCGCGGAGCAACTAGGCCCGTGAGCCACAACTACTGAGCCTGCGCATCTGGAGCCCATGCTCCGCAACGAGAGAGGCCGCGACAGTGAGAGGCCCGCGCACCGCGATGAAGAGTGGCCCCCGCTCACCGCAACTAGAGGAAGCCCTCACACAGAAACGAAGACCCAACACAGCCAAAGATAAATAAATAAATAAATTAATTAAAAAAAAAATACATCTACAGAGCTCTTACAAGGGTTCACCATTTAACAGTCACTTGAAAAACTGCTGACTAGATGATTTACCATGACACTGATTGAATTCAAGTAGATTATATAATATTTTGGAATATGTTATTAAATATAGAGAACTTAGATATAAGAACTTGGTTAAAAGCATTTAATATTATATAAATATATATTTCTCTTATTTTTTCTCTTTACCAAAACATTTCTGTCTCTGGTTTCCTTTATTTGTGTTTAATTCTAACCACAGAAAGAATAATATTAAGTGAGCTGAGAAAGTGAACACGTAATATGCCACTGTCAACATTAGAACACGGGAATGACTTCTGTTTCTTAGACACATTTGTCAGCAGTGACATAAGAGTTTGCACAGATAAAAGAGCATTGTTTTCAACCTTGGTTGCACACTGGAATCACCTGGAGAACTTTAACAGTACCAATACCTGCGTCTTAACCCCAAAGACCTCCGTTTAATTGGACTGGCATATGGCTTGGCAACAGAATATTTACAGTTAGCCACATGAGTGTCATGAGCAATTAGGAATAAGAACCACTGGTCAGAGGCTGTTCTCCATTTATCATCCTCTCCTGTTCACTTTTCTCTCACTGCTTTGCTTTAGGAACACACTGCCTTCTTGGAGAGGTTTAAGGCCATTCCTTTGCCATCACTAGTGACACCTGTGGCACATATATACCAGTAAGGACGATAAAATGGCATTATTTTGAAAACTATTTTCTGAAAATACCTTTCTGTAATTTCAGCAGGCAGCAACAGTATTCATGTACGTTAGAAATAAGGTAACGACTAAAATATCAGCCTGGCAAAAAGAGAGGGGAGGAGAAAGGGAAAGAAAAGTCTACAGCTGCATTAACTATAAATGAAAGTTACAGTGTCAAGTTATATGTACCTGATTGATGGCGCCCAGATCATCAGCGAAGCTGTTTACTTCTGACAGAAGCAGAGATATTATAGATTTTCTCAACAAGCTGCAACTTCCCAGGGTTACCAGACTCTGAGAGACATAATGCTGCACCTGAAACTAAAGATCAAAATGAGTAGATTTCTATTTTCTATCAAGTTAGCTCAAAATATATTTAATGGGCACTTTCTAAAATTTACTATTGAGCTCCATGCTGCAGGGAGTACAAAAAGTGTCAACATAATTCTGGGTCAGTCTCAAGCAAAACTGTGAAACAGACAGATTATCATAATAGAAGTAATGAAATTTTATAGCAGTTAATATTTTGAAATGTGTGACAAGGTGCTAAAATGGAAGTTTTAGCTGAAGAACCAAAAGATCATTATCATTTAGATAGAGTACATACAGAATGAATCAAGATGATAAAACAGGGCTTCCCTGGTGGCGCAGTGGTTGAGAGTCCGCCTGCCGATGCAGGGGACATGGGTTCGTGCCCCAGTCCGGGAAGATCCCACATGCCACGGAGCAGCTGTGCCCGTGAGCCATGGCCACTGAGCCTGCGCGTCCGGAGCCTGGGCTCCACAACGGGAGAGGCCACGACAGTGAAAGGCCCGCGTACCACAAAAAATAAACAACAAGATGATAAAACAAGACTCTCAAGCCCTTACCCACTAAATATATTGGGTGGGCCAAAAAATGCCTTCGTTTTTTTAAGTAAAAATAAAAGACACAGCTTTCCTTTTCGCCAAGAACTTCATTGAACAACATATTCACCCTTTTGCTCCACTACCTTCTGCCATTTTTCAGGCAACTTCATAATTCCATCTATCCAAAACTTTTAATCTTTTTGAGCAAAGAACTGTTCCAGGTACCTTTTACAGTCTTCCAGGGAATGGAAATTTTTTTCCATTAAGAGAATTTTGTAAAGACCTAAATCAATGGAAATCTGAAGGTGCGATGTCTGGTGAATACGGTGGATGAGTCAGAACTTCCCAGCCAAGCTGTAACAATTTTTGCCTGGTCATCAAAGAAACGTGTAGTCTTGCGTTATCTTGATAGAAGATTATGCGTTTTCTGTTGACTAATTCTGGACACTTGTCATTGAGTGCAGCTTTCAGTTGGTCTAACTGGGAGCAATACTTGTTGGAATTAATTAATTGTTTGGTTTTCTGGAAGGAGCTCATAACAGAGGACTCCCTTCCAATCCCACTATATACACAGCATCACCTTCTCTGGATGAAGACCTGCCTTTGGTATAGTTGGTAGTGATTCATTTCACTTGCCCCACAATCTCTTCTGTGCCACACAGTTGTACAGTATCCACTTTTCATTGCCCGTCACAATTTGTTTTTAAAATGGAACGTTTTCATTACATTTCAGTAGAGAATCGCATGGGAAATATGGTCAAGAAGGTTTTGTTCACTTAACTTATGTGGAACCCAAACATCAAAGCGATTCACATAACCAAGCTTGTGCAAATGATTTTCACGCTTGATTTGGATAAGTCGGACTTGAGTATGTCAGCTATCTCCCGTGTGGTATAACGTCTCAATTATTGTTTCGATTTGATCGCTATCAACTTCAAATGGTCTACCCGACCGTGGAGCAGCATCCAGCAAGAAATCTCCAGCAAGAAACTTCACAAACCACTTTAGACACGTTCAATCAGTCACAGCACCTTCTCCACACACTGCACAAATCTTTTTGTGTGTTTCTGTTGCATTTTTACCTTTCTTGAAATAATAACGCATAATATGCCGAACTGTTGCTTTTTATTCTTCCATCTTCAATATTTAAATGGATACACAAAAATTCACCAATTTTGATGTCTTTGTTTTTTTTAAAGCACGCTGATATGACAGCTGTCACATACAGTCTTAACAACATTGTTTCGAATGAAGTTAAAGACAACTAAGTGCTACTAAAGCCATCTAACGGAAAAAAATCAAACGAACCTTTTGGCCCACCCAATAGATACGGAGATACAGAGGCAGAGGTGGATAAACAGGGTAAGAGGAAAAAGTTTGAAGACGTTTTTGAGGGGAGTCCCACCTCCACGTTGCAGAGGGACAGGTGTGGGTGTGGGTGTGGGTGTTTATTCTCCACTAGTCAAAAGTCTAAAGTCATGGGGCTTCCCTGGTGGTGCAGTGGTTGAGAGTCCGCCTGCCTATGCAGGGGACATGGGTTCGTGCCCAGGTCCGGGAAGATCCCACATGCCGCGGAGCGGCTGGGCCCGTGAGCCATGGCCGCTGAGCCTGCGCGTCCGGAGCCTGTGCTCCGCAACGGGAGAGGCCACAACAGTGAGAGTCCCGCGTATTGAAAAAAAAAAAAAAAAGTCTAAAGTCACAATGTTTTAGAGTGAGGAGAAAGAAATGTGGGACTCTGAATTTTCATCTAGAGGCAGCAGAAGATTTCGTCATTAAATAAATTTCAAAGGATTGTGGGAGACAATAAACTATATCCCCTATAGTTAGTCGGAGAAAGGCCATTTGATTATAATTCACATAAAGTTGCATATAACTCATATCTGGAATTTCATTAAATCTTTCCTTTAATATATCTGGGACAAAGGAGGCTTCATGGAGTATCTCAGAACACAGAAACAGCATCTGCCTTGCCATTGTTCTCTATGGGCTTAAAATCAGATTGAGGAGACACTGCTTTTATATGTAAAATGTTTAAATGACAATGCTTAAATAACTAATGCCATATGAAACTAGGAAATGCCATCTGTGTCCTTTACGATGTATACTTAATATAGATATTTCTCAAACTAACATTTTAATAGTATACTTTAACTTTAAAAGTTAATCAGTGACACTAAGAAAGTGAATGGATTATAGACTTCAAAAGAAATTTCTATTATAAATCTGGACACGCATAACTAGTTGTTAATTTTTGAACTCTACTTACCAAATTTAAAACTAAAACCACATCAATTTATTATCATAGAAAATCATAGTTATTTATCATTGTTATTTCCTAACAATGTAATTAGCGAAGACTCCCATCTTTTATAACTCTCCAGTATGACTTATTAGATGTCACATGTCTTACAACATTTTATTTTGTACCTGAAAAAACAGTACTTTTACCTAAGTCCTAAAAAACTTCGGTTGAGTATTTCACTGATGCTTTGTTTATTTATCTTTTTTCCTCAATATTTAATCTTTAGGAGATAACATAAAGAGAAGAAAAATTTCACCATAAACTGAAAGGGACTTTACAGAATGGGGATGAAATGAAAGTGTGACGGGTAGGCTAGACTCTGGAGCCCAACACCGCCTGAGTCAAATCCCAACTCCATGCTTACTAACTTGTACTAAAACAACTGACTTAACCTTTTATGTCTCAGCTTACACATCTGCAAAACAGTGTCTGGGACAGCACCCACTACATAGAGTCGTGCATATTAAGTTAGACAGCAAAACTGATTAACATAGGGTCAAGCCCCTAGCAAGTGCCCAATAAGTGTTAAATGTTATAATGTAGGATAATAATGTAAAAGCATTGAAGGTTATACGTGTAATTCACTGACCCTTAAGAAGTTTAATACTAGAAATAAAATCCATTTGTCTAGAGTTAATACGGTCCTTTTAGAGGACATTGCTGAGAAGGAAATTTCACCACAAAGAGATTTTCCACAATACAGCTATGAACTGTGACTGTCTCCCCAGTATGACTGAGGTTCAAACGAGAGCAGACTAAGTATAGAGCCATTAAGGTGATTTAAAATTCTGTGAATATTATTATAAAATGGCCTCTCTTCTTCCTTACATTTTAATTGTCACTTGCCCTTTTGTAAATGCAGTGGAACTTTGAGAGAGGCTGACATGGAGGCCTGGGCTCACATTATGCATGCGTCAACTGCAGCGGAAACCGTGGAAGGACCTGCCAACACCCATGCCATCATTTTCTACTCTAGCACATCTTTCTGCATTTCAGGGACAGAGGAGCTAGAAATAAATTTCCCTAGATTCCTCTGCAGTTAGGATTTTGGATGAGGTTTGAGTTCTGCCAATCAGAGCACTCATTTGAGAACCGGATTTAGCAGTGTATTACGGAAGAAGAGAAGCGGGCTCAGGGCATGCGTTTTGCTAGCGCAGACTGTAGCAGAGGCGGCACAGTTCTGGCTTATCCTGCAGCTGTTTCAGAGGCTTCCTGCGTTTCCAGGTTCTTAATCCTAGTAGAAGCAGCGGGATGCTATCTTGGTGACCCACTGGTTTAGGGAGTCATTGCTGTAAACTCCGTCTTCCCAAATGTGCTTGGATCTATATATCCACCTGGAAGATTCACAGAGCTCCGTGCCGCATAGAAGTCTTGAAATATTCAGGGGTGGAAATTCCTACCACATGCCCAATAAATTTGCCTATCTGACCTGTTCAGGACATTGAAGGATCTTGGAGAATAACAGTGAATTATCACAAAATTCATCGGGTGGTGTTTGTAATTACACAGTGCTAATTCCTGTTCCAGATGTAGCTCCCTGCCTCTGATGCATATTAGACAGGTCTTGATCTGGGGGGTTGCATTCACCTAGGAGACAGCAGGGCACTTTTCCTGTCCTATTAAGGCTATGTCAACTTGCTGGCTCCGGGCCATTATTTAATAGTTCGTAGGATTCTGGACATTGAAACGTTCCACAGGATACCGTGCCAGTGCACTGTGCTGATGACATCATGCTGATATGGCAGGGGTTTTGAGGGCCCCGGTAAATCACATGCATTCCAGAGAGGGAACCCCAGAATTCAGGTGCCTGATACACTTGGGCGGTTTCTGGGTCTTAGGCAT
Organism: Phocoena phocoena; assembly: GCF_963924675.1. Lineage (NCBI taxonomy): Eukaryota > Metazoa > Chordata > Mammalia > Artiodactyla > Phocoenidae > Phocoena > Phocoena phocoena. Next base: position 77,735,427 of record NC_089230.1, read on the forward strand.
GTTGGAATACACCCCTAAAGTGAAAAACATGTTGCTTTAGATGTACTTACTATCACTAATAAACAGTGATGAGTCTCTGGATTGATGAGTCTCTGGATATTTGAGGCAACATATATTTCTTTGGTTTTCTACTCAGATGCATATATTGAGCAACCACAAGGCTGTGAACTTTGAGAAGGGCCCAGAGGAGCATATTAAGATCTCTAGCTGGTCTACGCTGGGGAACAACAGGCTCTGCCACATGGACCTTATGAACAGTAAGAGCCAATATTCCTGGAGCTAATCAGTACACCTGTAGCTGACCCTAATGAGACAATCACAAGGGTGGGGGGCACTTGGGTTTGGGAAGAAAGTCATAACTTTCTTTCATAATATTACCCTTTATAGAAAAAAGAAAAACTCCTTGCTCATGCGATTTGGCCCCAGTAATGACTGAATGAGTGCCTGATAGTGGGACACCAAGTGACTATACGCCCAGAGCTGCTCATCTGAACTGGGTGTTACCTAAGGTTAGGTATACACAGCGGTACTCCATCATCAAGTAGCTGTACTAGATACAAAATTGGGATCAAGCGGGAACTGAAAACAGAAGTAAATTTTCCTTGAACAGTTAGTTCCAACTAGAATACCATTTCTTATAAGGTTGAGTGATAGGAAACTTATGTTCTAAACCAGTGACCGATATCCGATACTCTTTCTCCCACATCCAGAATATACAGGTTCAGGAGCCAAGCTATGAAAGTCAGACTGGGAACTCCCAATATTACATCTAATGATTTATTGGCAAAGTGTTATTCCCATCCTTGTGGCATTGGATTTTGTCTTAGAGGTCTACATAACTAAGTGAAAATGGTTCCGATCAAAGGACCGAACAATGGCTTCGTGAACTGGAAGCTGAGATTTCCACCTCGCTACACGGATTTCTTTATGCCACTGTACCAATGGCAAAAAAGAAGTTCCTGTGTTGGCTGGTGCAATTGACCTCTATGGTGGAGGAAAACAGGCATTTACAATGCCATGTCAGCAGGGAAGATTACATCTGGAAGCCAGGGATTGCCCTCTATTTCTGAGACGTCCAAGTGGCAGAAATAAATAGGATACTACAGCAACTTCATGAGGCAAGATGACCAAAAGGTCAGATCCTTCAGGGATGAAACTCTGGGTAAGCCAACTAAGTGAGGTTCTGGCTGACAGCAAAGGGAGAATGTAATTGGCAGTGGAGGAAGAAAATCAATACAAATTATGGAATTATAACCAGTTACAGAACCGAAGGCCATGATGGGTTACTTTATTCCTTCTTTGTGGGTATGTGTGTGTTTATTTTATAATTTAGTCCATGAATTACAAAGTATCAAACTAGAATTGTGACTGAACTAGCACAGGGATGATCATCACATCACACTATATCACACGAAAAGATCGAGATTGAATCCTTCCTTTTGATAAGAGGTCTATAGATTTTTGTTTCTATAGAGCACTGGTGCATTATGTTTTCACAGCACGTTGCTGTTGCTACTGAGATTTGGTGGAAGTTTGAATATGGGAAAAAGGGAGTATATGAACACTGAATAACTAGAGGAGCAGTCCACAGCAGGTAGACTGGGATCACCACTCAAATATTCTTCAAGCATGCTTCCAGTGCTAAAGAGGCTAAAACTCTCTTTTAGGGAGGGTTCTGGATATAATGTAAATGTTTGTAATAAGTCGATCTTATGTAAGACATAGTCAGAATTACTTGAGCTGAAAGGCAGGTTGCAGGGCATCCCTTTTTTTTTTAAAGAAGATGTTGGGGGTTGGAGTTTATTAATTAATTAATTAATTAATTTTTTGCTGTGTTGGGTCTTCGTTTCTGTGTGAGGGCTTTCTCTAGTTGTGGCAAGCGGGGGCCGCTCTTCATCGTGGTGCGTGGGCCTCTCACTATCGCGGCCTCTCTTGTTGTGGAGCGCAGGCTCCAGACACGCAGGTTCAGTAGTTGTGGATCACGGGCCTGGTTGCTCCGCGGCATGTGGGATCCTCCCAAACCAGGGCTCGAACCCGTGTCCCCTGCATTAGCAGGCAGATTCTCAACCACTGCGCCAGCAGGGAAGCCCCAGGGAATCCCTTTTGAATGATGATATGGTTCCTAGAAGATGCAGCAGGATTCTGGAACAGATGGCAGAAGTGTTCCTGATTCGGGAGATTCCTGATGATGACAGAAGTGCTATCGGTCTGGGACTGGCAGCTTTGGTGACTTCTATCTCTGTGCTGCCTCGATCATGGCAGAAGCAGCAGCAACCCTGATTCTGTGGTGTGGTTTACAAGAAGAGATTTTAAGACAAATTTCAGAACTGTGCTTAATGTGAGCACTGATCCCAAAGATACAAGTTCAGTAGAGAAAGAGAAAAGAGTAAAAAGAACCAAGCAGAGATTCAAGAACATGTGAAATAAAAACTCAAGGCAGATGAGCTCAGGAGCAGAATGAAGATGACTGAGGAAAGAGTCTATGTACTTGAATACAGGTCAGTAGAATTTATGCAGCCTGAGGAGTGAACAGAATCTCAGGGGTGCATGGGACAATGTACACAGGTCTATCAAGCGTAATTGGGATCCAGAAGGAGAAATGGGTCAGAGAAGGCAGAAAATGTTTGAACAAATAATGGCTGAAAACTCCCTGAATTTGGCCAAAGACATACATTAAAGAATCTCATTGAACCCAAGCAATAAATATAAAAAGAAAAAATAAAGCCTAGGCATATCAGAGCCAAACCCTTAAAACTGTGGATAAAGAGACAAAGTTGAGAGCAATCAGAGAAAAATGACACCTTACAGGGCACATAATAACAAATAACTGTGGACTTCCCATCAGAAACTAGGGTGGTTTGAAAAGACTAGATTATTATCTTTAAATTGCTGGAAAAAAAAGAAATGTCAACCTAGTATTCTATATCCAGCAAAAAATCCTTCAAGAATAAAGGTAAAATAGATATTTTCAGATAAAAAGTAAAAGTAAGAAAATAGGTAACCAACAGAGCCACAGCATAAGAAATGCTAAGATAAATTATTTTTATGCTTAGTAGAAATGATACTAGTGGAAAATTTGAATCTTCATGAAGAAACGAAGGGCATCAAAAATGGTAACTATTTGGGTAAATGTAAAAGTTTATTTTCCCCTTAATTTCTTCAAAATACAAGTAAAATATATATACAATATTGTCTTAGATGTGGATTAATATATGTGACAATTATAGCATAAGAAATAAGGGCATGAGCCAATGGTCAATTTATCGCCTCTCAGCTCCAAATTCACCCTTCAATATATGATCAGCGACAACAGACAGCATTCTTTTAAATATCTCTCCTTTACATGAGCAACACAGCAGGTTTCTTAGCAGAGGATACTGAGAAAGGATTAACTGCAGGAGAAAGAAGGTTTCCTGCTGTTTCTGGCTGCTGCACAGCGGGCCGGCGGCGTGGATGGGAGGACATCTGGTGGAGCTCAGCCCCAGCTGCCCATCCAGAACATCAGGTCCCCTGAAGACCTTGCAAGCTCACCCTAGCCTGGCGATAATCCTCCCATAACCCTCTCTCCACAGAAACCAGCAGCCTGAAGTCCTCCTGCCTTGGATGCCTGCTGCAGGCATCAGGGTGGCTCGTCTGCAGCCCAGAAGGTTCCTGCCAAGCTGAGCCTTCCTCTGTGGCTTTCCTGTGACCTGGAGGGTTTCCTCTGAGCCCTCACTCCCTGTGTACACTCACTCCACTAATTGCTGACCACCTGAATCCTACTGCGTGAAAATACAACATATCGACACTTGTGTAATACAGCTGAAGATGCTCTTGGAGGCAAATTTAGGGGGGAAGCACGGGAAGAAAAGCCTATATCAAAGTAACTGATCGTTCACTATTTCTTACCTTCATTCATCTGGAAAGCAGAAGCTAAGCTGCCTTTGAAGGTCTTAGAGATTATATTGCCCACCTCTCATCAGCCAACAATGACTTTTGCAATTTGATCTTTTTTTTTTTTTGGATAACAGCTCTCCATTTGCCACCCTCCCCCAACAGCCCCTGGCAACCACTAATCTACATTCTGTCTCTACTCTGCCTCTATAGATTTACCTATCTGGACATTTCACATAATAGAATGATACTACACGTGGTGTTCGTGTCTGGCTTGTGCCATTTAGAATATTTTTTCGAAGTTCATAGATTCTGTAGCATGTATCAGTATGCCATTCTTTTTAATGGCCAAATAATAGTCCGTTGTATTTATGAATATACCATTTTTGTTTATCCACCCATCAACTGACGGACATTTGGGTTCTTTCCACTTTTTGGCTATTAGGAATATTGCTGCTATGAACATTCACGTACATGTTTTTAGATAGATCCATGTTTCAACTCTCTTGAACACACACCTAGGAGTGGAACTGCTCAGTAACATGATAACTCTATATTTAACTTTTTGAGGAAATGCCAAACTGTTTTTCAAAGTGACTACACCATTTTGTATTCCCACCAGCAACGTACAATGATGAGTTTCTCCACATCTTTGTTACATCCTCATCAACACCTGCTATCTTTTTTATTTTAGCGATCCTACTGGATGCGAAATAGTATCTCATTGTGCTTTTGGTTTGTACTTCCCTTAAGGACTAATGCTTCTGAGCATCTTTTCATGTTGTTTATTGGCCATCTGTATATTTCCTTTGCAGAAATATCTACTCAACTCATTTGCCTATTTTTATTGGTTTATTTATCTTTTTTTATTATTGAGTTTTAAGAGTTCCTTATATAGTCTGGATATAGGTCCCATATCAGACATATGACTTGCAAAAATTTTCTCCCATTCTGTGAGATGTCTGTCTATTTTCCTGTTATCACTAATAGCACAAAAGTTTATTTATTTTTTTTCTTTTGGCATCTCTGTTTCACATCTAAGAAACAAATGCCTAGCCCTAGGTCAGAAATAATTACTCCTATGTTTGCTCCTCAGAATTCACAGTTTTAGTTCTTTAACCTATGATCCGTTTTGAGTTAGTTTTGGTATATGGTCCATTTGCATGTGGATATCCAGTTCTTCCAGGACCATTTGTTGAAAAAACTATTTTTACCACACTGAATTGCTTTAGTACCCTTGCTGAAATCAACTGTCTACAAATTTAAGGGTTTACTGACAGATCCTCAATTCTATTACATTAATATATATACATATCCTTAACCCTTACTCTTTGCTATAGATTTGTATTTAGGACATGTGAATCCTCCAACTTTGTTCTCCTTTTTGAAGATTATTTTTGTTATTCTGGGTCCTTTTTTTTGCGGTACGCGGGCCTCTCACTGTTGCGGCCTCTTCCGCTGCGGAGCACAGGCTCCGGACGCGCATCAGAGGCCATGGCTCACGGGCCCAGCCACTCCGTGGCACGTGGGCTCCTCCTGGACCGGGGCACGAACCCGTGTCCCCTGCATCGGAAGGCGGACTCTCAACCACTGCGCCACCAGGGAAGCCCTCTGGGTCCTTTTTATTTCCATGTGAACTATAGTGTCAGCTTGTCAATTTCTGCAAAAAAATGTGGCTGGGATTTTAATAGGGATTGTGTGGAATCTCTAGATCAATTTGGGGAATATTACCATCTTAATAATACAATCCCTGAACATGAAATATTTTTCTCTTTGATTTCTTTCAACAATGTCTGGTAGTTTTTAGCAAGGATATCTTGTACTTCTCTTGATAATTTATTCCTAAGTATTTTGTTATTTTCATGCTAATATAAACAGAATTATCTTAATTTCATTTTAGAATCAAACCACTTTTTGAATATGTATTTTATATATAACTTCCCTTAATATATATTTTTCTTAAACATGTGCAAGAAACAACTAAATTATCAATACATACTTCCTATAGTATATAAGATAAATCAATAAACCTAAGAATTGTGGGTGGGAAGCAAAAAAAAATTACATACAGCATCTCCTTTGGTTCCCTTTTTGCTTCAAAAATATTAACTTCAGCCATTAAAGATAGGAAATGAAATTTGTAACAGAATTATATCATCAAAGTGGTACTGCTGTGTAGCATTTTCATGAATATTTGGGATATACAATACTATGGATTCTGTAATCATCTCTATATTCTCTAAAATGTCCATCACATAACCTCTCAGGAGGCTCCCATAACTTGGGGTATAACTTGCCTATCCCTCTGCTGCTACTATAGCTACTACTAAGATACTTAGAACTATTACTACTACTATCCCCACCTCTGAGAGGTGCGATAATCTGGTCACTAAGAGTTCAGACTCTGAAGCCAGACGCCTGTTCAAAACTTGACTCTGCAAAGTACTCCCTATGTGACCATTGGGAAGTTACCACACTTCTCTTCACCTCGGTTTTCTCACTTGTAAAAGGGGGATAAGAGGAGTTAAAATTTCATAGGCTTGTTTTGAAAAATAGATGAGTTAATATACATAGGTACTTGTAACAGTGCTTGGCACATAGAAATGCCCAATAAATGTCAGCTATTTTCAACTCCAAGAAAAGAAGATAACAAAATGGAATTATGGAGATGTTTTTTTTTTCATCTCACCTGCAGCTTTATGAAGCACTTACATCTCCTCTACCCTATTTCTTCTCTCAAGGAGGAGAAGTGCAGGAATGACTGGGTTCTGGACTGAAGTGCCAAAGAAGGAACAGGTTGGGTAAAGAAATAACAGGATCTGTGCCTTTGGCTCTAGCTCTCAGGGAACATCATCTCTTTGCGACTGCAGTGATAAGAGACTCTCAGAGGGTGCCTATCTCCTGACTAGGAGTACACCCCAGTTAAAAAAAAAAAAGAAGGCGGCTTCCCTGGTGGCGCAGTGGTTGAGAGTCCGCCTGCCAATGCAGGGGACACGGGTTTGTGCCCCGGTCCGGGAGGATCCCACACGCCATGGAGCGGCTGGGCCCGTGAGCCATGGCCGCTGAGCCTGCGCGTCCGGAGCCTGTGCTTCACAACGGGAGAGGCCACAACAGTGAGAGGCCCGCGTACCGCAAAAAAAAAAAAAAAAAAAGGGAAAAAGGGTGACAGGAGGAACACAGTATGGCCAAGAATGCCTAGATCAAGCAAGATTGTTGACTAGAGATATGCACATATGCCTGACGCAGGTACATCCCAGTCCTTTAAGGCAACGTTACAGGTAGGCCTTCATTATAGTAGGGCTTTTGCTCTAAAGACAGTGCATAGGTCTGTGGGCAGAATTCTGGAAATCTTCTCCTCAGAGGCGCCACTAAGGAGAAATCTACAAACTAGAGCTTAGCAGGTTTCCAGAGGAGAGACCTAGTGTTGGATAACACTGGTCGGCAGGAGGGATAACTCCAACGAAGTGTGTTTAGAAAGACAGTAATAGTAGACAAGTTCAGACCTCGTCAGAAGAACAGCAAGAAGTGACAGGCACCCTGGCAATCAAGTTCAGTACAAGAGAGAAGGGTCTGAGCAGAGGTCGTGTTTGAAAATCTATGATCAGCTGTACACTGCAGGATCTCAGTGTTGAGGATAAAGTAAGAAATTGGGAAGGCTGACAATGCAGGGAACCAAGCAGAGAGAAATAAGACAGGAACTCAGTTCCCATGCCTGCCAGACATGGGCAAAGCACAAAATATGCTTACTGGGATTAGAATGGGAGGTCTGCAGTTCTAGAAGCACTACTGATTTGAGATGAAATTATCCAGTGCTCCTCGAATCCTCGCCATGGAACAGCCGGGAGCCCAGGGCTTGAGGAAGAGTTAAGCACACAGATATGGGTCAACTGACTGCTGGGGAAATAGGTAGAAGGGGCAAAGTCCCACTATGTGAAGACACTCAAATACTTCGTGTATCACGGAGCTTCAAAATAAAGCAAGGCTTTAAAAACAATCAAAAGGTAGGCAAACGTTTGATTAAGTTTAGGGCAAGGAGTAAAAAATGTAAAAAATGGTGGTACAGGGCTAACAGATGACCCCAAAAAACCCATTTTTCCCATTCAAGGGGATGATCTTCAATCTGGAGATAATAAAAAACAGTATAAAAAGAAGATAATATAATGCAGAATTAGAAGTTCAAATTCAGTGATTACTGGGTAGAGCAGATCTAAGAGCTTTGTAAAGCTATAGATGTGATGAAAAAAAAGACATACTGTGAGAACTGAACTACTTGAACTGAGCTCAAAGTTTAAAGAATTTTATCCTAAAGTACACAAGGTACTTGTAAATGTGACGGATGATATATTCATGATAACTGTTGAGAAATCAGAAAAAAAGGCCCTAAGGAATAGAAATGGGCAAGTGACACATGGATTTAAAAAAAAATATGAGAGTAGACGTCTTGATTCATAGAATAATACATATGTGGATACTATGTAGAAAATTACTATGCAGAAAAATTTTGACAACTAAGGGAGCATACAGAGTCCAGGAGAAAAGTGCATCAGTTAATAAATGTCAGGCACACTAACCTTAATTCCTGTCCTGTTATGATAGAGTTGGTATACTCAATCAAAAGAAGTCCCAGACGTAGAATGTATTGATTTCAACAAAGGCTCTGAGCAAGCCTTTAGGATTTCTTGTGGTTATAATAGGGGCCATATGAGTTTCAGGCTGGTTGAATGAACTGCATATGAATTGCATGTGTGGATTGTAACTGCAGGGGCTCCTCTAACATCATGCCACAGTATTTGGTCCTTTGGTCACATTTTTAATGAATAATTTGAACAAAATCTTGCAAATCAAAATTTAAACTATGCAGTACTGGAAGAGACAGCTAGTGCTGTGGTAGCAAAATCAAAATTCAAATGAACTCCCTCAGCTACAATAACTAGCCCTAATTAAGTGAAATTTAATAGGGATATGTGAAAAGTTATGTTTATTTAAATTCCTATAACTGCTGAAAACAAGAATTGTAGCTAGAGATATTGAAAATATCTTTTTTTAATATGCTAAGTACCTACTCAGGTTGGTGCTAAAGACAATTAACATTCAGAAGAATCCAAAAGGTCCCAAAAGGGAACAGTGGTACCTTCATAAAGGTCTTCATATTTCCTATAAGATTTCTCACGTAGGCTCAGACATGGGATAGGCAGTGACTTGTTAGACTTTGTCATTTTGTTCAAGCCAGTGTGACTGAGAATCTGGAAAGGTGTGGGGCCCTATCCAATAAACTTTAAAACAGCCATCTGCCTAAATGCAGATGGCTTATTTATGAAACTTCTCAAAGGCAGCAGATTAACTGAACAAAATTTCATTTCCTTATCACTGGGGACGGTGTGACATTTGAATGGAAGTCAGAAGTAAATAATAATAATAACATGGCATTTTATACGCCCGAAAGGATCTGAGGGGGTTGTATAAATTCTATGCTTTGTCATTTATTCAAATGGTTCCTATCCTTGAGTCACTGACATGTGTTTAAAGATGTACATGCTAGTAAGAGACACATCATATCACACTTTACAAAAGAATAACAGCAAACATGTGAGTGCTAGCAAGTTCACACTGAATTCTGGGAAACAATCTGAAGAGAACAGTTTGAGATCAAAGGTACATAATTATCACTGAATAACCAAACAAGCAGTAGAGATTGGTTATACGGAAGGACTGCCTTGGAAATGCATTAGGATGCTGAACCACGCCTTCTATTTCTATGATATCTATTTGTATAACTCTACTAATGAAGGAAACTAAGTTAAACCAACTAAAAATGTCTATTAGAACAACAAGAACTATGCTAGTTTCTTCTGCCTAAGAATTTAGGCAAAAGAATTGGGATACTCCATTTGGTATCCTGACAACACTGATAATGGCATTCCCTATTTTTAAAAGAATTTGAAAAATGAGGCAATTAAGGCTCAAAAATGTTAAGGTAACACGGTGAGTGGTAGAGTCTAGTACTAGATTTAGATTTTTTTTTCAACTTGAATGCCTATTATCTCTGCTGCCAGTAAAGTAAAACTTACAGGATAACATGGCAACAGAGTAGCAGAAAATAATATCAGTAAAAATACACTGCAACTTATTAAGCTTTTATGTTGCATTATGCACAGTGCTTAGTGTCTATATATTATATCATTTAATCCTCAAAACAATCCTAGGAGGAGGTGTAATCTCAATCTAAATAATAGGAATTCGGTTGAGAGAGAGTAATCTGTTCAAAGTTAGATCAAATACACATTAGAATCAGAATTCTCTTGTGCTCTTAACCATTGCATACCTAAAGCTATCATATTCCAATCTCTCATGGAGGCATAATTAATCCGAAAGCCTCCAAAGAGCATTCATAGAGAATGTTCAACCACTTGCCATATATATATATATATATATATATATATATATATATATATATATATATTTTGGTTTTTTTGGTACACGGGCCTCTCACTGTTGTGGCCTCTCCCGCTGCGGAGCACAGGCTCTGGACGCGCAGGCTCAGCGGCCATGGCTCACGGGCCCAGCCGCTCCGCGGCATGTGGGATCTTCCCGGACTGGGGTACGAACCCACGTCCCCTGCCTCGTCAGGCAGACTCTCAACCACTGTGCCACCAGGGAAGTCCACTTGCCATATTTTGATAAGAATGTTATTACCACTTTGAATTAAAGATACAATTGCTGGACTATAAAGTATCGAATTCTGTTACTAGACCAACACGGGAAACAAGCTGAACTATAAGGGAAAAGAGACTGAAATACACAGGTACAGATGGTATCAGCCCTAAATCTGGGTAGACAATGCAGTGATAACTGTTTCCTACTTCCTGAAACATCTAACATTATACTTCACCCCTTTATTTCCCTAGTATTCTATAGTTAACATGCATTAATTGTATAAAACAAGAAAACCAAAGTCTATGTAGAACAAAATATATATATTCTAGGGAATGTTACTCCAGGAAAGCGGGGGAAATAAACAGGTATGAAAACCCTCTTCCCATAAATGTTACAAGCACACCTATGAAACTTCTGAAATAACCAAAATATTCAGCAATATAAACTGTAGCTATTAATATAAATCTGTATTATCAGAATGGAGGTGACCACAGTAGTCAAGTAATTTAGAGGTAGAAATGTCCAGAGGAAAAAAAAAAAAAAAAAAAAAAAAAAAAGAAATGTCCAGAGAATTGACCTCTGGAACTAATCACGGCTTTACACAAACCATATGAAGGACCCTGCCACCTCCCTAGCCCTCCAGGATCTGAGCAGTGCTGATCTGTGGAAGAGAAGCTGTTTTACAAAGATCTTAGAACTTCAGCGCAATAAGAGTGAAGGTAAGCCACCCAAACTCAATCGAAAGTAAATCACAGTAAAACATTTTCAAGGCTCTCACTCATATGAAAAAATATATACTACAAAAGTAAATACGTTGTAGAGTTTAGAGTAAAAGTTGCTGCAATTAATTACATAAAATGATTATTTTTAAACAACTGCACGTGTTAAGATTTCCTATGAGGTAGGAGATTATTCATGAAAATGCCATGATTCTAAACAACAGGACACAACAAAATTAAAGCTATAATAGTCAAAAGTAAATGGTCATACATTCATTCATTCTTTATAGCAAACTTCGACTGAGTGTAGACCTTGTGCAAATGACTGAGCTAGTCCCCACGGTCACTTAGAATTCAACAAAGAATAAAATAAGATTACTTTTGCTTTAGTGGTTACTTCTGCCTATGGTGGGCAAGATAATTTAAAAAGCTTTCAAAATGCAATCCGATTTGATCCTGATGTGAAAGGATTCTTTTCAAAAAGTTTAAAACGTGACTCCTACAAATTTGGAGTGAACACATCAGTGATGTATTTGTATCATTAATGAGAGTAAATAACATTTGAGGAATTGATCACTGGCTTTAAAGAAAGAATACTGTAATAAGACTGCTAGGTTAGATACAAAACTGGTTAATACCTTACAGAATAAATCCCTAACGTAAGCTCCAGGCTAATCTTTTTCTTTTCTTTTTATAAGGTTTGAGAGAGTTTATGCATTTATGCATTAACACAAATGGCTGTGCCTAGTAGGGCTTATCTTTTCAACTGTACAGAATCATTTGCATCTATACTAGACAAGAATCAATGTGTTAATACGGAACTTTACAGAGTTAGGGCTCTGATGAAGTACATTCCCAGACATTTCAATACTCCTTGGGTTACCCTATTAGATAAGGCCCTAGTATGTCACTAAGAGGATGATCAGCCAACCTCTTGTCTTATTTCTAGCTCTTGATAATGTATCTTAACACTAGATAGAGCAGTATATGTTAATGCATTGTTGAATTCTTAAGAAAGAAAGAGGGATCCTCAGAGGCCAAAAGACAAAGAGGAAAGAAATAAAGAGAAAAAAGATGAAATCAGACAATTAACTTTTAGAAATGGATAAGCTGGGGCTGCCTTGTCAGTAAACAAGTACTAACAGCACAGAATTCTCAACTAATGACTGGGCACTTCTGACGCAAGTGAAAGCCTGAGATTCCCTAGATTAAGTCTAAAGGGCTAAAGTACTAATGAAAGGCATCCTGGGGAACATCCACTAGCGAAAGAAACTTCCAAATTAGTAATAATAATACCACTGGAAGAACTAGTAATAATCACCTCTAAGGACGTGCAAAGTCAGCTATGTCTACATGGGGTCTGCAGTTCAAATTTATCCTACTAAGTATTCCAGGACCCCAAGCTGAGAAAGTCAGCTAATTTCTTCTGGCAACTACAAGATGCAAATATAAAAACACTTTTTTTCTAGCTTTACTGAGATATAACTGATATATAATCTTGTGCACGTTTCAGATATATAATTTGATGATTTGATGCACTTACATATTGTGAAATGATTACCACTGTAGGGTTAGTGAACACCTCCATCACCTCACATAATCACCATTTCCTTTTTTGTTGTAAAAGTTTAAGATCTACTCTCTTAGCATCTTTCAAGTATATAATACAATATGATTAACTATAATCACCACACTGTACATTAGATCTCTAGAACTTGTTCATCTTATAGCTGAAAGTCTGTACCCCTTGACGAACATCTCCCAGTTTCCTCCACCCAACAGCCCTTCATAAACACCATTCTACTCTCTGTTTCTATGAGTTCAGCATTTTTAGAATTCACTTATAAGTGATATCATATGGCATTTGTCTTTCTCTGTCTGACTTATTTCACTTTGCATAATGCCCTCAAGCTCCACCCATGTTGTCAAAAATGGCAGGATTTCCTTCTTTCTTGTGACTGAATAATATTCCATTATATGTATATATGCCACATCATCTTCACCCATTCATCTATAGACAGACACTCATGTTGTTTCCTTCCTTATCTTGGCCATTATGAATAATGCTACAGTGAACATAGGAATAAGGATATCTCTTCGAGATCCTGATTTCACTTCCTTTAGATATATAACCAGAAGTGGAATTGCTGGATCATATGGTAGTTCTGATTTTAACTTTTTGAGGAACCTCCATACTATTTTCCCTACTGGCTGTACATTTTACATTCCCACCAACAGTTCACCAGGGCCCCTTTTCTCTACATCCTCATCAACATTTATCTCTTGCCTTTTTTATGACAGCTGTTCTAACAGGTGTAAGGTGATATCTCCTTGTGGTTTTGTTTTGCATTTGCCTGTTGATCTGTGATATTGAGCGTTCTTTCATGTACCTGTTGGTTATGTTTATGCCTTCTTTGGAAAAATGCCTGTTCAGTTCCTCTGCCCATTTTTAAACAGATTGTATGTTTTTTCGTTATTCAGTTGTACAAGTTCTTTATTTTCTCCCATTCTGTAGGTTGCCTTTTCATTTTGGTGATTCTTTCTTTTGCTGTGCAGAAGCTTTGTAGTTTGATGTAGTCCCACTTGTTGAATTTTGCTTTCGTTGCATGTGCTTTGGTGTCATATCCAAAAAAATCACTGCCAAGACCAATGTTAAAGAGCTTCTTCCCTGTTTTCTCCCAGGAATTTTATAGTGTTAGCTCTTATGTTTAAACCTTTAATCCATTTCAAATTAATATTCGTGAGTGGTATAAGATAGGACTAGGGGTCTGATTTCATTTTTCTGCATGTGGTTACACGGTTTTCCCAACACAATTTGTTGAAGAAACTATCTTTTCCCCATTGAGTCCTCTTGCCTCCCTTGTCAAATATTAGTTGACCATATATGTGGAGGATTTATTTCAGCTCTGTATTCTGTTCCATTGGTCTCTGTGTCTATTTTTATGCCAGAACCATACTGTTTTAATTACTATAGCTTTGTAGCATGGTTTGGAAATGTGTGATGCCTCCAGCTTAGGATTGTTTTGGTTATTAGGGGTCTTTTGTGGTTCCATAAGAATTTTAGGATTGGGGTTTCTATTTCTGTGAAAAATACCATTTGAATTTTAATAGGGATGCCATTCAATCTATAGATAGTTTTGGGTAGTATGGACATTTTAACAACATTAATTTTTTCTGACCCATGAATATAGAATATTTTTCTATTTATTTGTATCTTTAATTTCTTTCCCCAACATCTTTAAGTTTTCAGTGTACAGATTTTTCACTTCCTTGGTTATACTTATTCCAAACTATTTTTTTGTTAATTAATTTCTGGCTGTGTTGGGTCTTTGTCACTGTGCATGGGCTTTCTCTAGTTGTGGTGAGCAGGGGCTACTCTTCATTGTGGTGCACGGGCTTCTCATTGTGGTGGATTCTCTCATTGTGGAGCATGGGCTCTAGGCACACAGGCTTCAGTAGTTGTGGTGTACAGGTTCAGTAGTTATGGCTTGCAGGCTCTAGAGCACAGGCTCAGTAGTTGTGGTGCATGGGCTCAGTTGCTCCGTGGCAGGTGGGATCTTTCCAGACCAGGGCTCAAACCCGTGTCCCTAACATTGGCAGGCAGATTCTTAACCACTGTGCCACCAGGGAAGTCTCCAAACTATTTTATTGTATAATACATTTGGGAGTGTTCCAGCCTCTTCAATTATTTGGAAGACTTTGAGAAAAATTGGCATTAATTCCTTAAACATTTGGTAGAATTCACCAGAGAAACTACTACAAAACCACTCTTGAGGAAAACATTCCCAACTTAGTTCTTCAGGATACACACAGATTAAATTCAAATATGGGCTTATAATAAAAACTGACTAAATAAACTTGAAAATAAGCCATCATCCATTAAACAGCAATAACAATGTAACAAATTTGGATCTCTGAAGACTTCAGACATAACTAGATTTATGAAATATAGGCTATAAAGTAACTATGAATAAAATGAGATTTGAAAAAATAAAAGTAATTGAAGCTGAAAAATAAAATATTAAAATTATACACAGTTAATGAGAGAAATAGCAGTTTAGTCACAGTTAAAGGGAAAAGTAGTAAGTTAGAAATGGATATAAAGAAACCATCCAGAATATAGAAATACAGAAAAGAGAAGATTTTTTTTTGGCCATGACACATGGCTTGTGGGATCTTATTTGCCTGACCAGGGATTGAACCCGGGCCACAGCAGTGAAAGAACTGAGTCCTAACCAGTGGACCACCAGGGTATTCCCAAGAAAGGATGTTTAATATGTGAATAAAGATTAAGAGACATAGAGAATAGAATGACAAGATATATATTTATAGAGTTTTGATTTTTTTTTTAAAGAGAGAAATCTGGACAGGAAATAATATAGGAAAATATAAAGGAAGAAAGTTTTCCAGGCATAAGGAACAACAAGAATTTATAGATAAGGGAAGCATAACGTATACTAACAGAAAAGAACAGACTGACAACATACTTCCTCAATAGCAACAATTAAAGCCGTAAGTATTTGGTATATTATCTTCAAGATACCTAGAAATAATTGTCTTATTTTCTCTTTGTTCTTGAAGAATAGTTCTGCTAGGTACACAATTTTAATGACTAAAACATGATTTCGACACTTAATTGTACTTAAGGGACCTCTGAAGGTTGGACTTAAAGAAAAAGGAAAATGGTTCCAGGAGTCTCTTTTTGTTTAGTATTCGGAAGAGGTCTGTTTCCCTTTTCTTATGTCTATTTATTTTAAAGATTTTTTTAGACATACTTTTATATTCATTTTAACCTGCATCCAAAGAAAGCTTATCGCAATACTGACATTTGTTGGATGTGTTAAGTAAAGCCACACACTGCGTAGTGAGCAAAGGGATAACATGGTAAAAAAACAAATAAGGTTATGCTCTCAGAAAGCTCAGTAAAAAGCAAATACAAACTTAAATCATACATGGAGGAAATAAATGAAGAAAAGAAAATAAGAAAAGCAGGTACATATAAAGGTTAGATATTGTGAAAATCAGACTTTCTTGAAGAAGAAAATAGAACAAATGAATCAGAATGAATTTTCAAAGCTCAAAGTAAATAAATCTTCCTAGAAAAAAAACAAAAGATCAGATATAGGAAACCAAAGGACCTCTTCTTCCAAACAAGATCGATACATTAAAACCAACACCAAGATATATGTAGGAAATATTAAATCCCAGTTAAAAAGAAAGGCCATTATTATTTCCTTCCTAAGGCAGTTTTTGGATCTCTTTAATCGAGGAAAGCTACCAGCCAATTTCCAGTTCTCGAGCATCACTTAAAAGTATTTCTCACATCGCAGGTTAATGTATTCATAGGGGGAAGACAAGGGCAAAGTGAAGAAAACTCTGGATGGAAAGAACTTGGGGTGATCAATGGTTAAACTTAGCCTTTTGGGGAAGAGCCTGGACTCTAGAGCAGGAACTCGCACCTCTTCATTCTTTGATCCATGAGTAAAGCTTTCCTTTGCTTCTCAACCGAACTTGGTCTCATTCTACTGACACAAGTGACACCAGACAGAAGGACCAGCTCAAGAGGATCCCATTAGACCACTGCATTTATTTTTCTCAAGTTTGTTTTTCCCTTCTGAGAAGTTCTCTTAACAAGCATGAGCACCAAAAGTACTTGTTTTTGACTTTAGTCTTCACTAGCTCTTTAAAAGAGCCATTATAGGGGAGAGACCTTCAAGATGGTGGAGGAGTAAGATGTGGAGATCACCTTGCTCCCCATAAATACATCCAAGATACATCTACATGTGGAACAACTCCTACAAAACACTTACTGAACACTGGCAGAAGACCTCAGACTTCCCCAAAGGCAAGAAAATCCCCACGTACCTGGGTAGGGCAAAAGGAAAAAACAGAGAGAAAAGAATAGGGACAGGACCAGCACCTCTGGGAGGGACCTGTGAAGGAGGAAAAGTTTCCACGCAGTAGGAAGCCCCTTCACTGGCGGGGATGGGGGGAAGCTTCAGAGCCACGAAGGAAACGCAGCAACAGGGGTGCAGAGAGCAAAGTGGAGAGATTTCCGCACAAAGGAATGGTGCCAACCAGCACTCAGCAGCCTAAGAGGCTTGCCTGCTCAACCGCCAGGGCAGGTGGGGGGTGGGAGCTGAGGCTCAGGCTTTGGAGGTCAGACCCCAGGGCGAGGACTGGGGTTGGCTGCATGAACACAGCCTGAAGGGGGCTAGTGCATCACAGATAGCCAGGAGTGTGGCCGGGAAAGAGTCTGGACCTGTGGAGAAGCAAAAGACCTTTGTTTTGGGGGTGCACGAGGAGAGGGGATTCCTTCCCAGTGTGCCAACACTAGCAGAGCACCAACTAAGCGAGCTCCAGAGATGGGTGCGAGCCACGGCTATCAGCTTAGACCCCAGAGATGGGCATGAAATGCCAAGACTGCTGCCGCTGCCACCAAGAATCCTGTATGCAAGCACAGGTCAATACCCACAACATCCCAGGAGCCTGTGCAGCCCGCCACTGCAAGGGTCCTAGGATCCAGGGACAACTTCCCCGGGAGAACACACAGCGCACCTCAGGCTACTGCAACGTCACTCCGGCCTCTGTTGCCTCAGGCTTGCCCCGCAGTTCAATTTGACAACTGTACCCCTCCCTCTCCCTGGCCTGAGTGAGCAAGAGCCCCCTCATCAGCTGCTGCTCTAACCTCCTACCGTCTAGGTAGGTAAGACTCCTGCATGCAGCCTACACACAGAGGCAGGGCCAAATCCAAAGCTGAACCCAAGGAACTGTGCAAACAAAGAAGAGAAAGGGAAATTTCTCCGTGCAGCCTCCATGCAGACTCAGGAGCAGCAGATTAAATCCCCACAATCAATTTGATAAACCCTGCATCTGAAGAATACCTGAATAGACAACGAATGTTCCCAAAACTGAGGCAGTAGACTTTGAGAGCAACTGTAGAGTTGGGGTTTGCCTTCTGCATCTGATTTGTTTCTCGCTTTTTATTTATCTTAGTATAGTATTTAGTGCTTATTATCATTGGTGGATTTGTTTATTGATTTGGTTGCTCTCTTCCTTTTATATATATATATATATATATATATATATATATATATATATATATATATATATATATATATAGTGCTTTTCCTTTTTCTCTTTTTTTGAGTGTGTATGTGTAAGCTTCTTTGTGTGATTTTGTCTGCAGAGGTTTGCTTTTACAAACCTAGGGTTGTCCTAGGTTTCTGTCTGTTCTTTTTTGTTTGTTTCTTTTCTCTCTTCCTTTTCTTCAGAGCAACGTAGCTGGCAGGGTCCTGGTGCTCCAGACCAGTGTCAGGTCTGAGACTTCGAGGTAGGAGGGCCACATCCTGGACACTGGACCACCAGAAACCTCCCGGCCCCACGTAATATCAATCAGTGAGAGCTCTCCCAGAGATCTTTGTCTAAACACAAAGACCCAGCTGCATCCAAGGGCCAGCAAGCTCCAGTGATGAACGCCCCATGCAAAACAACTAACAAGACAGGAACACAACCACACCCATTAGCAGAGAGGCTGCCTAAAGTCATACTAAGTTCAAAGAAACTCCAAAACACATCACCGGACATGGCCCTGACCACCAGAAGAACAAGATAAAGTCCACCCAGCAGAACACAGGCACAAACCCACTGGGGGCAGACACCAAAAATAACGGGAACTACGAACTTGCAGCCTGCCAAAAAGGAGACGCCAAAAACAGTAAGTTAAACAAAATGAGAAGACAGATATATATGCAGCAGATGAAGGAGCAAGGTAAAAACCCAATAGAAAAAAAAAAATGAAGAGGAAATAGTCAGTCTACCTGAAAAAGAATACAGAGGAATGATAGTAAGGATGATCCAAAACCTCGGAAACAGAATGGAGAAACTACAAGAAACGTTTAACAAGGACCTGGAAGAACTAAAGAGCAAACAAACAATGATGAACAACACAATAAGTGAAATTAAAAATATTCTAGAAGAAATCGATAGCAGAATAACTGAGGCAGAAGTACGGAGAAGTGACCTGGAAGATAAAATAGTAGAAATAACTACTGCAGAGCAGAATAAAGAAAAAAGAATGAAAAGAATTCAGGACAGTCTCAGAGAACTCTGGGACAACATTAAATGCACCAATATTTGAAGTATAGGGGTCCCAGGAGAAGAAGAGAAAAAGAAAGGATCTGAGAAAATATTTTAAGAGATTATAGTTGAAAACTTCCCTAATATGGGAAAGGAAATAGCCAATCAAGTCCAGGAAGCACAGAGAGTCCCAAACTGGATAAACCCAAGGAGAAACAGGCCAAGACACATATTAATCAACCTATAAAAATTTAAATTCAAACAAAAAATATTAAAAGCAGCAAGGGAAAAGCAACAAACAACACACAAGGGAAACCCCATAAGGATAACAGCTGATCTTTCAGCAGAAACTCTCTAAGCCAGAAGGGAGGAGCAGGGCAAATTTAAAGTGATGAAAGGGAAAACCATACAATCAAGATTACTGGATCAAGATACCCAGAAAGCATCTCATTCAGATTCGACAGAGAAATTAAAACCTTTACAGACAAGCAAAAGTTAAAAGAATTCATCACCACAAAACCAGCTTTACAACAAATGCTCAGGGAACTTCCCTAGGCAGGAAACACCACAGAAGGTAAAAACCTACAATAACAGACCCAAAACAATTAAGAAAATGGTAATAGGAACATACATAATGATAATTACCTTAAATATAAATGGATTAAATGCTCCAACTAAAAGACATAGACTGGCTGAATGGATAGAGAAACAAGACCAGTATATATGCTATCTACAAGAGACCCAATTCAGACCTAGGGACAAACACAGACTGAAAGTGAGGGGATGGAAAAAGATATTCCATGCAAATGGAAATTAAAAGAAAGCTGAAGTAGCAATACGCATACCATACAAAATAGAATTTAAAATAAAGAATATTACAAGAGAAAAAGGAGGACACTATATAATGATCAAGGGATCAATCCAAGAAGAAGATATAACAACTGTAAATATTTATGCACCCAACATAGGAGCACCTCAATACATAAGGCAAATGCTAACAGCTATAAAAGAGGAAATTGACAGTAACACAATAATAGTGGGAGAGTTTAATACCCCACTTTCACCAATGGACAGATCATCCAGACAGAAAATTAATAAGGAAACACAAGCATTAAATGACATAATAGACCAGATAGATTTAATTGATATTTATAGGACATTGCATCCAAAAACAGCTGATTACACTGTCTTCTCAAGTGCACATGAAACATTCGCCAGGATTGATAACATCTTGGGTCACAAATCAAGCCTTGGTAAACTTAAGAAAATTGAAATCATATCAAGCATCTTTTCCAACCACAACGCTATGAGATTAGAAATCAATTACAGGGAAAAAAACATAAAAAAACACAAAAACATGGAGGCTAAACAATACAGTACTAAAAAATCAAGAGATCATTGAAGAAATCAAAGAGGAGGTCAAATAATACCGAGAGACAAATTACAATGAAAGCACGATGATCCAAAACATATGGGATGCAGCAAAAGCAGTTCTAAGAGGGAAGTTTAGAGCAAATAAACTGAATCTAACCTTATCAAATAAAAAATAAAAATCAAATATATAATCTAACCTTACACCTAAAGGAACTAGAGAAAGAAGAACAAACAAAACCCAAAGTTAGTAGAAGGAAAGAAATCATAAAGATCAGAGCAGAAATAAATGAAATAGAAACAAAGAAAACAATAGCAAAGATCAATAAAACTAAAAGCTGGTTCTTTGAGAAGACAAACAAATTTGATAAAACTTTAGCCAGACTCATCAAGAAAAAGAGGGAGAGAGACAGACACCACAGAAATACAAAGCATCCTAAGAGACTACTACAGGCAACTCTATGCCAATAAAATGGAAAACCTGGAAGAAATGAACAAATTCTTAGAAAGGTATAACCTTCCAAGATTGAACCAGGAAGAAATACAAAATATGAACAGACCAATCACAAGTAATGAAATTTAAAGTGTGATTAAAAATCTTCCAACAAGCAAAAGTCCAGGACCCGATGGCTTCACAGGTGAATTCTATCAAACATTTAGAGAAGAGCTAACACCTATCCTTCTCAAGCTCTTCCAAAATAAAACAGAGGGAGGAACACTCCAAAACTCATTCTATGAGGCCACCATCACCCTGATATCAAAACCAGACAAAGATGCTACAAAAAGAGAAAATGATAAACCAGTATCACTGATGAATATAGATGCAAAAATTCTCAGCAAAATACTAGCACAAATAATTCAACAACACATTAAAAGGATCATACACCATGATCAAGTGGGATTTATCCCAGGGACGCAAGGATTCTCCAATATACGCAAATCAATCAATGTGATACACCATGTTAACAAATTGAAAAATAAAAACCATATGATCTCAATAGATGCCGGAAAACATTCTGACAAAATTCAACACCCATTTATGATAAAAACTCTCTAGAAAGTGGGCCTAGAGGGAACCTACCTCAACGTATTAAAGGCCATATACGACAGACCCACAGCAGACATCTTTCTCAATGGTGAAAAACTGAAACCATTTCCACTAAGATCAGGAAAAAGACAAGGATGTCCTCTCACTGTTATTATTCAACACAGTTTTGGAGTCCTACCCACAGCAATCAGAGAAGAAAATGAAATAAAAGTAATACAGATTGGAAAAGAAGAAGTAAAACTGTCACTGTTTGCAGATGACATGATACTATACATAGAGAATTCTAAAGATGCCACCAGAAAACTACTAGAGCTAATTAATGAATTTGGTAAAGTTTCAGGATACAAAATTTATGCACAGAAATCTCTTGCATTCCTATACACTAACAACGAAAGATCAGAAAGAGAAATTAAGGAAACAATCCCATTCATCACTGTAACAAAAAGAATAAAATACCTAGGAATAAACCTGCCTAAGGAGACAAGAGACCTGTATGCAGAAAACTGTAAGACACTGATGAAAGAAATTAAAGACAATACAAACAGATGGAGAGATACACCATGTTCTTGGTTTAGAATGATTAATATTATGAAAGTGACTATACTACCCAAAGCAATCTACACATTCAATGCAATCCCTATCAAACTACCAAAGGCATTTTTCAGATAACTAAAACAAAAAATTTCTCAATTTGTATGGAAACACAAAAGACCCCGAATAGGCAAAGCAATCTTGAGAAAGAAAAACAGAGCAGGAGGAATCAGACTCCCTCACTTCAAACTATACCACAAAGCTACAGTAATCAAGACAGTATGGTCCTGGCACAAAAACAGAAATACAGATCAATGGAACAGGATAGAAAGTTCAGAGCTTAACCCACACACATGTGGTCACCTTATCTTTAATAAAGGAAGCAAGAATATACAAGGGAGAAGAGACAGCCTCTTCAATAAGTGGGGCTGGGAAATCTGGACAGCTACATGTAAACGAATGTAATTAGAACACTTCCTAACACCATGCACAAAAAAAAACCTCGGAAGGATTAAAGACTTAAATGTAAGGTCAGAAACTATTAAACTCTTAGAGGAAAACATAGCTAAAACACTCTATGACATAAATCATAGAAAGATCCTTTTTCACCCACTTCCTAGAGAAACGGAAATAAAAAGAGAAATAAATTAATGGGACCTAATGAATCTTAAAAGCTTTTGCACAGCAAAGGAAACCATAAACAAGACGAAAAGACAACCCTCAGAACGGGAGAAAATATTCACAAATGAATCAACAGACAATGGATTAATCTCTAAAATATACAAGCAGCTCATGCAGCTCAATATCAAAAAAACAAACAACCCAATCCAAAAATGGGCAGAAGACCTAAATAGACATTTCTCCAAAGAAGATATACAGATTGCCAACAAACACAAGAAAGAATGCTCAACATCGTTAATCATTAGAGAAATGCAAATCAAAACTACAATGAGATATCATCTCACACCAGTCAGCATGGCCATCATCAAAAAATCTACAAACAATAAATGCTGGAGAGGGTGTGGAGAAAAGGAAACCCTCTTGCACTGTCGGTGGGAATGTAAATTGATACAACCACTATCAGAACAGTATGGAGGTTCCTTAAAAAACTAAAAACAGAACTACAATATGACCCAGCAATCCCACTACTGGGCATATACCCTGAGAAAACCGTAATTCAAAACGACTCATGTACCACATGGCTCATTGCAGCACTATTTACAGTAGCCAGGACATGGAAGCAACCTAAGTGTCCATCGACAGATGAATAGATAAAGAAGATGTGGCACATATATACAATGGAATATTACTCAGCCATAGAAGCAAATGAAATTGAGTTATTTGTAGTGACGTGGATGGACCTAGAGTGTGTCATACAGAGTGAAGTAAGGCCGAAAGAGAAAAACAAATACCATATGCTAACACATATGTAATCTAAAATAAAAAACAAATGGTTTCAATGAACCTAGGCACAGGACAGGAATAAATATGCAGAGGTAGAGAATGGACTTGAGGACACGGGGAGGGGGAAGGGTGAAGTGGAACGAAGTGAAAGAGTAGCATTGACATATATACACTACTAAATGTAAAATAGATAGCTAGTGGGAAGCAGCTGCATAGCACAGGGAGATCAGCTTGGTGGTCTGTGACCACCTAGAGGGGTGGGATAGGGAGGGTGGGAGGGAGGCACAGAAGGGAGGGGATATGGGGATATATATAGACATATAGCTGATTCACTTGTTTTACAGCAGAGGCTAACACAACATTGTAAGGTGACTATGTTCCAATAAAGATATTAAAAATAATGAAAAGTTTAAAAAATAAAGTAAAAAAAAATAAAAGTGCCATTATCAAAAAAAAATGGTTAATCATAATATCCACATCACATTGAATTAAGAGTAGATTAAGGAGTTACTTTTTTAATCCTAGGAATAATACCAGAATGTAATACTAATATCCATTAGAGTTCTGATCAGGTAATAATTTTTCTAAGTTTTGAACAGTAATATGATTAAGACAAAAAAATCACCTATATAAAATGTTTAAACTACAGTACCACAACTTTAAGTAAACTAAAAGTGAAAAAAAACTGTGAGAAAAAAAATCTACTAAACATGACAAAAGAGTTAATGGTGCTAGTCAAAAAGCACTTAAATCAGTTAAAATATTATTGAGTACCCAATGATTAACAGCAAAATATTAATAGATAATTCATACCGAAGTAAACAGAGATAATACAGCCTACTATATATAAAATAGATAACTAATAGGGACCTACTGTATAGCACAGGGAACTCTACTTAGTACTCTGTAATGGCCTATATGGGAAAAGAATCTAAAGAGTGGATATATGTATACGTATAGCTGATTCACTTTGCTGTACACTTGAAACTAACACAACATTGTAAATCAACTATACGGCAATAAAAATATTAAAAGAAAGAAGTAGACAGAAATAGTAAATACAGTAAATATATATTAAAAAATGTTCTACACCTCAAAATAACCAAATTTAAATTAAAACAAGGTATCACCTCATTAAATTGGAATATAATATTTAAATAATGTGAATGAATGAAAATACTGTATATTTACACTGAAACTGTATTTTCTTTTTTTGCGGTACACGGGCCTCTCACTGTTGTGGCCTCTCCCGTTGCGGAGCACAGGATCTGGACGCGCAGGCTCAGCGACCATGGCTCATGGGCCCAGCCGCTCCGCGGCATGTGGGATCTTCCCAGACTGGGGCAGGAACCCGTGTCCCCTGCATCGGCAGGCAGACTCTCAACCACTGCGCCACCAGGGAAGCCCGAAACTGTATTTTTTAAACAGCTAAATACCCAGCAATGTAGGAACAGTAAGAGTAGGTTGTATCCATTAAATAAGTACCATAAATATTAAAATTATATAATAACACAGAATACTTATAATACACAGCAGAAAAGTATAAAAAATAATGGTGTAAAAAACTAACTGATGGTTTTAAAAATAAATTTTTTAAATGTGTGTATATTAACAATGACCAGGAAGGAAATTTTAAGTTTCTAAAGAAGGATTGTGAAAATTAATTCAGTGTAATTTGAGAGTTGTATTGATGTTGACATTTCTGTTTAAAAAGCTCAATAAATCATGAATTTAAGAAGCCAATTAGATTGATATAAATGTAACTCATATACTGCTATACGTGAGACATACAAATTTTTACCTTATGAAAAGATATGAAAGATAAGACTCCTATTTTGACAGATCCTCTAATGCATTCCAAATATGATATAAAGGAAAATTAGATTCTTACACACTGGCTAGGGGCTCTGCAGCCCATGAGCAATGAGGTTCAAGTCATTATCAAGACGACAAGGCCAGTGAGCAGCAGGAGAAGGCACTGCCCGAGTGAGGGACAGGAGCGCTGCCTAGTGCAGCCCTGAAGAACACGGTAAGCCACGGGATACGTGAGATCGCTTCCCGTGTTACCTGAGCTCTGGGCCCTAAAAGCCAGTCTGCTTGCATTATTCTGGCCTATTTCAGGGAGGAAAAAAAAAGAAAAAGAATGAAAAAGTAAAATCGAGTTTCAAGAAGAATCAAAACATTGTCAGAGTAGTTAAGAGTAAGACTAGAGAAATAAGAAGAGGTTGTAGAGCCTACAAAGGCTAAGCTAATTATTGCTCTGAATATGGCACATGGCAGACTTCCTTCAAGATGGTACAGATTCATGGGGAATGAACAGAGAGCAGGCCAAGTCCAGAGACAACCCAGCTGGCCATTAATGACAGTCAGAACTCAGGTCTGCAGAGGTGTAAACAGAAAGGCAACTCTGATGAGGATTCAGGTGGCTAAGGTTACCCTGGATGTACGAATTGAAATCTAGGGATCCTAAGCTCAAGGATGCCCCTCGCCCCTCAGGGAACTTTAGCATTCAATCCTCACAAAGGGAGACATCTTTCAGAAGGATGCAGGAGACCATCAGGAAGGTCAACTTAACCCACAGGGTGCGAGAAAGTGTTGTCTTTATTACCTATATTTTTTTCAGTACCTGAGTTATACCAAGGATAATGTACATATAGTAATAATAAAACTGAGCTACAGATAAAATGCTGGAAAGCAGGAATATTTTAAAAAGTAAAACCAAATAAACAAGCACACACACACACACACACACACACACACACACACACACACACACACACACACCAGTGTCATCCAGCGACAAATACAGGATGAATTACAGCTTCACTCAATAACATGATCAGATCTTACAGACATAACATTTTTCTCAACACATTAAAGAATATTTATGGTATTTTATTTGCAAAAATGTTCAAAAACAGACAAAGCTAAACTATATTCTTTAGAAACACGTGCATAGGTAATATAACTATTTCAAAAAAGAAGGTTATTGGTGTAAAAGTCAGAAAAGTGTTTATGTCTGGTGGAGAGGGGGTGCCAGTCAAATTTTATTTCTTGACCTGGGGTGGTGGTTACATGGGTGTTCATTTTCTAACCATCTGTTAAAATGTGAATGTGTGTGTGTGTGCGTGCGTGCGTGTGTGTGTAACAAAGCACTTTTCTGTATATGTTATTTGGAAAGAAGAGGCCTAAAATTTAATAATGCCGCCATCATACTCTTGCAAATGCAAGAGAACATGACAGAAACTGAGCCCAGGAATGTGTGGGTCAGTATAAAGGGCCAGCCACTAAGAAGCTTGGTAGAAGACCCGGGCCTTTAGCACATTCGACAGTGAGTCTTCTTGTGAGATGACACTGAGCAGCATTTTAATGAGGAGAATAAAATAGGAGTCCCTGTCTACTAAACTCAAGTAGAAAACCATATGGGAAAAGCATGTACAGATCTGATGTTTGGGTGTACACTCTTTTGGATACTTCTGACAGATTTTACCCATGGTCTGAATCTAGAATTTTGGCTGACATGGTGTTGTTTCACTTAGCCACTCCACTGTCCCTTCGCCACCCCACAGGGAAAGGGAGCAACTAGGAATTTGTTTACAGCTGGAACACGGTCTAGCTCTTTTTAAGACTCCACCCATCTTTTAATCAGCATTCCCTGTAATTGGCCCCTTGTTCTTCTATAGATGAGAAAACAAAAGATAAACTGATAGTGATTATAAAAAATGGAAGCGATGTTGGCTTCTCTAAGGTACTGATAACTTCTTTTATGTATCCAGGATGCAGGAAAGTCAGAGTTTGGGGTCAAGGTAACAGCAGTAACAGTCTGGGACGTTGTGTCAGGAGAGGGGCATGGGAATGCCTGGGATGATTTCCTCTGACTCCTGGGGCTTGATCTGATTTTGTTTTTCCTCATCTGGGTCTCCACTTTAATTTGGTCTGTGGGCTGATTTCTACTGAGCTGAAGGAGATTCATTGTCCATCAGTGGCCAAAACTAATATCCAAATGTGCCCTCACTATGTACAAGACTGCTCAGAGCTCTGTAGGGTGTCTCCATAATACCTTTTAGGTCACATCTTTGAACACTTTAAGTATGGAGCTAATATTTTATGACCAAGACATTTTTATTAACAAAAAGTGTTACTGCTTCTTTTTCTTAGTGATATTTTAGACTATGAAATTCTCTTACTTATAAAAGTTTGCTTCGTTTTGCTCTTGATTTCCATTTATTCTAGTGTAGCAACTCATCACTTACTCCTTTCCATTCTCACAATTTCTGTATACTATCTTGCTGTCTTCATTAGGTAGCTTCAGTTTTATGGTTTCCTCCTTGCCCATACATAGCAATGTGCGTTGTTATTCTCCCTTCTGTAGGCACTTAACTGTAAATACAATTAACTTCCTAAATAATATAAGTAGCTGAACTAAGCTAAAATACTACCTTGCCTAGATGTTTTAATACATTGTCAACCTGACTTTGGCTTCTTATTCATTCTCTTGTAAGCAGATATTTTAAATTATTAATAGTAAATATTTAAACTACTGTTGGCAAATTTTGAGCCTAAAATTTATCATTTCATAATTAAATAACCCATATCCAATTCAATTCAATCCAAGATTCTGTTATTTAGAATACTAAATCAAAGCTTTACATCAAATAAGAGCCAAAGATGGATTGTCAATACAAGTACTCTAACATGACTTCAAGTAAGCGTTTAAACAGTTTATTCCCTAAGTGATGTTTTGAGCTGTAAACTTATTGCAGTTGTGAATACCAATGCTTGGAATATTCTAGTGTTTAATGTTCAATTCCAACTTGTCCTAATGAAATTCTCACCATCATCTGAATACTGTCATCATCATATTTATCTTTTAAAGACTACATTTGCTTACTCCTTCAGGCCATAATTCATATAACAGCTCTTTTTCACAAAAAATCAAAGACTGTACTTATTACCTGGTTAGAGAGTACAGAGAATAAAAAATAAACATTAACTTTGTTATTCAACGTAAACTCCCAGGCACCATTATAATTCTGTGCATTATTACAGATCTTCCTTGACTTACAATGGGGTTACATCCCAATAAATCCATTGTAGTTGAAAATATCATTAAGTTGAACATGCATTTAATATACCAAACCAACCAAATATCATAGCTTATGCTAGCCCACCTCAAACGTGCACAGAACATTTGCATAAGTTTACAGTTGGGCAAAATCATTTAACACAAAGTCTGTTTTATAATACAGTGTTGAATATCTCACGTAGTTTATTGAATACTCTACTGAAAGTGAAAAACAGAATGGTTATGTGGGTACAGAATTGTTGTAAATCACTAAGAACTTCAACAAGGAGAAAATATGAGAAAGTTCATAACAGAAGTAACAGACCTGAAGAATACAATAACTGAATTGAAAAATACACTAGAGGACTATATGAAGGACTATATGAACCAGCAGACTATATGAACAGCAGACTATATGAACCAGGAAAGGATCATGAAGGCAGAGGAACTCACCCAATCAGAGCAAGGAAAGAAAGAAAGAGAAGGAAGGAGGAAGGGAGGGAGGGAGAAGGTGGGGAGGAAGAAAAAAAGTGAAGATAGCCTAAGGGACTTATGGAACAACATCAAGAGGACTAACTGTCAAATTAAAGGAGTTCCTTAAGGTGAAAAGAGAAAGGGGCGGAAAACTTATTTAAAGAAATAATGGCTGAAAACTCCCATAACCTGGAGAAAGAAAAAGACATCCAGATCCAGTAAGCTCAGCTAGTCCCAAATAAAATAAATCCAAGGAGGCCCACAACAAGATACATTATAATGAAAAAGTCCAAATTTAAGGACAAGAAGAGAATCTTAAAAGCAGAAAGGAAAAAAACATCTTGTTACAAACAAGGGAATGCCCATAAAACTATGGGCAGATTTCTCAAGAGAAACTTTGCAGGCCAGAAGGGAGTGACACAATATATTCAAAGTGCTAAAAGAAAAGAATTCCAACCAAGAATATTCTACCCGGCAAAGATAAGAGTTTTCCAGCCAAGCAAAAGCTAAAGGAGTTCATCACCACTAAGCCTTACAAGGAATGTTAAAGGGATTTCTTTAAGGTGACTAGCTAATAAGTAACAAGAAAATATATAAAGTGTAAATCTCACTGGTAAGGTTAAATATATAGTATATATAGTGTATTAATCACTTATAAGGCTAGTATGAAGGTTAAAAGACAAAATTAGTAAAAGTAACTGTAATTACACACTTAGTTAAGGAATATACAAGGTAAAAGGGGCAAAGTGAGAGTAGCATTGACATATATACACTACCAAATGTAAAATAGCTAGCTAGTGGGAAGCAGCAGCATAGCACACGGAGATCAGTTCAGTGCTTTGTGATGACCTAGAGGGGTAGGATAGGGAGTGTGGGAGGGAGGCTTAAGAGGGAGGGGATATGGGGATATATGTACGCATATGGCTGATTTACTTTGTTGTACAACAGAAACTAACACAGTATTGTGAAGCAATTATACTCCAATAAAGATTTATTAAAAAAAAATAAAACATGATTGGGGGAGAGTAAAACTGTAGACCTTTAGAATGTGTTCAAATTTAAGTTTTTTATGAACTTAAAATAGACTTTTATAAATATTAGTTTTCATATAGAAGCCTCACATTAACCACAAAGGTAAAAGAATGGATAAACAAGAGATAATGAGAAAGAAATCTAAGCATACCACTAAAGAAAGTCATCAAACCACAAAGGAAGAAAACAAGAGAAGAAGGAGCAGAGAAACTGCAATACAGACAGAAAACAATGAACAAAATGGCTATAAGTACATACCTATCAGTAATTACTTTAAATGTAAATGGACTAAATTCTCCAAACAAAAGACAGAGTGGCAGAATGGATAAAAAAAAACAAGACCCATCTATATGCTGCCTATAAGAGACTTACTTCATATGTAAGAACACACACAGACTGAAAGTAAAGGAACGGAAAAAGATATTCCATGCAAATGCAAACCAAAGGAAAGCTGGGATAGCTACACTAATATCAGATCAAACAGACTTCCAAACAAAGACTGTAATAACAAAGAATGACACTACATAGTAACAAAGGGGTCAATCCAACTACAGAATGTAATATTTGTAAATATTTATGCATCCCATACAGGAGCACCTAAATATACAAAGCAAATATTAACAAATCTAAGGGAGAAATAAACAGCAATACAATAATAGTAGGGGACTTTAACACCCCACTTACATCAATGAATAGATCATCAAGACATTAAATCAATAAGGATACATCACATAATAAATAACGCATTAGAACAGATTAACTTAACACGTATATACAGAAAATTCCATCTGAAAGCAACAGAATACAAATTCTTCTCAAGTGCCCTGGTACATTCTTTAGGATAGATTATATGATAGTCCAAAATTATATGATAGTCCAAAATTATATGATAGTCCAAAATATATGATAGTCTTAACAAATTTAAAAGGAATGAAATCATATCAAGCATCTTTACCATTGTGGTAAAGATGGTATGAAACTAGAAATCAATTAGAAGAAAAAACTGGAAAATTCATAGATATGCAGCGATTAAAAAACATTCTACTGAACAATCAATGGATCAACAAAGAAAAGAAAATCAAAATTTTAAAAATCTGAGACAAATAAAAATTGAAATACAATATACAAAAACTTATGGGATGCAGCAAAAGCAGTCCTAGGAGGGACATTCATAGTGATAAATGCTTACCTCAAGAAACAAGAAAAATCTCAAATGAACAACCTAACTTTACACCTCAAGGAACTGGAAGAAGAACAAGCAAAGCACAATGTTAGCAGAAGGAAGAGAATTACAAAAATTAGAACAAAAATAAAGACTGAAAAAAAAATAGAAAAGATCACTGAAACAAGAGTTGGTTCTTTGAAAATAAAAAACTGACAAACACTTAGCTAGATTCACCAAGAAAAAAAGAGAGAGGACTCAAATAAATTAAATCAGAAACAGATGATGAGACATTAAACTGATACCACACAAATACAAAGGATCATAAGATGGTACTTTGGTATCAACAATGGTAAGATAGTATAAACAATTATATACCAACAAACTGGACAACCTAAAAAATGAAAAAATTCCTAGAAATAGACAATCTTCCAAGATTAAATCATGATGAAGTAGAAAATCTGAACAGACTGATTGCTAGTAAGGAAACTGAATCAGTAATTAACACTCTCCCAACAAACAAAGGTCCAGGACCAGATGGCTTCAAATTCTACCAAACATTCAAAGAAGAATTAATACAAATTCTTCTAAAAAGCATTAGGGAAGGGAATACTTCCAAACTCATTTTATGAGGCTAGTATTACCCCACTACCAAAACAAGACAAGGACACCCACCAGAAAAGAAAACTACAGGCCAATATTCCTGATGAACATAAATGTAAAATTCCTCCAAAAAATACTAGTGAACTGGATTCAATGATATATTAAAAGGATCGTACACCATAACCAAGTGGAATTTATTCCCACTTGGTTATTAAGATTTACTCCTAAGGTGACTTATTTTAAATGCCCTTCTAGAGAATACTTTGAAATTACTTCATTATCTCTAAATCAATAGGCTTATCATAAACAATAGCATCAAAATACACTGTAAAGAATTCATTATGCTAGATAGCATTTTGAGTATCCTCTCTAGATTAACACATTCAATCCTCACAGCAACCTTATGAAGTAGATATGATGATTTACCCTCTTTTACAAGATTAAGGAATTGAAGTTCAGAGGGGTGAAGTGACTTTCCCAAGGTCACACAGTAAACAAACGGTGAAGCCAGGATTCAAACCCAGACCATCTGACGTCTGATACAAGAGTCTCTTTTCTTAACTACATGCCAACCTACCAAATACATAAGTATACTTGAACAAATCTGTTTTCCAACACTGGAGATGCATCTATAAACAATGGAATGATGTCTCTGATACCTATTTACACAGCTTTAATCAATTGTTAAAAGAAAATTGGAGTACAACTGAGCTTTAATTAAACACTCTTGAATAACCAATCATGCAATCAATTTCAATATAAGCAGTTCTGATTTTAAGTAAATAGATTTTTTCCCTTCTCTTCCCGCTCACAGCAAGAGATCTAATCAAGAAGATATATTCAAATGCATTAATTTGGAGACAGATCATCGATTGTTACGATATAAAAGGAAACCATTTGTCACATCCAAAGTACAAACAAGGATAGATTCTGCTGCTTGTGCACTAGAACAAAAATGTATTTCATTTCTGGACCCTTCCTTCTATATTTTGTGACCTACTTATGTATTGACCTTTGAATATTAAGAATTCAGGGTGTCTATGACTTGTATTTTCCCTTTGATAGCAGTAAGACTCTACTAATGGGGCCAAAGTGAAAAAGGCCCCCCAAAATCTGAGTTTTAATTACCTTTTACATTATAAAAATAAGAGCCTAGGAGCTTCGTATAAGCTTGACATTAACAATGATGTTCAAACAAATGCTTGTGAAATGTACTGACTAACTTGCCTTTACCTTTTATTCCCTGGCACTAGGCAAATGCCTTCTTTCCCTCTTGCCACGCTCATAAACAGCTGTATTCCTATGATCATACCCCTCAAGATGCCTTCCCTGGCAGCAGCTGGCCTAGAGATCAGTGTCCAATCATGGTGTACCGAGACACACTGCTCCTATTCCCTTCTTTCCAGAACAGTTACGGTTCTGAGGTCCAAACAAGGCTGCCAGAGTCTCGACCAGGTGGCCTGAAGGAAGACTTGGAGATCCACTCAAGCGTTAACCACAGAGTTTCTCTGCTTGGCACTAAAAATGCTAGATCATCTGCCAGGTACACCTCCACACTCATGAAAACGATTTTGTCATGTCTCCCCTCACATGGGAAGGTTCGGTGGACATTAATGAGATTCCACATCTGATTGCAGGCAACACATACAAGCTGGACTTGCTCAGCATGCACTGACTTAACTCACTCTAACTTACATTCATTTATGCATGTCCAGCAACATGGCTCTTCTACTTTGCAGGTGTTACATTTCTAATGTCACCAATTGCAACTGCATATGTTATGAGGGAATTCCTTCCTCCCTTCCTCCCTCATTTTTTTTTTTTTTTTTTGCCACAGACTGTAAAGGCAGCAAATACCATCGTGTCATACAACCAGAGCTGCCAGACTTAGCAAATTAACAGAGGAAACCCAGTTACTTTGAATTTCAGGTAAACAAGGAATAGTGTTTTAGGATGAGCATGTCCCAAATATTGCATTTCATTTGGTAACTCTGAATTTAATAAAAGATATTTAAGCCCTGGTTAGTAGGTCAGCTTGATTTAACAGAAAGACTAGTGGACAATATGTCAAAAGATGGGTCTCTCAGCCTCATTCCACCTCCTCCCATATGCTAACTCTCAGTTTATCCCCTCCCTCTGTGAACTCCAGTCTTCCTTATAAAATAGGCTGAATGATGCTTTTCCTGTCAGTCTTACAGGGCAGAAAGTCAACTAAATGAACAGATGTGAAAGAATTCTAAAAATTGAATGTAAGACAACCTTATCTATGAGTCATTATTAATCAGTATGTTTTTAATAAGAATAGTTGACATATTATCTTTCCACATAGAAACAATTCATAACTTACCTGTTTGAAAATAAAGCTAGCACATTAAATGCTCAAACTACTTCAGTCTGTTTCTCTCCAAACCATGCCATCCAACTACTATTGTAAAGGTCACAAGGGCCTCCTTAAATACGCTAAGTAAATCCCAACCCAGTAGTCTCCATTACTTATCTCTGTTCCCTTCGTTCACTACAACTTATTACAATGTGTGAAATTGTTTTATGTATTTATCCACAAGCACGAAGCACACTGCCTGGCACACTAGAGATGTTCAATAAATATGTTAAGTAAGTAAACAAAGGTCACTAATGGGTCCTCATCTAGCTTGTCCTCTGTAGTCGACACTAAGATGGGTCCCCAGATCCCCGTGCAATGAAACAGCTGTTGCCCCAGCTGGTAGGAATGCTCTTGGCAGATAGCCTTCAACGGACAGTGTCTTCAGACACTGCCTCAGCTACAGGGAGCTACCTCACCCAAAGTATCAGCCCTTCTCTGGGCACCCACACTCCAGTGGGAATACAATGACCTGGCCTTTTGGCCCAAGCTGGGACAGCTCTGAAGGACCATCCTAGCTGCGGAGCTACACTGAGGGGTCAGCCAAGGTTGCTGTCGGGCCTACACAGTGGCTTCACTTCTCTTGTAACCCTCCTTCCTAACCTTTTCTTCCACAGATTCTGATCCCAAAGACCTCCTGGATAAACACCCTGCACGTTACACTTCTCCTCAGAATTTGCTTCCCAGAGAATTCAACCTGCGATAGTCTCACAATAGCTTCTAACAGAGATGGAACTCTCTCTTAGAAACAACCTCCTCCCAAGATTTTCATCTTTTGCCAGTTCTCTTTTCCCCTCTTACAAACATGAAGGTGCTAGAATTACCAGAGCCAGTCCTCCTGGCTCTCTTGCTTTTAATTTTATTTTTTAAATTGTTTTACATTCTCTCTTTAGTTGATCTCAACCATTTCTATATTTCTTGATGTTAAGGGTTCCCACACTGATCTCTAATCCACACTGCTCTTCTGAATTTCACATTTGTACACTTCATCTGAATGGCATCCCCATTTGGAACCGTCATCTGGAAGCAGGGACACCCTTGCTGCCTTTCAATTGATTCTTCACATGCCAACCACTGATCTTTAAAAAACAAATCAAACCACATTATTCTTCTACTTCAGTGGCTTTCCATTGTACTTTCAGGTAAAAATTCAAACTACTTTCATGACCTAAAAGGAAGCTGAGGGCTTCCCTGGTAGCGCACTGGTTGGGAGTCTGCCTGCCGATGCAGGGGACACGGGTTTGTGCCCCGGTCCGGGAAGATCCCACATGCTGTGGAGCAGCTGGTCCTGTGAGCCATGGCCGCTGAGCCTGCGCATCCGGAGCCTGTGCTCCGTAACGGGAGAGGCCAACGTATCGAAAAAAAAAAAAAAAAAAAAAAAGAAGCTGAATACTTTTCATATCAGTGAACATTTGCTCTTCATATTCAGTAAGATTCATAATTACCCAAACTGGGATGCTTTAGAGAGTGACACAGAGTGCTGTTAACAATTACTCCAAGACAACAGACAATAAGCAGAACAAGCCCAGGCAATCGGAGATGTATGTTCAGTCTATGTATAAGATGTCCACTACATTGTTTTCAAACTTTCTGAAGTTAGAGAATGCCTACAGCTACTTTTAGTGTCCTCATGTTCACAGCTCTTAGTACTGATTTAGGTCCCAAATGCAGTAGCTACATACATTTTGTGTGTGAAACCATAAAGATAAGATGTCTCATGGAGGCATGGTGTTTAACTAAGCTGGTGCTTCACAGCCTTTGGTGCTCTTCAGCATCACTGCTGGGACATTTTCAAAATGTATGACCGTAGGATCTTTCCAGAACCACAAATTCAAAATGTCTGGGGATAGGGCCAGGCATGTGCATTTCGGAAAGCCTTTCCAGGGTGAGAACCATTGCACAACTCTATGACTGCTTCAGCCAGTTTTGAAGTTAAAAGGCAAATGCACTAAAATTGATTGTGAACCCTTATCTGCAGTGAGAGTATTACTAGACTTAGCAGTACTGTTTACGCTTAGACTAATGCTTGGTTTTGCTTTAGAATACTCCAGCAATAGTATTTTTTAGGAGTGAAGACAGAGAAAACATGACTGGCAAATGTTGATTACTGTTGAAACCGGGGGCTCATTACATGGCTGCCCACCCTTACAGTAAGTCCCCTACATATGAACCTTCAAGTTGCGAGCTTTCAAAGATGCGAATGTGTGTTCGCATGTCCAATCACATAAGTTAGTTCACATGTCTGGTGTATGTTGTCATGTGTGTGCATCCTCTACAAGTGGTTGTGCTTTTCTGTACTTTACGGCACAGTACTGTATAGAGTACAGTAGTACAGTATCTTTATTTCAAGCCCAGGATGTCCAGAAGCAGCGGTGATGAGGCTGGTACTACTGTACTTTTCAAGGCACTGCACTGCAAGATTAAAAATGTTTTCTTTACTTTTTGTGACTGTTTGTTTTTTATGTATTATTTGTGTGAAAAGTATTATGAACCTATTACAGTACAGTACTATATAGCCAATTGTGTCAGTTGGGTAGCTAGGCTAACTTTGTTGGCCTTACCAACTGGACTTACGAACACGCTCTTGGAACAAAACTCCTTCTTATATAGGGGACTTACTGTACTTTTGCGTATACTTAAAGCTTTTGATAACTAAATGCTTAAAAAATAAGATCCACTGGTAAAAACGAACAAATGACTGATTTACTAAAATGAACAAGCAAAGTCCAGCTATTTCTATTTCTCAAATAACTAATTTAGACCCTCTCTTTACTACCTCTCTTTCCACTATCCTTATTTAAGGCTTTTATTAACTCTCACCTGAAATCTGAATTTACTTTTTAACTCACTCTAATATCCCATAATGAATACAGTCATTCATTTTCTCATTCATTCTTCAAAATGCCTCTATGAAGCAGCATATCTATTTGCAAAGAACTAGGATATGACAAGAAGCTACTATCCTCTTAATGCTGCCAACCTGATAAGTCATAAATCTGATGAAGCCATTTTCCAGGGAAAAGAAAACAAACTATCATCTGTGAAAGAGGTGGGCAAACCTTTACTGTAAAGGGTCAGATAATAAATATATTAGGCTTTGTGGGCCATAAGAGCTCTCTTGCAACTACCCATTCTGCCATTATAATGCAAAAGCAGCCATAGATAATATATAAATATATAAACAAATGTGTTGTATTTCAATAAAACAAGGTGACAGGCTGAATCTGACCCACTAGTATAGTTTTCTAACCCTGACCTGTATTAAACAACCAAATTTCTTTAAAATAGTAATCTAAGGTACTTCATGACTACCCCAAACCACATTTATAGTTGTATTTCCTACTACTACCCCATGTCTGGAAGCTCACATTTTTTACGTTGCCACAGATCTGGGTAACTCTTTGGTTGAGCACATATTAATACTCCAATACCCAGAACAAATATAACTCTGTAGGTGAATCCTGCCCCATATTTTAAACATTCCTTGAATTTTGGTAGCGTTAACAGCACCCCATAAATGTATATATAAAATGCTGTGAAAGTATTTATTACACATTACAGATTCTCTAAGTTCTTATCTCCACCACCACTGACCTGGTTAATCTGTAATCATAGGGTCTCTGAAGGGAATTTCTGGGTGTTTTAAAACATCAATAAATATAGAATCATGGACAGTACCACTTCCGCCTCTCAGAGTAGATACTGCACTTCTTCTAGGAAAAGACAACCAAACAGTACTGATAAAATTGAACTTTATTTCTCTTTCTTAAAGTCCAAAGCAATATATATGCAGAAATAGGACTTCATGGAAATTAACAGCATGGCACATGTGTACTTTATGTATGTGCTTTCTAAAATCATTCCTTTAGTCCTGTTTTTTTTTTTTTTTTTTTGCCAAGGCCCTAATGAGGTTTCTGAGCATGTTTTATCCTCACACTCAGTAACCTGAAACAGGCCAGATGAAAGGGACAGTTAGAGTCAGGTTATTCATCCCTCTTCTCTTAGGAAGAAGCATTCCTAACATACCAGGAAAAGGAGAAATCATTCTATTTTTAGGGATCTCAAGAGAAAGCGATTTTACAACCTCCTCTGGTAATCTGTTCTAACGCTTAACAAATTTTGCTGTCAGAAAACAATCTTCGTAAGTCCCTTATGCTACAGAATAAAATGATTTTTTTCTTGCTCTGTTCTTGGGGGAAATGGAAAACAGTTTATATTACCTGTGTAAGAGACCTGAATATGTTTAAAACCTGTATGAAATTATCCCTAACCTATCTGCCATCATCCTTATAGAATTTTTCATTTCTTGAAGCAATAATCCTGGTTCCAAACTGCAAGGTTTTTGAAACTTAATTCCAAATATTTATTTTTCTTGTCTAATGTACTAGTACTAAGTAACAGCTTATACTGGCTTTCTTTCCCTACATGTTATAAAAATAAGAATTATTCATCAGACTGTAAAGTTCTAATTATTATTTAAGAGAAATTTTAAAAATTAGAATTTAAAATTCACCTCCTATCTTTTGCTTAGCCCCTGAGCAATAATGTTCCCCCAGCAAAGTTTTTTTTTAACTTGAGAAGATTCTTCAAATATCCATTTTTATATAATAATATCTAACTGAAATAAATGAATATGGCATTATCTAAAGTAAGAGGTTTGAAAGCACATGAAATTATAACGATTCACCTTGAATAAGAAAAACATATAGTGGTAATGAGATAGTTTGCAGAATACTATTTCATTCATATTCAAGACACCATTGTTTGAGTTAATCAGAAAGCTAAAGGGATGACGGGGGAAGGAATTCTTACTTGTGTCTAAGTCTTATCATTCTTCACTACTTATACTTTACTTTTCCAACCTGAAGACATTTTCTTTATCTTTCGCATCCAAGATCAAAATATCTTCTATTATTTTATTCTACTTTATTGTATAATAACAAAAGTTACAAATAACACACTGCTCAACAGGATTTCAAAGTGTTTTATCATTAAAATGTCATATGCCTAATAGTGATGCTGAAAGCACAGATAAAGCCTGCTGATCGATGACCCATAAAACATATTTGATTGGCATATTATACCAATATTAAGATCTATAGGATCTCTATGAAATAAAATTGACAGATGATTCTTATCGTAGGAGACTAGAAAACTATCACGTGTAGATCAGTGCCTCTCAACCCTGGATATACTTCAGAATCACTTGGGAAGCTTTTAAAAGCAGATTGATACCTGAACCACATCACCCAGATATTTTTATTTCTCTGAGATGCATCCTAGACATCAATATGTTTAAAAATTGGCCAAATAATTCGAATACACAGCAAGGGATGTGAACCACTGATGGAGCTACACAACAGAGAAAGCACTATATTAAAAAATGGAAAAAGAAAGGAAGGAAAGCAGTAGAGAAAAAAAAGAGGAGAGAAAGAAATGGTCTGGTAGAAAGGGGCAGTGTGCTGAATTGAATAGACAGGCCAGTGAGAAATGAAGTTGTCAATGGCTAGTTTCTCTGTCTCTGCTGGGAACCACTGCCTTTATTGTTTCTACTTTTCTGTTTACTCCATTCTCCTCTGTAAAATCTGGATGCTACCATTTTCCCACAACTCAACATTCTGATTAACCCTTGGATTGTATAACCCTAAAGTTCTAGTATTCACCATCAGCTGACTTCAGTATCTTGTTCCAGTTCTAAATTCCTGGAGAGCAAACCTGTCTTTACTCACTTGAATTAAGCATCCTCTCCTGGTCAACTTATTAGTTGTAACCAAGAAGGAAGCAGGTACAAACATGGCTACCTACACCTATCCATCACCATGATCTGTGGCTAGGGGAAGATTTTCTTAAATGATGTTAGAGAGATGAACTAGAATCTAAGGACTGTTTTCTATTCTGAATATATTATTATATATTTTATTATTATATATATTATGTATAACATATTATTGTATATTATTTTATATACATATAATATAGTATATTATATATATTCAGGTTTAGCCTGAATAGGTTTGTCCACTTTGCCAAACTTTGCTATTTATGGCTGACTCTAAAACTCACAGAGTGCACAATATGTATGATCACCTTGAATTCTGCAAGCTCAAACTGCAATGTTCGCAACTGGTCCATCCGTAGTTCAGCATTCCCAAGGGTCAACTGTCTCTAGCTTGATTCTTTGGCTTTTATTTCTTCTGCTTATATTCTCAGTTATTACACTCCTACTAACTGCATAAAATCTAGTCCAATAAAGCTGGAATAAAACCTGAATGGCTGTAATTTTGGTACACCAGGTGAACTAATGCTCAAGTAATCACACTGACAGCGCAGATAACAGAATATTTCCATCATTGCAGAAAGTTCTACTGGACAGTGCTGGAATCCTGTTCTATTATCCAGACATCAGTATTTTACTGTATTGTAGGTTTTCTATGCTGTACGTAGGTATCCACAATTATTTTCTTCAATTTTAGTTTTGGTTACCGTACCAGAACATTATGAAAATACAAAATGTTTCAAATGCTTGGTCCAGATATGATCAACTCCTGATTTTTTTTTAAATTTTTTTTTTAATTTATTTTTGCCTGCACTGGGTCTCCGCTGAGGTGTGCAGGCTTCTCACTGCGGTAGCCTCTTCTGTTGCGGTGCGTGGGCTTCAGTAGTCGTGGCACATGAGCTCAGTAGTTGTGGCTCGCAGGCTCAGTAGTTGTGGCCCACGGGCCCAGCTGCTCCACGTCATGTGGGATCCTCCTGGACCAGGGCCCGAACCCACGTGCCTTGCACTGCCAGGCAGATTCCCAACCGCTGTGCCACCAGAGAAGCCCTCAACTCCTGATTTTTTGTGTGTGGATATCCTGAGAGCTTTGCCCAAAAAAACCTGTCCAATTCATCATCACTGCTTCTGATAGAACATGCGAGCAACCTGACCATCTCATATCTTGGTTTAAATTGTTTCTTAAAAAACTATGGCTTCCTCGTGTTTGGAAGCTTTAAATAAAAACGTTTTTAAAGAAAGCTTTAAGCAAAAATACAACATCTAAAATAACAGCTAGGAAATAAGCAGTCATATTATTTAAAAGTCTTTTCAATACTCACCATATATTCTTCCCAAAGTATCACAAGTCATGGCTACCTTTCTGCAACTAGAATGCAAATGTCATACTATTCTAAGTCTACACTAAAAACTACACTAAAAAAAGAAGTTTTCTTTTTACATATCTCAAATGTAATATATAACAGATGCTAATGTCCCACTTTCAAGTTGGTTTGTAGCTTGGAAATACTGCATGGAATTTTTACCACCTACGTATTTCTTTTTTTAATTATTGAAGTATAGTTGATTTACAGTATTGCATTAGTTTCAGCTGTACAACATAGTGATTTAGTACTTTTATAGATTATACTGCACTTAAATTTATTATAGGGCTTCCCTGGTGGCACAGTGGTTGAGAGTCCGCCTGCCGATGCAGGGGACACAGGTTCGTGCCCCAGTCCGGGAAGATCCCACATGTCGTGGAGTGGCTAGGCCTGTGAGCCATGGCCGCTGAGCCTGCGCGTCCGGAGCCTGTGCTCCGCAACAGGAGAGGCCACAACAGTGAGAGGCCCGTGTACCACAAAAAAAAAAAAAATTATAAAATATTGGCTATATTCCTTGTGCTGTACAATATATCCTTGCAACTTATTTATTTTATACATAGTAATCTGTACCTCTTAATCCCCTACCTATATTTTACCCCTCCCCCTTCTTATATCCAGAATAATATTCAGAAACTTGCCAACTTGATTTCATCAATAACAGGTAAATGGGATCACTCTGAATAAAAGTGTCAAAAATCTATAGATCCCTAGTGAATAATTTAAATTATGGAAAAAGATAACACATAACCTGTATATTCTGAAAGGTAAAAAGAAACTACTTAAGAGGACAGTGAATTTAATTTGGTTACTCATTTTTAAAGCAATTTCTTCTAAAACATATAAGAAGTATATTTTGAGCTGAATTTTTTTTTTACCAATGTGAGTGATATCTTCCTATTTTGAATTTGGTAACACCATTAACCATGTCAGAAATAAAAACAAAATAATACTAAAACAGTAAAGAAATATTTGTACAAAACTGATACTAAATGAAAAGGCATACATATGGTAAGTTAACCATAGACAATTTTTAAAAACATCTAAAACTGAGGAGAGGGGTTGGAGCAAATCAGTAAGACTAGTCTCATTGATTTGAACCTGCAAGTAATGACTATTGAAAACAATGTTATAAAATTCATAACTGTCTTAGCATCAAAATAAGCATTTTTATCCCAAACAGTTCTGTTAAAGACATAAAGTATTCAATCCACACTCCCTCACCACCATCCCCAGGTAACCACTAGCCTTCTTTCTGTCACTATAGTTTTGCCTTTTTCTAGAAATTTCATATAAGTGGAATCATACAATACATAGTCTTTTTTTGTATGGAATCTTTCACTTAACATGATGTTTTTAAGATTTATCTATGTTGTAACATACAAGTAGTTTGTACCTTTTTATTGTTTAACAGTATTTCATTGTGTGGATATACCACAATGTGTTTGTTCATTCACAAACAAATGTACATCTGTGCTGTTTCCATTTGGGGGTTGTTATGAAAATTCACAAGCAAGCACTATTATGGTCTAGCATATAGCCTATGTTCATGAATGTATCATGTGTACTTAAAAAGAATGTGGAGTCTGCTGTGTTGGACAGAGTTTTCTATATAAGTCAGTTGGGGTTGGTGTTTGATAGGCTTATTGATTTTCTACCTACTTGTTCTATCATTTATTGCAGGAGGAGTATTAACTTTTCTTACTCCTTTTAATTCTGAAAGTTTTGTGGTTCTGTTATTCGGAGCGTATACATTTATAAATGTTATATCTTCCTGATGTACTGACACTTTTATCATTACGAAATGTCCCTCTTCTCTCTAGTATTATTCTTCCCTTCAAGTCTATTTTGTCTGACATTAACGTACCCACTCCAGGTCTTTTATGCCTACAGTTAGCATAGTGTATATTTTTTAATCTTTACTTACAAACTATTTATGTCTTCGAATTTAAAGTGCCTCACTTATATTATAGATAGCATACAGTTGAATCTTACATTTTTGCCTAGTCTGATAATCTCTTAATTAAAATGTTTAGTCCTTCACACTTAATGTATTTAAGGTTATTTATTAATAATATTTAATAAATTTATGTTCAATGTTTAATGTAATAGTTAAATGATATTAAATATATAAAATAAATTATTATTTAACTATTCAGACGTTGGGATTTAGTACTGTCATCTTGCTTTTTGATTTATATTTGTCTCATCTCTTTTTTTGTTCTACTATTCCTTCTTTATTGCCTTCTTTGTGTCAAATGTATAGTTTTTTATTTACCTGTCAATTTTTTAGTGGCATTTATGTGTTTGTTTTTAGTGTTACACTGAAAATTATAATATGCATCTATAACTCACCATGATCTTCAAGT
The DNA here is from genome assembly GCF_963924675.1 of Phocoena phocoena. Taxonomy (NCBI): domain Eukaryota; kingdom Metazoa; phylum Chordata; class Mammalia; order Artiodactyla; family Phocoenidae; genus Phocoena; species Phocoena phocoena. The sequence goes on from NC_089230.1 coordinate 77,779,325, forward strand.
TACTACTGACATTTCCAGTACAATACAGTAAGCTTCCTCCAGTTTAGCTCCATTTTCCCCTTCTTGTACTATTGTTAAAACATACATATTTACTTATATTAGAAACACATTTACAGTATTTTGTACATAAGTGTGTGTTTATAATTTTTACTTTACTGAGTCATTAACAGAAGAAATTAACAGAAGAAAAATATAAATATATTTCCTCACACATTTGATACTTCCAGTACTCTTAATTCCTCCTAGGATCTCAGTTACATCTGTAGTCACGTCCTTTCAGCCTGAAGAATTTCCTTTAGTGATTCTTTTTTTTAATTGAAATACAGTTGATTTATAATATCATGTTAGTTTCAGGTGTATGGCATAGTGATTCAGTTATTTCTTCAATTTATATTCCATTATACGTTATTACAAGATATTAAATATAATTTCTGTACTATACAGTAAACCCTTGTTGCTTAGCTATTGTTTGTATCTGTTAATCCTATATTCTAATTTGTTTCTCGCTATGCCCTACCTTTGGTAACCATAAGTTTGTTTTCTGTGTCTGTTTCTGTCTTGTATATAGTCTCACTTGTATTATGTTTTTAGATTCCACATATAAGTGATATGATATAGTATTTGTCTTTCTATGTATGACTTACTTCACTAAACATAATATTCTCTAGGTCCATGCATGTTGCTGCAAATGGCAATATTTCATTATTTTTAATGGCTGAGTAATATTCCATTGTGTGTGTGTGTGTGTGTGTGTGTGTGTGTGTGTGTGTGTGTATACCACATCTTCTTAAGCCAACTGTCTGTTGATGGGCACTTGGATTGTTTACAGTTTTTGTTTTTTTCTGTATATATACCCAGGAGTGGAATTGCTGGGTCATATAATAGCTCTATTTTTAGTTTTTTAATGAACTTCCATACTGTTTCCCAATAGTGGCTGCACCAAATTACATTCCCACCAACAGTGTAAAAGGGTTCTTTCTTTTCTACACTCTCTCCAGTCATTCTGACAAGTCTAAGGTGATACCTCACTTTGATTTTGATTTGCATTTCTCTAATAATTAGTGATGTTGAGCTCCTTTTCATGTGCCCATTGGCCATCTGTATGTCTTCTTTGGAAAAATGTCTATTTAGATCTTCTGCCATTTTTTGATTGGGTTCTTTTTTCAATAGTGAATTGGATGAGCTGTTTGTATATTTTGGATATTAACCCCTTGTCAGTTGCATCATTTGCAAATATATTTTCCGATTCTGTAGGTTGTCTTATTGCTTTCGTGGAGGTTTCCTTTGCTGTGCAAAAGCTTTTTTGGTCCATTAAGTAATTCTTGAAGTGCAAGTATGCTAAAAACAAATTCTCTCCAGTTTGCTTTATCTGTAAACATATTTATTTTACTCTAGTTTTTAAAATTCTGTTATCTCCTAGACATAGAATTTTTGTTGTCAGCTTTTTCCATTCAACACTTTAACTATGTCATTCCATTGCCTTCCTGCCCCTTATTTTTGATGAAAAGCCAGATGTTCAACATGTCATTGTGTCTTTCTTCTCTTGCTGCTTTAAATATTTTTCTCTTTGACTTTGCTGACAGTAGTTTGACTATATTGGGTCTATGTGTGTTTTTATTTATATTTATCCTATTTGACATTCAGTGAGCTTCTTCAATCTGCAAGGTAATGTTTTTTTCATCAAATTTATATTTGTTTTCTACAGAAAGCCTCCATTAGCAGAAATAAGAAGTGGTTCCCAAAATTTTAACTGGAATCATTTATGAGTTGATGAATCTAGTAACCAAAACATAAATCTTGAACAAATATACATAATTACAAATCAACTGGAGAGAACTGACATCCTTCCCATATTGAGTTTTATTATTCATGAATCTGGTATAGCTGTCCATTTATTTTACTTCCCTTGTTAATGTTAATCTTTTTTCCACAGAGATCTTACATAAATCTGTGTTTCCTCCTGTTTGTTTTTTGTTGCTATTGCAAGTGGACTTTTTTCCTATCTAATTTGTTAATTAATCATTACTGGTATAAAAACCTTTGAATCTGAATAATGACTTTACATCTAAGAACCTTCCTAAATTCTGACTTTACATCTGAAAACCTTGTTAAATTCTAATATTTCTAATCTGTACATTATCTTGTATTTACTACACAGATTAATCATATTAACTACAAATATGGACAGTTTTGCCTCTTCCCTTCTAATTCTTGGTACGTATTTCCTTTTCTTGTCTTACTACATTACTTAGCACCTCCACTAAAATGCTGTATAGAAGCAGTGATACGATTTCTTATTTTAAAACAGGCATGTTTGAAATTGATTATCAAACACTTCTACTTATAGCAATGTTAGAGTGTTTATTAATATAGATTTATTAACAAATTTTTGACTGGAGACATACTCCAGCCATAGGCATTAGTTTCTGCAAAAATCCCCCAGTCAATAATGTGTTAAGGGAGACCTTCAAGATGCCGGAGGAGTAAGACGTGGAGATCACCTTCCTCCCCACAAATACATCAAAAAGATATCTACATGTGGAACAACTCCTACAGAACACCTACTGAACGCTGGGAGAAGACCTGAGACTTCCCAAAAGGCAAGAAAATCCCCACACACATGGGTAGGGCAAAAGAAACAAGAATAAACAGAGACAAAAGAATAGGGACGGGACCTGCACCAGTGGGAGGGAGCTGTGAAGGAAGAAAAGATTCCAAACGCATATATGTGGAACCTAGAAAAATGATACAGATGAACTGGTTTGCAGGGCAGAAATAGAGACACAGATGTAGAGAGCAAATGTATGGACACCAAGGGGGGAAAGTGGCGGGGGGTGGTGGTGTGATAAATTGGGAGATTGAGATTAACATATATACACTAATACGTATAAAATGGATAACTAATAAGAACCTGCTGTATAAAAAAATAAATAAAATAAAATTCAAAAAAAAAAAGTTTCCACACACTAGAGAGCCCCTTCACTGGCGGGGACGGGGGGTTGGGGGGAACTTGTCTAGGCAGGAAACACAAGAGAAAGAAAAGACCTACAAAAACAAACCCAAAACACTTAAGAAAATGGTAATAGGAACATCCATATTGATAATTACCTTAAATGTAAATGGATTAAATGCTCCAAACAAAAGACAAAGACTGTCTGAACGGATACAAACAAAAGACCCGTATATACGCTGTCTGCAAGAGACCCAATTCAGACCTAGGGACACTTACAGACTGAAAGTGAAGGAATGGAAAAAGATATTCCATGCAAATGAAAATCAAAAGCAAGTTGGAACAGCAATACACATACCAGACAAAATAGACTTTAAAATAAAGACTATTACAAGAGACAAAGAAGGACACTACAGAATGATCAAGGGATCAATCCAAGAAGAAGATATAACAATTGTAAATATATGTGCACCCAACATAGGAGCACCTCAATACATAAGGCAAAGCCTAACATCCATAAAAGGGGAAATCGACAGTAACACAATAATAGTAGGGGACTTTAACACCCCACTTTCACCAATGGACAGACCATCCAAAATGAAAAAAAATAAGGAAACACAAGCTTTAAATGACACATTACACAAGATGGACTTAATTGATATTTATAGGACATTCTATCCAAAAACAACAGAATACACTTCCTTCTCAAGTGCTCATAAAACATTCTCCAGGATAGATTATATCTTGGGTCACAAATCAAGGCTCGGTTAATTTAAGTAAACTGAAATCCCATCAAGTATCTTTTCCAACCACAACCCTATGAGACTAGATATGAATTACAGGAAAAACTCTGTAAAAACTGCAAATACATGGAGGTTAAACGATACACTACTAAATGACCAGGAGATCATTGAAGAAATCAAACAGGAAATTTAAAAAAACCTAGAAACAAATGACAATGAAAACACGATGACCCAAAACCTATCAGACGTAGCAAATGCAGTTCTAAGAGGGAAGTTTATAGCAATACAATCCTACCTCAAGAAACAAGAAACATCTCAAATAAACAACCTAACCTTACACCTAAAGCAATTAGAGAAAGAAAAACAAAAACCCCCACAAAGTGAGCAGAAGGAAAGAGCATAAATAACATACCAGAAATAAATGAAAAAGAAATGAAGGAAACGATAGCAAAGATCAATAAAACTCAAAGCTGTTTCTTTGAGAAGACAAAATTGATAAACCATTAGCGAGATTCATCAAGAACAAAAGGGAGAAGACTCAAATCAACAGAATCAGAAATGAAAAAGGAGACGTAACAACTGACACTGCAGAAATACAAAGGATCATGAGAGACTAGTACAAGCAACTATATGCCAATAAAATGGACAACCTGGAAGAAATGGACAAATGCTTGAAAGGTACAACCTTCTGAGACTGAACTAGGAAGAAACAGAAAATATAAACAGACCAATCACAAGCACTGAAATTGAGATTAAAAATCTTCCAACAAACAAAAGCCCAGGACCAGATGGCTTTACAGGTGAATTCTATCAAACATTTAGAGAAGAGCTAACACCTACCCTTCTCAAACTCTTCCAAAATATAGCAGAGGGAGGAACACTCCCAAACTCATTCTACGAGGCCACCATCACCTTGATACCAAAACCAGACAAGGATGTCACAAAGAAAGAAAACTACAGGCCAATATCACTGATGAACATAGATGCAAAAAACCTCAACAAAATACTAGCCAACAGAATCCAACAGCACATTAAAAGGATCATACACCAGGATCAAGGGGGTTTATCCCAGGAATGCAAGGTTTCTTCTATATATGCAAATCAATCAATGTGATAAACCATAATAACAAATTGAAGGAGAAAAACCATATGATCATCTCAATAGATGCAGAAAAAATTTCTGACAAAATTCAATACTCATTTATGATAAAAACCCTCCAGGAAGCAGGAATAGAGGGAACTGACCTCAACATAATAAAGGCCATATATGACAAACCCACAGCCAACATTTTTCTCAATGGTGGGAAACTGAAACCATCTCCTCTAAGATGAGGAACAAGAGAAGGTTGCCCACTCTCACTGGTATTATTCAACACAGTTTTGGAAGTTGTAGCCACAGCAATCAGAGAAGAAAAGGAAGTAAAAGGAATCCAAATTGGAAAAGAAGTAAAGCTGTCACTGTTTGCAGATGACATGATACTATACATAGATCCTAAAGACGCTACCAGAAAACTACTAGAGCTAATCAATGAATTTGGTAAAGTAGCAGGATACAAAATTAATGCACAGGAATCTCTTGCATTCCTGTACACTACTGACGAAAAATCTGAAAGAGAAATTAAGGAAACAATCCCATTTACATTGCAACAAAAAGAATAAAATACCTAGGAATAAACTTTCCTAAGGAGACAAGAGACCTGCATGCAGAAAACTATAAGACACTGATGAAAGAAATTAAAGATGATACCAACAGAGGGAGAGATATACCATGTTATTGATTTGGAAGAATCAACACTGTGAAAATGACTATCCTATCCAAAGCAATCTACAGATTCAATGCAATCCTATCAAGATATGAAATGCAATTTTCACAGAACTAAAACAAAATATTTCAGTTTGTATGGAAACACTAATGACCCTGAATAGCCAAAGCAATCTTGAGAAAGAAAAACATAGCTGGAGGAATCAGGCTCCCTTACTTCAGAGTATACTACTCAGCTACAGTAATCAAGACCGTATGGTACTGGCATAAAAGCAAAAGTATAGATCAATGGAACAGGATAGAAAACCCAGAGATAAACCCACACACATATGGTCACCTTATCTCTGACAAAGGCAAGAATACACAATGGAGAAAAGACAGCCTCTTCTATAAGTGGTGCTGGGAAAACTGGACAGTTACATGTAAAAGAATGAAATTAGAACACTTCCTAACACCATACACAAAAATAAACTCAAAATGGATTAAAGACCTAAATGTAAGGCCAGACACTATAAAACTCTTAGAGGAAAACATAGGCAGAACACTCTATGACATAAATCACAGCAAGATCCTTCTTGACCCACCTCCTAGAGAAATGGAAATAAAAACAAAAATAAACAAATGGGACCCAATGAAACTTAAAAGCTTTTGCACAGCAAATGAAAACAAGCCAAAAACAAGACAAAAGACAAGCCCTCAGAATGGGATAAAATATTTGCAAACGAAGCAACTGACAAAGGATTAATCTCCAAAATTACAAGCAGCTCATGAAGCTGAATATCAAATAAACAAACAACCCAATCCAAAAATGGGCAGAAGACCTAAATAGACATTTCTCCAAAGAAATACAGATTGCCAACAAACACATGAAAGGATGCTTGACATCACTAATCACTAGATAAATGCAAATCAAAGCCACAATGAATTATCACCTCACGCCAGTCAACATGGCCATCATCAAAAAATCTACAAACAATAAATGCTGGAGAGGGTGTGGAGAAAAGGGAACACTCTTGCACTGCTGGTGGGAATGTGAATTGGTACAGCCACTATGGAGAACAGTATGGAGGTTCCTTAAAATACTAAAGATAGAACTACCATATGACCCAGCAATCCCATTAGTGGGCATATACCCTGAGAAAACGATTATTCAAAAAGAGACGTACCATAATGTTCACTGCAGCACTATTTACAATAGGCAGGACATGGAAGCAACGTAAGTGTCCATCGACAGATGAATGGATAAAGAAGATGTGGCACATATATACAACGGAATATTACTCAGACATAAAAAGAAATGAAACTGAGTATTTGTAGTGAGGTGGGTGGACCTAGAGACTGTCATACAGAGTGAAGTAAGTCAGAAAGAGAAAAACAAATACCGTATGCTAACACATATATATGGAATCTAAAAAAAAAGAAAAAAAGATGTTGTGATGAACCTAGGGGCAGGACAGGAATAAACACGCAGACGTAGAGAATGGACTTGAGGACACGGGGAGGGCGAAGGGTAAGCTGTGACAAAGTGAGAGAGTGGCATGGACATATATACACTACCAAATGTAAAATAGATAGCTAGTGGGAAGCAGCTACATAGCACAGGGAGAGCTGCTAAGTGGTTTGTGACCACCTAGAGGAGTGGGATAGGGAGGATGGAGGGAGATGCAAGATGCACAAGTTATATGTGTACATATAACTGACTCACTCTGTTATACAGCAGAAACTAATACAACATTGTAAAGCAATTATACTCCAATAAAGATGTTAAAAAAATTAATGTGTTAAGATTTATTAAGATTGCCTCTTAAGAAAGATGCTGATAATTTATTGAACATATATTATTGTGTATATTCTACAATCAAGCTTACCATTATTACAATTTTCTGTTAATGAGAGCTTGTTGATAATTACGTAATCATGCATGAACTCACTGTCAGTTGTCACCATGACAGTCACTCAAAATTCAGTTAATTTACATATTCCTCATAAAAAATTCTTCTCTCCACTATTTCTCCCTATAGTGAATTGTCTCCCACAGTTCCAATTTTAAAAAAAATTAAGGAAACAGTTTAACTAAGTAGTTTCCAAGCTATAAGTTTTTTTGTTTGTTTTTTCTACTTTGAAACAGAAATAGTGGATACTTGAAGAGCCATTTCGGTTTGTTGAGTAAGAGACATCAAAGGCAGAAACAGGATGAAATACTGGCCGTGCATCAGATGTTTTAGTGCCTCTCATTCAAAAGTAAATATGCCACAGGTACTAAGATCCTAAAACTGTATATCTAATGGGAACTATGAGGGTGATTCTGAGGTACAGTGAGAACTGGGGATCTCTGGGCAAACCAACAAAGCTGATGATGACTTATATCAACCGCAGGAAGAATGACAGCTCCTTGCTCAATTACCTGCTTTCTATCTAGCTGCTTATTTCTCCACTTTCTCCTAATCCATTTCCTCCAAGCTACGTTTGCTAGGTTATTCTTACCCTAGGGCCAAAGATCTTCCTTATAAAGAAAACTGAAAAGTCTACTCACCTCTCCTGCCCCCAAAATACAAAACTAGTAATTTCTCCCATATTCTCACAAAAATAAACTAGCAGATGTCCAGTGGTACGTGCATACACAATCTCTGTCACAATGTCTTGCTTTTGCTTGTCCATTCTACCTAACTCCTTTATAGAATCATGTAGCAGAGTCTGATAAGAATGAAGGAAGGAATAGTGAAATGTGAGAAATTTCTAGCCTGTGTCCTACCGTTTTCCTTCTCAGTGACCTCTTATTCTACTTGCTATGCCTTCCCTCATTCCTTAGAGTTTACTGAAAATGTGTAAAGTATGATACCTCTGGATAGCAACTTAGGCCTATTATCCCCAAGCTACGACCTGTAGTTGTGATTTGCATTGAAACAAATCCTCACAAGGATTTTAATGATGAATTAGCTTTTATGTATCATCTCTCACTCCAGAGAGAGCTGCATTAATAATAAAATAATAGAATTTGCATAAAGCTTCAAAAATTTACAAAGTGCCACAGCTACACCATTTTATCCTTCTCTAATCCATTTTCAAATGATAAAATGCAATGACACAGAGGTTACTTGACTTTCTGAGAAGTGAAAAACTCTCTCACTTCCCACTTCCAAATCCCTAGTGACTTCCTATATTCTATCCTAACTTAACCCAAATGTTTATCTGTCTGAGAAATTGTAGAGCCAGTATGTTATTCATAAAGGTAACTGGGAGAGAAGGAAAAAGTATGGACAATTTCTAATATGCCTCAATCCTGAGTCAGCAATGTGCCTTGCCACTGATTTCTTGGAAATTCTGGATAATTACCTCATTAGAAAGTAAGAGGAAGAAGTAGGATTTATGAGTTGCCTAGAATGAAAACTTAACAGGACCCACGTGGTGGGTTACATTCACTCTTCTATTTATCACGGGGTATAAAGGGAGAAATAATGCATGTAAATATGGTACTCTGAAAAAACAACCTAGGGCACGTCAATTTAATTCAACATTTACATTTAACAATGCTCTGCATCCAGTCGTTTGCTGTTACTTACCAGGTTGCAAATTTTAAAAGAGCTTCTTAATAACCCCTGTGATTGAACTGTTGTTCTGCCAGCGTTAACTGACACTCTTGCACCTAAGAATGTACAGTGTTTCTTCAGCATTAATTCCCTTGGTATTTAATTAATTCATGGAGAATGAAGCCTCATGTTCATAAATTTGAAATGCATCAAGGGCATACATTAATCTATTTTTAAATAGCATTTGTCCATGAACAGAAAATCTCTCCTGGTTGCTAACTCAGGTTTTGTCATCGCAGTAGCTGCCACAACCAACCAGCATGAGATGGCTCACAGTGGCGGCTTAGTAACAGCTTTAACCAGCCAACACACAAACACAGCATTGAGAGATCAGTGTTCATTTCGGCATCTGAAAACTTCAGGACCCACAGCCCATCATCTAAAAATAAATGTATCTGATCAGTTACTAAATGGTGTGTGTGTGTCTGTACGTTTGTGCACGCACGCCTGCATTTTGTTTTTTAAATAGACCACCCCTCTAGCTCAATGGTTCTCCATCATACTGAGTGTTAGGATAATCTGTGAAACTTTTAAAGACATCAGATGCCCAAAATTCCATTTCAATGGGTCTGGCATGGGATTCAAGCACCAGTATTTTTTTAAAAAACGGGTTAAGGACCATTGTTAATTTCATGTCAGTCAGTAGAAATTATTTGAAGATGAATTCTACACTCAAGTTCTCTATAATTCTGTCCAACTTGATTTCTCTCACGTCAATTATTTAAGATTAGTTTGCTATAAAAAGGAAGTCTCAGTACTGTTTCTAGGGAACTCATCTCTTAGCAAAAGACTGAAACTAAGCATTAGTAAACATATTTATAAGTAACTATGTATAAATCTTCATTTAAATGTAGCATGTATCAGTGTTTAAGTGTTCTTATCTTATTTTATTATTTGATTTTACTCTGAAGCAATGAAAACAAGATCCGACTGATATTTACTTTCTAGTATTTTCCTCAATTTTGTGTTCTTTCTCAAAAAAAATTGCTTTGCATAAAATAACAGAAATATCCATGAAAATGGCTAAAATAAAAGAAAATAATACTTTGGATAAAAATGTATGTCATATTTCTGAATAACTCTCTTCCACAGTACAAGGTAAAACTCCTGGTGAAGGAAATTAAGAGACCTTTCTAAACCTTTTCTGGTTTCAATTATCTGAATATATATTATTTTTATATTTCCTGTTTGCCTTATGTTGAGAGATCAGCTTCATCAGAGTTTTTCATGGCTTTTATTAAGACTCATGGAAAAAAACTGAACGCATTTGAGAAGTAAACCAAGCTGTTTATCATGAAGGAAGGCGTGGGGTTTTTAAAAAACTATTTTGCCATTTTCCCCTTTTATACCCTTAGGTCTATCACAGATTAAGTATATATTATTACATATATGCTCACCTGTAGTCCAATTCATCCAACTAACTCCTTCTCTTAGATGAACCTAAATTCATTGTTCTGTGATTGCTAGGGAACAGGTTGGAGGAAAGCCCCCATCTTTCAGACAGTGATCCCAGGAATGTACATGAAAGCTCAAGTCTTCTGTTTCCCAGACAAATACATCTCATGGTTTCCCTTGAAAGTGCAAAGCTGCAATGGACAGCGACACAGGAGTGCAAGAAAACAACAGATTTACAAAGAAATATAATGACTCCTTCTGAGTTTCAGGTAAATGCCCTAAGGAGAAATGAAGTCAACTAAGATGGAGGCTTACTACTATATGTGCTATACTAACTCAGCAATAGACTGATATGAATTTGAAGTTGCTAGGCCTTTGTTGGTGAAAAACAGTAAGCAATTTTACATATGCTCAGTAAGTTACTCATTCAAAACTCATAATTAGTTACTTTTATGTGCAAAGCAATGGGTGAGCAATGGTCATGCTTCTAGTTCAGCCACAGCTACATGCAAGAACCCTTTTGTTTATACACCTGATAATAAATGGACTAAAACTGTTAAATTAGAGAACTGGCCCCAATCTTCCTTTATTCCAATTTCAGGTGCACCCTGTTCCTTACCCCTTGAAGTCAGCCTGTGACTTCTCTCCTCTAGACCTCTTCCCTTATCAAAACAAAAAGATTCAATATCATTTGGCCAAGATCTCAACTACTGTGGTATAAACTTTCCCACGTAATTCTAATTTTATCTTTTGTGGTATAAGAGTGTTTGCCTCCTGTGAAAAGAATTGTAGACAAAACCGAAGAGATGAAAGTTTATCAAATTGGGTATTTTAAGCACATGTAGTTTACTTTACAACTCAGTCAAGCTGTTCTAAAAACCTGAGTAGATGAAGATATTTTTCTGAGATGGAAATCCTTTCCCTTATTGTAAAATCACGTCTTAGGCTGATACGGAAGATTCATCTACTTCCATGGTTTTAGGGTATCTAGACCAAAAGGCACTCAGACTCTCTCCTCGTTTCTCATCTTTCCCTTAAGCCTAACCAACAACTCCCTAAGGGAATTATAAACGCCAGAATCCCGACCGACCGTATTCATAACATTCCTCCCTCTCCATTCTGCCTGCCTCCTGAGGGCTAACACACAGCAGGTACACAATCCATGCACGTGGCTCCAAAACCCTCAGGAACCAGGGCAGACAGAAGGTGAACATTCTCCTCAAACACTTCTGCGCTTAGGGTATGGGGAGGAAAGAGATTCTCTGAGCTTAGAGGACAGACACCATACAGGTGGAGCACAGGTTACTAGGAGCTGGGCATAAGCAAAGCACAGCTTTGGGAAGGCAGCCACTGTCTTGATGAAGAACAGAGCCGCTGAGCAGGACTGCCTGGGTCAGATCCAGGGTCTGCCTAGCTCTGTCTATAGAAAAGTTCTTATACCTCTTTATGCCTCAGTTTCTCCATCTATAAAATAAGGAAACACCCTTCCTGGGTTGTTACAAGGATTACGTGAAATGATCTATGCAAAGAACTTAGCAAGAATTCAATAATTACAGGACTTCATTACTGGAGAGTTAGAATCAGAATTTATTTTTTAATTCAGTGCACCTCACACTTTCATATGTATATGAATTACCTGGGGATCTTGTTAACATGCAGAATCAGATTCTGTAGATCTGGGAGGGGGGTTGAGAGTCTGCATTTCTAACAAGTTCCTAGATGATGTCAGCATGGCTGGTCCCTGGAACACGCTTTGAGGAGTAAGGCTTTAATGTATTTAGGAACAAGCATTCATGTGCTATGGGGGAGAACGGCACACAGTATTTGGAAAATCTAACTGCACTGATGTGAACAGATCAAAGGCATTAGGAAAATAATACAGAAGAGGGAAGGCAATGTCTGTCCAGCTCTATAAAAACAATCTTGAATTATCACACAACACAATATCAGTATAATTTTTACCATGATTTACCTTAAGAGTACATTCTGCATATAAATATTAATCTTCATATGTGATGATTATTTGAGCACATTTGGTGATTCTGGCATGATGGTCTTGACATATACTTTTAACAGAAGGAACATTAGCTACTCACTCATTCATTATTCAGTTCAATAAGACTACATTAGAAATAGAACTATTTAATTCAATTAGACTATAATATGCCAGGGACTGTGCTGAGCCCTCAACCTAGTTTCAAGCACAGAACTGAAAGGTCATGATCTATAGAGAAGAGATGAACAGTAAGCCAAAATTACAAGTGAGCTAGAGAAGCAGACGAGCAGCTTTAGACCTAGATGGCCTGAAAAGAGCAACCATGAGAGGGTCACAGAAAGCACCTTGCTTTGAGCTGAAGGGGTTGAGGTTGAGCTTTAAGGAGTCAACCTCCCGAGAATGCTGTTACTTTCCAGGACACATCCCTATCAGGCGACTACTACCTAAAACTCTAACGCCCAGACGTCCCCAAGTCACTTCAAGTAGCTACCATGCCATTCCAAAACGGTCATAGGTGTTTCTTCACTAAGACACAATACTTTTCATGTGAAAGTGTTAAGAATTCCTCCTATGAACATGAACAACTATAGCCAGCTCAACGCCATGTTCTTCTGTTGTGTGTTTCTAAGAGTTTCTGAATAAAAGTGTAGAACTAAAGAATTAAAGTGTGGAAGTAAGGGGTGTGTGTGAAAATAGCACTTGACAGAGAGAACTGAGAGACAGAAGCCCAGGAAAGCGGCAAACTGTGACCAACAAAAAGACAGCTGTGGTAAACGTCGTAACATCTTTCCTTACACACTAGTCACAGAAAGAGCAATCAACAGGTTCCAGTCAAAAGCCCGCCCAAAGTTAAATCCAAATATAACAACACATTTTAGAAGAATGCATAATTTTAAATTATTATGTTGAATTATCCATAGTATGTTTCCCCAGCATTAACTCCAAAATTAAGGTGTCTGTGTACAAGTAATAAAGTGACCACCAGTACATTAAGATTTGAGAGCACCCTCAGTAAATGCATGGCAACGGCACTAAGTTTATCAAGTTACATACGAACAACATGAGCTTATGATGGACACCTTTCAGCTTCCCCGTCCGAAAGCTCTGAGTATCACGCAACAAGACAACCAACCCCTTCTCTTTGAAAGGTGCTCTTCTCTTCACTTCCAGGACAACACTCGCTAACTTTTCTGCTACTGCTCAGTGCTCTAATTCTTTATCTCCTTTTCAGGATCCTTCCTGGCTCCTAGCACACCAAACGCCCAGGGCTCCTAGGGCTCTCCCTAGGCCCTGCTCAATTTCTGCTTATGAGCTGTCTCCCACAGCTTTAAATAACCTCTATACGCTGATGAAGACTCAATAATCTCCAGGCCGGTTCTCTCCTTTGGGATCCAGGATGATAAAGCCCACTCTGCCTTGCTAAGCACATATCTTACAGTCATCATAAAACTCAGTACTTGGTCTGCCCATCCCCGCTCCTACCCCACTCCTCCTCCGGGCTGTCCTCCTTGAATCTGTAAATGGCACCTCTATTCACCTGGTTGTTAGCGACCAGAAACCAAGGAATACTGCTGAATGACTACTTCTCCCTCATCCTCCGTGCCGTCCACAGCCAAATCCAGTGGATTCTCCCTCTAACATACTTTTTTCAGTTTTAAATTTTTTTAAAGTGTTGCAAGCAGATACTGTCCAAGAGTTGTACAGCATTTATCCCAAAGACAGTGGTACCCTACCCCTCTTCACCATCATTCTCATTTGAAACTATTCTAGCTGATTCTTTTGGTATTTACCCTCATGATTATAAATAACATACTTCCTTAAAAACACTGATTTTCCACTATAGAAGGGACTATCTTTCTTTGCCCTGCACTCATCTCCATTCTCCTCCTCTCTCTCTCTCTCTCACACACACACACACACACACATTCACACACACATCCACTTTTCATCCATGATTTTGGATAGATATCCACTCTGTGTTTACATTATTGTAACTACATAAATGCTATGCACAGCCAAACCACGTAGATTACTACACATTTTTCCTTTTCTGCACGTTCTTCCCTGTAATTAATAACTGTCTAGTTTTATTCATTGGTTAATTTTTTTATGCACGTAATAAAAATTCACCCCCACACTCTTCTTCAATTGTCTTAATCTGCTCTGAAGATGTTCCTACATACTCCACATTCTGTCAGTCTTGCTTTCTTAAAGGCTCGTGCCTGGAACCTCTGACCGACTCCACCAGGTTGCTCTCTAGGCCTTGTGCCACGCTGCCGTCCTGAAACTGCCTTCAGCGTAACCTTCCACCATGTGTTGTTTTCCGTTTCCTGTGTTTCCTGCCTTCTACTCCTGGTTCACTAGCTCATTTTGTGACAGGACAGCATCAATAGTGTCTTGAGAGAAAATACATACATGGGAGGTATAATCTGAGACCTAATGTGCCTGAAAATATCCCCATTTACTCTTATACTTGATTGATAGTTTGATCAGGTACCAAATGCTGAGTTGGAAATCAATTTCCTGGAAAATATTCGGTAAGATTTCATTGTCTTCAATTCTTCCACTATTTTTGCTTTTGAAAAATCTGAAATATGTGTATTCCTGGTATTTGGCTCATAAAACTGTAAATGTGTTTCCTCTTCTCTCTGGAAGCAGCTTTTTTCTTTGAGATAATATTTAGAAATTTCACAGTGATGGCCTTAGTTTAAGTCTATTTTCATCCAAGTACAGGGTACTTGGTAGTCTGACAACCTAAAAATACAGGTTTTTCACTGTTAGGAAATTTCTTAAATTGTATCTTCAATGATTTCCTCTCATTTTCTTATTCCCTCTTTCCAGAACTCTATAATTCAAATGTTCGATTCCAAAAATTGGCCCTCCAGCTTTCTTTCTATCGCTCCATTATTTTCTATTTTCTTTCTTCCTTTACTCTCTGGAAGATTTCCCTACCTAAACTTCCAAACCTTTAGTAATTTTAATTTTAAAAGTCTTATTTATTCCCTGAAAATTTTATTTTAAAGCACCATTTTCTTTTTCGTTACAAAACATGCTTTTACCTTTCTGAGACCATTAACTATATATATAGATATATAATACATATATGTGTGTGTGTATGTGTGTGTGTGTACACACACATATATACATATATATTTTACTTCTAAATTTAACTTTTGCCTCTCTGCCTGCTCTCTGAATCCACCAAATTGTTTTCAGGAACTTACTTTCATATTAGACACTTTCCTCAGAAATCTGCTAATTCTGCATCATAAGAGCCACGACTGAAAGCTGACTGCAAGCTCCCATTTGTGGGTGGGGCTAGTGCACTATAAGCTTTAGTACAGGATCCACTGCTGTTTCCCTTAGGGAAACTTTGATTTCAGTGCATTCGTGCTTTTCCTCTTGGGATGTTCAATTTCCCTAGAAAAGATTTCTCATTTGCCGTCTGAGAAGTAAAGGTCTTGTTGCCAGTGTTCTGGAGCCAAATGGGAGAAGAAAGTTGGGGAAGTATCAGCAACCGTACACGTAGGTTTATTTAATCCCCGTTTAAAAAGAGTACCTTTACCCTCAGCTCTAATTTCCAGAATAAGATGCCTTATCATTATTATTACTACTACTGTTTCCAGAGAATAAATCCCCAGGCTTTTGCCGGTTGTGGGAGTGGCACATCCCCGCCATGTGTGGTAGGGGAGGGGATCCAGGGCTCTAATGCTTTCAAAGCACACTTCTGACCAAACCTCCTTATTCTACCTACCGCCACCTGGTCTCCATTTCCTCTTCCAAAGGTAACTAGCAGAGTTACTTTCTGAGTCTTTGGCAAGTCTACTGTGTAAACTAGTTTGGATAATAGCTTTCTCAAATGCTCCTTTACAATTCTGTTTTCTTGGACCCACTAAGGCATTTACCAATTGTCCAAGTCTTCTCCAGCTTCTAACAGTTTGTTGCTATTGTCTGGTTTCCCATTTCCCCCATATGCTTACGCCTTTAAAAAGTCCTTTACTATTGTTTTAATCAGGGTAGAAGCCAAGTTAGATGTCTGTCCTCACTCTACCAACTTTAAGGAGAAATCTTCCAGCACATACTTTTGTCCCCAGTATCTATTTTAAATCTGTGTAACTCTTTTCATTTCTACCTCCACCAACCTAGTGTAAGCCGTCATCCACTCTCACCTGGACTGCAACAGGGCCTAAATGGTTTCTCTACCTCCACCTCTTGTTCCCTTTCTAATCAATGACTTCAGAGGTATCCAGAGTGAGGTTTTGAAACCTAAAGCAATGACTTCCATTGCACAGCAAATAAAATCCAAACTCCTTGCAGCAGCCTATCCAAAAGATGCTGCGGGCTGCAAGTTGCAGAAAACCCAACTCAAACCACTTGAAAGGCTAACGAAATGCACTGACTCCTGTGAGTGGAAATCCAGAGACTGAGGAGGCTGCTCTGGCTGCTGACCGGCTCTGGTAGGATTTCCTGTGGTTTTTCTGGACTGGACCCTCCTTTATGTAGCTACTCTGCCCTTCAGATGCTGCAGGATGATTGTGAGTCCCAGCTTTACATCTCCTCAAGACAGTAGCCAGAGGAAGAGATGGAGAATTGCTTCTAGGAATCTCTCAGAGAATGAGAAGAAACTTCCCCAGAAGCCCAGAGAAACACATGCATGACCTGTACATAGGTAGGGATAGACATTTTAATAAAATCAAAGGGTAATAAGAGTGGAAACGAACAGTGGGTAGGTGCGGTAGGCTAGAGCATGGCCCTCAAAAGATATCTACATCAAGTGCCTGTAACCTGTGAATGCCACTATCTTATTTAGAAAAAGGGTCCTTGCGGAGGTGATTAAGTAAAGGATCTTGAAATGAAGAGAGAATCCTGGATTGTTCAGGAAGTCCCTAAATACCATCACCAGTATCCTCATAAGTAAGAGGCACAGAGCTTGGACACACAGTGAAGATGAAGGACAGCAGGATGCAGCCACAACCCAGCAATGCCAGAAGCCACCAGGAGCTGTCAGAGGCAAGGAACAGACTCTCCCCTAGCCATCTCTAGACAAAAACACCTTTATTTCAGATTTCCGGCCACCAGAACTGTGAGAGAATAAATTTCTGTTGTTAAGCCTTCGAGATTATGGCAATTTGTTTCAGCGGCCCCAGGAAATAAACACAGTAGGCATCCTACCAACCCATTAGAGTCCATACTTTCCCAAACTCATTACGCAGCTCTCCGCCCTTCTCTCTCTCAACTCGAGCACACGCCACCCTCCAATCACTCCCCCATCCTGTCTCAGGGGCACATGCTGCAACCACTGTCTCAAAAGTCCTTACTCCAAATTCCCTCTCATTTTATTTAAATGCTACTTCCTCCATGAGGCCTTTCAGGTCCCACCGATTTAAATTAGATCTTTTCTTTCATCCTCTCCCATTGCACCCTGCTCATTTCTTTTCTGCATACCTGTTACGTTGGTTTACAGTTTATGGCTATCTCATTAGCTCCCTAAGTCAGTGACTGTGTCTCATTAGTCAACCACAGTATATCCAGTATCTCTGACAGAATCCAGCCCATTAGAGGGGTCCGTGTTTCACATTATAGACCTCACACTCAAAAAATACCATGGGAAAAACAAATAAATGAGTTAATGGTTAATTATATGCTCAAAGTAAAATGTTCTGCTTCAAAGTCATCGTTGCCTATAAATAAAGGAGAAGCAATTTAATGTTCTCAGAATTCTTCGATTTTTCCAGGTCTCACATTTATGATTTAAGCTTTTCCAACCCTTATGAGCACTGATAACTAAGTGCGGTGGGTACTTTAAGCAGATTCTGAACTCAGTGGGAAAAATAAACTATATAAAAAATGATAGCTTCAAATTCCTATTTACAAATTTATAAAGAGCAAAATTTAAATGTATTTCACAAAACTTATTAAAACAGGAAGGAAGATATTTTAATTTTTATGTAGACACAAGCAAAACCACATAGTTTATATACTCAATTAGCAATTAGTGCTATACGACTCAATACACAATCATAAAGTCTCCAACAGACTGTTATTTATAGCCAATAAAGAAAAAAAGGAACAAGTGACCCTATATTATAATGCAGAGCAGTTTTTTCTTTCCATTATTGCTTTCTATAAACATAAACCTTTGTACAGAATAAAATGCAGCAACTTACCCAAACTATACATATTCTTCTTATAAAACTGAGAGAAATATTGCTAAGGTCTTTGATTTCTAATGAATATTTTTTTATCCCATAAATTGAAGTCAGTTTACTTCTTTTGCATTTAGGACAAAAACGTATAGATATAATTTTTAAATTAATGATGGAAATAATATATAGTAGAAAAGGGGAAAAATCTGTGGTCACATCTATAGGTTTGAGACACAGGTGTTCCATGACTGTTAATTAAGTAACTTTACTGAGTCCTTTAACCTACCTATCCTCAATCTTTTCCCCTATAAACTGAAGATAGTAATAACAGCCATGACACAGAGCTGTTGACAGAAGAGATAATAAACTCCATGTGAAACCGCTTCACAAGCTATGAAGTATAATATGAAGATAGACTGCAGTTAATTATCTTAGGAAGAGATAAACTATACCTTGAAGGTAAACTGAACCAAGTTATGCTCTGTCTATTCCTGTTTCCTCTGAATGAGTGCTGAAAGTTAAACACTACTTACAAAATCCAAGGAATGTCTGATTTATGCAGTGGTCAAATGAGTATTAAGATTTTAGTTTATGACACAACTTGTTTCAGTAAATGCTTATTAAATTAAACTACAACTGCAGCAATATTAGCCTAGAATTTTTTTTTGAAACACAGCTCTGCAAAAAAGATGCAAAGGGGCATGGAGGCTTAACCTTAGACACAACTTCTGTTTCCCCAGGAGTGTCCAAAAAAAAAAGCAGACTGTGAGTAGCCTTTAAAATCTGGCAGGTAGGGCTTCCCTGGTGGCGCAGTGGTTGAGAGTCCGCCTGCCGATGCAGGGGACACAGGTTCGTGCCCCGGTCTGGGAAGATCCCACACGCCACGGAGCGGCTGGGCCCGTGAGCCATGGCCGCTGAGCCTGCGTGTCCAGAGCCTGTGCTCCGCAATGGGAGAGGCCACAGCAGTGAGGCCCGCGTACCGCAAAAAAAAACAACCAAACAAACAAACAAACCCCCAAAACTAGGAAACACAGATTGGTGAAAAATAACATCTGATTTCATGAACCGTACGTATCTTCAGATTTACCTAAAAACTGCCTGAAGGCCACATCATTGGTGATCTAAGCAAAAAGGACGATCTGAGGGGAATCAACAGCTAGCAAATGTGAGAGCAGAAACATAACCTAGACAGGAAGGGATGGGTGCAAAGAGTAAGTGAAACCAAGACACTCAAATAGTTAACTTACATTGGATTTTCTTGTTTTAAGATTTTTTTTTTAAGTGGACCACTTTTTAAAAAAAATATGTTTCTCGGAATATAATTGCTTTACAATGGTGTGTTACTTTCTGCTGTATAACAAAGTGAATCAGATATACATATACATTTATCCCCATATCTCTTCCCTCTTACGTTTCCTTCCCAACCTCCCTATCGTACCCCTCTAGGTGGACACAAAGCACCAAGCTGACCTCCCGGTGCTGTGCGAGTGCTTCCACCAGCTATCTATTGTACGTTTGGTAGTGTATATATGCCCATGCCACTCTCTCATTTTGTGCCAGCTTACCCTTCCCCCTCCCCTTGTCCAAAACTCCATTCTCTATGTCTGAGTCTTTATTCCTGTCCTGCACCTAGGTTCTTCAGAACTTTTTCTTTTGATTGCATATATATGTGTTAGCATATGGTATTTGTTTCTCTTTCTGACTTACTTCACTCTATATGACAGTCTCTAGGTAAACCCACCTCACTACAAATAACTCAATTTCTTTTCTTTTTAAGGCAGAGTAATATTCCATTGCATATAAGCACTACATCTTCTTTATCCATTCATCTGTTGATGGACACTTAGATTGCTTCCATGTCCTGGCTATCGTAAACAGAGCTGCAATGAACATTGTGGTACATGACTGTTCTTGAATGACAGTTTTCTCAGGATATATGCCCAGTAGTGGGATTGCTGGGTTGTACGGTAGTTCTATTTTTACTTTTATAAGGACCTTCTATACTGTTCTCCATAATGGCTGTATCAATTTACATTCCCACCAACAGTGCAGGAGGGTCCCATTTTCTCCACACCCTCTCCAGCATTTATTGTTTGTAGATTTTTTAATGATGGCCATTCTGACCGGTGTGAGGTGATACCTCATGGTAGTTTTGATTTGCATTTCTCTAATGATTAGTGATGATTAGCATCCTTTCATGTGTTTGTTGGCAACCTGTATATCTTCTTTGGAGAAACGTCTATTTATGTCTTCACCAATTAGTGGATTGGGTTGTTTGTTTTTTGATATTGAGCTGCATGAGCTGCTTGTATATTGTGGAGATTAATCCTTTGTCCGTTGATTCCTTTGCAAATATTTTCTCCCATTCTGAGGGCTGTCTTTTCGTCTTGTTTATGGTTTCCTTTGCTGTGCTAAAGCTTTTAAGCTTCATTAGGTCCCATTTGTTTATTTTTATTTCCATTTCTCTAGGAGGTGGGTCAAGAAGGATCTTGCTGTGATTTATGTCACAGAGTGTTCTGCCTATGTTTTCCTCTAAGAGTTTGAAAGTGTCTGGCCTTACATTTAAGTCTTTAATCCATTATAAGTTTATTTTTGTGTATAGTGTTAGGGAGTGTTCTAATTTCATTCTTTGGCATGTAGCTGTCCAGTTTTCCAAGCACCACTTATTGAAGTGCTGTCTTTTCTCCAATGTACATTCTTGCCTCCTTTATCAAAAATAAGGTGACCATATGTGTGTGGGTTTATCTCTGGGCTTTCTATCCTGTTCCATTGATCTATATTTCTGTTTTTATGCCAGTACCATACTGCCTTGATTACTATAGCTTTGTAGTATACTCTGAAGCCAGGGAGCGTGTTTCCTCCAGCTCAGTTTTTCTTTCTCAAGATTGCGTGGGCTATTCAGGGTCTTTTGTGTTTCCATAAAAATTATGATATTTTTTGTTTTAGTTCTGTAAAAAATGCCATTGGTAGTTTGATAGGGATTGCACTGAACCTGTAGATTGCTTTGGGTACTATAGTCATTTTAACAATGTTGATTCTTCCAATCCAAGAACATGGTTTATCTCTCCATCTGCTGGTATCTTTAATTTCTTTCATCAGTGTTCTATAGTTTTCTGCATACAGGTCTTTTGTCTCCTTAGGTGGGTTTATTCCTAGGTATTTTATACTTCTTGTTGAAATGGTAAATGGGATTGTTTCCTTAATTTCTCTTTCAGATTTTTCAGCATTAGTATATAGGAATGCAAGAGATTTCTGTGCATTAATTTTGTATCCTGCTGCTTTACCAAATTCATTGATTAGCTCTAGTAGTTTTCTGGTACCATCTTTAGGATTCTCTATGTATAGTATCATGTCATCTGCAAACAGTGACAGCTTTACTTCTTTTCTGATTTGGATTCTTTTATTTCTTTTTCTTTTTCTGATTGCTATGTCTAAAACTTCTAAAACTATTTTGAATAATAGTGGTGAGAGTGGGCAACCATGTCTTGTTCCTGATCTTAGTGGAAATGGTTTCAGTATTTCACCATTGAGAACAAGGTTGGCTGTGGGTTTCTCATATATGGAGTTTATTATTTTGAGGTAAGTTTGCTCTATGCCCACCTTCTAGAGGGTTTTTATCAAAAATGGGTGTTGAGTTTTTACTAAAGCTTTTTCTGCATCTATTGAGATGATCCTATGGTTTTTGCCCTCCAGTTTGTTATTATGGTGTATCACATTGATTGATTTGCATATGTAGAAGATTCCTTGCATTCCTTGGATAAACCCCACTTGATCCTGGTGTATGATCCTTCTGATGTGCTGTTGGATTCTGTTTGCTAGTATTTTGCTGAGGATTTTTACAACTATGTTCATCAGTGATATTGGCCTGTAGTTTTCTTTTTTTGTGACATCTTTGCCTCATTTTGGTATGGGGGTGATGGTGGCCTTGTAGAATGAGTTGGGGAGTGTTCCTACCTCTGCTATATTTTGGAAGAGGTTGAGAAGGAGAGGTGTTAGCTCTTCTCTAAATGTCTGATAGAATTCACCTGTGAAGCCGTCTGGTCCTGGGCTTTTATTTGTTGGAAGATTTTTAATCATAGTTTCAATTTCAGCACTTGTGATTGATCTGTTTATATTTTCTACTTCCTCCAGGTTCAATCTTGGAAGGTTGTGCTTTTCTGAGAATTTGTCCATTTTTTCCAGGTCATCATTTTATTGGCATATAGTTGCTTGTAGTAATCTCTCACGATCCTTTGTATTTCTACAGTGTCAGTTGTTATCTCTCCTTTTTTCATTTCTAATTCTATTGATTTGAGTCTTCTCCCTTTTTTCCTGATGAATCTGGCAATGGTTTATCAATTTTGGTTATCTTCTCAAAGAACCAGCTTTTAGTTTATTGATCTTTGCTATCGTTTCCTTCATTTCTTTTTCATTTTTTCTGATCTGATCTTCATGATTTCTTTCCTTCTGCTAACTTTGCAGTTTTTTAGTTTGTTTTCTCTAATTGCACTATGCATGAGGTTAAGTCGTTTATTTGAGATGTTTCTTGTTTCTTGAAGTAGGACTATTACTATAAACTTCCCTCTTAGAACTGCTTTTGCTGCTTCCCATAGGTTTTGGGTCATTGTGTTTTCATTGCCATTTATTCTAGGTATTGTTTGATTTCCTCTTTGGTTTCTTCAGTGATATCTTCGTTATTTAGTAGTGTACTGTTTAGCCTCCATGTGTTTGTATATTTTACAGACTTCTTCCTGTAATTGATATCTAGCCTCATAGCGTTGTGGTCAGAAAAGACACTTGATACAATTTCAAGTTTCTTCAACTTACCAAGGCTTGATTTGTGACCCAAGATATGATCTATCCTGGAGAGTGTTCCATGAGCACTTAAGAAGAAAGTATATTCTGTTGTTTTTGGATGGAATGTCCTATAAATACCAATTAAGTCTATCTTGTTTAATGTATCATTTAAAGCTTGTGTTTATTTATTTTCATTTTGGATGATCTGCCCATTGGTGAAAGTGGGGTGTTAAAGTCCCCTACTGTTATCGTGTTACTGTCGATTTCCCCTTTTATAGCTGTTAGTATTTGCCTTATGTATTGAGGTGCTCCTATGTTGGGTGCATAAATATTTGCAATTGTTATATCTTCTTCTTGGATTGATCCCTTGATCATTAGGTAGTGTCCTTCTTTGTCTCTTGTAGCAGTCTTTATTTTAAAGTCTATTTTGTGTGATATGAGAATTGCTACTCCAGCTTTCTTTTGATTTCCATTGCATGGAATATCTTTTTCCATCCCCTCACTATCAGTCTGTATCTGTCCCTAGGTGTGAAGTGGGTCCCTTGTAGACAGCATATATACAGGCCCTAATTTTGTATCCATTCAGCCAGTCTCTGTCTTTTGGTTGGAGCATTTAATCCATTTATATTTAAGGTAATTATCGATATGTATGTTCCTATGAACATTTTCTTAATTGTTTTGGGTTTGTTATTGTAGCTCTTTTCCTTCTCTTGTGTTTCCTGCCTAGAGAAGTTCCTGTAGCATTTGCTGTAAAGCTGGTTTGGTGGTGATGAATTCTCTTAGCTTTTGCTTGTCTGTGAAGGTTTTAATTTCTCCATCGAATCTGAATGAGATCCTTGCTGGGTAGAGTATTCTTGGTTGTAGGTTTTTCTCCTTCATCACATTAAATATATCCTGCCACTCCCTTCTGGATTGCAGAGTTTCTGCTGAAAGATCAGCTCTTAACCTTATGGGGATTCCCCTGTATGTTATTTGTTGCTTTCCCCTGGCTGCTTTTAACATTTTTTCTTTGTATTTAATTTTTGATAGTTGGAGTAATATATGTCTTGGCATGTTTCTCCTTGGATTTATCCTGTATGGGTTTCTCGAGCTTCCTGGACTTGACTATTCCCTTTCCCATATTAGGGAAGTTTTCAACTATAATCTCTTCAAATATTTTCTCAGTCCCTTTCTTCTTCTCTTCTTCTTCTGGGACCCCTATAATATGAATCATGGTGCATTTAATGTTGTCCCAGTGGTCTCTGAGACTATCCTCAATTCTTTTCATTCTTTTTTCTTTATTCTCCTCTGTGGTAGCTATTTCTGCTCTTTTATCTTCCAGGTCACTTATCCGTTCTTCTGCTTCAGTTATTTTGCTATTGATTCCTTCTAGAGAATTTTTAATGTCATTTATTATGTTGTTCATCATTGTTTGTTTGCTCTTGAGTTCTTCAATTTCCTAGTTAAATGTTTCTTGTATTTTCTCCATTCTAGTTCCAAGATTTTGGATCATCTTTACTATCATTACTGTGGATTCTTTTTCAGGTAGACTGCCTATTTCCTCTTCATTTGTTTGGTCTGGTAGGTTTTTACTTTGATCCTTGATCTTCTGTGTATTTCTCTGTCTTCTCATTTTGCTTAACTTACTGCATTTGGGGGTCTCCTTTTTGCCAGCTGCAGTTTTGTATTTCCCGTTGTTTTTGGTGTCTTCCCCCAGTGCGTAAGATTGGTCACTGGGTTGTGTAGGCTTCTTGGTGGAGGTGACTGGTGCCTGTGTTCTGTTGGATGAGACTGGACCTTGCCTTTCTGGTGGGCAGGGCTGCATCCGGTGGCGTGTTTTGAGGTTTCTGTGAACTTATTATGATTCCAGGCAGCCTCTCAGCAAATGTGTGGGGTTGTTTTCCTGTCTTGCTAGTTGTTTGGCATGGGGTGTCCAGCACTGTAGCTTGCTGGTCGTTGAGTGGAGCTGGGTCTTAGCATTGAGATGGAGATCTCTGTGAGAGTTTTTGCTATTTGATATTATGTGGGGCCAGGAGGTCTCTGGTGGACCAATGTCCTGGACTCAGCTCTCCCACCTAAGAAGCTCAGGCCTGACACCCAGCTGGAGCACAAAGACCCTGTCACCCGCACAGGTCAGAAGAAAATGGGAGGACAAAGAAAGAAAGAAAGACAAATAAATAAATAAAATAAAATAATTAAAATAAAAACAATATTAAAAATAAAATTTTAAAAGTAATAAATAAAAAAGAATGAAAGAATAGAGCAACAAACCAATAAAGAAATCCACCAATGATAAGAAGCACTAAAAACTATACTAAAAAAAGAAAAAAAAAATGGACAGAAAGAACCCTAGGACAAATGGTAAAAGCAAAGCTATACCAGACAAAATCACACGATGAAGCATACACATACACACAATAAGAGAAAAAGGAAAAAGATATATATATGTTAAGAAAAAAAGAGAGCAACCAAATCAATAAACAAATCTACCAATGATAATAAGCTGTAAATACTAAACTAAGATAAACAAAACCAGAAACAAATTAGATGCAGAAAGCAAACCCCATGTCTACAGTTGCTCCCAAAGTCTACTGCCTTAATTCTGGGATGAATCGTTGCCTATTCATGTATTCCACAGACGCAGGGTACATCAAGTTGATTGTGGAGCTTTAATCTGCTGCTCCTGAGGCTGCTGGGAGAGATTTCTCTTTCTCTTCTTTGTTCGCACAGCTCCCGGGGTTCAGCTTTGGATTCGGCCCCGCCTCTGCGTGTAGGTCGCCTGAGGGCGTCTGTTCTCCGCTCAGACAGGACGGGGTTAAAGGAGCAGCTGATTAGGGGCCTCTGGCTCACTGAGGCCGGGGGTGGGAGGGGTACAGAATGCGGGGTGAGCCTGCAGTGGCAGGGGCCGGCGTGATGTTGCAACAGCCTGAGGCGCGCCATGTGTTCTCCCGGTGAAGTTGTCCCTGGATCACAGGACCCTGGCAGTGGCGGGCTGCACAGCCTCCTGGGGTGGGGTGAGGTGTGGACAGTGACCTGTGCTCGCACACAGGATTCCTGGTGGCTGCAGCAGCAGCCTTAGCATTTCATGTTGGTCTCTGGTGTCCGTGCTGATAGCCATGGCTCACGCCTCTCTCTGGAGCTCGTTTAGGCAGTGCTCTGAATCCCCTCTCCTCGCACAGCCCAAAACAATGATCTCTTGCCTCTTAGGCAGCTCCAGACTTTTTCCCAGACTCCCTCCTGGCTCACTGTGGTGCACTAGCCCCTTCAGGCTGTGTTCACACAGCCAACCCCAGTCCTCTCCTTGGGGTCTGACCTCCAAAGCCTGAGCCTCAGCTCCCAGCCCCCACCTGCCCCAGCAGGTGAGCAGACATGCCTCTCGGGCTGGTGAGCTCCAGTCAGCACCAATCCTCTGTGCAGGAATCTCTCCGCTTTGCCCTCTGCACCCCTGTTGCTGTGCTCTCCTCTGTGGCTCCGAAGCTTCCTCCCCGCCCGCCCCCCGTTTCCACCAGTGAATGGGCTTCCTAGTGTGTGGAAACATTTCCTCCTTCACAGCTCCCTCCCAGAGATGCAGGTCCCATCACTATTCTTTTGTCTCTGTTTTTTCTTTTGCCCTACCCAGGTATGTGGGGATTTTCTTGCCTTTTGGGAAGTCTGAGGTCTTCTGCCAGTCTTCAGTAGGTGTTCTGTAAGAGTTGTTCCACATGTAGATGTATTTCTGATGTATCTGTGGGGAGGAAGGTGATCTCCACATCTTACTCCTCCGCCACCTTGAAGTTTCCCGCTATGTGGACCATTTTTAAAGTTTTTATTGAATTTGTTACAACAGTGCTTCTGTTTTATGTTTCATATTTTTGGCTGCAAGGCATGTGGGATCTTAGCTCTCCAACTGGGGATTGAACCCACACCCCTGCATTGGAAGGCAATGTCTTAACCACTAGACCACCAGGGAAGTCCCTAAAATTGATTTTCTATAATTAAAATAGGAAGAAAAATCCATGATACCTGCTAATAAGCTCATCGGTCAGTGGGAAGCTGTGGCCATTGGAAGGGTATGTTTGTGACACCACAAAATGAGGCCCTGCTGCCTAGTACATGGAGGTGCTTCAGGAATGTCATTACAGTGTCAGCAAGACAGAGCTGCTCCTTGGGAAGGTTTTATACACAGAAAAATTTGACCAAAAGACAGAAGATGGTATTTAAGTATATAGGAGTATATGAAGTATAACCTGTCATTTACTTTCATTCTCTTATTTTCAATTCACAAAATACTTCACTTTGCTCCTGGAATGAGCTCAGCATTATATCAGGAATAGTAGAGAAAATAGGATATGGCCCTTCCTCAGGAGAGCATATGATACCTGATATTATGCTAATAAGCACTTCATTTGCATCTACACACTGAAAATTCCCAACAGCCCTATGAGGTAATCACATTTACTGTCCCCATTTTATAGATGTGGAACTCGATATCAGTTATCTAAGGCCAGCGCTAGTAAATAAAAGTTTGGGCGTGCTAACCTAAGCTGTTAATCTCTGTGATAAAAACATTTGACAGGTTTAATAAAACATTAAAAAAAATTCAAGCCATACTAGATAAGCTGAAATAATACAGCATATGGCAAACAGAAAAGTGAATTATGTAGACAATAATCACTACAGAAGTTCAGAAGAGGAGCCCATTTCAGGATCAAATTGAAAAGACAGAATTTATGAGTGAAGTAAGATTTGAGTCATGTTTTGACGTATTTATTTGGGTGGGGTGTGCAAGTCAATCTCAATGGTTTTCCCAGATGTTGTTTACTTTGGGGATCACAGCATCGTTTTGGAATCACATGAAAAGGATGAGCGCCCTCCTAGGAAAAAGAGCACATGCTCCAACACACAAAATTGTGCACATGATTTTAAATTGTACACCTTATACCTCAGGGCTGCAGAAGAAACTCGAGTTATTTAACAAAACAATAGAAGAAACTTCACTACCTGGACCTTCTCATCTCGTTAGGCACATGTCTTCCAAAGCTCCACTCCTTCCCAACCGAACCCCCCAGACTGCAGCAGTTCCAGGGCTCTCCAAGCTTCCCCCTGCCTCAGTGTCTCTCGTCAAGCAGCTGGCATACCTCTCCCAAGTTATCTTTCAGGGGGCCCTTCTAAATCTTGCCCATCTTTCCAGGTTAGTTCAAGGCACTGGAAAGCCTCAAGTATGAAAAACAGTGATCAACTGAGATGGGGAAATCAAGACCAGAAGAAAATAGAGGCAAAGCAGGGAACAAGGAAAATATAAAAGTTTTACACATTACTGTACATAAAACAAGAACTGGGAACTATGAAAAGGAACAATCAAGAGAACAGGAACTCATACAAACGAAAAATATTTCAGCAGAAATAAAAATTCAATAGAATGGCTAAAAGAAAAAGTTGAGGAAATCTCCCAGGAAAAAGAAAAAGGAAAAGAATAAACAGTACAAGAAAAAAAGATAAGAAATCTAGAGGATCAGACCAAGAACTGTTCTAGACAAAGGATACAGAGAAAAGGCAGAAATATATGAGAAAAACTATTCAAAAATTTTTCAGAACTGAAAGATGGAATCCCAAATTCAAAGACCCACCAAGGACTCAAGAAAAAGACCCACACTGAGGTACACCATCTGTAATTACAAAACAATGGAAACAGGAGAGATCCTAAGTGCTTCTGCGGGTGTGCGAGGTTGAGGGATAGATCACATTGAAGGAATTACAATCAGAATTACACTGGAAATCTCATTAGAAACACTGGAATCCAGAAGTTAGTAGAAAAATGTTATAAATTCTACGGAAAAAATGATTTCCAACCAGAAATCTATCCTAATCCACCAATAAAGTTTAAAGTTGGAATAAAATATTTTAAGCAAACAAATATTTTTCAAGTTTACATCCCAGGAATCCATTCTAAGTGAGCTCGTAAACAATGTGCATCACCTAAATGAAGTTATAAACTAAGGAAAGGAATATATGAGATCTAGGGACTCAGAGACACAGCACAAAAAAGCAGCAAAGGGAATTCCCAGGGTGGTGATTAAAGAAGTCCATGGAATAAAGCTGATCAGAGACACAGGAAGCTCAGTCCAGATGAGAACAGGAAGATGAAGGGCTCCAGAAGGTGTATCTTAAAATAAATAAAAGATGGAACTGATAAGTGACTTAATTTGTTTGGCCATACTGAGAGGATGTTTACAACCCTGTCAAAGTATATGAAAGAAGCATCAATTATAGGTATGCAGAAAACTAAGCAAGTGGACAAAAATATCCTAAGGAAAAAAAAGCTGTAAAAATAGGAAATGAAACCATTGTATATTAGATGTGTTGGTGTTAAAAATTACATCTTTATAATAATATAAATATGCAGTAACATATTTATAATAATACAAATACATCATGGCATGTTTACAATAGTACAAATACGTCTTGGCATGTTTATAATAATACAAATACATCTTGGCATGTTTACAATAATACAAATACGTCATGACATATTTATAATAATATGAATATGTAATATTTACTTAACCAAAACTATGACAAAATTATGATTGAGAGCAGCCACATAAGACATAAATTTTTGTCTTCTATGATAAAAAGTGAACAGATAAAAAAGAAAATAACTTGAGAAATAGGAGCATAAGCATTTTGTTTAAAAGCACAGGTGTAAGTGGGGGCAGAAGAGGAGTACAGACCTGGCCATGGTGGTCTCGGGTTAGCTCTTTGTCTCGGTGGACAGAGGGTTAGCTCTTTGTCATTATAATATGGAATAGTACATATTTTAAAAATACATTTACAGGTTTCCACTTCTGGAAAGTGGACCTGCGTACCTCTCATCCTCTCACTAAGTACTAAAAACCCTAGGCATTATATCTAAAACACACCCAAGAAGACTGACAGGTGGACAGGCTATGAACCTTAGGACCAAAGGAAGGACTAGGTGGTGAGTTCTCCGGTTTTCTTTTTTTTTTTCTGTAATTACTTAGGTTTTTGTTTTGTTTGTTTTTTTAAATTGAAGTATAGTTCATTTACAATGTTGTGTTAGTTTCAAGTGTACAGAAAAGTGATTCAGTTATACATATATATACATGTACATATACATATATATATATTCTTTCTCAGATTCTTTTCCCTTGTAGGTTATTACAAAAAACTGAGTATAGCTCCCTGTGCTGTACAGTAGTTCCTTGTCGGTTATTTTACATATAGTAATGTGTATATATCAATCCCAAACTCCTAATTTATCCCTCCCCACCTTTCCCCTTTGGTAACCATAAGCTTGCTTTCCATGTTTGTGGGTCTATTTCTGTTTTGTTAATAAGTTCATTTGCACCATTTTTTTTTTAGATTCCACATATAAGTGATATCATATGATATTTGTCTTTCTCTGTCTGACTTACTTCACTTAGTATGACAATCTCTAGGTCCATCCATGTTGCTGCAAATGGCATTATTTCATTCTTTTTTATGGCTGAGTAATATTTCATTGTGTATATATACCACATATTCTTTATCCATTCATCTGCCAATGGTTAAATATTTAGGTTGTTTTCACGTCTTGGCTATTGCAAACAGTGTTGCTGTCAATATTGGGGAGCATGTATCTTTTCGAGTTATGGTTTTCTCCAGATATATGCCCAGGAGTGGGATTGAGAGGGTGTGGAGAAAAGCGGGAATGTAAATTGGTGCAGCCACTATGGAAAAAGGTATGGAGGGTCCTCAAAAAATAGATCTGATTTCCTTTTTGTCTCGTTTATCCCACATTTGGAAATAAAAAAGCCAACAACCCAGAAATGCCAATGAGTACGGACAAAAACAACAACAACAACGATAAAAGTCTGCTCCCCTAGCCAAAGGACAGAAAAGGGGCATCCTAGCAAGATGGAGAGCTTTAAAAGATAACCTCCCTAAAGCTACCAAACATCACAGGAAAAGACTGTGGCCCAGCCCGCTGTGGGAGCAAAGGCCACGGGAGGAGCCTAGATCCCACCTGCACCAGCTACAGTGAGACCCCCAAACCCACCCCACCAAGCACAACATGGAGCCCTGAGGACACAGAGTGAGGACAGCCTGGCACTGGGCCAGAGACTGGATTCTGATGGAGGATAAATCCGAGTCAGGAGCCCCTGCACAGTGAGACGTGTGCTGCGGTGAATTCATGGGAAGGGTATTTAATCAGCCTTTGTCAGCCAAAGGGAGACGGAGGCAGGGGACGAGGGAAGCTTCTCCAGGGAGCTGAGCCTCAAGCTCCGTCTGGAAAGCCAGGTGGAACTGGCTGGACAGCAGAAGGGCCTGGAAGGTCCTGCAGCACAGAGGGCAGGGACAGAACAGCAAGTCCTCGGACAACCACAAACACGCCTGCCTGACCGGGTGAAGAAGGTTTAGGATGGAATGGAGAGAGCTAAGGCCAAAGAGGCTGGATGAGGCCGTAGGAAAGGGCCCCACGGGCTGCGATGAGGAATGTGCCTCCTCGCGGATCCAGCGGGGCCACCGCCGGACTCCCAGCCGTGAGGCGGGGGATCAGACGGGGCCAGACGAGTCAGGACTCTGGCAGGAAGGGATGAGCATCAGGGAGCCGGCAGCAGGTGGGAAGAGGACTCTGCAGGCGATACCTGCAGACATCTGGGTCGGTCTTCCAGATTTGAGGATTGTGAGGAGAGAGAAGGGAGCAAGCAAGCACAGCCACACGCCGTCCTCATCGAGGGGCTAGTGTGCACAGCACTGCTAACTAGTTTTCTGAGCCTCATCTTCCCTATCTATCAAGTGGAAATAAGAATGGCAACCACACGTATCTCACAGAGTTACCATATGAAAATGGGGAACACAGCTTATTACACCCCGTGGTTGCTGTAGCAAACTACCGCAAACTTAGTGGCTTAAAAGAACGTACATTTATTCCGTTACAGTTCTGGGGGTCGGGAGTCTGAACGGGTCTCACTGGGCCAAAGGGAAGGGGCTGGCAGGCCTGCCATCCATGCGGAGCCCATTTCCCTGCCTTCTCCAGCCTGCATTTCTTGGCTCTCGGCCCCCTCCTCCACCTCTACAGCAAGCAGCATAGCATCTTCAAAATTCTCTCTGATTTGGACACTGACTCTCCTGCCACCCTCTTTCACTTACAAGCACCCTTGTGGGTACTGGGCCCAAGGTGGGTAATCCAGGAAAACCTCATCCCAAGGTCAGTGGATAAGCAACCTGAAATCCCACCCACCTGCTGTCATGTAAGGTAACATATTCACTAGCTCCAGGGATTAGGATGTGATTATTCTGCTTACCATACATACAAAAGATTCTAATTTAATGTCTATTTGATAATCAGTTTTTTTTCAATTTCACAATTAATATGTCTGAGAGTTGTTTTATGGTTTAAAAAAATAAGAAATCTGAAGAATATGTGTTCTAAGTAACTCACTATTATGTCTCTAAGATTTAGCAATGTATGCTAAATATCTAAAAAGCTCAATGATAACTATAGGTTTCGATTATTTAACTTAATATAATCATTCCCATCTCTTTAAAACAAATGAAAATTTAAGACGAAGATACCACTGCAAAATCTAAATAGAACTATAAGCATTCTAGTGTTAAACTTCCATGATAGTAGAAATAGGTGGCCATACAATGCTAGAATTAGCTCATGCTGTTTCTAATCACAGAAATAAACACATGTCGAAGTCTGGAAGTATAGGAAAGGTCAGTTTGTCAGTCAAACAAAGGGCATTAAATAACTCAAAGGGAAACCTTCCTGATCCCAAGCAAGTACCCAGAGGAATGAGGAAGGCGCCATACTGGAGCCTGTAAGTAGGAGACAGTTCAACCCAAGTTAAGTCACCATTGCATCCCAGGACCCCTAGAACAGGGCCACTGCAGACCCCTGGAAGCCATCTGGTTTCAAGATATGTATCTTCCATGCCTGTCAAATGTCACACTATAGATTATACCTTCAAGTCCTACACCTAATGGTTATCCTAAAAATATAATACAGACATGGAACTAAGATAACAATTCCTAAAAAATTTGTTATTAAATAAACATAATATAAAGTTCCTTAAAAAAAAGCACAAAAATAAATAGGATTTATCCAAATCTAAAAAAATCAGAAATCATATACTTTCCCCTAAACTTATTAATAATTTCAACCAAGCTAATATCAGAGAATTACTCAAAATAATTTCTAAGATATCTCATTTCAATCTATTTCTTGAACATATGTGTATATATATATATATATATATATACACACAGACACACATATATATATATATGTATATGCAGCTCTAATATAACTGATATTCAACATGATGACCTCAAGATTTTGAAAGATACCAAGTTCTTATTGGTATCATTAAAGAAAGACTAAGTTATGGTCAGAATAATTTTACTACTGAATGTGTTGAGGACATGTTGTTGAATATTTAGATTTTATTTAAAACCTGACTATACGTGAATTATAGATACATGAAATCCCTCAGTCAGAATATTAAAGTATTCATACCACACCTTTTCCTGTCACATTGCACAAACACAGTTTCACTTTAATGAAATCAATAGCAGGGCTCACGTTTTTAACCAGTATAATTTAATTAAACACTTCCAATCTATGGAAACAAGGTTTTGCAAAAGAAGTACTTTTTCCCCCTAAACTGGGATATTTTGTTTTAATAAATCAAGAATAGTATCAATAAAAAATATAATAGTAGGAGCTATCCTATATTTCGTGTCAGAATATATTCTTTCTTGAGATTTTGTTTATTACTCAAGGAAAGCTAAAAAAAAACACAGAAAAGCATTTATAAAGAGTAATTGTTAGTCAATTTTTCTACTAAAGAAGTTTTGTGAACATATCTGGAACAAGATGACAATGGTAATAATAATAATGACGGTAGTAATAACGACAAAAGTTTGAATGATTTAGTCTAAGATGCTTTTGCTGGGGAGAAGAAAAATCCCCAGAGATAAAGTCATTAAAACTTATTTATGAACCATCATCCTAACTGTGAACGCAGTGAGCAATTTTATGATCCTACTTTCTCTAAATGGCAACAATGACCTCTCCAAGAAAAGTAGAGGTAATTGCAAGCAGAGGACAGCTTAACCTTCCCAGACAGACACAGGACCAAGACAACAATTAGATATTGGCTAAACAACAAAGCCTCTCATTCACTCATTCTTCCACTGCTGACCAACTATTCAACAATGGCTTGTACCATGATAAATGGTATGAAAATACACTTCAGACCCACCTGCACCATCACAAGTTTCTTCTATACATACAGTTCCCAACTCTACTCTTGTGTTGGCCAATCCTTCAGTAAGAGAAAGACTAGACTGAAAAAATATTTGCATCATCTGGTAACTGATAAGGAATATGAATGCTAGTATCTCGAAGGCTCCAAGTCACACAAAACCTGTTTAAAGTAGTTTTAAAAGAAGAGAGCAAACATATGCAAAAAAACAGATTTAGGAATATTAAGTATTCGAGGTATTTATTGATGGCTAAGAAGCTGATTATATAACGCAGATAGATACCATGGAAAATCTGATATTTAATTTCTGATTGACCATATGAGGTAGAAAAAATTTTCAGTTTGCTAGACAGAAAATTCAGTATCTTTCAAAAATGCCAAAAGCTTAATTGTAAAGTTTTCTATAATAGTGATCAAATCATACCTTAATAGAGAAGGAAAGAACAGATGGACGTGCAACAAATTAGCTTATTAGTTCAATTTTGTCAGAGTTTTGAAAATTCAGGTAAAGCCGATATTGTACAAAAACTCTGAGCATTAGATAATGACACTGGGAACAAACATGAGACAGAGAGGTATCAGAAAAAACAAGGTCCAACAACCTTGTGAACCTTTACCCAATGAAATGTAGTAAATAAGTTAAATGGACCTTTTGGTCTCCTCTGATATTTTTAGTAGTCAATTAAAAAAGATTAAAATATGAAGGCATTTACAACCATCCCAAAGGATAAGATAGTGAAGAAGATAGAAAGTAATACCAAAAAGAAACTCTCCATTATGTCTCAAGAGCCAAACAACAAAACAACTTGAGGTTACCTCAATGTCACCTGTAAGAAAAGAATCCCTGAGTCAACTTTTCTAAGCCATGTTAAGTAAATAAGAAAAACAAAAACCAAAACAATGCCATATAGCATCTGTTCCTCAGCCAATGTATTCTATTAACCCACATCTGCAGTGGGTCCATGGGGTATTATGCCACTTACAAGGGAAATTCTAACAGAAGAGAAAAACAGTCTTTGACCTTCAGGCATCTGCTAGTCAATGCCAGAGAAAGAACAAACTCTACAGTACAGGTAATCCATTCTGAGGAATTTAATGGTCATAGACATTACAGATTGGAAAACCATAAGTATAAGTGGTGTTCTGAAAAGCATTGAGACTTTTTGAGCAATAGGAAGAAAATGTAGGCAGGGGAAAACAAAAGAGAAGCATCCAGGGCTTCCTTGGTGGTGCAGTGGTTGAGAATCCACCTGCCAACGCAGGGGACACAGGTTCGATCCCTGCTCTGGGAAGATCCCACATGCTGCGGAGCAACTAAGCCCATGTGCCACAACTACTGAGCCTGCGCTCTAGAGCCCGTGAGCCACAACTACTGAGCCCGCGTGCCACAACTACCGAAGCCTGCGTGCCTAGAGCCCATGCTCCACAACGAGAGAAGCCATGGCAATGAGAAACCCACACACTGCAACGAAGAATAGCCCCCACTCGCCGCAACTAGAGAAAGCCTGCGCGCAGCAACAAAGACCCAACACAGCCAAAAATAAATAATTAACAACAAAAAAGAGAAGTATCCAAAGATACCAATAAAAAAACAGGGAAGGTAACTCAAAGTGGAGAAGCATAAACTTGAAAGCATAGGCATCTATGGAGAGAACAAAGCTGTGGCATCAGAGGCCATAGCTGGGTCGTGAGGACCCAAGCAGATGTTGCTGGGTCAGAACTCCACATGGCTGCCAAACAAGGTCCAGATGGAGACTGAGCCACGAGGCCAAGGGACCACAACAGGCACTACCCAGTGGGCGTGCTTGCCCAAACTACTGACATGGTATTTCATACATAGAAAAGATGTATTACTTACCCGATTGATATGGTTGTTGCTTAAAATAACCTGTAGCAGGGTCTTCTCGAATTCTTCCAACTTCTTGGAACACTTTTTAAGAATATGATTAGATAAGTTACAATCACCGATCAGTCTAGCTAAAGTATCCACAGCTTCGATCCAGAAGCTTGAACAAGGAAGTTTGGGTTCTCGGTAAAAAGTGATCAAGCCATCCAGCAACTGAAAAACAGAATCGGATACTGTGGAAGAGGCGTTTTCAAAGTGGCTTAAGTCTGTTTTCAGACTCTCTGACTCGGTCAAGGTCTTCAGTCCAAGCAGATGTTGCAAGAACTGCATGTGAGAAGACAGAGGCTTTTCCAGAGGAGCACAAGGTCTGTTCACAATGGACAGTGGTGGGAAGGGGGTGGAGATGCAGCTCTCCCCAGAATGCTCGGTCATCTCTGAAGGTTCAGTTCTCTGATCATTTGATAAAACGCACCCAGAATCTTCCAGCAGAGTCGAAGTGTTTTCAGAACTTCTAGGTTCCTGAGCCTGCAACTGGGAAGATGGACCTCCTGAAATAGAAAGAAACAGAAGTGTTATCTTTCTGTATCTTTTTTTTTTTTTTTTGCTGCTGCACTGCACAGCATGTGGGATCTTAGTTCCCTGACCAGGGATCGAACCTGCATCCCCTGCTTTGAAAGCACAGTCTTAACCACTGGGCCACCAGGGAAGTCCCTAACATTTCTTCATATAAAAACTAAACATTGATTTTTCTAACTTAAAATACTAAATGAAGCATGAAATATGTATTAAACATCTGAAAAGCACTAGTATAAAAATTGATAGAGGAGAAACTGTGAATGAAATTGCTTAGACTGACTGCAGACAAGGTCTTTATCTGGTAGAAAGCACAGATGATTCACCCATGTTTTGTCAAGTCACTATCTCCCAGTCAAGGCCATGCTTGAAAGATACAGAGAAGAGACCACGAAACCTGAAGGAGGTCACTGTCTGGTATAGATTCCAACAGGTATCTGCAAAAACAACAGGTGTATGTAAGATAGAGATATGCTCAGGGCACTATGAAAATAGGAGGAACACTGAACAGCCCACCCCAGTTAGATCAGTGCCTCCTGGAAGAAGTGATGGTAGAACTAATTTATAACACATAAGCAAGAATTCCAAGTTAAAAAGTTGGGGGAATGGAGGAAGAGAAGAGAATTCCATCTACCGAAGGGTACGCACAAAAGCACAACTTAAGAAGGAAAAGAAAAGCACTGTATATATAAGGACCCACCAGTCGTTTCATGTTCCTTTTACAGAAAATATAAGGCAAGATATTAAGTTGGAGAAATATGTAGAGGCCGGTCACAAAAGATCTTAAAAGAGATATTAAGGACCTCAGAATTTATATGTAGAGTGTAGCGTGAGTGTAAGTTGGAAAAATTATCTATATACCCACACATATACCTAATATATAAAAATAAATATATAAACAATGTATATATGTATGTGTACTTATTTATAATTATTAAGTATATCTGTCTGTATCTATGTATATATATGTATGTGTGTGTGTGTGTGTGTATGTCACAGATCCTTGAAACTATATATATAACCACCAGAATTTTCTGACATCAGCTGAGACATACTGCAGTTCAGGTTTAACTTAGTAACTTCGGGTCATTTTGTGACAGAGATGCCATCGTAAACACAAAAAGGCTGTTGTTTGTAAAATGATTATCAGTAAAACGTACACACAAAATTCTCACTGAATGTTCTACAGCACATGCATACATCTATGCAGCCACATCTGAGAAATACTGACGTCAGCAGTGGAAGCAGAATGGGACAATAAACAGTGTATCGTAGGAAAGTGAAATGGTCGCATTTTCATTTCACAGATCACTCTATGGGCTTTGTGAAGGGCACACTGGAGAAGGACCCAGTGAGACACAGAAAGATCAGCTCAGTCACTCCTATCAGTCCTGATATCAAGTGATGAGAGAAATGAAACAAGCAGTTACAGTGGAAGACTGGAAAGGAAACACAAAGGGAAGCCAGCTGACTGACTGACAGGCATTAGAGTAGAGTAGGAATAAATGCATCCCGTGATTCTGAATTAGGTGACTGGGTGGACGACGGTGCTACCAAGTGATCAGTAAAAATACAGACAGAAAAATGGCTTAGGAGAAACAAAGAGAAGCTAGTCTTGGCCATGTAAACTTGGAAGCAACCAGAGGAAATCTAGGTGAAGATATTCACCTGGAAACTGGCCACACGAGCCAAAGGATGGGGAAAAGGTCTAGACTGAAACTACATTTTAGGAGCCATCAGTGTGCAGGTGGGATGTGGAAGGATGAAAATGGTAATGATCACTTGGGGAGGGGATGAGCAGTGGCCAGAGCAGAGGCTCCAAGAGGGACCCTGAGAAGCATCAATCTGAGGGCTGAGTACAGAAAAGACAATCACCAGGGAGACAGAGGAGAAACAATTAAAGAGGTACAAGCAGAATAAAAACAACAGTGTCATGAAAGGCTAGGGAATAGTTTCAAGGAGAATTACATGCTGGAGGGAAATCCAATAAAATGTAGAGCTAAAAAAACACATCGGAATTACCAGCTAGAAAATCACCAGCGATCAAGTCCAAAGCGGCTCCGGTCAGTCGGGGCGGTGGGCAGAAGCCACAGTGAGCAGACTGAAGCGTGATGGGGAAAGTCACAAAGACAGTGAAGAGTGGCGAAGGCCTCTGAGGACCTGGGTCGGGACAGCTTAACACAGAGAGTAACTGCAGGCAAACATGGCCGGACACACTGGGAGAAACATGAGCAGCTATAGATTATGAAGAAAAAAGCTGGAGAGGCAAAAGCTGGAGGCAGGAGAGAAAATAGGTGGGGCGGGACTCGGGAGCAGGCGGAAGGAGACTGAGTCGAGGACCAGTGGATGGGTTGCACTTACTGATGAGGAAGGAGTTTTCCCACACCCAGCCCCCCGCAGGCTGAAGGAAATAGGATGAGAATGTACAGGGATGTAAAAATACCCCTGGCACATAGGAAGTGAAAGGAGATCTCATCCAAGTCTTTAAAAATTTATTTTTTATTTTGGAGATGGGGGACACTAGCTGAACAGGACATAAAAACAATGGCAAAAGCAGCATCCTCTCCCTGCCCCAGCATAAACTGGAAATCTATCTAATTTACTGCTCTTTTTTCCTTCAGTAAAATGAGAAGCTGATGAGGCAGAAGCAGAGGATTAAGCTGTAATTTAGCATGCATTCATTTAACAAGTGTCTACTATGACCATTACAAGTGTGCAAGTGTGTGCTTGGGAATTATCACTACAGTATCTGTACTCCAAGTTAGGGAGGTGATGCAGCCAATCCCCAAATGTGGTGGTGCCCAGAGCAGTGAACTGTCAGCAACACGTTTAACGACACGTGGCTGTTTCTATATTAAAACAGGCAGACAACATGTTCCTTTGAAGCCAACAGACGTTTCCTTTTTCGTAGGAGCAAAGGAAAAACATTTGAAATCACTTCTCAAGACATCCAGCTCACACTTCACACAAGTAAAACAGGGGGTACTACGGTAATTATTCAGGTAGATTACATATTTCTTTCACAAAATTCAAAAAGGTTCCCCACTAAGAAAGTGAACATAAGTTTAAATATTTTATTAACCTGCTCAATTTTCCAGAAAAGTAAGCTGAACTTCACAGGTGATGATTTCAGGGAAGATTCATAAAATGAATTCTCCCAACAACTAAGTTGGGAAGCAAAAGCTGCTTTCTTGTTTCTGCTTCTCACTCACTCCTCACTGGCGTGCCTTTGGGCAAGTAATGACCATCCCATCTCATCTCCAGGTGCTCACAGGTGCAAATTTGAAGGGAGTAGTTCTAGACGCATGGGCTCTGGTGATAGGAATACACAAAACCGAGTACCATTCTTCCTCTCTGGTTTGTTTCTGTGTCCTCAGAGAAGAGTGATAAGGCCATATGCTGAGGATGACAATTACTAAAGTCATGCTACCAAATCGAAGAAAAGAATCTATATTCACATTTCACTTTACAAAGTAGCTCCAGGGAATAATTCAATTGTTCAGAGGAACCCTGGAAAGTGTGCTGTTATCCCTAATTTACCAATAAGGACATAAAACACAGGCTCAACTTGATGAAGAGGCCTGAGAAAAGCCACACAGTGAGCAACGAAAACCAAGCCTTCTGTTTCAAGGTCTTCCAACCACGGCAAAGAGGCCTCTGTGTTTCCATACCAGCTTCTGTACATTTCCACTATGGCATTCATCAATTTCTTTTTTTTTTAATAAATTTATTTATTTACTTATTTTTAGCTGCAATGGGTCTTCGTTCATTGCTACACACGGGCTTTCTCTAGTTGTGGTGAGCAGGGACTACTCTTCGTTGCAGTGTGCGGGCTTCTCATTGCGGTGGCTTCTCTTGTTGTGGAGCACGGGCTCTGGGCACGCGGGCTTCAGTAGTTGTGGCACGCGGGCTCAGCACTTGTGGCTCACAGGCTCTAGAGCGCAGGCTCAGTAGTTGTGGCGCGTAGGCTTAGTTGTTCCATGGCATGTGGGATCTTCCCGGACCAGGGCTCGAACCCATGTCTCCTGCACTGGCAGGCGGATTCTTAACCACTGTGCCACCAGGGAAGCCCCCATCAATTTCTATGTTATCCACTTGTTTCTGGGCTCCTGAATGGCAGAAGTCCTGTCTCTTGTCATCTTTGTGGTCCCCTCACTGAGGAATGTTATCATCTGTAGAAGACACCTTATCAGGGGAAATGCTTAGGGCGACAACCTGCTGCTGGCTGAGACAGACCTCCTCTCATCCCTCAATATTCATGGTGCACCGCGATTTTACACCAAACTGCGACAATTACATACACAGATAAGAGAAATCAAACAGCACAGATAGAAAGACAGAAAGAATATGGTTATTCCAATA
This sequence comes from Phocoena phocoena, assembly GCF_963924675.1. Lineage (NCBI taxonomy): Eukaryota > Metazoa > Chordata > Mammalia > Artiodactyla > Phocoenidae > Phocoena > Phocoena phocoena. Next base: position 77,820,698 of record NC_089230.1, read on the forward strand.
ATAACTGATAATGTCTCAGAGTACTTGCTAACAAAAAGCCAATAATTTACTTTTTATAGTATCTACTACTTCTGGTAACCAATAACCAATTAATTTCCTCTTCTATTTGTCCTCAGTGATGAAACTGTAGAAATGCAAACAGCATTAGCACTGGAAACCAACACTTTCAGGGTGGAAACCCCTCACTGCCTACTAAATAAAGTAAATAATAGTGGGCAAATGTTCCTATTGTATATATTCTTATAAAATGGAAAAGACAAACGGGGAAAAAGCTTTCCTAGAGAGGATTAAACATTTTCAGTGATACTGAATATATTAACAGGTTATAATCTTGCAATAGTCATAAATGAAATATTTATTCATAAAACAAGATTTTTAAATATCCACCCTTATTTGGGTAACACAGAGCATGGAAACAGAAAAGGATTCCTGTCTCTTTAAATGAATCTTACATAACCACAATCAGATTTCACTCATTTGCTTGGATGACTTTTCTCAACATAAATCGCAAAGCATGGCTAACAAAGGAGAGGAGAGAAAATGAAGCCATGCTCCTGCATCTTTTTGTAATTCCTGTTGTTCCAGGAGGGATTAAGGTAAAGCAGAAGTCAAATGATGCTTCTTTCTTAACTTGTTATTGGGCTGAAGGGACTGAGGACTGTAATTTCCCTTCAAGTCACTGGATATGATCTAATTAACACGTGTGTTATTAGATTTAAAAGAGATAATAAACTACACACACACACAAACTGATCAAGCACAGTCCAGTACATATGAAATGCAAAAATTATCTATTATTGTTAAATGATTATAGATGTCAAGAATCTAAATTATGCTGAAGTGTGAAACCATATACAAAAGTACATGAAATAAGACAGCAATTAAAACTACAGATTCTGCCTAAAATATTCTATAGTCTCTCCCATACACTGGATCCCACAGACCTTCTATTCCACTTTACTGGACCCTTAACTCTTCCATTTTCTTGCACTTGTTAACTTCCACTTTAATCCACTTACCGTTTCAGAGTGGATCGCAAGCATACTTAACAAAACAGAGCCAGTGCCCTCTTGCCACACATCCTGCCCTAGAAATGCTCACCCTTGAACAGTAAATATATATTCTGCTGCCCCCCACAAAATATTCACACCCACATCAACTTTCATGCCTTTTCTCATCCATTTCCATAGTTCCTACTTCATTTATAAAAGAACCAGCTGTTTAAAATGCATCTTTACACCTTGCAAACCCCATGAACTCTATGTTTATAAAACTGAACAAGTCATCTTCACACTCGCACACACACACAACACAACTTATGTTTCTCCTATGTGCTATCTATGTCAGCTGACAGCAGGACTATGCCTCCAGTCACCAGGCCTGGGGAGAGGGACCAGCCTCACCCCCCTCTTTTTCCTATCCTACACACACACTGCAATGCCACATTATGTTGGTTCTACCTTCTGCACGTGTGTAAGTCAGGACCCTCCAGAGAAACAGAACCAATAGGGTAGAAAGAGAGACAAAGAAGTAAATTTATTATGAGGAATTGGCTCACATGATTATGGAAACTGAGAAATTCCTAGATCTGCAGTCAGCAAGCTGGAGCCCCAGGAGAGCTGAGGTGTGAGTTCCCGTCTGAAATTCAGCAGGTTCCAGACCCAAGAAGAGCCAAGGTTTCAGTTCAGATTGAGTCCAAAGGCAGGAAAATACAGACATCCCAGCTCAGAAGCAGTCAGGCAGGAGGACTTCTCTCTCAATTTTCTTAAATTTACCGAGGCTTGATATGTGACCCAAGATGTGATCTATGCTGCAGAATGTTCCATGTGCACTTGAGAAGAAAGTGTAACCTGCTGTTTTTGGATGGAGTGTCCTATAAATATCAATTAAATCTATCTGGTCTATCGTACCACGTAAAGCTTTTGTTTCCTTATTAATTTTCTGTCTGGATGAGCTGTCCATTGTGTAAGTGAGGTGTTAAAGTCCCCCACTATTATTGTATTACTGGCCATTTCCTCTTTTATAGCTGTTAGCAGTTGCCTTATGTATTGAGGTGCTCCTATACTGGGTGCATATATATTTATAATTGTTATATCTTCTTTTTGGATTGATCCCTTGATCATTATGTAGTGTCCTTCCTTGTCTCTTATAACATTCTTTATTTTAAAGTCTACTTTATCTGATATGAGTATTGCTACTCCAGCTTTCTTTTGATTTGAATTTGCATGGAATATCTTTTTCCATCCCCTCACATTCAGTCTGTATGTATCCCTACGTCTGAAGTGGGTCTCTTGTAGACAGCACACATACGGGTGTTGTTTTTGTATCCATTTAGTGAGCCTATGCCTTTTGGTTGGAGCATATAATCCACTCACATTTAAGGTAATTATCGATATGTATGCTCCTATTACCATTTTCTTAAATGTTTGGGGTTTGTTTTAGGTCCTTTTCTTCCTTTTTGTTTCCCACTTAGAGAAGTTCCCTTAGCATTTGTTGTAGAGATAGTTTGGTGGTGCTGAATTCTCTTAGCTTTTGCTTGTCTGTAAAGCTTTTGATTTCTCTGTCGAATCTGAATGAGATCCTTTCTGGGTAGAGTAATCTTGGTTGTAGGTTATTCCCTTTCATCACTTTAAATATATCGTGCCACTCCTGGCTTGTAGAGTTTCTGCTGAGAAATCAGCTGTTATCGTTATGGGAGTTCCACTGTATATCATTTGTCATTTTTCCCTTGTTACTTTTAATAATTTTTCTTTGTCTTTAATTTTTGCCAGTTTGATTACTATGTGTCTCTGCGTGTTTCTCCTTGGGTTTGTCCTGTCTGGGAGTCTCTGCACTTCATGGACTTGGGTGGTTATTTCCTTTCCCATGTTAGGGAAGTTTTCAACTATAATCTCTTCAAATATTTTCTTGGGTCCTTTCTCTCTCTCTTCACCTTATGGGACCCATATAATGCGAATGTTGTTGCATTTAATGTTGTCCCAGAGGTCTCTTAGGCTGTCTTCATTTCTTTTCATTCTTTTTTCTTTATTCTGTTCCGCAACAGTGAATTCCACCATTCTGTCTTCCAGGTCACTTATCCGTTCTTCTGCCTCAGTTATACTGCTATTGATTCCTTCTAGTGTATTTTTCATTTCAGTTATTGTATTTTTCATCTCTGTTTGTTTGTTCTTTAATTCTTCTACGTCTTTGTTAAACGTCCTTGCATCTTCTCAATCTTTGCCTCCATTCTTTTTCTGACGTCCTGGATCATCTTCACTATCATTATTCTGAATTCTTTTTCTGGAAGGGTGCCTATCTCCACTTCATTTGGTTTTTTCGGGGGGGGGGGTTTAACTTGTTCCTTCATCTGGTACATAGCTGTCTGCCTTTTCGTCTTGTCTGTCTTTCTGTGAATGTGGTTTTTGTTCCACAGGCTGCAGGATTGTAGCTCTTCTTCTGCTGTCTGCCCTCTGGTGGATGAGGCTATCTAAGAGGCGTGTGCAAGCTTCCTGATGGGAGGGACTGGTGGTGGGTAGAGCTGGGTGCTGCTCTGGTGGGCAGATCTCAGTAAAACTTCAATCCGCTTGTCTGCTGATGGGTGGGGCTGAGTTCCCTCCCTGTTGGTTGTTTGGCCTGAGGCAACCCTGCACTGGAGCCTACAGGCTCTTTGGTGGGGCTAGTGGCGGACTCCAGGAGGGCTCAAGCGAGGAGTATCTCCCAGAACTTCTACTGGCAGTGTCCTTGTCCCTATGGTGAGCCACAGCAGCCCCCTCCACCTCTGCAGGAGACCCTCCAACACTAGCAGGTAGGTCTGGTTCAGTCTGCCCTGGGGTTACTGCTCCTTCCTCTGGGTCCCGATGTGCACACTACTTTGTGTGTGCCCTCCAAGAGTGGAGTCCCTGTTTCCCCCAGTCCTGTCGAAGTCCTGCAATCAAATCTCCCTAGCCTTCAAAGTCTGATTCTCTGGGATTTCCTCCTCCCGTTGCCGGACCCCCAGGTTGGGAAGCCTGACGTGGGGCTCAGAACCTTCACTCCAGTGGGTGGACTTCTGTGGTATACGTGTTCTCCAGTCTGTGAGTCGCCCACCCAGCGGTTATCAGATTTGATTTTACTGTGATTGCGCCCCTCCTGCCGCCTCACTGCAGCTTCTCCCTTGCGTTTGGATGTGGGGTGTCTTTTCTGGTGTTCCAGTGTCTTCCCGTTGATGATTGTTCAGCAGTTAGTTGTGATGTCAGTGGTCTTGCAAGAGGGAGTGAGCGCACGTCCTTCTACTCTGCCATTTTGAACCAATCTCTAAATTTAATAATAATCACTCACTTGTACATTGAACAACTTAAAAGTAATGTTTACACTACCTGGTGGCCAATTTGGAAAAGCTATTTTAAAATGAATTCATCTTCTAATAGACAATTTTCAGTTTAAAGGAACTGTTTGACTTCTGCCTCTGGAAGGGTATATTTTAGCATATGACAAAGCATGTTTAAGAAATTCTGACCAAGAAAAGGCTGCAGTTTTGTTTAATCCCTCTCTCGAAGCCTGCATTACAATTCTAAATTTGAATACACCAAGACAGGCAGTAATATCAAATGCATGAAATTATAAACTAATGAAATAACTGTCTTAGCTGGACTGTCTTCGCTGCATGAGAGTCACAAAACAAAACAGTGTATTTGTGTGCCTGGCTGGTTCAGGACCATATGACGGTATGATTCCTCCTGCCTTCGATGCTCAAACTCTGGACTTTCCTGGTTATCCCGAAACTCGTTCTCCCAAGTCATCCTCTAGTTCCCAAAGTAAACCATCCTCATGGCTGTGCCTTTGGCTTTCCCCCCCTGTTCTAACTTCCTAGACATCCCCACCTTTCCTACAGCCTCAAAGAATTCCTTTGAGCAGATGACTCCCAAATCTCTATCTCCAAATCCTACTCCCCCTCCCAAGCTCAAGCCCCTAGGTATCTTGATGTGACCTGACCTCTCAACATTAAACCACAAATGTCCAAAACAACTCATCACCTTCACCTACACTTGGTCCAGCTTCCAAACAATGGTGCAACGACTTTCCAGTCTCCAATGTTTGAACCCCAAGAGTCAACTCTGACTTCTTCCTTGACCCCCCCCCCCTTTACACTCCACTGACAAATAACATGACCCTGCCTCGCCCTTCTGCTCCTCAGAATCACTAAATTGGTTCCCCTTTTAGGGCCTTTATGCTAAACATTCGCTCTGCCTCGGTTGCTCTCCCCACAACCCATTCCTAATTTTCTCAAGGCTGGTTTCTCCTTACCATTCAAGTGTCTGTTTAAAGTCACTTCTTCCGGGAGGTCTTCCCTGACCACTCAGTCTAAAGATGTCACCAGATCAGCCTCTGTCACATCTCCCTGTTTTCATTCTCTGAATCTCCTTGTCACTGCATGATCATTTCCTGCTGGTAAAATCTGTCTCACCCACAAGAATGTGGGCTCTATGAGAGTCTTGGACTGCCTGGTTTACTGCCATAGCCCAGAGCCTGGAATACTGAGTAAGAGTCCAATAAATATTACTCAGTAAATAAAAATCTTTTTATATCACCTCTTTATTTCTATGCCAAAATAATTACATGTCAGACGTGGGCTATGACAATGATGTTCCAATCTCTTCCCTCCCCAGACAATTCTAAACACGCAGCCCAATTACACTGCCTGAATAATAATATCCCTCAGGTCACCTAGAGGAATCACTTTCGGAAAGAATACTGCTTGGCACGTGCAGAGCACACACCCAATAAATGTTGGTTTCTCTTCTATTCTCCTGCTGGAAAATCTCCAAGGCCCCTTACTGCCTATAGAATAAAGTACGTTTCCCACTGGCTGTCACACCTCTTCTTAATAGGCTGCAACCTGGTTTTTCATCTTATTTTCCAGAATACCTCTTCATGCCCCACATGCCCTAGTCAAATTAAACCATTTGCCAGTAGTAGATTCTTGTGTCCCTAATTTACACTGTTCCTTCTTGCCTGAAATACTCTAGTATCCATAGCTTTCTAAATCCTACCTATCCTTCAAGGTCAGCAACTTCCTCCAAAAAGACATTTAAGAGACCTAGTTCTCTAAGGCAAAAGAATCACTTTCTCTCTCCTCTGAACATCAGTATCAATCTCTGGACCACAGAGTCTCCCTGGGTACAATACGTGATACGATTTTGCTCCCAACAGACTCAGCAGGGCTCAGACCTTATCCCTCTCTGTCATCCTCACTTCGTCTGTAACCGACAGCTAGTGAATAAAAAGGGGCTGATTAAATGTACAAGAGAATTTCTCTAAAGAAAAGAATTACTGGGATAAAATTAGGAGCTGATAAGAAGAAGTGCCTTCTCTTTGGATGCAATCATTTAGGGGTCAGAGACATGCAGTATAGGGAAAATGCAGAGTCCTAATTCCTAACAAATGGGAAGTGTGAGGCTGAGAGATGGTGGATACTTCTACTGATGCCAGTATCACAGCCCCATAGAATAACATGAAAACTATGAAAAGACAACTCACTATCAAGTGAACTGATGACTCTACTGGCATAACTTCCACTCATCAGTGTGTGGGTGTTATGAACACCACGGGGAACTGGCAAAAATAATAAAATGACTGAAGTCAGCAATATACCACATTCACTGGCCTCCTAATACTGCGGATGCCAAACCACATAGCTCTCTACCATCTCACCCGTTACCTTTCCTGTTGAGATCCCACACACCTTCGATCTCTCCTTGACCAAGCCTCTTCCAAGAGAATTTGCCTGAATCTGTCTTCCACCAAACTGCTGAAAGCACTGCTTTGACTTCAGCTCTTGGCCTCAGGGCTCCCCCTGCTCACAGAGTACACTCCTGAGATGGCACCTTGAAGCTGGCTTGGTCCCCTAGCCTTCCTGCTAGACAACTGAAATTGACATCCATTTCCACCAGATGTGTCCTCTTCACTCTCTTCATCAGAAAACAAAAGCACTGAGATCTTTTACCCAGTTCAATGTTTCCACAACCATAAAGGGAACACACTAAACACAGGCCTTCCTAGGTACGGTAATCAGAGTTTCCATGGGAGGACTCTAGGAGCCTGGGTTTTACATGAACATCTCAGAGGAGTCCCATAATTGAGAAAACTTCAAAAGCACTGCTGTGCTCTGCTCCCAAATCATGCACTCAGCCCGCTTCGTTAGTTTTTTGCTGGGCTCAAAGCCTCCCGCCTGTGTCTAAGAAGCTACACTGACGATCCCACAGCAGTGGTTTTCAACCTTGCTGAACATTACAGTGACGTGCGTGCTAGACCACACCACATGCCAAGGACATCAGAATCTCCAGGGCTGCGGACCAGATATTGATATTTTTTAAAACTCCCCAAGTGATTCCAGTGTCAGGAACATGACCTTAGATCAATTCATGTTTGTTCTGCTTTCTTAGGAGAGCAGGGGAGTGGGCTGTGCCCCCTTTGTGCCATCTCCACCCCTGCCATCCAACCTCCTAGAAAAGTCTTTCTCCTTCCTCTCTACACGTTCATGTTTAATTCATGTTGAACCTTTCAGAGTTCAGCTGGGATGCCACTCCCTTTTCAGGGTTCACCTTTACCACAGAATTTTCTCTTTTGTAATTGGAGAGCCTCATATAGCCTAGCTGTCTGCTTCCTGCCTTATCCTAAGACAGTGGCACCTGCCTTACGGACTGCAGCCTTGGATTCTACCCAGCAGCCCTGCCTCTCCTCCCATTTACGTTCTCCACACAGCAGCCAGGGCAAGAAGCTTCAAACTCCTGCTCAATACCTACCAAAGGATTCCACTCTCCTTGAAGTCCCACCCACTGGAACAAGCCCGACATAACCTGTGCTCCTGCCGTGCCTCAGGCCTCCTCCCCCGCCTCTATTCCTCACTCTGCTCCCCAGCCATGCCATCCACTTTCTGCTAACTGAGTACACATGCTACTTCCTGCCTCGGGGCCACTTGGATGACCCTGCTCCTTCAGGATTCAGTTCCATCTCCTCTCCTTCTCACGAGGTCTCACTGACAACACAGTCTAAGTCGGCAGCCCTGCCCCATCCCCAGACACTACATCACTTCAACCTGGTTTAGCATCTCCACAGCTTTTAACACTCTCGGAATTTTTCTTGCTTATAGGTTTACTTGCTATTGTCTGTCCCCGCCCCCACTCCATAGGAATATAAATTCTATTTCTTCTGTTATTTTCATCACCACTCCAGAAATTAAGTTTCTGTGGAATAAAGAAATTAATGAATTAATCAACGAATGAATAAACATGAATAAATATAACTTAAAACAAATTTATATACATCACATGTAGTATCTTTACAAGTGACTATCTCAAGAGCTCTTGCCTCTCTAATCATACCATAAACTCATAATGGCACCAAGTAAACGTCTTCTCCTTTTCCAGCCTTGAAAGTCAAGCACTGTACTGAGCAAATATCATCTTTAGTATGTACAAGTTGATATCTCTTGCTATTTTAGAAGATCCTCTGTACTGTATTCAAAAAGATATGTGTTTTTCAGCACATTACACTTTCTTCCCGAGTGCTCATGGAACATTCTCCAGGTTAGGTCATATCTTGGGTCACAAATCAAGTCTCAGTAAATTTAAGAAAAATGAAATTGGATCAAGTATCTTTTCCAACCACAACTCTCTGAGACTAGATATCAATTACAGGAAAAAATCTGTAAAAAATACAAACACATGGAGGCTAAAAAATACACTACTAAATAACCAAGAGATCACTGAAGAAATCAAAGGAAAACTAAAAAAATACCTAGAAACAAACAACGAAAACATGAAAACCCAAAACCTATGGGATGCAGCAAAAGCAGTTCTAAGAGGGAAGTTTACAGCAATACAATCCTACCTCAAGAAACAAGAAACATCTCAAATAAACAACCTAACATTACACCTAAAGCAGTTAGAGAAAAAAGAACAAACCCCCCCCCCGCAAAGTTAGCAGAAGGAAAGAAACCATAAAGATCACAGCAGAAATAAATAAAAAAGAAATGAAGGGAACGATAGCAAAGATCAGTAAAACTAAAACCTGGCTCTTTGAGAAGATAAACAAAATTGATAAACAACTGGCCAGACTCATCAACAAAAAGAGGGAAAAGACTCAAATCAACAGAATTAAAAATGAAAAAGGAGTAGTAACAACTGACCCTGCAGAAACACAAAGGATCATGAGTGATTACTACAAGCAACTATATGCCAATAAAATGGACAACCTGGAAGAAATGGAAAAATTCTTAGAAAAGCAGAACCTTCTGAGACTGAACCAGGAAGAAAAAGAAAATATAAACAGACCAATCACAAGCACTGAAATTGAAACTGCGATTAAAAATCTTCCTTCCCAGGACCAGATGGCTTCACAGGCAAATTCTATCAAACATTTAGAGAAGAGCTAACACCTATCCTTCTCAAACTCTTCCAAAATATAGCAGAGGGAGGAACACTCCCACACTCATTCTATGAGGCCACCATCACCCTGATACCAAAACCAGAAAAAGATGCCACAAAAAAAAGAAAACTACAGGTCAATATCACTGATGAACATAGATGCAAAAATCTGCAACAAAATACTAGCAAAGAGAATCCAACAGCACATTAAAAGGATCATACACCATGATCAAGTGGGGTTTATCCCAGGAATGCAAGGATTCTTCAATATACGCAAATCAATCAATGTGATAAACCATATTAACAAATTGAAGGAGAAAAATCATATGATCATCTCAATAGATGCAGAAAAAGCTTTCAACAAAATTCAACACTCATTTATGATAAAAACCCTCCAGAAAGTAGGCATAGAGGTAACTTACCTCAACATAATAAATGCCATATATGACAAACTCACAGCCAACATTGCTCTCAATGGTGAAAAACCAGAATCATTTCTGCTAAGATCAGGAACAAGACAAGGTTGTGAACTCTCATCACTATTACTCAACATAGTTTTGGAAGTTTTAGCCACAGCAATCAAAGAAAAAGAAATTAAGGGATTCCGAATAGGTAAAGAAGTAAAGCTGTCCCTGTTTGCAGATGACATGATACTATACATAGAGAATCCTAAAGATGCTACCAGAAAACTACTAGAGCTAATCGATGAATTTGGAAAGTAGCAGGATACAAAATTAATACACAGAAATCGCTTGCATTTCTATACACTAATGATGGAAAATCTGAAAGAGAAAATAAGGAACAAATACCATTTACCATTGCAACAAAAAGAATAAAATACCTAGGAATAAACCTACCTAAGGAGACAAAAGACCTGTATGCAGAAAACTATAAGACACTGATGAAAGAAATTAAAGATGATACCAGCAGATGGAGAGATATGTTCTTGCATTGGAAGAATCAATATTGTGAAAATGACTATACTACCCAAAGCAATCTACAGATTCAATGCAATCCCTATCAAACCACCAATGGCATTTTTCACAGAACTAGAACAAAAGATTTCACAATTTGTATGGAAACACAAAAGACCCCGAATAGCCAAAGCAATCTAGAGAAAGAAAAACGGAGCTGGAGGAATCAGGCTCCTGGACTTCAGACTATACTACAAAGCTACAGTAATCAAGACAGTATGGTTCTGGAACAGAAACAGAAATATAGATCAATGGAACATGATAGAAAGCTCAAAGATAAATGCACGCACATATGGTCACCTTATCTTTGATAAAGGAGGCAAGAATACACAATGGAGAAAAGACAGCCTCTTCAATAAGTGGTGCTGGGAAAACTGGACAGCTACATGTAAAAGAATGAAATTAGAACACTTCCTAACACCATACACAAAAATAAACTCAAAGTGGATTAAAGACCTCAGTGTAAGGACAGACACCATAAAACTCTTAGAGGAAAACAGAGGCAGAACACTCTATGACATAAATCACAGCAAGATCCTTTTTGACCCACCTCCTAGAGAAATGGAAATAAAAACAAAAATAAACAAATGGGACCTAATGAAGCTTAAAAGCTTTTGCACAGCAAAGGGAACTACAAACAAGATGAAAAGACAACCCTCAGAATGGGAGAAAATATTTGCAAATGAATCAAGGGATAAAGGATTAATCTCCAAAATATATAAACAGCTTATGCAGCTCAATATTAAAAAAACAAACAACCCAATCCAAAAATGGGCAGAAGACCTAAATAGACATTTCTCCAAAAAAGACATACAGATGGTCAAGAAGCACGTGAAAAGTTGCTCAACATCACTAATTACTAGAGAAATGCAAAGCAAAACTACAATGAGGTATCACCTCACACCAGTTAGAATGGGCATCATCAGAAAATCTACAAACAACAAATGCTGGAGAGGATGTGGAGAAAAGGGTACCCTCTTGCACACTTGGTGGGAATGTAAATTGATACAGCCACTATGGAGAACAGTATGGAGGTTCCTCAAAAAACTAAAAATAGAACTACCATACGACCCAGCAATCCCACTACCGGGCATATACCCTGAGAAAACCATAATTGAAAAAGAGTCATGTACCACAGTGTTCATTGCAGCTCTATTTACAATAGCCAGGACAATGTTCATTGCAACTCTATTTACAATAGCCAGGACAGGGAAGCAACCTAAGTGTCCATCAACAGATGAATGGATAAAGAAGATGTGGCACATATATACAATGGAATATTACTGAGCCGTAAAAAGAAATGAAAGTGAGTTATTTGTAGTGAGGCGGATGAACCTAGAGACTGTCATACAGAGTGAAGTAAGTCAGAAAGAGAAAAACAAATACCGTATTCTAACATATATATGTGGAATCTAAAAAAAAATAAAAAAGGTTCTGAAGCACCTAGGGGCAGGACAGGAATAAAGACGCAGACATAAAGAATAGACTTGAGGACACAAGGAGGGGGAAGCTTAAGCTGGGATGAAGTGAGAGGTGAGAGAGTGGCATGGATATATATACACTACCAAATGTAAAATAGATAGCTAGTGGGAAGCAGCCACATAGCACAGGGAGATCAGCTCGGTGCTTTGTGACCACCTAGAGGGGTGGGATAGGGAGGGTGGGAGGGAGACGCGAGAGGGAGGAGATACGGGGATATATGTATATGTACAGCTGATTCACTTTGTTATACAGCAGAAACTAACCATTGTAAAGCAGTTATACTCCAATAAAGGTTTTTTTAATGTGTTTTTTTAACCAACTTTCAGTTACCTGTAGTCCTCCAGCCCCTAAACATGTACCTGAATTTTTACATTTACTGTATCACACCTGAACAAGCACAGCAAAAAGTCTCTTATTTTAATTCATCTTCCAATGTTGTCACCTTCAATCCCTCTCTCTAAATTACATCCATCTTATTAGGTGCTGGACGACTTCTGAGTCTGCAATTGCAGGCTTTGCCCGGATGTGGCCGTTGATCTGCCTAATATAGAGCCAAGCACATTGCTGTCTAACTGACGTGCACCTGTTCAGATCAAACAGACAGAGACCTCAGCCAGGAAACTGCTACAGGGATGCTCCAAGTCCGAGCTGCATCTATGGAGATAAGGCCTTCCTCTGACTAGGATATCTCTGAAAGCCTGCCTCAGATAGGCTATTGGTTCTGGTTTCAAGATTTTATTGTATTTGTTAGTTTCCATCTGACATATCAAAACCAGTCTGTGAAATCTAGACTTTATTAAGAAGCTATCAAAAACTTACTGGGCAAGAAGACATCATTTCTTTTCCCTAAAACCTTGCTGACAATCTCAGATACTAAGGAAACTGCTTTTGATGAAATAGAAGGAAGAAAAACCCCACAAAATTCAGGCAATTTTTCTAGGATCACTTAAAATATAGTTTTATTTATACCCATAATGGGCAATACTACCTTCCAATGCCCCCTTCTTATTTACTTCAGAATCAGTAACAGTTCAATCCTTCCCCAGGTAACTGCTAAACATGTATCTTCAAATAACTCAGGCTTCTCCCAGGAAATAATCTCATAGTCCTAGGATACACAAAACATTCATAAAATCCCCTTTAATCTTCAGTTCTGATGACTAAAGATAACGTTTCTCCCTAGGGAAGATGATTATAATACGAGCCATAAAACACACCAGTCCTCCTACTAGTGCCTTTCAGAGCCTTGATGTATGTACTTATCGTCCCCCAGGTTTTGGGAGTCCCCACAAATTCTGTTGACCCAGGTGGGGGGACTCTGATCCAAGACCCTCACTGACCCTGCAGGGCTCAGAAATCAGCACTCACATCTGAGACATCCTCTCTCCCTTTCACATGGAGACGTGACTCCACCAGGACTCTGACAATGGATCTTGCTGGTACCAAAAAGACATTTTTAAATGTTGGTTCATTAAATACATGTTTCCTTTCCCTCTCAAAATGCGAAATATTTTTGACCTCATAATCAACTAAATCAATAAACAGCATATACATGTATCACTGTTAAAGAAAAAGTTCTTTCTTCAAACCACCAAATTTCAAAACGTTGAATCCAACTCTTTTTCTTCTCTCCCTACAGCCAGTTATTTGATAAGCTGTATTATTTTTGTTTGTTTCAAAATGCATCACTTTGCCCCTTTTCATTCCCTGTTCCAGCATCCTAGGCCATGCTCTTCTTATTTCGTGCTTAGAACACTACCATCTTCTCCTATCAGGCTTTCCTGCCTTCAGTATAGTTTCTCCCCCTCTCCTGCAATCAATACCTTGCTGCTGGACTAACTCCAGTCCGAGTGCATAACTTTTAATGTCTCCTCATTATGGAAAATAAAGCCGGAACTTCATAAAAGCAATCATATATTCTGGTCCTGGACACACCACATCCACACCACAGGATGTTCTTTTCTTCCTGGGCTGAAGTTCTACGTGTCCTTCAAGGCTCACTCACATGCTCTCTCTTCCCTTAAGTGTTTCCTAATCACATTATACCAGTTACTTTTCTATTATTATTCACGAAACTCATTGCCTACTGCATGTGGATGGGTTTTTCATATATATTCTACTTCTCTAGGCAAAGATGCTACTGAACAAAGGACCTCCTGGTCACTTGAATAAACGGACAGTCAACAGTTTCCACCTTGCTTGACCTCTCACCTCATACATTTCCTCATTCTCAAATTACTCTCTTCATTTGGTTTATGTGATATTAACTTCAGATTTTTTCAAAACTAATTAGCCTCTTTTCTATTTGCCAACTGCTGTGGTTTGAATGTTCACGTCTCCTCCAAAATTCATAGGTTGAAATCCTAAGCCCCAGTGTGCTGGTTTAGGAAGTGGGATCTTTGGGAGGTGATTAGGTCATGTGGGTGTAGCCCTCATGAGTGGGATCAGTGCCCTTACAGAGAGGCCCCGGAGAGGTCCCTCAGCCCTTCCACCATGTGAGGACACAGCGAGAAGGTGCTGCCTATAAACCAGGCAGCAAGCCCACACCAGACACCAAATCTGCTGGTGCCTTAATTTGGGACTTCTGAGCCTCCAGAAGTGTGAGAAATCAACGCCCACTGTTTATGAGCCACCCAGTCTGTGGTATTTTTGTTATAACAGCCTGAAAAGTCTAAGACACCCACTTTTACTCTCACCATTGTTCTTCATCCCAGCTGACGCCAAGCTGTTCTCCTCTGTTGCCCAGTTCACTGCAGTGCCTCTCAGTGGGTCTGTGCCCACCCAGCCTCAGCCCTCTGCAATCTGTCTCAGGCTGAAGCCCAGTGATCTTCTCCCACAATCATACTGTGTCACCCACCTGCTCAAAATACCTCAATAATGGTTTTCCAAGTATCCAACAGTGTCTCTCAGAATGGGAGTGACCTTTTTCAAACTCTTCAGGTGATTCTAATGTGCACCCAAGTTTGGAAACCACTCCTCTAACTATATTTACCTCCACACCTCTGTGTTTTGTTTTGTTTTTATCTAGAACATTCTCCTACCCCTTATAAACCCAACTATCCTGACTAATATTCAATCTCCAGATTTTAATTTAAATGCCTTCTCTGATGCTTAGTTCAGATCAGATTCCCCTGAAATGGGCTCCACAGGACCTGTTATTACACATTAACTGTCTTCTCTTTGTGACTGTAAACTCCAAACATCAGTCTTACACTATATCCTAAGCACTCAACGCAGTGCCAGGCACAAGGTGGGTGGTCAGAGGTCCCTGCTAAATGGATATTATAACAGCATTACAAGAAAAGGGTTAGGAAAGCTCAGAGGTGAAAAGATTATTTCATCATGGAATCACATAAATTATCCTTTTCTTTAAAAACTCACAAGACTATCTGAAAATATGAATAACAGCCCTAGACTGACAGACAATCCAGAAATAGAAAAACACTGTAATTGGCCAATTCTGAATTTCATTTCACTGTGGAATAAAACATTTGAGGGATGACATAATAGCTCATCATATGCCTTAAGTATGTGAGCTAATTATAGGCTTGTTACAAAGACCAAGAGTCATTCACATGCCACTGTCTGGAGACACACGCATTTTCAGAGCTAACATTCTTTTTTTAAGTACAGTCTATCTGCCAGTAAAGTCCCAAATGACCACTCTGTAAGAACATACGGATATGGCCAAAAGTCACATACTTAATTCTGTAGAGTCTGTTCCCTAGTATAAGGAGACAAGGTAAAAATAGCCTTAATTCTGATAAAAGAGGCGTAACCAGAGAGAGCTCAAATAGTCAATTATTGCACTGTCAATTATGGTTAAAATTTATTCTCTGGTAAAAAGGAAAGCTCAAAGTCAGTTTTCTGCAGACACCTTGTTGCTAACCAAGCAGAACTCATTTCCACTGCTCTTTACTATTGTGATCTTCCTGAAGATAAAGCTCACTCCCAGGAGTTCTGGCTTCCATAACTTGAAAGGCTGAGTTATAAAGCAGTACAGCACGGCTTCAGTCTTACAGTTCATCCACCCATCACTCCTCGTAAAAGTCAGCGGTCTAGGAGATTAAATAAACTCGACCAGAAGCGCAGCACAGTCTCTTGCCATTAAAAAGTGAAATGAACACACATTTTTCAGGGAGGAAATAAACCAAACGACGTATATCCTGTCTTGCCAGATCAGAGGATTTCACAGAGCTTATATTGTATTCAATTTCATTCATCAGATATGTGTTGCGTGCCACTATGTAAAGGCACTAGAATAAGGCGTGAGAGGACTCAAAGGGTAAAGAAGGCAAGGCCTCCTACCATCAGGGAATGAGAAAAAGGCAGGCCAAGAACAAGCTCTTCCACAGGCAAAAATGCATCATTGTCAAACTGAGGTCCATGTGATGCTACAGGAACCTGAAGGAACCAGTTCTGACCAGGGAGACGCCAGAAAGACCTCATGTGGTATGAGTGTCAAGGGATCACAGAGCTTTCCCCAGGGAGTCTTTTGCAGAAGGAAGGAGCATGGAGGAAGGGCACAGAGGTGGGTGCGTGGGCAAGGGCTGTGTGAAGGTAGAGCTGGAGCAGAGGGAATGAAGAGGCACGTAGAGACGGGCACGTGGGGCTGAGAAAGAATTCTGGGTTCACGGCAGGAAAGGACCTGAATTACATCTGTTCCTACACAATGGAACACTATCACTGCTTCAAAACTGATCTTAACTGTGCGTTAGGAAAAACTGCAGAGGCAAAATGGGTGGTAGACGACCTCCAGGGTGCTCCTACAACGTTCAAGGAGAAATAATGTTTTCAGAAAAGACAGAACTCACAGGGCTCCTTGTGGAAGGAGTACACTGAAAATTATATGATTGAGAAATGAGAACAAAAGAATAGAAACGAGATTAGAATTTTTAATAACAATATAGAGACAGGGCAGAGAATGAAAATCCAGTTCCATTAATATAACTCCCAAAATAATGAGACAGGGTAACAGCTAAATTCCTACAGAATGTTCTAAAGAGTTTACTTACTCCTAACAGAATCAGACTTCCAGGCCTTCAGCACATCAAGGAGCTTCCACTTCTGCTACCGGACCAAACTGAAAACATGGCAATGATGCCAATCATTCAATTTTACTACTGGAAAAAAGAAAACTTACACACACCCTTAAACCTTTGTTCTTTCCTTTCTCACCGGAATAACCTGCTAAAAAGCTAGATTCAGGTCTTTGCAAGACAGAATTAAACAATAAAAGTCTCAAGTCAGAAAACAAAACACAAAAAACAAGAAACTTAAGTTCTTCTGCTGTTAAGGAATCAATGACAATTCCCATCAGACCATCAAGCCGAGGAAGAAAACTAGTATTTGTTTTCTGTCTACGTGTCAAGAAGCTTGGGGCCAAGCGCTCCCCATTAAACCTCACCACTGCCCATCACTATCCCCCTCCTCATTTTACAGAGGAGGAAAGTGAGACTCACAGAAGGACAGTGAGTTGTCTAAAGGAACTTAGCCAATGTCGGTAGAACTGAGACTCAACCCAGATTCCTCTAATTCCCAAATCCATGCTCTTTCCAGTAAGCTCTCCACCTCCAGAATTTGTCCTCAGCAACCTTCCCCCCATCAATAATACCTCCTCTTCCTGTGCTGGTTCTTTTTTCATTCATTTATGTATGTTCATTCTTAAATTAATCACTGAGCACCTACTGGGTACTAGACTTGCATGATGACCACTCATTAGTGTATTCAGGTGTTTTACACTAAGCATGGTGCTCTAGGCATTGCCCTTTTCCTCATTCAAACATGTCAGAGTGGATGTTAAAATCGCATCATTTCCACCTGCTTACAAGATGCCTTCTGGTAAACATAAATCCATGATATTCAAGCCACAAAAAGTCGGTGTCTACTACCTTCCAGTAAATATTGAAGATTTTAGCTAGTTGGGGGGGAAAAGCATTTACTTCAGAACTATCTGGAAGATAACATCTTAATTAATTAATTTTCGTAGCTGAGAATTCTTGGTAAAATTGTTCACAGCATTAAAAGCAGAATGTATGAATTAAGACCATGCTGCCACAACGTTTTTAGTGTAATTTTAATTAAAGCATTATGTAGTTGTGTGCATATATATATTAAGTACTCTATTAATTAAATAGTTATTTATGAATCATACAATAGGCAACATCTCTGCACCAACTGGTATAGGGTTTCTCAGTAATATACCACAGTATTGCTAAGACTTCACCTCCAAATGTTAGTCAAAGGGAGGAATAATACTTGATTCTTTCCTAAGAGGTATCTTAACTCATCATGAACTGCAGAGTATTACTGCTCATTCAAGGACCCTGAACAGTACAGTAATTACAGCAATAACCTAAGAAGAGCATTTTAAAAGCATACCACAGATTGTTCAATAAGCCGTATACTAAAGTGAACAAATAATACTGGAGAAAGAGCAGAAGTACAAGTATTCCCTAATTTAAAAATGATATGCCTGTGATATTGCTTTTGGAGCTAGAAGAAGCTGTCTACTACTACTGCTCTCTGCCCTTACAGAATAAAGAAAGAGGAGATTGAAAAAAAATGCCATGTCATTTAATAGTTGCTCACCATCCACACCAAAGAGCTTGTGAACCCCACCAAGGGCCCAACTCCAATCCTAGTCAGGTCACCAGCACATCCAAACACACACACAGGCAACTGGACAGCCCTTCCCCAGCTGCCTACACACCCACCATCCCCTCCGCTGGTATAACCCATGCTCCCAAATATCTCATAATTACGGTAAATTAGTGTGGATTAAGTCTATCACCAGGTAACTCCCGCAAAGGGCCAATATCAGTGTGTTCTACTCTTTCTAGTCAATAACTGCAGCATTCCACAGAGAATATGCCAAGAAAACAGGGGCATTAAAATTACATGGGATTAGTAATGAAAACTGGAAATAAGGGCATTCGGGTTGAACACAGAAAATAAAAGTTGGCCTTAAAGCAGTGTTTCTCAATCTTGCCTGCACTTCAGAATAACATAGGGATAGTGAAAGAATAAGGATACCTCAGTCCAACCCCTAGAGATTCTGACCTCATCCGTCTGTGGCGCAACCCAGGCGTCAAGATATTTTCACAGCTCCCTGGGGATTTGAATGCAGGGGCAGGATTTAAGTCACTACCGGGAACCCTGGCCTGATGTCTACCAGCTCTGAAGAGGAAAAGCCTTTCAGAAAGTCACTTCAAAATAAAAACAAGTTTTAAAACTGTACATTGCACATCTGATTAAACATACTTTACTTTTTTACACAGACCTGTGGGTACAAAACGCCTAGGTGCCTGTGGCATTTGCTGTCTATAAGGGAAGTGAGCAGCTAAGTTTGTCATCACTGTGTTCACCATCACAGATGCCTGTGCACGGACTCAGTGCTTCTTTAAAGAGAAGCTTCGGAAGGCCTGGAAAAGTACAGCTCACTGAGGCCCAGAGCCCTCCGGGCCACCTCCTCTGTCTCCCTCACACCATCAGACATGAGAGAGCTGCGTGACCACACAGAACAGCCACCAGCATGGACTTGGCCTACTTTGGACCAACTCCTGCTTGGAAATTACAGATATGAAGAGACGCTCTGTGGTTCACAGGGGAAAAACGAATCCGATCAGGATGAACACTTCATAAAATACACAGATAGAAATAACTGCAGAGTTATTAAAGGCATAATGATCAACAAAATTAGATATTAAATATGCAAAATGTCATCTTATCTCTATGACCTGGGTTGAAGAATAATGTCATTCTAACAAAAATATTATTTTAGAGAAAGAATGGACAAATTACTCCCTCTTGCGAGAGCACCAGAATCACAACTAACTGCTGAACAATCATCGAAAGGAAGATGGAACTCACCAAAAAAGATACCCCGCATCCAAAGACAAAGGAGAAGCCACAATCAGACGGTAGGAGGGGCGCAATCGCAGTAAAATCAAATCCCAAACTGCTGGGTGGGTGACTCACAGACTGGAGAACACTTATACCACAGAAGTCCACCCACTGGATTGAAGGTTCTGAGCCCCACGTCAGGCTTCCCAACCTGGGGGTCCAGCAAAGGGAGAAGGAATTCCAAGAGATTCAGACTCTGAAGGCTAGCAGGATTTGATTGCAGAACTACAACAGGACTGGGGGAAATGGAGACTCCACTCTTAGAGGGCACACACAAAGTAGTGTGAGCATAGGGACACAGGGGAAGGAGCAGTGACCCCAGGGGAGACTGAACCAGGCCTACCTGCTAGTGTTGGAGGGTCTCCTGCAGAGGTGAGGCATGGCTGTGTCTCACCATGAGGACAAGGACACTGGCAGCAGAAGATCTGAGAAGTACTCCTTGGCGTGAGCCCTCCCAGAGAGCCCAGGTAGGCTCCAGTGTAGGGTCGCCTCAGGCCAAACAACCAACAGGGAGGGAACCCAGCCCCTCCCGTCACAGACAAGCAGGTTAAAGTTTTACTGAGCTCTGCCCACCAAAGAAACAGTCAGCTCTACCCACCACCAGTCCCTCCCATCAGGAAACCTACACAAGCTTCTTAGATAGCCTCATCCACCAGAGGGCAGACAGCAGAAGAAGAGCTACAATCCTGCAGCCTGTTGAACAAAAACCACATTCACAGAAAGACAGACAAGACGAAAAGGCAGACAGCTATGTACCAGATGAAGGAACAAGTTAAACCCCCCCCCCCCCGAAAAAACCAAATGAAGTGGAGATAGGCACCCTTCCAGAAAAAGAATTCAGAATAATGATAGTGAAGATGATCCAGGACGTCAGAAAAAGAATGGAGGCAAAGATTGAGAAGATGCAAGGACGTTTAACAAAGACGTAGAAGAATTAAAGAACAAACAAACAGAGATGAAAAATACAATAACTGAAATGAAAAATACACTAGAAGGAATCAATAGCAGTATAACTGAGGCAGAAGAACGGATAAGTGACCTGGAAGACAGAATGGTGGAATTCACTGTTGCGGAACAGAATAAAGAAAAAAGAATGAAAAGAAATGAAGACAGCCTAAGAGACCTCTGGGACAACATTAAATGCAACAACATTCGCATTATATGGGTCCCATAAGGTGAAGAGAGAGAGAAAGGACCCAAGAAAATATTTGAAGAGATTATAGTTGAAAACTTCCCTAACATGGGAAAGGAAATAACCACCCAAGTCCATGAAGTGCAGAGACTCCCAGACAGGACAAACCCAAGGAGAAACACGCAGAGACACATAGTAATCAAACTGGCAAAAATTAAAGACAAAGAAAAATTACTGAAAGCAGCAAGAGAAAAACAACAAATAACATACAAGGGAACTCCCATAAGGTTAACAGCTGATTTCTTAGCAGAAACTCTACAAGCCAGAAGGGAGTGGCATGACACATTTAAAGTGATGAAAGGGAAGAACCTAAAACAAAGATTACTCTACCTGGCAAGGATCTCATTCAGATTCACTGGAGAAATCAAACGCTTTACAGACAAGCAAAAGCTAAAAGAATTCAGCACCACCAAACCAACTCTACAACAAATGCTAAAGGAACTTCTCTAAGTGGGAAACACAAGAGAAGAAAAGGACCTACAAAAACAAACCCAAAACTATTAAGAAAATGGTAACAGGAACATACATATCAATAATTACCTTAAATGTGAATGGATTAAATGGTCCAACCAAAAGACACAGCCTTGCTGAATGGATACAATAACAAGACTCATATATATGCTGTCTACAAAAGACCCATTTCAGACGTAGGGATACATACAGACTGAAAGTGAGGGGATGGAAAAAGATATTCCATGCAAATGGAAATCAAAAAAAGCTGGAGTAGCAATACTCATAACAGATAAAATAGACTTTAAAATAAAGAATGTTACAAGAGACACGGAAGGACACTACATAATGATCAAGGGATCAATCCAAGAAGAAGAAACAACAATTATAAATATATATGCACCCAACATATGGGCACCTCAGTACACAAGCTATAAAAGCTATAAAATACAAAAGCTATAAAAGGAGAAATCGACAGTAACACAATAATAGTTGGGGACTTTAACACCTCACTTACACCAATGGACAGATCATCCAAAATGAAAATTAATAAGGAAACATAAGCTTTAAATGACACAACAGACTAGATAGATTTAATTGACATTTAAAGGACATTCCACCCAAAAAAGCAGATTACACTTTCTTCTCAAGTGCACACAGAACATTCTCCAGGATAGATCACATCTTGGGTCACAAATCAAGCCTCAGTAAATTTTAAGAAAACTGAAATCATATCAAGCATCTTTTCTGTCCACAACGTTATGAGATTAGAAATCAATTACAGGGGAAGAAAACGTAAAACTCACAAACACATGGAGGCTAAACATTACGTTACTAAATAACCAAGAGATCACTGAAGAAATCAAAGAGGAAATCAAAAAGTATCTAGAGACAAATGACAATGAAAACAAAATGATCCAAAACCTATGGGATGCAGCAAAAGCAGTTCTAAGAGGGAACTTTATAGCAATACAATCCTACCTCAAGAAACAACAAACATCTCAAATAAACAATCTAACCTTACACCTAAAGGAACTAGAGAAGAACAAACAAAACCCAAAGTCAGTAGAAGGAAAGAAATCATAAATATCAGAGTAGAAATAAATGAAACAGAAACAAAGAAAACAATAGCAAAGATTAATAAAACTAAAAGCTGGTTCTTTGAGAAGATAAAATTGATAATCCATTAGCCAGACTCATCAAGAAAAAGAGGGAGAGGACTCAAATCAGTAAAATTAGAAATGAAAAAGGAGAAGTTACAACAGACACCGCAGAAATACAAAGCATCCTAAGAGAGTACTACAAGCAACTCTATGCCAATAAAATGGACAGCCTGGAAGAAATGGACAAATTCTTAGAAAGGTATAACCTTCCAAGACTGAACCAGGAAGACAGAAAATATGAACAGATCAATCACAAGTAATGAAATTGAATCTGTGATTAAAAATCTTCCAACAAAGGTCCAGAACCAGATGGCTTCACAGATGAATTCTATCAAACATTTAGAGAAGAACTAGCACCCATCCTTCTCAAACTCTTCCAAAAAATTGCAGAGGAAGGAATACTCTCAAACTCATTCTATAAGGCCATCATCACCCTGATACCAAAACCAGACAAAAATACTCAAAAAAAGAAAATTACAGACCAATTTCACTGATGAACACAGATGCAAAAATCCTCAACAAAATACTAGCAAACAGAATCCAACAACACATTAAAAGGACCATACACCATGATCATGTGGGATTTATCCAAGGGATGCAAGGATTCTTCAGTATACTCAAATCAATCGATGTGATACACCATATTAACAAATTGAAGAATAAAAACCATATGATCGGGCTTCCCTGGTGGCACAGTGGTTGGGAGTCTGCCTGCTGATGCAGGGGACGTGGGTTCGTGCCCCAGTCTGGGAGGATCCCACATGCCACGGAGTGGCTGGGCCCATGGGCCATGGCCGCTGAGCCTATGCGTCCGGAGCCTGTGCTCTGCAACGGCAGAGGCCACAACAGTGAGAGGCCCGCGTACCGCAAAAAAACCCAAAACAAAACAATATGATCATCTCAATAGATGCAGAAAAAGCTTTTGACAAAATTCAACACCCATTTATGATAAAAACTCTCCAGAAAGTGGGCACAGAGGGAGCCTACCTCAACATAATAAAGGCCATATATGACAAGCCCACAGCAAACATCATTCTCAATGATGAATAACTGAAAGCATTTCCTCTAAGATCAGGACCAAGACAAGGATGTCCACTCTCACCACTATTATTCAACATAGTTGTGGAAGTCCTAGCCATGGCAATCAGAGAAGAAAAAGAAATAAAAGGAATACAAATTGGAAAAGAAGAAGTAAAACTGTCACTGTTTGCAGATGACATGATACTATACATACAGAATCCTAAAGATGCCACCAGAAAACTACTAGAGCTAATGGTAAAGTTGCAGGATACAAAATTAATGCACCAAAATCGCTTGTATTCCTATACACTAACGATGAAAAATCTGAAAGAGAAATTAAGGAAACCCTTCCATTTACCATTGCAACAAAAAGAATAAAATACCTAGGAATAAACCTACCTAGGGAGACAAAAGACCTGTATGCAGAAAACTATAAGACACTGATGAAAGAAATTAAAGATGATACAAACAGATGGAGAGATATACCATGTTCTTGGATTGGAAAAATCACTATTGTGAAAATGCCTATACTACCCAAAGCAATCTACATATTCAATGCAATCCCTATCAAATTACCAATGGCATTTTTTACAGAACTAGAACAAAAAAATCTTAAAATTTGTATGGAGACACAAAAGACCCCAAATAGCCAAAGCGGACTGGAGGGAAAAAAAAGGAGCTGGAGGAATCAGACTCCCTGACTTCAGACTATATGACAAAGCTACAGTAATCAAGACAATACGGTACTGGCACAAAAACAGAAATACAGATCAATGGAACAGGATATTAAGCCCAGAGATAAACCCACACACCTATGGTCAACTAATGTATGACAAAGGAGGCAAGGATATACAATGGAGAAAAGACAGCCTCTTCAATAAGTGGTGCTGGGAAAACTGGACAGTTACATGTAAAAGAATGAAATTAGAACATTCACTAACACCATACACAAAAATAAACTCAAAATGGATTAGACACCTAAATGTAAGACCAGACACTATAAAACTCTTAGAGGAAAACATAGGAAGAACACTCTTTGACATAAATCACAGCAAGATCCTTTTTGATCCACCTCCTAGAGTAATGGAAGTAAAAACAAAAATAAACAAATGGAACCTAATGAAACTTAAAAGCTTTTGCACAGCAAAGGAAACCACAAACAAGACCAAAGACAACCCTCAGAATGGGAGAAAATATTTGCAAATGCATCAACGGATTAATCTTCAAAATATATAAACAGCTTATGCAGCTCAATATTAAAAAAACAAACAACCCAATCCAAAAATGGGCAGAAGACCTAAATAGACGTTTCTCCAAAGAAGACATACAGATGGCCAAGGAGCACATGAAAAGGTGCTCAACATCACTAATTATTAGAGAAATGAAAATCAAAACTACAATGAGGTATCACCTCACACCAGTTAGAACGGGCATCATCAGAAAATCTACAAACAACAAATGCTGGAGAGGTCGTGGAGAAAAGGGAATCCTCTTGCACTGTTAGTGGGAATGTAAATTGATACAGCCACTATGGAGAACAGTATGGAGGTTCCTTAAAAAACTGAAAATAGAATTACCATATGACCCAGCAATCCCACTACTGCACATATACCCAAAGAAAACCATAATTCAAAAAGGCACATGCACCCCAATGTTCACTGCAGTGCTATTTACAATAGCCAGGACATGGAAGCAACCTAAATGCCCATCGACAGACGAATGGATAAAGAAGATGTGGTACATATATACAGTAGAATATTACTCAGCCATAAAAAGGAACGAAATTGGGTCATTTTTAGAGACGTGTATGGACCTAGAGACTGTCATACAGAGTGAAGTATGTCAGAAAAACAAATATCGTACATTAACGCATATATGTGGAACCTAGAAAAATGGTACAGATGAACCAGTTTGCAGGGTAGAAATTGAGACACAGACGTAGAGAACAAATGTATGGACACCAAGGGGGGAAAGCAGCGGGGGTGTGGTGGTGGGATGAATTGGGAGACTAGGTTTGACATGTATACACTAATATGTATAAAATGGATAACTAATAAGAACCTGCTGTATAAAAAAATAAAGAGAATAAAATTCAAAAATTCAACAAAAAAAAACAAAGAAAATATCTCTAAAAAAAAAAAAAAAGAATGGACAAATTATACTAAATTCCAGGGGAAGTTCTAGATATAATCTGTTACTAGAATAACAAGGGAGGGAGGAAAGATGCTTAAAGATGCTTAAATTCTACATATTCTGTTTTATTAATAAGTTAGAAAAACTCCAAATACAATCAGATGTATGTATAAGTAGAAGGATCAGAGGCATTACTTAAAGTTTTACCAGTTTCTTTTTTACCAAGTGGTTACTTTTCAAATTGATACAAAATGTTAACATTTTACTTTTTCACCAAGTGGTTACTTTTCAATTGATACAAAATGTTAACATTTTATCTGTTACATTTTACACAGAAAATCCCACCTTAGCTGGAAAATTATTTCTGCTACAAATATTTACAAGCCTAATCAGAGTCAATAATTTAAAAATCAAGCCAAGGAACGTCTTTGAAAATCGACTGCGTGTAAGGTGGTATTGAGTGAAGCACCAAGGCAGGACACAAAGGCAACTTAGTCTTTGTTCTTTGTGTGACATTAATTAAAAGAGTAATGAGGAATGTTTAGAGCTGGGCGTTGAAAGCATAGGAACTAGCTTGCTCTGGCAGCAATCTTTTTCTTGTTTACGTCAAAGCACAAAACTTGGCAGACGTGGTCTGAATGAATTAAAAACACACAGGCGATATTTCTCTCTGACTCTGAGAGAAATGGGAGCGACCGAAAACAAGAAAAATTATCACACACTTACCATGAAATAACTGATAATGTGATAGGACGGGTCTGCTGGTGCCTGAGAGCAGCTCCCAGCCCCGTTGTCCCCTTTACAGCGCACACCCCAGCCAGGCACTCGTCCATAGATTTAATTTTCACAGTAACTCTAAGAAAGGCTTACAAGAAATTTAATTTTTAAAAATCACAGAAATGAGGTCTCTAAAACAGGAGATTCAACTGAAAAGACCACAGTTTAGGTGCGGTATGAGAAATATGTAATGATGCCCTTCCTCCTGAATGAGGGCTGTACCTGCATCTTCCATTTAGGAATTCATTCAAGTTCATTTGATAACCAGGTTACCTGGTTCGGCCCTCAGAATCACCCAGAATACAATGTAAGTACCTGTGTTTATAGTTGTACATGTGTGACAGACTTTACTTATGACTCAGTGTTTTTTGTCTTGTGGCCTGCACCATGCTAGCATTCATTGTTGGCAATATATTTCTTTTTAGGTATGTTACATTATATTCTTTTT
Organism: Phocoena phocoena; assembly: GCF_963924675.1. NCBI lineage: Eukaryota > Metazoa > Chordata > Mammalia > Artiodactyla > Phocoenidae > Phocoena > Phocoena phocoena. Next base: position 77,847,625 of record NC_089230.1, read on the forward strand.
GAAGGATTGGTAAAATATTATCAGAATTTAAGATTTTCTACTAGTTTTTAGAATACAGTATATTGCTTCTCCTATGCAATATTTTCCCCTACAATGTATCTCTAAAATTACTTGAAATAGATATAAGAAATATTTTCCCCTGCAAAAATGGGAGCTGTCTTATACAACTGTACATATATAGAGAAAATATGGCATATATTCAGGATTGCACATAGGGTGCTTATGAGGAAGAGATGAGGGAAGCAGGATGGAGGGAGGAGGAGAGGAGAGAGGGGTAAGGAGGGAAGAGAGAAGTTCTCCTAGAACAAGAATGCACAGTACTCACTCCTTGTATTCCTATTATGAGGAAGAGATGAGGGAAGCAGGATGGAGGGAGGAGGAGAGGAGAGAGGGGTAAGGAGGGAAGAGAGAAGTTCTCCTAGAACAAGAATGCACAATACTCACTCCTTGTATTCCTATTATGAGGAAGAGATGAGGGAAGCAGGATGGAGGGAGGAGGAGAGGAGAGAGGGGTAAGGAGGGAAGAGAGAAGTTCTCCTAGAACAAGAATGCACAATACTCACTCCTTGTATTCCTATTATGAGGAAGAGATGAGGGAAGCAGGACGGAGGGAGGAGGAGAGGAGAGAGGGGTAAGGAGGGAAGAGAGAAGTTCTCCTAGAACAAGAATGCACAGTACTCACTCCTTGTATTCCTATTATGAGGAAGAGATGAGGGAAGCAGGATGGAGGGAGGAGGAGAGGAGAGAGGGGTAAGGAGGGAAGAGAGAAGTTCTCCTAGAACAAGAATGCACAGTACTCACTCCTTGTATTCCTATTATGAGGAAGAGATGAGGGAAGCAGGACGGAGGGAGGAGGAGAGGAGAGAGGGGTAAGGAGGGAAGAGAGAAGTTCTCCTAGAACAAGAATGCACAGTACTCACTCCTTGTATTCCTATGATGCTTACACACATATTTCACTGAACGGTATGGAACAGTATCAAACATGGTTGTTAGAGTCATGTTCATGTTACTATTTTATATTTTTATTCATTTTCTCTAAGTTCTACTACCTGCCTCAGCTCAATCAGGCTCTAAATGAATATCTTCTCAGTTCTTTGGTGACTGAGGGTATCAGCTGGTATTAAGGAAACTTTCAGAGTCTTGCCAGCAAATCCCTTGATGTGTGACATTCGGATGGTTTGACCCCTTTTCTGGAGAGGTCTCACTATGCTCCCTGAACATATATTTCACGTTTATTTGTTTAATTCAGTGGTTTCAGTGGTTCTCAAACTTCAGTTTTCAGCAGAATCACTGGGGGGCTAGTTAAGCCACAGATGCTGGCTCTCCCGCCAAGGTTTCTGATTCAGGTCAGGGGTGAGGTCTGTAAATCTGTCACATCTCCACCTGATGCTGACACAGCTGGTCTGGGGACCACAGTTGGAGAAATACCTGTTTAAGAAAACACTTTCAAGTACTAGAAAGGCATGGTTCAAGGATCCTACGGAAATCCCACTCCATCTACCATCCATTTAACCTCAGGCAAGTTAGCCAACTTGCTTTCCTCATTCCTTTATCTATACAACCAAAGCAAGAGGTAGGGAAAGACGTAGGGAGGATTCAGACCAGAGCTGAAACAGCAGGGAAAGAAATGTGAGAATGAGACTCCAAAGGCAGTTTGAAAAAAGAAACAACACAACCAGAAGTCATTAGGAAGCAGGGGCGCTGGGTGGGCCGGGAGAGCTTTAAAGCGAAGGAACTCCTTGAAGAGCTGCCAGGAACGACTCAGAGAAACACAAATCAAGGGGCAGCGACTCCCTCCTTCAGAAGAGAGGGCGGCTCCTTTTGGGGCCCAGGGCCCGTCTCTCCCTCTCTCCGTGTGTGCTCTGTAATTCTTCTAGGTTTAGGGCCCCAAGCCACCTGGGATTCCTTTATTATCTTCCTTTTGTATCTTCCCCTTTCCTCTCTCTGCCAATTCCTTCCCACCAAAGCACCAGGGGGCTAATGTCTTTTCCATCCTAAAGAGAAAACTTTCCCTCCACCTTGCACGCCCCGCCCCCAACTGCCAACCTATCACTTCTCCTTCCTTCACAGACCAACGCCCCACCAGGGATTCCCCAGCCCCGCGGCTCCTTACCCGGGTCTTCAGACGCCACCTGGGAGCTCATCAGAAATGCACAATCTCCAGCCTACTCCCATTTACCCTCATCATCTGATCTCCTGGCTTTGATAATGGAATTGATATTATTCCATCAATTTTCCCACTCCAAACTGTAGCCCACAGCTACCTACCTGGATTCTCTTCACTGCACACTGAACTTATCCAAAAAAATAAATTTTAGGATGTTTAGGATCCAAGCATTGAATCCAAAATCCTCAAGGTACTTTCATATTTCTAACAGAATCTTGAAATTTGAAAACCAACAGCAGGGCATTCAAAAAACACAAATAAAACCGAAAAAAATTAAATATAATCCTAAATGAAAGGACTAGATGAAAATTTGCTACAGGTTAAACTATTCCAAAAATATCACAATGAGTAAAGACCTAGGAATACACAAGTACTTTGAGCAGTTTTAGCTTTTGTTCCGCAGAGGGGCCCTCAACATTGTCATTCTTTGTTTATTCTGTTCTGATTACATGACTGTGTGCCTGCACAGCTCCCTCAGAGGAAGAGCCCTGATACTCACCCTACCTGAGTCGGTTCCCTTTCCTAGGATGCTGGACCTCCCTCTCTGATTCTCCTTTCATCATTACAGGGGTTTGGTAGATCTCCAGAAACGACAGATCAGCAAGGCCACTTTGTTCGAGGTATTAAATAACACCCACATAAACCTTTTCTAAACATATTCATTCAAAAATGTCACCAAGGAGCCCTTCCATGCCAGGTATTGTGCTAACCTAGGAGTACAGTGGTAATGAGAAAAGACACACTCCCTGAAAGCATGGAGTGTAGGCCCTACAGGGAAGACAGGCTGATTAAACCATTGTAATTTAGCTCAAAAATGCCGTAAACAGTACAGAATATCATGGGGACCCCTAGCAGGGGAATCTGATCTAGTCTAGGGAGGTAGTCAAGGAAGGCAAAAGAGATTTTAAAACTACATCAGCAGAAAAGAATACTGTAGTGCACAACTAGACCAAAAGGAGAGGGAGAACACATCCTCCAAAGAGAAATCACGTGTGTACAAGCCTGGAGCTGAGACAGAACAAGGTGGATTCAAGTAAGTGGAAGAAATTTCGCATGTCGCCGAGCAGAATGTGGAGGGCACAGTGGTGAGAGGCTGGGCTGGAGAGGGAAGCAAGTACCACACTGTGGAGAGGCTTGGAGCCCGTTTTATGGGTTGAGGACTTCATCCTAAAGTAAGTGAGAGGACCTGAGACTAGGCTGCAATATGGACTTGAACACAGCAAGGCTACAACCACAGACATGGAGTCCAGTTGGGATTTTTCAGACAAGACCTAGACAGTGGTACTGGGAATGCAGAGAAGTGGAGGGAATCCAGAGATGCACCCCAACTAGGGCATCACCTGGACATGCCCGATACCTACCTGAAACCCAGCTTAGGCTGCACCACACAGTGACATTCGGAGCCTGGTACAGGAGGAGCATGGGAGGACGGATGGCCTCCACCTGGAACACTCCGCATGTGAGACGCCAGGCTGCCCTGCCCAGTCCCAGCCTCTGCGGCTCCCTCAGGCCTCGTCCGTGTGCCGGGACTTGTTCGGCCCTCCTGATTCCCTATCTCCACCATTCCCACCAGAGCCAGCGTCTGAGATGCTAAGGAAGGTGTTCACATTTCTAAATTATTGCTGTTACTGTTAAAGCCATTTGATACTGAGCTTTTTCAGCCTTAACTTTAATTTCTTTGCATGTTGACAGTGGTCTCTAATATCAAAAGTTTAATTCAGTTTTTATATATAATGAGTAAAGCATTTCTAACGTACAATTATAAATTTACTTTAAATTACTATACAGACTTTCATTAGAATCCCTACTAAATTAAGGGTGTATTCTCTGATGTTTATGTACATTATGCATGTGTGCTTTAAATCAACTGCAATTTTAAGCAAATTCCCATTATTATTATATTTGACAATTTATATTATAGGAGCTCATGTGAAGAAGGAAATGCTATGCATTCATAGTCTATGTTCTTTCAGCATCTGTAAAACAGGGAAGGCCCCAACATATAAATGCTGAGCTCCACAGCTGTGTCTGCAAGTCTGTTATTTGTGGTGTCTCCCCATTATGTGGTCTGGAACAGGGTGAGAAGGAAGGGAGGGGACAGAGGCTGAGCAGGCGGGGCCAGAAGAGTGGCAGCTGGGAGCCAAGACAAGCTCCGAGCAGGGTGGCGGCGATACCCAGCCCCTGCTCTGATACCTCAGCAGCACCAGTCGGCTGAGAGCCTTTGCCTGAATGCAAACTTACAGGAAATGAGAAGTGGGGTCTGGGGTAGGCAGTGCTGCAGTGATGGGAACAGCAGAGGAGGCTGGACAAACTTGAAGAGTGAAGGACGGTGAAGCTTCCACAGCCATCTGGTTGTGCTGGTTGCTCCCCAGGACCCCAAACTGACAAGAGCTGAGTTCAACCTAAACTCATGGTGCTGCCCTGCCCACCACGCTCCCCAGCTCCAAGCCCGTGATAACTGAGCCCCAGATTCAATGAGTGTTTACTAAATAAATAGACAAATCGATGAGTTAATTTGGTTTGATTTTCTTGTACGTTTTAACTTTAGCTAGTTGCTCATCCAGTAACCTATGTATCATTTAGGAAGATACTGAGTGCCTATGTTGTAGGGGAAAAAGCATATGCCTGACAGGACATCCATCTCTGTCCCTCCTGTAAATGCCAAAGCACTGTGCAAGTCTCACAGCAACCGTCCAGATCCCACCAGCACATTCACACACACACTCAAAGCTTAGATCTAAGTCTGCTCACTGAAGTCCTAGGCCAGTCTTCCCACTAACAAGGCCCTGTGCCTGCCGTCACATCCCTTTCAAACCCTGGTCAACATTTAAGAACAACCACTAATGTCTTCCTGGCCAACCTCTATGCTCTGTGTCTCCCTCAACTACCTACTCAGACCCCACCTAAATGCTCGCAACATTATAAGGCCATCATTTAACAGGAAGCTGTTCTAGATAAGAGAACACTTTTCTCTCTCTCTCTCTCTCTCTCTCTCTCTCATTTTCTCTCCTATAAATCAAGAAGATTCTTGGGGAAAAAAAGCTCTCTAATTTATTCATTATCCCCACCACTCCCCCACTCTTTAAGTTAGGATGTGTTCAGTTACAAGGAAGAGAATTATGTGAATAACAGTGGCTTAAACCATTATTTATCTTTTAAAACAAAATTCCTAATAAAGTAATCCCAGAGTTGCTTTGGCTGGTCAGCAATGACAAGAAGGACCAAGGCTCCTCTCACCCTCCTGCTCATCATCCTTACCATGTTGACACTAATTTTTCAATATTGCCACATGGTTGTAAAACGGCTACCGCAGTTCCAGGCATCACATCTTCATGTGGCAGTGCCCATACAGGAAGCAAGTGGTTGAGGTAAAAACATTTTAAAATTCCTACCTTTCACAAGCCTCAATCGCTTTATACAATGAGGTGAATCTTTACCAAAGGCTCTAAAGATTCCTCTTTAGCTTCCACTGCCCAACCACAGAATAATACTGGCAAAACAAGTCTAAGCCTTTCATAGATTAACCCACTAGGCATGGGCACATGTCTGTCAAAACAAAATTGGAGTGTTTTAGTAAAGAAGAAGGAAGCTGGCTATTGAGTAGACAGCTAACCTGTCTGTCACACATCACCCAGAAGACTTTAAGAAGTGTGACACCAGATGTCTGGGCTTCTTTCATCCATCCATCCATCCTCCCTCCCTCCCTCCCTCCCTCCCTTCCTCCCTCCCTTCCTCCCTCCCTTCCTCTAATAAGAAGCATTTAGGTAAAATTAAAATGTGGCATAATTCCAAGAGCAAGTTCTATTTATCCCTTCTCTATATAGGCTAGCCCCTTAACAAATACAATAAAGAAGAATATTTCCCTTTAAGAAACTACAGAAAAATAAATCAGAATAAAGAAATAGCTGAGTTCCTGAAATGCTGTATAAACCATATCATACTTCCTTATTTGTTTACTTTGCCATTTCAGCTCTGCTTTATCTAATTCTGGGTTGTTCGGTTGCTTCAATGGATAGCTAATGCTGTAGATTAAGTTCCCCAGCCTCTCAATCCGTCAGGAAGGATTCCATTCACCGTTTTTTGAGGGCCTGTAGTCTCTGAACACTGGAGAACATCCATGTGTAAAGAAACACATAATATAAATACACAAAATATAAATACGCCTATAAAATAGTTTGATTTTCAGCGATGGAGTTTTCTTAGAGCAAGGCGTGTCAGTCTTTCAAGTCATACATCTTTAAAAATCAACCGTGTTCCTCCTTTATTTTCCTATCAATCTAATAGCCCCCCTTTCTTAGGTTTTTTTTTTCCTTTTCCCTTTAATACTGACTCTATTTATCTGAATCTATCCATTTATTCCTCATTTTTCAAGTTTAAGCTGACAGATGGAGAGTCAGACTACTTCCAAACATCTGCACTGAAACGCTTTACCTGCAACTCTCGCTGCGAGTAAAAGAGATTTTAATTACATGATATTTGAGAATTCCTCTCACAGGCACTGTAAGTGAAAGATTTCAGTGTAAAAACAAGTCATCCTGGAGGCTCTCACCGTTAGGTCCACTCACGTCCCAAACAAATCCCACACCCCACACCGCATCGGTGTTGTAAACAGACCCTTGACGGTAAACAACAGCTCTGACACCATGGATGCTTATGATATTCACAGTTCAATATTACTGGGAATTTTTACATGTGTGCCATTATATCAGTCATATGACTGCACAAAAAAAGTTAAAAATAATTATGTTTGCCATTCGCAGATATTCTCAAAGAGGCCATTGCCTAGAAAGACGAGAGAGACTAAAATGTGGCTATAAATCATGTAACACTGTTTCTGCTCACACAGTGATGAGATTTAGTAACACCATGGGTATCGGGTTAGCAGGGTTTGCCTGAACCTAGCAAGTACCCTACCACCACCCATGGCAGGCACCAGTCCGCTACACCTGCACATCCTAATATGACAGTCACAGTCTTTCCAACGGCTCCTTTCCCTCTGCGCACCCCGCAGTGTTGGAACCTGCAGCCTCCCTGTAGTCTCATCCACAGTGATAACTTCACTATCACTTAAATACCAAGAAATCCTTACTGTCAGTCTATGTTTCCAGTCTGCTCATCCCCTTTGAGATTTAGGACCATACTTCTACCTTCCTTCTAGGTAATGCCTATATACTCAGGGATATGTTCAGAACACTCTCAGACAGACCTGTTATCCTATAAGCTTTTTTCTGTGTTCGCTATCTGGAGTCAAAGCATCGCAATCAATTTAATGAACAAGAACTAGAAACCTCAATTATCCTACACGCCTCCAGCTCCCTTAAAACCCCCTCTTAACTCATTCACAAACTTCTGAAGTTTCTACTCTGAAACTGTGCATTTTGGTTCTCCCTATCACAGATCTAGTTCAACACATCACCCTTCACGTGGGCTTGGTAAACCCTTTTAGAAGCTGCCTCCTTGCCTCCAACCACTGCCACAGCCAAAGCATCCTCTACGCTCCACTTCATTTGACAAATATGGATTGAGCACCTTCTGTGAGGCAGGCTTTGGGGTGGGTCTTGAGTAGAGAGTGGTGAGCAAATCAAAGACCCTCTCCTCAGCAAACCCAAACTCAAGTCAAAGAGATCAAACAGCAACCAAGTAAGCAAACAGATACATAACCCATAGGGGGGTGTTTGGGTAAAAAATAACTGTGAGTGGTTCTATACCTGTAGTGATCACTGAGCAGGGGTCACTTAGAGTAAGACCTCTAGGAAGGGAAGAGGCAGCCACACGTCAGAGAGACGAGCACAGCAAAGCTCCGAGGCGAGAAGAGCCTGCACAGGCTGGAAGGAAGCCCAGGGACACTGGAGCTGTGTGCAGAGCGGGAGGGTATATTCGTGCAGGGGAGAAGTGAAATCACCGTGGCGTCAGGAGCCACAGCCACAAGGGGGAATCTAGTGCTAGGCACTACGGGAAGTCAGGGAAAGGTTTTAGGCAAAGGAGTAACACGATCTGATTTACATTTTCAAATAACCGGCAGAATTACATTTCATAATCACAATGTGAGGGTCAGTCCTGTGAGTTAAAAAGGTGAACGGCTCCTGACGAAGGAGGTGCCCATGTGCTCTGGTTTGTCCTAGCGGGTCCTGGTCTTCCCTGCTGTCCTCGTGTCATTATTACAGTCCCCCTTTCACGCTCTCTCACGGGTTCTACGGAGATCACACGTTGTTTGGCCAACTCATTGATAAGGAACATTCCTCAGGCTGACATCCAAAGCCCTTCTGAGCGTGGTCCCGACTCACCTCTCTGCCTCTCCCTGTCAGATCTCTACCTTACGGTGTTCTGGGCTCTGGGATGTCCCACTGGCCATGGTGAACGGGGCATATATTCTCCCCGCTGCCCAGCTCACGCTCCTGCCTCTTGCTGCAGGCTCTGACCACCTCACTATTATGGACAGACCCGCGAGGGCCAAACCTGAGAAGCCCTTCCAGAAACCAGGCAGAATGAATGGCTTCCTGCTCTGCTCTGCACTTTGTCACTGACTCTATGGTAACGGTCATCACAACTGGGCTAATTATCTATATATAGGTCTTTTTTCCCCGCTGGAATGGTAGGTACTTCACGGTAAGGGCAGCACCTCTCTCTATGTGTTTTTGAGTCCTCATCACCCACTGCATGCCTGGTCCAGAGCTGGTACTTGATACGGAGCTGCTGGATGAATTATGTAATACAAAAGCAACATAAAATACAGAGTAAAATAATATGGATGAGTGAGATTTTTAAATTAATTTCTCCAGTAAACTTAAAGTATTATTATTGCCTTTGCATCTAGACAATTTATTCTCCAACTTCATCCCCATGTGTAATGCAGCCCCATCGATTAGAAAGTGACAATAAGTTTTTCATGAATGATTAGAAATAAAAAATCTTTATAGGGTAAGAAGTAGTATAATTTTAGGAAACTAAACAACGGTGTCCTGGTAACAAATTTCTAAATAACTGTGACGCTGAAATAAAACAGACTGATACATCCCCAGGTTTCATCCACTCACCACTCTCAAATGATCCTGAACAAATCCTGCTCAGAAGTTGTTTTTGACGTAATTGCAGAACTTCAGCTTCCAAGGCTTTGACTTTTGCTCTCCACTTTGATTCCTGCCCAGACACCGTCCTTGCAAGATGCTCTGTGTATTCTCTGCTGCTTTTGTCTGCTGGTTTTGAGTGGATAATTGCCAAGGCCAGAGCCAGCTTTGAAGTTCTCAAATACCATGCTTGATCATCCATCCTGGCTTTTGTCCCTATCATGTAATGAGAAAAAAAAGTTACAGAAATTCCTTGCAGTACATTTCATTTGCTCAAAATTGATTTTGCAGAATAACACTAGTAAGTTTACAACTTGAAACCAAGTGGCAGAAAAATTTCTCAGGAACTGAAGACAGTTTGAAAAAAACACGCAGAAGAGAAATGCAAACACATGCACATTAAGTGTATTAAGATTCAAAACAGTGGGTGAGGATAATCTGACAATTTCTTGGAATTCAAAAAAACACAAATTAATTCATTTAGTGGTTTCTAACCAGAGACACACATTGAAATCTCTGAGGGAGCTTTTTTTTTTTTAACATCTTTATTGGGGTATAATTGCTTTACAATGGTGTGTTAGTTTCTGCTTTATAACAAAGTGAATCAGTTATACATATACGTATGTTCCCATATCTCTTCCCTCTTGTGTCTCCCTCCCTTCTGAGGGAGCTTTTTAATATATATACTTGGTCTCATCCCTCCAAAATTCTGACTCGGCAAATCTGGGGTAGGACTGAGGCTTTTATATCTTACAAAGAGTTCACTGTGTAATCAGAATCACTAAATTATATCCTTCGTTTAAATGTAAGCCCTTCTACTCCTCTAATCCACCCTAAGTCTTGAAGTCAGTGCCCCCCAATCCTGAATTCCTTAGTGAACGTTTACCCACTATTCCTGCTTCTCACCAAGCCCCTCTAATCTATATTTAGAACAATCTTTCAAATATTTGCATCATTTTAGCTATGACTCTGCTCTGACTCCACACCTCCAAAGCTTTCCAATTGCCACCGTGAGGATACTTTTCCAAACCAACACTGTACCACAGTCTGACAATTATGAGGACAACATGACACTACGTTCGTTGGTTTAATACAAATGAAGTATAAGGCCCTGTGGACCTCCGCCATGCTTTACTGAATTTAGGGGCTTTGCACATAAAACATGCTACATAAACATTTTTAATGAATGGTTAAAAAGTACAATGGTGCAGAAAATTCAGGACTTTTAGTTGCCACATCTACATACTAACATAATTTCAAATTCCACACTCCCACCTTCATTTCCTTCAGTTTCTCAAGGCTATTTCTCCACCATGGCTGGATCACAGTCATACAAATAGATGTACACAGCCCAAGGTCATTCCCATTCACTTCTCTGCTCATGAATTTTCCGCAATTATGATGCCCTGACAGTCTTACAGCTGCCAAGGCCCTGTGTGCACCTTTCAAAGAACAGCTTGAAAGGCTGCATATCCAATCTTACCAGATGTATTCCCACCCTCTACAATGAGTACCTATCTGATATCCTATAAATTTTCCTGAAAATATACAATCTAACAGGTAGCATAATGCTGTTTTATTATAATCAGAGATGAACACAAGAATGCGTGTACAATATGTTCATTACAGGATTATTTATAATATTTAAAACTGGGACCAACAACCATTTCAGTAAATAATCATACACCATACAAATGATAATTACATATCCATTAAATACTGAATTTTCAGAGATATTTTTATTAGCATGGGAAAGTGTTAATGACGTGCTGAGGGGAAAGACAGTGAGTTCATGAAATTATATGTAAAACCCAATCATGTACAAAAATTAAGTAGGACTTCCCTCTACTGGAGAATTATCACTGATTTTTTCTCATATTTCTCTAAATTTTCCTGATTTTCTGCATTGAATATATATCTACTATAATCAGAAAAAAATTTATAAAAAATGGATTTCTAAAAGCAAAATACAGCTGCCATTTTCCCAACTTTCGCAGCTGGAGAATACACCAAGGACTAGATACTGTTAAGATGGACAACCAATAAGAGTTACAGCTCCACTTATTTTAGCTGTCACAGCACCCCTTTCACTTGGCTGGCTCATCCTCCATCTGTTGTGTCGGCACGGGAAGCAGGAGAACCCACCTCTCAGCGCTCCACAAAGGCAAGCTGTGCAGAAAGCGCACAGGGACGGATGTCTCTCCCTAAGGAAGGTTAACACGTATATACAACAGTACTGAGAGAAGATAACAAAGGTAATAGTAATTAATAATAAGTGACCTATTTAAAGTGTTTCTGTTAGAAAAGAATCTGACATTCAATTATGAATGGTGGGAATCTTGGCTAAAAAAAAAAAAGAAAACAGTTTATTAGCATAAGAGGACAAACTTCTCTGATAATAAAACACAGCAAACTCCCTGTCATTTTGCGGAAATATTTAATTAACTGATTCAAGAAAGCTGATTAATTAAATGTTCTGATTTTTAAGTCATCATATATGATTTTGTTAATAGTCTTAAAACCATGCTGAGTATCAGTGAATGGAAAAAAAGATCGCATTATAAAGTCCTTCCGGATCAAAAATATCCCAGGGTCACGTTTCTGAACATTAATCAGAAAGAAATGTATCATAAGTAAACAGAATACGACTGCTAACAGACATCTCTGGTGCAGACTCTATGGTATAAATCACACTCAAAACACACACAGAACCACAACCTACACCTAAACAGAGCAAGCTTTTAAGCTCCTTCCTCATATTTGTTTTTTTTTTTTTTTGTACATGTGTATTATAAATATATGCCTTCTTTATTTTAGGATAGCATTCCTATCCTCAAAGTACCATTTGCAAGGTGAAGATAATTCTATTTCCCCTAAAATTTCATGGAGAAAAAGATGAGCTTCCTAGATATATCCTCTGTTTAACTGAGAAAAAAAATCAGAAGTAAATTTCAGAAAGACTTTTGTAAATTCAATTTATGCTCAAATAATTATACTAAATAATTAAAATGAACATTTAATGTTCCTCAATAAGGTATTTAGTGTCTTTGAATTCTTAATAGCTTAAAATATAAAATTTTAACAGTCTTTTTGGAATAGTGCATTTGATCAAATGGGCTTTCTCTTTCTTGCATTTGGGAACAGTCCTCACCATAACAAAGTTCCCCACTGGGCTACTGAAAAATCTAGTCATTTTCCCTCTGTCCTCTACTCTACTCTCCTTCAGGCATGCGTGCAGAAACAGCTACTCAGCAAACAGTATTTTAGCAATTTTTATCTACCCTATTTCTGCTACCCTCATTTTCCCCTACTGAACTTAAATTTGTTATCAACTAACCAATTCTCTGTACTGTCAAAACTATTTGAAATTATAATCCTGAATTCTGAAGTTAGTTCATCTCCAAGATCATTGACGAAAATTCTATGAAGAGCCCCAGATCACTCATATATAAGAGGAATGGAAGTTTAAATTAGATAACCATTCAGGAAAATATTTTCCTAATATGTACCAAACACCTTCAAAACATTTATCCCCCTTTGGCCCAGCAATACAAGCCCTAAGATTTTATCTTAAAGAAATGACCAGAACTACAACAAAACTTTATGCAGATAGATGGTCTTACAGGATTACTTATAACTACTGAACAAAAAACCAAAACCAAAACAAAACAAAATAAAACCTGTCACCAGCTTCAACATCTAACAATCGAAATGTATCAATTAAATTGTCACATATTATACAACTTAATTGAAAATGTTTCTGAAAACATTTAAAAGTATGGGAAAATATTTCCCACATGATGTTAACTACAGATGCTAATGTTAACTACTGAATGCAAAACCACAATAAGATAACACCTCACACCTGTCAGAACATCTATCATGAAAAAGAACACAACAAATGGCAGGGATGTGGAAAAAAGGGAATCCTTGTACACTGTTGGTGGAACTGTAAATTGGTGCAGCCACTATGGAACAGTATGGAGGCTTCTCGAAAAACTAAAATAGAACTATCGTTATGACCCAGCAATTCCACTCCTGGGTATATATCTAAAAACAAAAACGATAATTCAAAAAGATACATGCACCCCAACGTTTATAGCAGCATTGTTTACAATAGCCAAGATATATGGAAAGCGACCTATGTGTCCATCAACAGATGAATGGTTAATGAAGATGTGGTACATATATATACAATGGAATACTACTCGGCCATAAAAAAGAATGAAATTTTGCCATTTGCAGCAACATGGATGGACTTGGAGGGTATTATGCTAAGTGAAGTTAAGTCAGACAGAGAAAGACAAATACTGCATGACATCACTCATGTGTAATCTAAAAAAATACAACAAACTAGTAAATATAACAAAAAAGAAGCAGATTCACAGATATAGAGAACAAACTACTGGTTACCAGTTGGGCGGAGGGGCAGTATAAGGGTAGGAGAGTGGGAGGTATACACTATTGGGTGTAAGATCGGCTCAAGGATGTATTGTACAACACAGGGAATAGAGCCAATATTTTGTAGTAACTGTAAATGGAGTGTAATGTTTAAAAACTGTATAAAAATAAATAAATTTTTAAGAAGTTAAAAAAACAGTAAATGCAATAAAATCAGAAAAAAAATGAAATAATCACACATTAAACATGCTCAGAAATGTTTAACTGTCCAAGTGCTTTCAGAACTGAGGAAACACAGCCAACGGAATGAGAATTCTGCCTCCTAGGTTTTCTAGTCTCCCTTCCTGATCAGCCTTCACCAAGTTCTACTAATGAAACCAAGTCCCCCTAAAGCGGAGTTCCCTTACCGAGTTTATTACTAATCTCTCTATCCAAATCCTTATTCCCTTTCTTGTCCCCTCTGACCTCCGTCCTGTGCTAACTGAACACTAATCAACCAGAGTCAGATGACTAAGATTGCTGCTGCCCATAACAGCGTTAATGTCCTAAAATTGCTCTAACAGTTATCATCATTAACGTACAAACTCAGGTTGTTTCTCCTAACAGGCCCCTAAGCCGTGGACCACCTGGCCAGAGAATAATAAACCAGAGTCATCCTGACCCCTGAAACTATGATTAAGGACTAAGAAATATCACAGCAATGTCACAAAACAATGATTCATCCCTGCACCTTTGTTCTTTGCCTTTAAAACATCCCTAACTCAAAGAGCAAGCTAAAGTGGATCTGAGGCTTGTCTCCCGCTCCCTTGCCTGGTGCCCTGCAATAAACGCCGTGCTCTCCTTCACAGCCTGGGGTCAGCAGACTGGGTGAGTGGACCCAACTTCGGTTCGATAACACTTAGCCTGCGGACTTCAGATCTTTCCAGGTCCATAGGAGATGCATGTCCTTTCGTTAGATGTGTTTTGTGTTCCTTCTAATTCAAAATACACAGTGGATTTTGGAGGTAGTGGGGGCAAGAAAAACTTTCCAGTGTGACTAAGCAGCAAGCTACTAGCCACTGTATCCCCAGTGCCATGATAGCTGACTGGCTCATAGCAGGCATTCTACTGCGTACTCGAAGGACTGAATGAGTGAGTGACTATATCGGTGCGGGTCAGGCAGTCACAGAGGGCTGCTTGGCCAGCTCTTATCCCCGGCGATCAGCTAGTCTTTGTTAATTACATACTAGGGAGAATGGCACTGCAGGGAGAATGGATTAGGAGGGGAATTTAATTAGTTAACCTGAAGGTCACATCTGTCTCTCTTCACTTTACAAAGCATCCTTTCTTGACTACCTCCAATGAGTCTACTCCCTCTAAACTTATGCCTTTCTAGAGTATACCCTTAAACTTTCACCAATATAACTCCTGAGTAAAGAAAATACAAGACAAAATCTAGTTCATGCACAGGTTTAGGTCAGAGGGTAAGCTATAAGGAAGAAAACCAGATTTTAATCTCATGTAAACCCTATGATAAATACTTGCTTTCCCAGTAAAGCAAGAAACTGAAGAACATTGGCTGAACATTCCCTAAATGACTGAGCTGACTACGATAAGACAAGCCTGGATGCTGGAGGAGATCCCAAGGACCATAACGCCATATTCATTTATCAAATACCAGTCTGGGGACAGCTGAGCTATGGCAATGCCAGAACGGTAAGACATTACAAGCCTTTTTCGATAGGTTCCGTAAAGTTTGGACAAGGTCTAACATGCACTTTTTAGATCAGATCCAGCTGACAAATTCTCTAATTACTGTTATAGTTTCAGCACACACTGTACCGTGAATTGTTCTGCAGGTTAACATCATGTGAAATTTTACATAAAAGAATCAGGAGTTCCTCAAGGTTTCCAATCCCTCCACTTTAATTATTAAGGGGGTCTTTAAAGCTTTCTCAGCGAAGAGTCTGTGCATAACAAGAGGCTTAGAAAGATAAAAGGATACTTGCTTTTTTTCTTTCTGTTTCATTCCCATCATTAACAGGCTAACTACCTGTAATCTTCCTTTTGTTGAAAGAATTAATTAAACATAGATTTAAATTGTCTACAGAGTCTCTTAACATGGTTTTCTTTTCATGCAATCCCCCAACTGTCACCTTTGGATTCCTCAATGCTTCTTTTTTGTCATAGAAAAGATTTTCTCTGGATTCTGGCAAGAAATACTGCAGAATTTCACACAGGAAAAGTGCATCACACACATTTCATAAGTCAGCAAAAAGTACACTGATTCAGAAACGCAGAGTCATGTATATTCAGCAAAATCAGTAATCATATTCCACTATGCAAATCCACAGAAGGAATGGGGATCTGATACGTACTATTAACACGTATTTAGAAAATAAATGGGAAGAATTATAGGTATTTCCTAGTTCCTAGCTACTTCACACATTGATAAAGACATAATGCTTAGCACAAAAACAATCATATTGTTCTATTAAAAAGTCTGATAATCTACATAACTCAAATTCACAAACTGCACAAATTTGGAATCTTTTGTTAGTCAGAAAATGAGGAAGACTGCAGAATGAAGCCAGAAACCAAAGAAACCACCAGAAGAGGCAACTGAGAGAGGATCAGTCAATCCCAGGAGAGACAGAGGAGCAGCTGAGACCACGGAGCCAGGGCCTGAGCGTCAAGGAAAACAGAAGACTAAAGAGGGAAGATGGTGAGCACAGAGTACCCTGCAAAAGGTAAAAGGCCCTATCCAAAGAAGTCCCCTTTTGTAAATGACACATTAGGAAATAAGATGTGTTTTCACCACGCCATCTTAGACTTCACTTGTGCACTTGAAATGTGAACTCAAGGAAGCACAAGCAGCAGCACAGAAACATTTTCTTTAAGGCTCATCTTAACTCTGAAGAAGTGTCCTAATTCCCATCTATCTCACTCATGTAAGTCTCACCAAGGAGATCACCACAAATTTCACAGAGCAACTGGCAACGCTTCATGGCCTCTCACAGGGCCTCATTTCAGAAGTAAGTCTCTATTAAGTAGAAAGTTCTTTTACTTTCTACTTAGATTTGCATTTAAAATATTGATAGATTAGCGTTCTACTTTTTTACTTGCCTTAGAATGGCCCACAAAAAAGGGAGGCCGTTTCACAGATACTGAGCACTTTGATGCTAGACATCCTCTAGCACTTGATGTTCTTTGCCCTTTTGTCCATTTAAACTCAGCCCCTCAACTTGCTGCAGACAACAAAAACAGAGGCAATGTAGCCCTTGCTGTAGGGAAGCCATCACTCAGGACTGGTCCTCATGCTTTCCTCTACAGTGTGCATCTCCACCTGCTTCTGCCCAGACTCTCAACCTAGTCCTATTGTTCCTGCAAAATCAGACAGTGACAAATATCTATATCAATATAATGCTCTTCTCTCCCAAGGACCTGTCAATTCACAGGATCCATACTACTTCCCCTCTTCCCCTCTGAGTACAACTGTAACCCTCAACCAACTAAGGAATACCAGAAGGAGCAGCAGGCCACTCCAAAAGATCGGCATGCAACCCTCTACAAGACAGAATAGAGGGAAAAGAACAAGAAAGACAGAATAAGGCACATGTCTCTGGGTACCAGGTGAGGGAATGGGGCAGGAATTGGTTCCCGGCTTTCCTCCCATCATTGTAACCAACACCTACCTCTACCCATGTAACAGGGCCCTTTCAAGGTCAAAGGCATCAGCAATCCTGTGGCCTAACACCTGCTGTCTAATTTTCCCAGGCAACTATACCACACTTTCCAAACTCCCTATTTCTTCTACCGTCAGAACTTGCCTTCCTCCTTAAAGTTTAGACCTGGCCAACCTGAGATTACCAACCCAAACAAGGTCATGATAGCTAAGAACTGGCCTCATGATGACACCATAGCCAGGTCTGAACCTTGGAAAATATAGGCAGAACAGCAGCTGCATAGGCATCTTTTTTTTTTTTTCTTTTAGTCACATCACTTGTATTAAGAATTTCTAGAACCTCTTTTATTACGCTATGCTATGGCCATGAAAGAGGCCTTTTATTGAAAATAATATCAATCTACTTCATCTTCTAAATGGTATACTCCAACAAAAACTAGACTTAGCTGGATCAGGAGTTCAATGTTACTCCAGGGTAATCAAGTAAAGTCATTTCTTTAAAGCCATAGGAATTTCCCATAGTAACCCAGGCTGTAAAAGAAATTCAGATCTTTAACTCATCATGGTTTCTGTATCTATTTGTCCTTTCAATTACTATAAGAAAATTGTAAGATTTCGGTTTTACTCCCTTACTAATTTTTCTGAAATAAAGAAAATAAAGGAGGATCATTAATTTACACATATATTTGGCAATTTATCTCAAAGTAAAACTTCTACCTGGATGCTCTACCTAAGTTATTTGATTTGTGTCCGAAGGGCTAAACTGAAAATACGTAGGTTAAAGCAATTAACTATTTTCAAACAAATACGGGCTGAAAGTAACTGAAAATGCAAACAGTAAACATAAGAAATCTGCAACAGGTATGTTAATGTCAGACAAAAGAAACTTCATGACAAGAAAATATTACCTGAGATGTACAGGAACATTTTATAATAATTTAAAAAGGTCGATTAATCATGAAGATTAACAATCCTAAATCTGTATGCACATAAAAGCAATAACAGAACTTCCAAATATATGATGCAAAAATTGAAAGTACTTAAGGAAGAGAGGACAAATCCACAATCATATGCGAAGATTTTAACACATTTCTTTCAGTAATTGGTAGAATAACTAGACCTTGAATAAAATGATGGTTATATACGATTTGAAAAATACTACCAACCATCTAGAACTCACTGGTATTTATAGAACATTACGACTTATAAATGCAGACGTATGCATATTCTTTGCAAGTTAACATGGGACGTTCAACAATACAAATCATATGCTGAGACAAAATAATTCTCCTTAAATTTCAAGACAGAAATCTTACACAATATGTTCTCTAACCATAAGAAAAACAATTAGAAATTTTCTAGAAAATCTCTCAACTATTTGGAAAATAAACATTTCTAAATAAAACAGGGGACAAAGAAAAACTTGTAAATGTAATTAGAGTACTTTGAAAGCATATTTCAAACTGAATAATAATGAAAACACAGCATATCAAAATTTGAAGGAGGAAGCTAAAAGAGCCTGTAAAGGAAATTTTATTTTAAATAAATACTTATCTTTATAAAAGAAAAGTTTAAATTCAATGACCTACATTTCCACCTTAGAAAATTAGAAAAAGAATAGCAAATTAAAACCAGAGGAAATAGAAGGAAGGATGTCATAAAGATATAATCAGAATGCAGTTAAATAGAAAATAAACAATTTTTAAAAGGCAAAAGCTATTTTTTAAGATTAATAAAATTGATAAATATGTAGAAGGAATTATCAAGAAAAAAGAGAAATAACACCAATCATATCATGATCAGGAGAAACAGAAGTGATTTCACTATATATCCCTTCAACCATTAAAAAAGCAAAATTATGAACAATTTATTTTAATAAATTTGAGAAGTTATGATGAAATAAATACAACTCTTGAAAAAAAAAAATATACTGACCAACACTGATAAAAGAAGACAAAGAACTCTGGGGAGCCCTATACCTATTAAAGAAATTCAATGTTTATTAAAAACCTCACCCACACTCATACAAAAATTCCATTCCCATATGGTTTCACTACTAGATTCTAGTTAACAATGAAAGAAAAAATTGTACTAAGTTTATCTCTTTCAAAAACTATGGGAATTCCCTGGAGGTCCAGTGGTTAGGACTCTGCACTTCCACTGCAGGGAACACGGGTTCAATCCCAGGTCAGGTAACTAAGATCCCACAAACCGTGTAGTGTGGCCAAAACACACACACACACAAAAAAAAAACAAAACAAAAAACTAATGGAAGTAGGGTAGAACAAACCTCACAAACTCTTTCTGTGAAAAATGGAAGAAAGAGAAAACACCACACATTGTTTTATAATTTGATATGTATATTGGTATAACCCTGATACTAATAATACAAAAATATTACAGGGGGAAAAAAGAAACAGTACAAACCAATATATGTAACGAACAAAGATTCAAAAATCCTTTACACAATACTAGCAAATCAAACAGCAATTTATAAAAAGAGTAATCATCATCACCAAGGAGAGTATTTCCAAGAATGTAAGATTACTTTAACATTCAAAAATCAATCACTGTAATTCAACATATTAACAAAATAAGTTATTTTAAAAGCAACTTATGATCATCTTAATAGTTTCAGAAGTAACTTTTAAAAAATGCAAACTGATTCGTGATAGAAAAAAACTTCTTCATAAACAAACAAAAACAAACAAAAGAATAGAACGTTCAGAACTTACTGTGATAAAGTTCTACAAAAGTGCACAGGAAATATTATACTTAATGATGAAACATTGAATGCCTTACCACTAAGACTGGAAATACAACAAGGATACCCACTCTTCTCAACTCTATTAAATACTTTACTGGATATAACAGGGAGTAGAATACAGAAAAAAGTAAGAAGATATATAGATTGGAAATAAAGAGGTAAAATTCTACTTATTAATATAGAGCATGAATGTCTACAGAAAACCCTCAGAAAGCTGAGAACAAACAATTATTAGAATTTATGAATGAATTTAGCTAGGTCTCAGGACACAAGGTCAATATGCAAAAATCTATTTAAGTCAGAATAATAATGATGATGATGAATAAATTTAACAGCAGATGTGAAAGACTTCTACCTTGAAATCTATAAAGCGTCCAGTAAAATTGAAGACGTTAATAAATCAAGAGATGTACAATGTTCATTGACCAGAAGACTTAACATTACTAAGATCTTAATTCTCCTCAAACTGACCCATATAAACAATCCTAAATCAAAATTCTAATCAACTACATTGTAGAACTTGATAATTCTAAATTTTATACTGAAATTAAAAAAAAAAAACTAGAATAGCCAAAATAATCTTGAAAAAGAACAAAGCCGGACAAATCAAACGGCTTAACTGCAATACAATATACAGACAAAGCAATCAAGACAATGTGGTATTAGAATAATGATAGACAAATACATCGATGGAGCAAAATAGCGAGTTTGGAACTAGATCCACACTTTTAGAGTCAATTCATTTTTGACAATGGCAATTGGGAAAGTAAAGTCTTTTCAACACACAGTGCTAGAACAATTAGTTAAATATATGGAAAAAGGAACACTGCCATCTATTCAGATCTTACACAAAAATCATATCTAATTAAACCACAGGCCTAAACATAAAAACTAAAATGAGAAGAAAACAGAATGAATTAGAGAATGAGAAAGATTATTGATAAAAGTCATAAAAAACACTGATCATTGAAGAAATATTGATAAATTAGACATCATCAAAATTAAGTCTGCTACTCATCAAAAGGCATCATGAAGAAAAGAAAAAGCGAAACCACAAACTAGGAGGAAATATTCACTATATATTTACCTGACAAAATACCTGGATACAACTCTATAAAGAACTGCTAAAAATCCTTAAGGAAAAAGACAAGCAACCCAACTAAAAAATGGCCGAAAGACATAAACACATATCATAAAAGAAGCTAGAAAAATAGTCAATAGTCAACCACATGAAAAGGTATTCAAAGTTATAAGTTATTAGAGAAACACAAATTAAAATCACAGCGAGATACCACTTCACATCCATAAGAGCTAAAATTAAGAAGTGTATGAAGTAATTGAGGCTCTCATACATGGCTGGTGGAAATGTAAAATGGCTTAACCATTTTTGGAAAAGGTTTCACAGTTTCTAAGAAAACTGAACATATCATCTCCCTGTAGCCCAGGAAATCCACTCATTTATTTACCCAAGAGATAATATAAATATATGTCAAAAAGACTTGTACAAGAATGTTCATAGCAACTTTAATTGTAATAGCCAAAAACTGGAAATGGCCCAGGTGTCATCAGTAACAGGATGGAATAAAACAAATTCCGGCATATCCATACAATGAAATACTACTCAGCAATAAAAGGTAATGAACTACAGATACACTCAATCTCACGAATGAATGTTAAAACATTATACTGTGTGAATAATGAAAACATACACAGAAGTATACATATTCTGAGTTTCCATTTAAATGAAGTTCTAGAACACTCTTATCAATGGTGGAAAAAATAACAATAATGTTTTCTCTATGAGACGGGGAAAGGGATTAACTGGGAAGAATAATGAAGGGATTTTCCAGGGTGACAGTAATGTTCTATATCTCATGGGGCTGATATACACGGGTGTGTTAATTTATCAGAGCCACCAATGGTACACTTAATCTTTTCCATTTCCTTGTATTTAAATTTTACCCCCATAAAACAGGGGGTTTCTAGCAAAGATGGAGTTTAAAAGGACCAGATTGACACTCCACCTTAAACCACTAGACAGCAAAACAAAACTGGACAGAAAGCATGCAGGGCTCTAACTTCCTAGAGAAGGAAACAAAGGTGAACCCCACACTGCACCAGCTCCTTGCTTGAAGGCAGTTCCCAGGCCACAATGCAAGGAGCTGGAACCCACACAGAGCCTGAGTATCTCAGAGAAATGAGCAGACCGAGGTCGGAATTCAGAAGCCAGAGATACAAGAACTGTCAGGGCAGAGTCCCACAGAGGAGGGAACTGCACAGAGAGAAAGCTCTGGAAATCTGCAGAAGGAGTCCCTCAAAATGTTAGCTACTTATTTGTGCGTGTGTGAAAGCAAACTATGCAAAGGCCAGTGGTTCCAATGTTCTTCCACTTAACGGTAAGTAACAAAGGCAAATCCTTCGAAAGAAGAATATGGAGAAAGGTTAGACAACAATGATAAACACTTGCAGCACTCCACTTTGACCGTGTGCGGCCATCACTGTGGGCAAAACATCTGATAAAGGAAGGTCAAGAAGAGGCAACAGATGAAAAGGCAACCCACGGAAATGCTACCAACACAAAGCAGTCCAAAAAATAACAGAATTGGTGCTTCCTTCTCCTTTATCCTGTTTCAGTAATTCTTACACTTGAAGCTGCCTTGGAATCACCTGGAAGCCTTGTAAAACACAGATCCCTCGGGTCCACAACCAGAGTTTCTGATTCAATAGGTCTGGAGTTGGCCTGATAATCTGTATTCCTTACATGTTCCCAGGTAATAGTGATGTCGCTGGTTTGAGAACGACACTTAGAGCATCACTACCATACTCCCTTCCTGGAATAATACCACTTTCAAAAGTCTATAAATACTTTCTCTAAGCAATGGTCCATTCCAAAACTGTTATGACTCTCAGCCCCAAAACAAGAATAAAACAAACAATAAAAAGCACTCATATTTTAGGTAGTTTCATAGTTTATCTCACAATAACCCTGAAAATATTTCTACCTTCCACTCCTCTCTACCATATTTTTTTTCTTTTTTAACAGATTAGGAATCTGGAATTCAGAGATATTTTTAAGAACCCATCCTTAATCTCACAGCCCATCTGATATCAAAGCACAAGCTCTTTTCTGTATGTCCTGCTGTCATCCTCTGAAATCCCCAAGTGCCAAGCCTCTTATGGGGGCTTTGGCTGTTGATATCCACCCACATTGAGGCTGTACCTAGTACTCTGTTACATGACAAAGTCCAAATTCCACTTTGAATTGGAACAATACATATTTGACTAAACTACTGAGAATGGTAGGTGAGATTCTGTCGCATCTCACAAAGCACAACTTCCTAAAAACTTACTTTAGGCAGACCTTTACTCCTCCCACCCCAAGAACTGATAACAGCCAACATTTAATGAGTATTTCCTGTGTGTCTCTTAGCAACTTTCAAATATACACTACAGTAATTTTAACCATAGTCACTATGCTGTACATTACATCCCCAGAATCAATTGTTATCTCAAGATAAACCTCGTAATATTTCTTATAAAATTTTCTAGGGTAAGTGGTTTAAAGTAATGCAAAGGTCTTAACCACAGTCCAAACAATTTGCCATCCTATAGGCCATTAATTTTATATTTTTACTCACAAAGACTAAACATGTGGTCAGTGCTCTAATAACCATTCTGTGTGGTATAGGGCAACTCGGTGACAGCAATTCAGTTCGACCAACATATTGTAAGTGTGTATAACACTCAAGGCCAAAACTGTATTAGAATTTGACCAAAGATGAATTATATGTATTCTGTTTTTTTAAAGTTCATTAAAACGTCTGTTTTCTTGTGGGGAAGGGGTCAGGGAGAGAGAGAAAAGCATAATTCAATCTGATAAGAGACTTAATCAGAGTCAGAGCACAAAAGACGATACCCATGAGGTCATCATAACCTCTGGCTCCGATCCAAAAGCTCTTAAACGCATACTCAATGGGTCTCTAAGAAAGAGAATGCCTGGAATACCGAAGCCAACATCCAACTACATCACTGCTTTACAGCAAAGCCCGACAAGATCATTTGGGAATCTTACTGAGGGCTTCATTGGGGTTTTTCATCCTCTTCTGAAATCCAGTAGTGGTTTAACTTTTATTGTTAATGGTAACAACAGTTTCATAGTAAACTGTAGCTATACTTTATGACTGATGATAAAAAAAGGAGATAAAACAATAACTGAGACATGACAGATAAATTCAGACACATCAAGAGATACACCAGCGGTTTTTATGAGCATCTCTCCTTATAAGACTTCACACTTGTAAACAGATTCACGAAAGACAAGATTTCAGTTCTGGACACCAAGCATTAAGTCATTGTGCAACTAAGATCAAACTTATCAAAAAAGATGATGACAAGTAAGGAGAGAAGCTTGAGAAGGCTTCGAGAACAGCCATACGAATGAAACACTTCAGGGTCACTCCACCGAAATTATATCCAAAGCCTCTTCTTCCTTCATTACAGCTAGCAATGGCCCATCTGAATTACTTATGGTTACTCTGAGCTTTCTGTACAGGAAGGAATGTGCACATGTGTGAATAAACACTTTGCTATAAATGAAAAATGTTTTATTAATAAATAGACTGATAATTCTGTAAATACTGAGGTTTTACCATGGTTTCCCCTCCCTAAGCTCTCATTTTATAAAATGAATTATTGAGTTTGGACAGAAAATTTATATATACAGTACTTATGGTACAGTGGTGGGCTCTGTTTTGAGTAAACTGGTATTGATAAAAGATATGTCAAACTGCACTGAGCCAGTTTTGACTTTCCACTTTTTAAAAAAATCATGCTTTCATCTTTACATTTAGGGATTACTTTTAAATTAAATTTCCTTCCCTCAATATGGAAGAATTCTTAAATTAGACACATATGGTATAAATGATAAAAGAGAAAATGACAAATTTTACTACATCAAAAGTAAGTCTGTTCATAAAAAGACACCACAAAAAAGCAAAAAGGTAGCCCACAGTCTAGGCAAAGACATTTTCAACACATATAGTCAATAAAGGGCAAATATTCATAACATATTAAAAAGTCTATAAATCAATAAAGAAAAGATCCATTATAAAAAATGAGCAAAAGAGATGAACAAGCAAGTCACAGAAAAGGTAAGAAAATGGTCTGTAAACATACGAAAGACTTGCACATATATACACAAAGAGACATGTTCAAAACTGTTTATAACTTCATTGCTTGTAATAAAAATTACAAACTAAATATCTGCTAATAGAAAAATAGCTAAATAAATTGTGATATACTAATCCAATCAAATACTATTAGGTGAT
This sequence comes from Phocoena phocoena, assembly GCF_963924675.1. Lineage (NCBI taxonomy): Eukaryota > Metazoa > Chordata > Mammalia > Artiodactyla > Phocoenidae > Phocoena > Phocoena phocoena. The sequence goes on from NC_089230.1 coordinate 77,873,015, forward strand.
AAAAAACAAATGAACTAAAGCTATACACATCAAAATGAATGATTTCATAGTTAAAAGAAAAAACAAGAATTAAAAATGCATATAACTTAATATAATTATTTAATATAAAGAGTACTATATATTGCTTAGAAATATAACCATATGTAGGAAAAATACAAAGAAATGCATGGGGTGATACATTTCAAATTTAGAACTATGATTACTCCTGCAGGGGAAGGTGAAATCAGAAAGAGGAAGGATTTTTTTCTGCCTTGCAAAGATCTAGTTTTGTAAGCTGGAAGTTGAGTACACTGGTATTTGTTGTATTATTCTTTATGTTTTTTTGTATGTCTTAAAATGTTATAGCATATATGTATTTTAAAGATTATTTTCTGTTGGAATGATTGAATGATTTTATATGTGAGTTAAAAACAATGGTTCAAAGGTGAGATCTGAATAAACAATTCCTGTAGTTAACATAGTCAAGACCAACCCAACTGCTAAAAGAAGGAAGCATCTGCTGTGGGTGTCACCACAAAACATGGAAAGTTGTCTTCGTAAAGCATTGTTCTCTCTTGCAGCAGAATACTACCTTTCAGTTCTTCCTAAACACCTCTCTGAACTCTGTTTCTTCCATATCTATACAGAAGACACCATTACTAAGCTAATATTGTCTGCTTCCACTTTTAGAAGGCACAGCAATACGTTATATCAATTTTCAGAAATGAACTACATCGAAAGTATACACATATTTGAGCTATTTTTTAAAAGTGTCCAAAACTTGTTTAAAGATAAACAAGGCTATAATTTGTTAGGGTGCAGTTCATAAAATTCTTATCAGAATCTGAACACTAAAGGATACAATATGCTGTGGCAAAAAGCTTATTCAGCACTTAAGCGATAAGCCAAAGTCCACCTCTTCCAGGAAGCCTTCCCTAATCAATTCAGCCCAGAGTCATTTTTTCTTTTCTCAGCAGTTGCTGGAGCACTCATCACCTGAACCACTGATTCTGGCTCTTAATCAATAACCGTCTGCTTGTCTTTTCTCTCTGGTAGGATTAAGTTCCTTGGGGATCACGGGCTATGTCTCCTTCCCTTTCTTCACTCCTCCACCAACACCCGCAAGAGGGTCCAAATAAGTAGGTACACATTTTCTCAAATGAATTATACAGCAGAGGGACTAAGAGCCAGATGTCAAAACAGAGGATTTGCATTTGCCCTTTGCCAGCTGAATGACAGAGTAATTTCTACATCTCGTTTCATCCATAAAATGAAAGATATATTAGTAACATTCTCATAAGACTGTTTTAAAGACTAAAGTAAATCATGGTTGAAAAGCACACACGGTAGTATCTGGCACTCATGGCATGGTAGGACGCAAAGAGTTGTTAGTTATTTTTATCACTAATGAGAAATGAGTCTTGTAACCACATAATTCCTAATGTTGTGCTCTCCTACCCAACTTTATCAGTTTAACCATTACTTGATCAGCGTCTTCCTTGACACCCAATTAATAAGCATGAATCCAAATGCAGTTCTGGTGTAACTAGAAAAACAATTATTCAATTCTGTGCCCAAATGTTCACTTCCCTAGACAGGGGTATTCATTTACTTAACAAAAGCTTCTACCATGATTGCTGCTATTAATAAAAGTTTACACTGACCTTGTATCCATGATACATTAATTTTAATTTCAATATCCTTTATAAAATCATAAAGACATTTTCATGCAATTAGTACAATACAGATTCTTCTATAACACACCCCCCTTCCCATTTAAAACAGAATGTGAATAAACAACTTGTTCATTTGTCCATTATTCTCCCATGCCAAGTATATTTGCAACGTTTGGTACTTAGCAATGATAGATTTATATAGCATTCTGCTGAAAGCTCCTCAGTGATTAAAATACACTATAGAGCAAATTAAAAATTAGTTTAAATAAGCAGCTGTGGGACTTTTCAGACACTCTGACCAAACATTATCCTGCAGCTTTAAATTCAGGACAGCTTGGCCCAACACTAACTGCTGACAGCATTATTTGATCTGGGTAGACATGCAAACATTCAACAACAAAAAGGCGTGTGTCAACAATTCACAGCTCTAGAGTCAACTCTCTGGGGGAAGGAAAGTGGATCTTTTTATTTTGGTTTCCCTGTACCCCAAGGCTATTTTTTTTTTTTTTTTTTTTGCTGTGAGTTAATTCTTCCCTCTTCAGTCTGCCAGGAGTCAGATGACCTGCTACAATCAGATGTTCCGTCCAGGACAACCAGGCAGCCAGCCAGTTCAATGTGCAAGTCTCTAAACCACCAAAGATGGCCATCAGTCTGGAAATAGGGCACTCCTTGCACTCCCAGTTACCAGAAGCCCACCACCTCCTTCATGTAGATGAATGAAGTTTTCCCAACCCAAGCCCGAGAACTCTATCTAGGCAGAAAACATGTTTCTAGACTCTGTTCATGCAGGAAGGCAAGCTAAGACCTCAGCACCCTTCTGGTCCCACTTAATCTCCCATTTGCAGGATCTAAATGCATTTGCATTTCTGCCTCCCTTGCTCTGTTAATTCCCCTGCATCCAGTAACTCCAAAAACCATATCAACACAGAAACAGCCAACAAGCAGCAGCTGTAAGACACACTGGCAGTCAGAAACTGGGATGGTGAGCAGCTACAGTGAACATATAAACAGAAAACGGAATGACCTGTTGTTACTTTAAAATAAAAATGTGTATGCATTTACCCATCAAACTGTGACCTTGAGTCATTAGAAACTGAAGCCAGTGATTAACTACATTTTCTTCATTTTCAGTAACATGTTTTAAGTTGAGAATTTTAATATTTCATTCCAGGAGTCCAGCTCAGATAACTGTTCTGTGAGAAAATACCCTCAAAGCACAAGGAAATCAACTGACTAATTTATGAAACTGAAATATCAGAAGAGAAATTAATAACTTTGCCAGCTGTACTTTTTTTCTGTTTTAAAAAAAAAAAACTGAGAAGCACCTCACTGGGCTTTTTGATGGTAAGACCACATGAGAAACATAAACATGACGGTAATTCATTCATTTATTCACCAAGTATTTTTTATGACCTGCTCTGTCCAGAGAATATATAGCAGTGATAAAAACAGATGCATTCTTGAGCTCACATTTTTTTACATTCTGGTTGGGGGAGTCACAAAATAAATACGTGTAAAATAGATGTACATTGAATTGTCATAAACACAGCTGAGAAAACTAATGCAGGTAAGATGGAGAGAGAAGGTAAGGGATTAGTTACCATTTAAAATACAGTGGTTAAGAAAGGCCTCAATTAGCAGATGACTACTGAGGGAGCAAGTCTTGCTGACGCAGAGAGCGTGAAAGAGGCGGGCCGACGAGAGGCAGGGGCTGGGGTACACAGAGCACTCTCCCCAGCACCAGCTTATCTGACCCCCATAATAACGCTGTATTTTAGGGCCATTATCATGCCGGTGTTACATCAGGGTCTGAGGCTCAGCTATGTCACCACCTGCCCGAGGTCACACAGGAAGCAGCAGTGCTGACACCTTAACCCAGGGGTCACAGCTCAGGCCAGAAACTTTTCCACTGCGTCCAATTCTGTTACTACAACTTGTCAGAAATGACCGATTAAACTAGAATGTCAGAAAGGGCGACTGTGTGGTGAGGGCTCTAGGGAACAGCAAGTGGAACTGAAGAAAGAAGCCTCGGAGAAGCACAGCAACTGAAGGGCTGCCAGACAGAAGAGGAGAGAGAGGTGTTCAGCACTTCCCCAGAAGGCCGAACTAGGCCCAATACCTGGAAATTACAGTAAGACAAATTTCCAATAATTAGATGAATAAGAGATCTAGTGGTAGGAGCTGTCCAACGATGGAATGGGTTGGCTTGTGAAGTTATGAAGTTCCAATTACAGGAGGTACTCAAGCAGAGGCTGAACGGCCACCTGCCTGAGAGGCAGACAGATTCTAGCACTGACGTTAAGGCTAGTGACCGATGGCTTTTCCAGTTCTGAGTCTGTGATTATACAAGCACCTGCGCAGTACAGTGTGGCAATGAGAGGTTCCAGCTGTGAAGTCAGACAGCTTGGTTAAAATCCAGTCTCCACCACTTATAAGCTTTGTACACTTAACCTCTATACGCCTCGGTTTGCTTATCTGAAAAAGGAAGCAAATAACAGAAGCTACTTCATAGCGGTTGTTGTGAAAATTAAATGAGATAATCCATGTAAAGGACTTAACACAGGGCCTGGCACACAATCAAAGGTCAGTAAAGTTTAGCTTATACAGACATGTATATTCGGGAGCATGTGTATAAAAAATAAATAAATATGTATATAATGTGTATAAATCTGTTTTTCTATTTCTGTTTTTACTCCTATTCAGTGGCAAGAAGAGTTCAATGTCCAAAGCTGAATTCTTACAGCATATTAAATGACAGCATGATACTAACCATAATAGTTATAATAAACATTTAAACAGTCAGCTTCTTAGCATACTCATTTCATATTAGACCTCTTTTAAATACCAGGAAATATGCAGAAACATTCATCTTTTAAACATCTGAGGTGCCAGTTTAAAACTTATGAAAGAAAACCTCAACATTTTCTCAAATGAAACAACTATTAAAAATTCGGTATTTTAGCAGAAGAAAGAATATCTAACAACCTGCACCTGTATTTAATATGCATTTATATGCAAATACGTGAGTGTACCAGTGTGTGTGTACACACAGATATGCACACACACACACACTCTTACACATGCTTTCTATTTTGAAATTATAAACTAGCAAGCCCACAGTTACTTTTAAATTACTTCTTAATGAGCAAAATGATTCCAGATATTTCTTATCAGGGTCAAGTATTTTATGCATATGTGTCTATATTAATAGAAAATGAAGAAGAAGTAACCACAGAGTGTTGCATCTATATGCTAGAATCTAGAGATGCTTCCAGATGGCAGAGTGTGAATTATAATTTTAGGTTAATTTGCCATCACTCTTTTGTCATTCCAGATAAACTCACATTTACTATTCATTGAAAAAACATTCAAGAATGGACCTGATTGATAAAAGGAAGCCTCCACTTTACGAAAAACTCAAGCAATGTTTTATTTCTTCACTAGGGTACTCAATGCTTTTAGAAAGTGATAGCTGATAGTATTTGTACGATACAACAGTATATGTATGGATGTACATCCACCATCGTACTGATCCTCTCTCTGACATAACTGCTATCATTCCTGCTCTATCAGTATGCAAACAGAGGCTCAGGGAGTAACTTGCTCAAAGCCACACAGGAAGAAATGAAGATACAATCTGACTCTAAAACCTTTCATCTTTCTGTATATACATTAAATTAACACATTTGGGCACAGATAACCTATATTAATAAATGCATTTAGCACCAAAACTCTGTTGAATCTATTTCCTGGACTCTTAAGAGCTTAGTGTCAGAAGGGATGATGCAGTCTGTCACCCAATGACAGCATCAGGAACCCAACCCAGTCTCCACAGACAATACCATGTGGAAAATGTGGTTACCTAACCATCAGTTCTTAGAAATTCCTGCCAGACACTCTATAATGTCTGCTTATATTAATCCCAGGTCCACCCTTGAAGCAAAATAATATAAAGTCCACTTTCCCAAATCACCCTTCAAGGATCTGAAGTGAGCAAACACTGTCTCCCCTTATAAAATCCCCCGGACCCTCTCTCATAACGTCATAACATTTAGCCTCTTTCCATTCTGGCAGCCTCTCCTGCCTGTTCTTTGATTTGTCGAAATCCCTCTTCAGTGACACCTAGCACTAAACCTCCAATTCCGCGATGAACGTTATCAGTTACAACCCTTGAACCTTTCTCTTAATGTCACCCAAGATGGTATTAAGTTGTTGAACTGTCAGGTCTCAGTGATGGCTCAGATGGACATAATGGAAAAACAATTGAAATCTTTTTTCCAAAGTTGCTTTTAAGCTCGATCTCTAGTTGCACAACTGATTCTGCTGAGAACCAAAAACCTGACTTATCGCCAATGCCCGTGGGCAATCCAGCCACAGAGCAACACATCATTCTCACGACCGTGAGCCTCTTCCGTGATCCCTGATGTTCACTCTGGGACAGAAACGCCCTTCCCCAAGCCGCTGTCTGCAGACTCTCCGCTCACCCTTCACTGCCTTGTTCAGCTGCCTGGTCTGAAGTCCTCTGGATTCACCCCTCCTTCCTTCCTCACCCTGGGCTAACCTCTGCTCCTTTACCTGCATTTCCACAGCACTCTGGAAACACAGAAACTTGTTCTTACCACAAGGTAGGATCAATAGCCATCTGGGGGTCCCGCTCCCCTACTAGAACAGAGAGGGAGCTCATCAGACATGTGGACTCTGCCCTCATCTATTATTTCCAGCGCTGGGCTCGGTGGGAAAATCAAGCCACGCTGTACGTGAATAACTCAGAAAGGGTTAGAAGTGGAACAGTTCACAGAAAGGAGAGCTAAGACAGGATAAGTTTAGGAGACTCAGCTACACGGAACTGAGGGCCTGCTTGGATATATGGACAAAGGAAAAGATGTCAGCAGAGGGGAGAAAGCCTTGAGCCTGGAGCATGAGGCATGAGGAAGCATGAAGGCTGGAGCATGAAGCCTCAAAGGGAAATATAAACACCTCCTGGACACCTCTGCACACCAGACACCACACGTTCACTTTACAGCCAGTACCTCGTGTAATGACCTCAGTTAATAATTGTGATTGCATAAACAACAAGGTCCTACTGTAGAGCACAACAGGGAACTATATTCAATATCCTCTGATAAACCGTAATGGAAAAGAATATATGTATAACTGAATCGCTTTGCTGTATAGCAGAAATTAACACAACATCGTAAATCAACTATACTTCAATAAAATGAAAAAAAATAATTCTGTGATGTAGAATTTAGTATCACTTTTTGGAGCTAAGGAAACTGAAGTTCAGAGGGTAGGTTTCTCAAGGATATCCGGTTAACAAATGGTAGAACCGGACTCTTTAATATTTCTCTCTCGGCACGCATTCTTTCTACAACGCAGTTCTGGATAGGACTGGGCCTCCCTGAACTGCCCTGTGTTCTTGCGTCTACCTTCACATGCATCTTAGCTTATCACCACAGCCGCACGCACGCGCGCGCATGCACACACACACACACACACACACACATACACACACACACACACCGACAGGCCCACTAACTCCATAAGCACTGCTAGATAAGGGATTTTTACCCCCAAAGACAGCCCAGTGAGACAGGAAAGAGCAACACTGCATATTAATCAACTCTAAAACACCCCATCAGAAATAATTTCAAATATGTCTTCGAGAGGCAAGGATGACATAGGGAATAGGAGAGCAGGTTCAGGAGCCAGGCTTCCTAGCTCTGTCCTGTATTAGCTGTGTGACCTCAGATAGGTTACTCAACCTCTCTGTGCCTCAGTTTGCGCATCTGTAAAAAGGGACTCAAAAGAGTACTCAACTTACAGTTACTGAGGAGGTGAAACGAGTTAAGGCACATAACCCCTATGAACTCTGCTGGGCACACAGGAAACACTCAGTTCAATGCTTGGTCCACTTGAGACTAGTATGTGGCCATGAGTCAATCCCAGGCCTACTGTCTCCAAAGCCTGTGCCTCTGCACGGCGTAAATCTACTAAGAGCTCAAGGAAAGAGACACGTGTGGGCTGATGTGAACAGAAGAACAGACCTCTGGAGCCAGCGTGGAAGATCTGAAGGATGAGTAGGACTCAAAGGCAAAGAGGAGGCAAAAGAGCGCCCCAGATGGGGTGAACAGTACAACCAGCCAGCAGATAATGGCAGGCATACATGTGGGAGAGTGCACGGATCTCTTTGACTAAAGAATAAGGTATTTTAGGGAAGAAAAGGAAATAATGTAGAATAGGGAAGTTGGGATCTCCAAGGTGAGTTAGAGGAGTCTGAACTTACTGCCGTGGACGGCTGGAAACAGGCATGGTCTTCTGAGTGGATGAGTGCAATGGTCCCAGTGATGTTTCCGGAAGAGAATATTGCTGGGTAGGAAGGACTTAGGGACTGTTGACGCCCCGCAGGGAAGAAGGGATGGAAGGAGAGGCAGGCCAGGACACTAAAGTGTGCACATAGAGTACGACATGCCCTGAAAGATGTTTGTGACATGGTAGGGCTTACTGCCCGATTGGAAAGAGGGAGACAAAGCGAGGGGATACTTGAATATGACTCCAATATTAGGCCAGCAATGTGATGGACTCCAATCAGAAACTCATACTAAAATTACTGGCAAGTAGAAAACATACAAAATAACGTTGATAAAATATTTACTCAGACCACTGGAACTACTCCCGGAAGCTGTTTCCTTAATTCTTTACTGAACCTTCACTTTTTAACAATGAGTGATGAAAAGGAGGGAAGCACATTAATGATGAAAGAAGCCAGCTTCCTGCCAAGTGGTCTGAATCAGTGCCTTTCTCAGTGATCTTATGCAGTCGTCACATGCTGGGAAACTGGGAAATTGTCTATTATTTATCACTAAAGATTTTTACATCAGCAACCTGGTAGGAAATGTACCTTCAGGGTCTTTGAGCTGAAACACTGCTTCATTTGCCATCCACAGTGATGCTGTAGTTCCTTGCCTGTGTGCATGCAGTACTTTTTAAATCACTCCAATTTTGGTTTGGGGAAACTGATTTTGATGAAGAGTTTGTTGGTGATATATGCAATTTTAAAAATCTGTGCATTATATAGATGAAATAGTGCTTATAAATAAATAGACGAATGACGGATGGTGGATAAATTTTTTTTAGTTAAAAGACAAGACAATCTTATAAGAGTGGATGCTTTAGGAGCCATATTTATTAAAAAAATAGTTTTTTAGAAATCAGCGACCTTTTGAGAACTACATAAGCGTTTTGTGCACTGTCATAAAAAGGTGGATTAGCATGAGAAACTTATATTCTGCCAACTAACATGTAACACCATTTATCGGTTATGCCTGGCATTGGAAATAAGGATGTCCCTTCCCTCAGGAGCTTTCCTTCTGGGGCAGGCCAATAAATAAGAAAATCAATAAAATACCAGCTAATGCATAACAACTGTGGATAAAGTATAAAACCGTTCAGAAGAGAAAGAAAGTGGGTTTCTCTTACCATTGTTGCAAGAGATAAAAATAAATGGGTCATAAACAATCAGAAATTACAAACCCATTTGGAGGGGATGTGTAAAGAATCATAAGTATGTTTTGGTTTGCTTTTTAATCTTTCAAGAAAAAGCTATTCATGAAAGTAGAAGGAAGGCGTGGGAGAAGGGGCCATCAGCAAGCAGCCTCTGAAATATATTTCTTAGAAATTATGAAAGATGAAGAAAGTCACATCTCTCTCTCCAACAATCAAAATTACTTTCTAATGGGTTGTTTTCTTTCTTTTATTCATCCAAATTAAACCAAGGCATACGTTAAATACAAAAGGATTTATTTTCCAGAGTTCTGCCAGGGTGAAAGCCATCTAATCAAAAACGAAATGGGGAATGAACTCACTGAATAAATCAGAAGGAAGAATTTAAAAAGCTGACAGGTATTTTGGAGGCCAGTTAAAAAATAAATTGGACTTTCATTATAAAAATTGACTTAAATGAATGATACACTTAAGAACCTACTTCAGAACATTTCCTTAAAGTCAATTTGATTATAGACCCCAAGATACTACATTTCAATATATTTTGGTATATTTCCAAAATGTAAGAGGCACAGTAATGGGCATATACACAGTAAATGTCCAGAAAATAAAAGGAACGAAATACTAAGAAAATCTGAGTCTGCTGATATCTGCTGTTCAGATTTGAAACCTAAATAAAGTTAGGCAAAATACTTTAAATACTGCCTCCAAAGCAATTAAAGGATAATTAAGGTACGTTTGACATCTGAGGAAAAGCAAAAGAAAACGGAATAGTAGACATAGCCCTCTAAAATCTATAATTTATAAACTACTTTACTCTCTTGATAGATAACCTGTAAGTATAGATAAATTTAATAACAGGGACAAAATTAAGCCTTCATCAAAGACATCAAAGTTCATATGACATATGATACTTAAATCAGCAGACGTGGGGCATGTAGAGGGGGGTCGGATCTGTTCCCCTTATATTTCCAAGCAAGGAATGAGGAAATGTAATCTTCTCATAATCACTGGAGGTAGTAAGCCTTCCAGATAAAATTATCATGTTCATGCTCACTCGGCCTGATCAGACGACACACGAGAAAAAAGATTCTGTTCTAGGCACCCTGCTCTTAAACAGACAGAGCTGGAAAAGGAACTCGAAACCTGCTGTCTGAAGAACAGAGGAGTGAAATGTAAACTGGACTTGTTCCATGAAACCCCAAGGAACAGGACAAGGGCAGGGGCTGCAAGCTGTGTATACATATTCTATTAGTCAGATGTGTCTAAAGATGTGTGAGAGGGCTTTAGGTGGAGTGAGTTCCCTGTTGTGGAAGGTATTCAAGCACAGAGAGAGATGACAGGGATGAGGCAGAATGCACCCAAACTCTGAACAGAAAAGTTAAATGCATCACCTTCCAGGACAACTTTCACCCTGAGATCTTGTGATTATAAGAAATAGAAGCCACAGTCACTGACTTTGGGGGACTTAAAAGTCATTCAGTGACAGTGACATACAACAGGTGCCTTTGAAAAAAGTGTTAAGGACGCTGTACCCATCAGGGTCCAGGCAGAAAGCTAACGGTACCTCAATCTGGGTAATATGACGAAAGGCTAATAAAAGAGACAATTTCTAAAGGCGTGGGCAACCTAAGGGGGTAACCCAATGTGCTAAGGGCCAGAAATAACAGCAGTGGGCCAGGGGTATCCTTCACTTCCCCAGGGCCTAAAGGGAAGAGAGGGAGGAGGGAGCAGTTACCAGAACGGGGAGAGACAGCACAGTGGGGACAGGACCACCCGGCAGGAGCTGTGACTTTCCATCCTAGGACCATCCTCATGACAGTAGAGGGATCAGGGACTGGTGTGGACCTGCAGGGTGGAGGGGGGCGGGGGGAGGAGATCTGGAAGGCCAAACAGAAGGTATCCAGCACAAATGCCAGCAAAGCCACAGGAAACAGAGCAGACATGAAAGCCCCAGACTGGGGAAGAGGCTGGACTGCCTTCTCTCTCAGGTCCCTTACAAAGAGAACAACATGCATTTGTACCGGTGGGGAGTCACAGACCTGTGTTCTTTACCATCCTTTTATAGCGCTGGCTCTTTTTCATTCTTCAGGCACCCCCCCCCCACCCCCGTGGATTTGTTTTCTGAACTAAGCACTCAACTGCAATATATTTGCTCTACCCCAAATTGGTAGTGCCATAGAATACATGTTATAGGACCTGAAAATCTGAATATAGAACCATCTAGCCTACCTTAGTCGGGTAGTTTTCCATCTGATATCCTTGCTACTTATTCCTTTATTCAACAGATATGTTTAACGATCTCCTATCTGTCAGGTGCTGTGCTAGACCTGGGGACACAACAGTCAACAAGAAAAGTCCATCACCGCCTTCTTAGAGCTTTCAGCTGACTATCAATCATTCCAATCCACAACACCCTCTGTTCAGTAAAGAAATCTCGTAAGTGCTGTGGATCAGACGATGGCAAACTATGGCCCACAGGTCAAATCTGGGTGGCCTTGCTTCCATCAGCCATGTTTTATTGAAACAGCCATGTCCATTGGCCTACGTGTTGTCTATTGCTGCTTTAGTGCTACAATCTCAGAGTTGCTACACGTAGATTGCAAAGCCTGATGTATTACTAACTGGTCCTGTACAAAAAAAGTTTGCCAACGCTTGCTTTAAATAAAACCTAATGTTTTAAGGACAAACATATGAAAGGATACATACTGTCACTCATAAAACATCCCTGGGGGCCCTAGTTACAAACCAAGTCATCATGAGGGGGTTTGGCTTCCTGCAGGGGTGCATTTCTATTGTAAGTTTTGTTTCTTATTTTTTTTCTTTCCTTATAAAGGCAGATGACAAAAAAGTGTCATGTGGCTAACGTCTTCTATTAACAGCTAGCCTTCTTTAGATGATACTCACATTCTCTTACATTATATCTAGTCTTTTGATGGATCAGAGTTCTTCCACATCATGGAAGGCCCAGTTTTACAAACATCCTTTTCCCTGAATCACACCAAACAAAATTTGACAGGGGTGATTTCAGGCTCTCTTTTAAATTGAACAATAAAATGGATTGTCAAGTGCTGTATAAAGGCAAGATCACAGCAGCAATAGTATTTTCACTTCCCTGCAGAGACAGACATGAGTGGATGCTTATTCCCCAATCACTTGACCCAGAGAGCATTAAAACTGTAGATGTAAGAAAAAAAAAAAAAAAACTAGCTTTCATTGGCTGTTACCAAAAATTCCTAAGAAGAGGTGACAGGATCTGTGCTTGTTGTGGTTCCTCCAAAGGACGTTAAGAGGCTCAGTCCCAAAACCCTTTTCAGCCCCCAATGGGAATCAATGTAGCATGAATAGAATTCAATGGCCATTTAGTCACTGTAACGAAGCAACAGCTGGCTTGAGAAAGATCCTCGCCAAGCCTTGGTTCCTGAAAGTTTTCCCACCCGCTAACCCACGGGTAACGTACATTTCAAGTGTCAAGAGAAGGGAGACTGAGCCCACCAGTGAACCAAGAACCGGGAATAAGATGATTACAGGAGGCAGCATGGGGAAGGCACGGCTGATCTGGTAACCAGGGGGGTTTCTGCTAGGTACCAGCTTAAGCATTCTACCTTGAAAACGGCTTCCTTGATACCCTTAGACCACATCAGTTCCCTTTAATACATACGTTCTTAACATTCCGTATTCTTGCATCGCAATTGCATCTGGGTAATTCATTGGTCGTTTGATGTCAGTGGCCCTCAGGGGCAAGTGAGTTCCACTGAGCTCATGACCTGCCCGGGCAGAGCAGAAATCGCTACCGTGAACACACGATGAGCACTGAAAGAAACATTAGTCGGCTGACCTGACGAATGAACGGATGGGTAAGCAAGCTGGATCCTAGGCACTCTGCTAGCATATAAGAACACCCGGTCGTCCTGTGACATGCTCCTCCAAACTAACGGCCAACGTCTCCTGTCCTTACAGACCCTGAGCTAGGCTCTAGGAATATGCGTGAACTGCATACCAGCCCCTGGTAGCTTCACCCTCCACCATCTCTTCTCTGCTCTTTCAATCTCTTCTTCTGTCCTGACTTCTCTCTCTCAATATATAATCATGCTCAGATTGCTCCCAGCTGTAAAAAATAAGGAAAAAAGAAAAGCTATCCCATCACGCCCACCCCACCCAGCTGCTGTTACTAAGGCTGAAAATAACATCAACCCAGTGGCCAAACCTGATGCCTATTTATAAACTCCCATTCCGCTTCTCCGCAGACCTGACCCTAAGACCACGCCTCTGTTCTTAAAACGCTTCGCTCTCTGCCTTTAGTGCCACTCTTCTCCTGATTCTCCTTCTACACCAAGTCTTGTCAATTCTATAACCCGATATATCTGAAAACGTGTCTACTTTTTCCCTCAAACCATTAACACCTCTTGTCTTCATGACGGCATCAGGCTGCTGCCAGGCCTCTCAGAGCTCCCTTCAATCCATTCTGCACAGTGAAGTCATACGTTCACCTCAATAAGGCTCCAAAGTAATTTACCTGGTTCTATTAAGTTGTGACTCCGCTTCAAGTGCCTTTGGACAGCAGAGTTTAATGTACGTATGACATACACAGGCCCCATGAAAGAGCTGAAGTATTCAGTCTGATCTTCACCACAGTAACCAGTGGACTTGTAACATCTTTACATACGTCAAAACATATTTAAGGTAACGTTTTCTAAATCTTAACAAGGCCTCCAAAATACCGGTTTTGGAAAGCTGGTTCCAAATACTGGTATTCCCACCATCACCCAAGAAAAAAAGAATAAAACCCTTACTCAGAGTCATCAATTTGTGTTCCTGACCTTCATTCCCAAATTTTACCTCTGAATTTTGTCATCTGTCGTCTATTTCCCTGCTCTGAAAGTCATCCGCATTATGCATGTTCCAAATTACAAAGGCTCTTTATTGCACTTGATCTAAAACCCTTCTAAAGCAGTAAGTCTTCACAAAGAAAAACAAGTAGAATGGTAGATAACACACAATTCTCTGCCAAGTGACTGCGTCTCATTGCAACCACGTAACACTGTAAATCTCTCGATTTTAAGTAGAAAAAAGGCAATGCAAACAATCCCAAGAAAGTGATCAATGTGTGTGTAATTAGACACAAATATTGCTCTTGAAAAATACATCCTGCTCATGAACACAGTCTGTGTTATCCTGGGGTTTTTCTACATTATGAGCGTTTTGTGAATATTAAACAACGGTGTCTTTATAATCTACGGATCCTGATGGAACGCAAGTCCAAAATGTGTTTCTGCACTTCCATAATAAAGAGCCTTTCATAATTCGGTACAAACCACTTTCCCACCTTATTTCCTGCCACTTTCGACACTGTAGTTACACTAAAATATTGTTTTCTCCATGCTTCTTGCCTTTCCTCTTACCCTCCGTTTCATCTGTAATAGAGTCCTCACTTCTGCCCCTATTTCCCAAATACCTTGTACTTAGGCCTCCGTTAAGGTGACATCGTCTCCAGGAAGCCTCTCTGTCCCACAGCATTTTATCTGATCCTCCTACTGCAATCCCACCCTGTCCCCGAATGTCTCCTAGCTCTACATCCATCTCCAGCCCAGGCCTGCGAGGTCCTTGAGCGAAGAGGCCATGAGTGTCCCATCTTTGACACCTCCGGCACTTTACACGGTTCCTCCAGTACAATGGGGGCTCATTAAACGGCTCACCAATGGTCTCCAAACACAAGCCTCTCCTTCCCCAGGAAGGAGCCATCTTGGTGGTCAGGCCAGGCTCGAACCCGCCCGGAAGCTGGAACACACCTCAGAAACCCACCAACTTGGGGGCCCAGGCCTGAGTCTAACTCCAGAAGCTCCAGCGCACAGGCGATCGACTTGATTAGGTAGAGAGAGACGCCCACGGTATGTGCGGAGCTCCCCGCGGCTCTGTGAACAGCGCGAACTCGGGTGGGAACCCACAGCAGGGGTGAGGGGCGCCTCCCCACCTACCTTCTGGGCTCCCGCAGAGGAGGGAGGGCACCCCCGGCGGGGAGCTGGTGCAGGCGTGGAGAGGGGTGCGGGGGCGAGAGCTCTGTGCCGTTCCCGGCCGGCGGCTCCCCGGCCAGAGTGAGAACAACGCCCGGCGCCGGCTTCCGCCCTCCGGCAGGAGGCGGGGAGGGCCTGACCACGCGCCCCACAAGGCCCCGCGGCGCGCTCGCCCGTCGGCACCTGAGCTGCGGGTCCCAGGGGCGGGCTCAAGGCAGAGAGCGTGCCTCCTGCGGGGTGGGAGCAGGCCCGCCCGGCCGAGGGTCTGCGCTGAGAAGGCAAGGGAAGAGGAAAAGCCAGGCGCTTTCCCAAGGAGGGCGCCCCCTCGGCTTTTTAGCCGGAAGGGGAACTCGGAGCTTCAAAGGAAGGCCAGAAAAAGAAGGAAAAGGTCCTCTGCGAGACTTCTGGAAAAAGGTACAGTGATTCCACTGGGGGCGGGAGAACTTGGACGACTAAAGACAGCGTGAATTCTAAAACGACTTTTCTTTTTTCAGAAGTGAAATTTAACTTGGATTTCTTCCCCCCAAAATGTGATTATTATAGACTGATTTTGCTCGCTTTTCACCTTTCACGTCGTATTATTTATCTATATTGTCTTTTTTTTTTTCTTCTTGCCTTTCGTCGTTCAAAAATTCTTATTCTGAGGACAGATTCTCCGTAGGCTTCTTTAGTGTTACATACTTGGTTGCTATTGGGTGGAAGTCTCCGCATATAGTTATTGAATAAAATACAGAGGATGTCTACGTGAAGATCTGTTTGGCTTATTTTACTAAATGGATGAACCTTCTTTATTAAGACATCCATTTGCATCCGATCCATTGTAAATTTCTTTAAAATGTTAAGCATCATTGCTCTAGCCATCTGCCCATTAAAGAGAATCAATGATTTTAAGTCCATTGTAATTTGTTTACTGTAGCATTCTTCATTAATCCTGAAGAGGTAAATTTCAGGTAAGCCAAGACAGAATTATCTTGAACTACAAATTAATGAATACTAGATTAATGGTTTACTGTAATGATTCTAGTGGGGGAAAGGGGATTTCGAACTTGGAATACTGTATTTGCTGTTCTTTTGCAGAAATGTAAATCCAATCATAGTTCATTGATCGCAGACATAATCTTGGGTCACATAGGGGAAGTGTTGCAAACTTGTCAGTGTTGCTGCATGTGCGAAATGCATTTCAATTCCACTCATTCATTCATTATGCAAATTGCATTGAACTATTATGTGCCAGGCACTGAGGCATGATTATTGCCTTTTACAACTGTACAGTCTGGTAACTAAAACAAATGGGTAAACAAACTATCAAAATATCGTGCAAGCACTGAAACCCTATTGGAAAACTGCAGAGTCAGTTTTAAAGTCTTATCCTTTCTCATCAAACCGTGGGTAAAATATCTATTAACCTGAGAAACATTTATAGTTTTTTTTAGCTTCTGAAGATGGAGTGGTTATGGATTTTACGAAAATGTATAGTGGAAAATAACTTCCTTGAAAATTGTACAAGTTTTCATACTAGTTTTTGTCTTAGTCATCCCTAGTGGAAATGTATAATAAGTCATCATTAAATATTTGGTGAATAAAGAAATAAGTGGATTCCCAGTATCTTAAAATATTTAATTTGTGCCTTTTAGAAACTACTTTTCTAAAAATATTGTCATCTGGCTGTGTGTACCAGGGCCCAAACAACTTTGCTAAAGGAGTTTATAAAAGACCAAAGGAAGGTGAAAATGTGCAAAGATGCACCTAGGGGCTTCTCAGTCTTCTTTGCACTTCATTTAAGTTCATTGCACTTAAATGCAAAATATTTGAAGGGGGCTTGAGTAGACAGGCAGAATAGAATGTCTTACAAAATCATGCTTCTCTCATGTAAGGTTTCAAGACAGCAATTTCATTGATTGCCAGTCTGTTTATAGAAGAGGAAATTGTTAATGGTACCCACAAATTTTCAGGGTCCAAATAAAAGCGCAAAGGAAAAATGGCTTACCTCTGTGCAAAATATAAAACCTTAGCTGGAGAAGAATACTAAGTTATTATTAGACAGTTTAATATAAATCTAAAAGAAGTTAAATGGATAAATTAAGTGCAAAAAATGTAATCAAGGAACAACACTAATTTTAAAATGGCTGTTTTAACCTCAAAGAGCAGAGAGTAGAGTATCTGATAAAATGTCAAAGGAGAATGTAAATTATATTTTTAAAAGTTAAAAATGTTATTTGTTTAAAAAATATTTGCATTATTTTAAAAAATAAAATTGTGAAAACGGTAGTAAATTGTTCTATCAAGAAACAGAGAAACTTCATCAATAATTCGTAGGCCAACACCCATTTACACAGGAGAAAATTATTAGCTCTGAATTCAATTCAGTAGTTCAAGAAACATTTATTATGTTAGGTCCTAAGTATAAATAAGAAAGTCCTGTTCTCAGTGATCTCACCATGTAGTAAGGGAGCCAGATTTTACAGCCAAGATAATGACTAGCAAACACCTCACACACTGTGCCAGTTAATCATGGATCGTCTCATTTACTTAATCCTCACAAAATTTTTAGAGGTCAAGTACTGTTTTCCAGTCTTATTTTACAAGGAAGAAACTGAAACTAAAATTTAGATTGGTTAACTCATCCAAGGACATTCAGTTAATGGATGGTGGAGCTAGACTCCCACCTCACTCCATCTTACTCCAAAGTGCATGAACGTAACCCCTTCACTCTAGCACATCCAGGAAGTCGGATGCACTCTCTTTAGCTGCTGCCCTTTAATTTCAGTCCCTATACAGAGTGTTCCATCCGCTAGTATCTTAATATTCTCAGTGGTATCTGAGGCAGCAAGCTCTACAATGCCTTTAACCTTCATCAGACTTCTTGGACCTAAGTCTCTTGGTTAGGCTTCTACCTGATCACCTTCACACCTGCTTTAATTTCATATCCATATTTATCAACACTCACTATTCCATCACCCACATTTTCTTCAAGTTGATCTAACAGCATAACATAATTTTCAGCAGGTTATGATCTCATGATCATTAGAATTAATATTCCACAGAATCCTACATAGCATTATCTTTAATAGTTCAGTTACTCTTAACACAAAATTAGTAATTTATTCTGTGGTGTATATAATTATTAGTATTGTCCGGATGGCATCTTGCAACTTTTCCCCCACCTTTGTCAATATGGTTGTTATCTTTAAGAAGAGTAAAATCCATAAAAGTTTCCAAGTGTTTAGCACCATTAAACTACATCAAATGCATGAAAAAATAAAAAGTATGTTTTTTTAAAGCATTTAATTTTGAATCTAAAAGTTTAGAATTCTACAAAAGAGGAAAAATTGAGAACAAGGCTGAGGAAAGGAAGCTTTTGTATCTATGAATTATATCTCTTTTCAATCTACCTGAAATGACATACTGTAAAAATAATTATTCCCCAAATTAAAGTATGCTACCTTACCTAACTATTTATATTTGAGAAGAATTTTTAAAGAGATTTTTATTTAGGATTTATAGAGAATCTTCGGTTTTAAAAGAAACATACCAAAAAACAAAAATCTATTTGTAAAGTGAATAATTTTTTTTCATATGAAAACTATTTCCTAATTTATATGATTGTAAACTCAATTGTTAGCATATTTTATCTTCTCAGAGCAGCACATTAGTGAATTTTTGTGCTTTTTTTAGATGAAAAGTTTCACAGTTTTATCACTTTAATTAATGAAAAGATGCACAAAATAAATTAGACTAACCCACCAGAATTCTAAACAGGACAGAAGGCATTTTAGGTCTGTTAGGAAACAAAGGTACTCTATTAAGTATTCAAGTAAAAAAGAAGCTTGGGCTCATCTTGGAAATCACTTAGGTATGTTAACAATTTGGAAAAGGGGTTTTAGAGGCACTATATATAGAAAGCGTTCTGAGGAGATGAAAGAGAGCTTGCTGAAGTGCAGACTGCTCAGCTGCTGGAGATTCATTGTGATTTTCTGAAAGACTAACAAATGCTAACAAAGAACGTTAAGGCAAAATAGGTGCTATGAAAAAAATGTACTTTCAAAGCATTAATTTTATATAAAAGAAATATAGGAATTAGGCAGAAATATCAAGAAACACTCAGAATGAATTCTGGTAAGGTCAACCATTAAAAATGCAAACAAAATTAATTTAGTAATGGTAACATTTTAAAGTGACAATATTTTGGTCTTATTTAACAACAGAAGTTATTCATCAGTGTCAAACAGCCTGGATAAAATACTATGTTAAAGAAAGGAACATTAAGATTATCTGAAAAAAGGCATATTCAGGGAAGAAAAAATGCACAGCAGTGGCAAATCTACTAGGGGAAGAGTGTGGATCTGACCATGGAGATGCCACAGTAAGAAATGAAAACTGCCTGAGTCAGAAAGATAGGTATTAAAAATACTGAGGAATAGAGAAAAGCCCATCTCATACTGTGTTATCTAACAATACATCTGTTTTATCCTTAATTGAGATGAATTTGTCTTTTTTTTTTCCTTTTAACATTGATAGGAGGCATAGAGGGTAGTGATTATGGGCATAGCTCTGAACTAAGACTGCCTGGTTTCAGCTCCTAGTTTTACCTCTAAGTAGCAAGTGACACAGGATAGATTGCTTGACTTCTAAGATTTCAACTCCCTAATCCATAAAATGGAGATGATGACAGTTGCACTCATATTAAATGATATAATTTATACATAACAGTTCAGTCTGTCGACTGAAGAAAATGCACAACCTAAAAGCTGAGAGTTATGTATTATTCCGTGGACAAAACTGAGGACTTAAGCCCGGGACACAGCATCTCAGATAGCTCTGAGGAGCTGCTCTGAAGAGGCAAGTGCGGGTGAAGGGGGAGCCAGGATACATAGGAGTTTTTGCAACAAAGACCCAGGTAGTCAGAACATCAGAAGATTACTGCTAATTAAGGAGAAACAAACATCTCAAGTTAAGGAGTTTAGTGCTTTTCTATGTATGGGAAAACGCAAGAGTCTGGACTCTGAAATCATTCCTTTTACATGCATCTCAGCTATCTGGGGCCAGGATCCTGTGCTTTCCCACCCTGAGTCTCCTCAGGGTGCACCATCGGGGTGCCTGCAGCAGCTGACTGCTAGATGGGGGTGCATCCTGCCTCCACCCTGAGTTCCCTCAGGGCTCATCGTCAGGCTTGATGGCTGCAACATCCTTTGCTTACACATATAGCAGGCTGTATTTTTCATTCACAAGTCTTTAGCACGCACTAAGTTTTACATAAATATTAGCTATTATTACTACCTGAATTCTGACCTCCCTTGCATACTGATTTGTTTTAGCAGCTCAGATATAAAAGTAAATAGATTACTGTAGTTCATATTGCTGTGTTTCTCTGACCATTAGCAAAGGAGTATAGCAACTACTATCCATAAGAAAACCCTCAACTGCTTTTATCCTCAGTAACAAGAATTCGTAAGTAAATCTGGGTCTCCTAACAGAACACAAATTTTCCAATAAACTTTTCCCAAACACTTTCCTATGCACTGAGCCTCCCAAAATCACTGCCTTTGAGCACATCTTTTTAAATAAGTTTTGTTATAGAAAGGTGCGATAGAAATTGAAAAGATATTCCAACCGGCCAAAATAACCTTCTTCGTAGTATCAACTAAAAAATTATTCACAACCTAAAAGTTGAGAGTTATGTTTCATTTGGCGGATTATTGTTAATTAAAAAAAAAAACCCTGATACGTCAAGTTAAGGAGTTTAGCGCTTTTCTCTGTTTGGGGAAGATGCAAGAGTCTGGGCTCACTGAAATCATTCCTTTGATAGGCGCCTCAGCTATCTGGGGCCAGTATCCTGTGTTTTCACATCCTGAGTTTCCTCAGGGCTCACCGTGGGGCGTGGCTGCAAGTCTGATGGCAGGTATGCTTTCCTTCCTGAGTTTCCTCAGGGCTCACTGGCTTACGTTGGAGGGCTGCAATCGCTGATGACTGTGGCAGGCAATATTCCATTTATCAATAGTGTCCTCCAAATGTAAATTTTAAAGAACTGTGTAAAGATTACCCAAATTCCAGTTTTTATTCAAAGAGAAGTTTACATAGCCAACAGTATCAAATTTTCTATATGACATGCAGCCCAAGAGAAGAGAAACAATTTACACAGTTATGATGTGTTGGAGACAAATTTTGCACATTATTTTCTGCTTCGGCTTCTGTTTGTTGAGTGTTGACTTGGGTACAGACCTCAGCCAAGGCTGTTTAAGCTACACATCTGAAATGTGCACACAATAACAAGTAACCACAATATCTATTGTTTATTGATGCCTCACTCTTCGCTGAGGTCTTTGCATGCCTCTTCTCATGTAAACCTCACCACAACTCTAGGAGGTAAGTACTCCTATTTTCTTTTCCCTCCATTAACAAATCACATTGTGAGGTGAGGAACATTCACAAAGTCACCCAAGCATTTTAAGTAGTAAAACCAAGGCTCCAACCCGTTTCAGACACTCCTTTACCCTCTGAGGAGTCACTTTCAGCCTCAGGTTTATTCCTTCCAGATGAAGCAAATACCCCTCTGGCTCCCCCCACCCCTCCCTGTACCACACACACACACTGAGATTTGTTGACTTTTGTTTGTGTTCAAAGACTTAGTTCAGGCCAGACTTTGTGATGATGTACCTTCAGTGCCAAAACCACGGTTGTATCTCCTGACAAACTGTGAGTCTAACTGTACCCTAAAATCGTATTCCTTTCTATTCTACTAGTTAGCCAGCAAATGATCTTGTATAAAGGGTTATTCATTTGATTCTAATGGTATTGCCTTACTACAGCAGAAGGAATTTGTGTCACAAATGGCGACAGACATTCTCTACTTAAAGCAATAAACATCTGTTATTCCTGTTGCTAAATTGGAGCCAGAAACATGCAGTTTCTACTTTCACTGTTGACGGGATCTGTGATATCCTGAAACAGACAGTGGATTTAGAGCCAGAGCACCTGCGATTTCATCTGTATTCTGCTACTTATTGCACTATGACCCTGGGAAAATCTCTTTACCTCTCTGTAAAAGGAAGGATTTGGGCAAGATGACCTCAGAAATTCCTCTCAGCCCTGAAATTGTAATTGTGCCAAGACCATATTATTAATTTTCAATTTCTGAAATTGCCATTTATCCTTCTGCATAACCTCCACATTTCCCACCGTTTTTCTAGAAAAAAGAAAAAGTATTTCTGTACTCCCTGTTTAAAAAAATGTCACATATGACCTTATTAAGAAAAATGGATAAATGTCTGATACGGATTGTGTATAGAATTTAAGTACGTTCAATTTGTTACTAATCTTCAAGTGTTTGGCATATCGCTTACAAGAATCAGGCTGCCTTAGCTGCTCCTCGAATATATAACTTGCCAGGGGGCTTTGGAGAGACTGAAAACCCTATATTCATTTCTTGGTGGCCCATGCTGGTTAGACTCCTGTGAGGTGCCATGCAAAACACTGGGCAAAGAATGTAGAAATTGCCATTAAGGAACTCACAGCGTCTCAGGGACACAGACAGTTAACAAACATCACAGGGCAGCACGTGTTTTAATGATGGCCAACACTGGATGCTATGGGAAATACGGGAACAGACACCAGACTTACTTAGGGGAGGGAGTTAGGAGTGGCTTTTTAGAAGACGTAATGTCAAAGGTGAATTCTGATAAGATGAGTAAAGTTATGACAAGGGAGGATACACAGTGTTTTGGGAAAAAAGTGCCCGGTCTCAGATCCCAGGACTAATGGGGTCTGGTGTACCAGGATGTATATCAAAGTAGATCTGGTAATTTTTAATTGCTACCTCTTTAAAACAAACAAAACCACTTTCCAGTTAATATCCCTGATGTACATTATCAAAATAAACTGAGCTGTGCTGGTAGATTAATAACAACTGAATATTCGTTTTCTTACCTATATACTACTTAACTCCCTGATGGAAAAGCTGTCTCCAGTTGTTTATTGTGAAAAGACCTTTGGCCTTTTGTATGCTCTTCAGAAATTATAGTATTTTTATTTATTCTAATTCTTACCTGTCCTTTCAAGTTGTACTCCTCAGGCTGAAAATCAGTAGCTTTGGTTCACAAATAATAATTCATTTTAAGAGTTAAAACTGAAGATCTGTTACAGTATCTTGAGATAACTAAAGCTCTTTGTCCTCAATGATTTCACTAGTTGATTATCTTTTAGAAATGCTATGCTATTGAGGATTGCTTTCTATACTATCTAATGCCTCATCCAGATAAACAAATTTTAAAATCCCAGCTGGATGTGAGTGTTTGCCTTTACGGTAGACTCATAAGAGGCTTATTGTCTCCATCCTTTTCTTACTCTAGCTTAAATCCATCCTCAAGCAAATCCTTTCCTTTTGTTTGTCTCTTGGTTTGATGGGACAGATGCAGCAACAGCGTGAAAATGTATTTGGAAAAGCTAAAACTTCATTTATAAATTGTTCTGTGCTAGCACTTCATAGAGCCGCCCTGTCTTTGTGCATTAGGAAAAGAAGCCTCTGCTGTCCATAATGGTCTCTTCCAGTTCTGAGTGACGTGGGGTACGAACGAGCCTTGGCTGTGATCCCTGTTTTACATCTTTACTTCAGCATCTCTAGAGGTGAGAGGGGTAAACCACACAAAAATGTGCATTGAAATCTTTATGCATGTATCTTAGAATTAAGAAGGAGTAAGAATATTCTGGAAGCTACTTTTAAAATCAAATCTGTGCAAATATTAATATGTCAGTGTGCTGCTTCAAGTAAGAGTTCTGTCTTTCAAAAATGCCTAATTTCCATTCAAAATATTCTGATGAAGTAAAATGGAGTGATTCCCAATATAAAGTAATAAAGTCCCTCAGGCTTTTTAATAAAAAATAAGAGGAAATGACAGTGGAGGTTGAAGAGGATGGTAAGAGAAAGTTATGATATTAACAACTCTTTTATTCTGTGTTCATTATGTTAATTCTCATCCGAATATATTTAAGATACGAATAATAGGAGAGAAATGCTTTAAGAGAACAGTAAGGGAAATATGGAAAATCCTTCTTGAAATTCAATCCGGCTTTAATTTAAGCTTGAGGCACATAGATCTTCTATCCAATTAAGTGTTCATTCCCCTAAATGAGTTAAGAGTTTCAAAAGTACTGGAGCTTTTCAGCACTGTGGTTAAAAGTGCAAATTCTAGAGTCAGACAACTTCAACTCCAATGCCAGCTTTTCTACTTACTGGCTGTGTCACCTTAAAAACTTAACTTTTCCAGCTCTCAGTTTTCATATCTATAAAATGAAGATGATAATAGGTTTATTGTGAAAATTAAAAGATAATTCACTTGAAGCACATAGCAAAGAGTCTGGCACACAGAAAATGTCCAATATGTTAACTATTATAAACAGATAAATAAGGCATGTTAATATCTTTACTGTGCTCAAGATTGCCTACAGAGTGATTATGGTGCTTCTTCATTAGAGGCATCAGTGGCATGTGAGTATGTGTCAGGGTGAATGTATGTGAACCAGCGGAGATGGTAGGTAATATCATCCCTATTTTCAGGCCATCTATGATATTCAACTTAATTTTTCTGGGCAACACATTTGATTGTGATTTTTGTTTATTACGTTCACAAGCCCAACTTATTTTAGAAATTTGGATTTGAAATATTATTTCTAAATTTAGAACAGAACAACAGAAGAGAAATTAGGTACAAATGTTCTGTACTTCAGAAATTATCGCCAGAGGCGTATTACAACTACGAACAGAAAAATTGCTGTATTAAATATTCATAACACATTAAGGTTATATATCACCTAAGTAGCTAATTAATTTACTTAATCAATCTAAAATACAGAGATTGTTAAAGGTGAAATATGATGATATAACTAGTCATTTTTAATATCAAAATTGATAAGCTATAATTCCCTCATTTGTGAATTAAGACAAAATATAAATAGTCAAAGAAAAATGTTTCCATTAAAATGTAAAAAGTGAAGACAAGTATATGCTTTAGGGTGGTGTCCTGCACATTGTAGGTGGTTAGTAAATATTTGCTAAATTGAACTGAGATACACAAAATGAGCTTCAGAGGAACCAGAGTAGATTGAAGAGCAAAGTCAAGAACAAAGATTTAAGGGTAAGGGCCTGTTTGGGGAAATTTTAAAACTGGACCCATAACCTTGGTCCTGTGGAGAGCACTGAAATTCCAATTAAATTTCTAATTTTGCAAAGAAAGCCAGCTGCATTCAGCATGTATTATTTTAACTTTTCAGCAATTAACTGTGTTACTTTTAATCATGCGTTTTAACCAGTCCAGGTTTCCGTATTGCCTCATCTTTATTATTATTTTTTTCTACATGGATCATCATAGCATGTTTATTTTTAATAGACAGAATTGTAACAACCTCGAGCACCCATCGACCGGCGAGTGAACAAACATACTGTGGCATACACATACAGTGAAACACTACTCAGCAAAACAAAGTAATAAACTATTGATACCCACAAAAATATGAATTACTCTCAAAATAATTACATTGAGTGAAAGAAGCCAGACAAAAGAGACCTCACTGTGTGAATCCATTTATATAAATTTCTAGAAAAGTGCAAACACATCTATAACGATAGAAATCATATGAGTGGCCACCTGGGGATGTGGAGGGGTGGAATGTGGGGAAAAAAAGGGGGCTTTATGAATGAGGCATAAAAACACTTGCAAGTGATGGATATGTTCCTTTTCTTGATTGTGTTGGCAGTTCCATGGGTATATGCGTATTTCAGAACTTAAATTGTGTTCTTTAAATATGTACAGTTTACTGTGTGTCAGTTATATTTTAACAGAGCCATATAAAAACGCTAAGAACAGACGTTTGTCTCAACAAATAAATGTAGCAAAGAACAGAAAAGTCAAGTACAGTATGATCTCTGTGAGTTGAATGTTTTTGTTTGTTTGTTTTTGTTTTCTTTTTCTTTCACATTTTTATTGGAGTATAATTGCTTTACAATGGTGTGTTAGCTTCTGCTTTATAACAAAATGAATCAGTTATACATGTACATATGTCCCCATATCTCTTCCCTCTTGCGTCTCCCTCCCTCCCACCCTCCCTATCCCACGCTTCTAGGTGGTCACAAAGCACCGAGCTGATCTCCCTGTGCTATGCGACAGCTTCCCACTAGCCAGCTATTTTACATTTGGTAGTGTATGTATGGACTTATATACACTACCACTCTCTCACTTTGTCCCAGCTTACCCTTCCCCCTCCCCGTGTCCTCAAGTCCATTCTCTAGTAGGTCTGCGTCTTTATTCCCGTTTTGCCCCTAGGTTCTTCATGACCAATTTGTTTTTTATTTTTTAGATTCCATATATATGTGTTAGCATACGGTATTTGTTTTTCTCTTTCTGACTTACTTCACTCTGTATGACAGACTCTAGGTCCATCCACCTCACTACAAATGACTCAATTTCGTTTCTTTTTATGGCTGAGTAATATTCCATTGTATGTATGTGCCACATCTTCTTTATCTATTCATCTGTCAACAGACACATAGGTTGCTTCCATGTCCTGGCTATTGTAAATAGAGCTGCAAAGAACATTTTGGTACATGACTCTTTTTGAATTATGGTTTTCTCAGGGTATATGCCCAGTAGTGAGATTGCTGGGTCATATGGTAGTTCTATTTTTAGTTTTTTGAGGAACCTCCATACTGTTCTCCATAGTGGCTGTATCAATTTACATTCCCACCAACAGTGTATGAGTGTTCCCTTTTCTCCACACCCTCTCCAGCATTTATTGTTTGTAGATTTTTTGATGATGGCCATTCTGACCAGTGTGAGATGATATCTCATTGTAGTTTTGATTTGCATTTCTCTAATGATTAATGATGTTGAGCATCCTTTCATGTGTTTGTTGGCCATATTGTCTCATCTTTAAAGGGGGATGGCAATAATGTTCTGTGCTGTTGTGAACCCCCTGAATCAGGGGTGCCTGATGGAGTTTGTCAACAAGCACAACCCAGGGCCTGTATCAGGCCTCCTGAATTGAAATATCAGGCTGGGCCTGGGGAGCTACAATTTAAGAAGCCCCCCATGTGGTTCTTAGGCAGAATCAGCCCTGAGAGTCACTGGTCCTCAGAGTTTCTGTTAATGACAGAGTGAGGAAAGGTGCAAAGACATCCTTTCCTCTTGGAACAGAATTCAGAGACCTAATGCTTTGCTAAAAATTAAAAAATAAAATAATAAAAATACCTCTATAAATGGAAGTAAAAATAAATGATAGTATATAGTAAACTATTATTTACTACCTCCCGAATCAAGGAAAAAGTAATGAAAAATAATATTTTCTTGTGTGATTAGTATATTACAGGTTTAGAAGTTTGTGGTTATTTCTTAAAATTCAGGCCTCATATTACCCGCCATTCATGCCTTTGCTACTGTGTCCGTATTTTTAGTTTTCAGATCCATACAGAGCACATGCTTTGTGGCCAGACATTGTCATAAGCACATTACAAATTCCAACAAATTTAATAATCAAACAGCAGATATGCTGCTTTTTTGATATAATACAGGTTTCCATTCCCAACATATATTCATACTGGCTTATCAAAAGAAGTATTAATAGAAAATGCACTTTCTTCACACAGTATTCTGTCTTCAAAATAGGAATATGAGCAGAAGAATGCATTTCTGTTTGAATCAATCCTCTTTGGCTGTTTGGCTGCCTTGTTACAGTAAAAGTGAAAAGGCTCACACAAAATGATTCATTACATGCAGAAAAGAAATCCAAGATACAAGGGAAAAATAATTTAGAAAGATTTAATCTCAGAATTCATTTTCTAGTAGAAATTTTTAAAAAATTGCTGAGATAATTCAATGCTCCTAAATTTTCAATAACAAATGCTTTAAATAATGATTTTATGTGAATTTTTAATATTTCTTTTCTTTTCAGAATAGAATATACTATTCACTGCCTCAGCTCCAGAAAAAATAAGGGAGAGTCACTTTTCCTCAATGCAGCAAAGGCTTTGAATACAGTTACAAAAATGCTGCACATGTTTAGGGAATCTGACTGCTTTTGAGCAGTAGCATATGAGGAGAAACTTGAAAGTGAAAAGAAAAATATTATAGTTTTGAATTAAATCAAAAGATTTTTCTGCTGGCAAGTTTTTCCTATCTCCTTGTAATAGAAATATATCTGATTTTTCAGAACTTTCAGTGCCTATGTCTATTATCTCTTTTACAAAAGACACGCTTGGGTATTTTGTTCTAATAGATGTCTTAACTGGAGTCTGAAAATCAGGTAGGTTTTTTGTTTTTCGTTTTTTTTTCCCCGCTTTCTTTTTTTTTTTTTTCCTGCTAGTTCTATTGCCTCACAAGTCATTTGGCTCTTTTGATCCTCACTTTATAATCCTATTTATTCACTGATTCAAGAAATTATAAGCTTAATATGTGGCGCTATGTTAGATATAGTGAGTTTTTTAAAAAAAAAAAGATTCATTCCTTCAAAGAGTTGATCCCTCAATACCACAAACCCTTCCAGACATTGCTTTACATAAATCAGGTTGAACCAGTCAGGTTCCAGGACCAAAATATCATATTCTAGTCCATGCTGCTTTTATTCCCAGCACTAATACGATGT
This sequence comes from Phocoena phocoena, assembly GCF_963924675.1. Classification (NCBI taxonomy): domain Eukaryota; kingdom Metazoa; phylum Chordata; class Mammalia; order Artiodactyla; family Phocoenidae; genus Phocoena; species Phocoena phocoena. The sequence goes on from NC_089230.1 coordinate 77,901,810, forward strand.
ATATCTCTGCCCTGTATTTTCATATCCCATGTCCATACATTGAAATTCATTGCTTTTCCAAACAACACCCGTATTTTGTGTGTGGAAAATGTCTCTGAAAACCAATCAGTATTCCTTACTTACAATCTCTGAATGACCTGCAAAATGGCAAACTGCAACCCAATGTGTATTTTTTTGGAATTTTGACATGTAATTAATATATTGACGAGGTTTTTAACCATCTAAGCACATAATTATAAACACTTTTTAATCTATGTTACCAGTCTGTCACTTAAGCTTATTTTCCATCAGTAAAAATACTGCTATTTCAAAATTAATGATAGCTCTTAGATAGCCTCATCCACCAGAGGGCAGACAGCAGACGCAAGAAGAACTACAGTCCTGCAGCCTATGGAACAAAATCCACATTCACAGAAAGATAAACGAAGTAAAAAAAAAGTAAGGCAAAAGTAAAGTAAAAAAAAAAAGAAAGGCAGAGGGCTATGTACCAGATGAAGGAACAAGATAAAACCCCAGAAAAACAACTAAATGAAGTGGAGATAGGCAACCATCCAGAAAAAGAATTCAGAATAGTGATAGTGAAGATGATCCAGGACCTCAGAAAAAGAATGGAGGCAAAGATCAAGAAGATGCAAGAAATGTTTAACAAAGACCTAGAAGAATTAAAGAACAAACAGATGAACAATACAATATCTGAAATGAAAAATACATTAGAAGGAATCAATAGCAGAATAAAAGGCAGAAGAACAGATAAGTGACATGGAAGACAGAATGGTGGAATTCACTGCTGCAGAACAGAATAAAGAAAAAGAATGAAAAGAAATGAAGACAGCCTAAGAGACCTCTCGGACAACATTAAATGTAACAACATTCGCATTATAGGGGTCACAGAAGGAGAAGAGACAGAGGAAGGACCCGAGAAAATATTTGAAGAGATTATAGTCGAAAACTTCCCCAACATGGGAAAGAAAATAGCCACCCAAGCCCAGGAAACGCAGAGAGTCCCAAACAGGATAAACCCAAGGCGACACATGCTAAGACGCATAGTAATTAAATTGACAAAAATTAAAGACAAAAAAATTATTAAAAGCAATAAGGGAAAAACGACAAATAACATACGAGGGAACTTCCATAAGGTTAACAGCTGATTTCTCAGCAGAAACTCCACAAGCCAGAAGGGAGTGGCATGGCATATTTAAAGTGATGAAAGGGAAGAAACTACAACCAAGGTTACTCTACCCGGCAAGGATCTTATTCATATTCGATGGAGAAATCAAAAGCTTTACAGACAAGCAAAAGCTAAGAGAATTCAGCACCACCAAACCAGCTCTACAACAAATACTAAAGGAACCTCTCTAAGTGGGACCACAGGGAAGGGGTTTGTTTTTTATAAAAACAAATCCCAAACAATTAAGAAAATGGTAATAGAAACATGCATATTGATAATTACCTTAAATGTGAATGGATTAAATGGTCCAACCAGAAGACACAGGCTCAATAAATGGATACAAAAACAAGACCCATATACATGCGGTCTACAAGAGACCCACCTAGGGACACATACATACTGAATGTGAGGGGATGGAAGAAGATATTCCATGCAAATCGAAATCAAAAGAAAGCTGCAGTAGCAATACTCATATCAGATAAAATAGACTTTAAAATAAAGAATGTTACAAGAGACCAGGAAGGACAGTACATAATGATCAACGGATCAATCCAAGAAGAAGATATAACAATTGTAAATATATATGCATCCAACATAGGAGCACCTCAATACATAAGGCAACTGCTAACAACTATAAAAGAGGAAATTGACAGTAACACAATAATAGTGGGGGACTTTAACACCTCACTTACACCAATGGACAGATCATCCAAACAAAAAATTAATAAGGAAACACAAGCTTTAAATGACACAATAGAGCAGATAGATTTAATTGATATTTATAGGACATTCCATCCAAAAACAGCAGATTACACTTTCTTCTCAAGTGCACACAGAACATTCTCCAGGATAGATCACATCTTGGGTCACAAATCAAGCCTCAGTAAGTTTAAGAAAACTGAAATCATATCAAGCATTTTTTCTAACCACAACGTTATGAGATTAGAAACCAGTTACAGGGGAAAAAAATGTAAAAAACACAAACACATGGAGGCTAAACATTACATTACTAAATAACCAAGAGATCACTGAAGAAATCCAAGAGCAAATTAAAAAATATCTGAGACAAATGACAATGAAAACACGATGATCCAAAACCTATGGGATGCAGCAAAAGCAGTTCTAAGAGGGAAGTTTAGAGCAGTACAAGCCTACCTCAAGAAACAAGAAAAATCTCAAATAAACAATCTAAACTTACACCTAAATGAGCTAGAGAAAGAAGAACAAACAAAACCCAAAGTTAGTAGAAGGAAAGAAATCATAAAGATCAGAGCAGAAATAAATAAAATAGAAACAAAACAATAGCAAAGATCAGTAAAAACTAAAAGCTGGTTCTTTGAGAAGATAAAAAAAAATTGATAAACCATTAGCCAGACTCATCAAGAAGAAGAGGGAGAGGACTCAAATCAATAAAATTAGAAATGTAAAAGGAGAAGTTACAACAGACACCACAGAATACAAAGCATCCTAAGAGACTCCTACAGGCAACTCTATGCCAGTAAAATGGACAACCTGGAAGAAATGGGCAAATTCTTAGAAAGGGATAACCTTCCAAGACTGAACCAGGAAGAAATAGAAAATATGAACAGACCAAGCACAAGTAATGAAATTGAAACTGTGATTAAAAATCTTCCAACAAACAGAAGTCCAGGACCAGATGGCTTCACAAGTGAATTCTGTCAAACATTTAGAGAAGAGCTAACACCCATCCTTCTCAAACTCTTCCAAAAAATTGCAGAGAAAAGAACACTCCCAAACTCATTCTATGAGGTCACCATCACAAGGTAAGAATGAAAAAGAATGTAATAGTTAGGCAATCTGAAAGACTGACTGGCAATGAATTAATGATTAATGGGAAACATTATTTTTTTTTTTTTTTTTTTTTGCGGTATACGGGCCTCTCACTGTTGTGGCCTCTCCTGTTGCGGAGCACAGGCTCCAGACGCGCAGGCTCAGCGGCCATGGCTCACGGGCCCAGCCGCTCCGCGGCATGTGGGATCTTCCCGGATCGGGATACAAACCCGTGTCCCCTGCATCGGCAGGCGGACTCTCAACCACTGCGCCACCAGGGAAGCCTGGAAACATTATTTTTGCATAGATATTTTAACTACCCTGAAGTTCGATAGCATATATGGCATGAAGGAGAAATTTTTAAGAACCAAAAGGGTAACATTAAAATATGTGTGAAGTTTTCTCAGCAGTTGCTTCATGGAGAAAGGGGTAGATTTCAGAAGTTTCCCTAAGGGAAAAGTAAATTTAGCGAAGTGAGATGAAAGAAAAATGATCGGAGGTTACCCCTGATTTGCTCGCTAAAAGTCAGTAACAATAATGAGTGGGAAAGATGAGAGGAGAAACTAAGTAGAATTTTTTTTTTTTCTTTATGGACAGTCAGAAATACAACCTTGTTCATCTGACAGCTGAAAGGAGAAGTCAAATCTAGAAGTGTAGAATTAATGTGGGCCCTGTACAATTGTGATTAAAATAAATCAAATGATAGAAAATTGTAAGCTTCAGTTTAAAAGATTGTTTAAAAATTTCAGTTTAGAAGATCAACTGTCACAAAATAAACATCCAGATTAAATAATGGAAAGAATAGCGGAGATGACTAAACAAGGGAAATTAAAGAAAAAGGAAAGACAAAGATTGTGGGAAAGAGTCTTAAAATTGTGTCACAATTGAAGTCACAATATTCGAAATCAGAATAGTTGGGATCACTATTTGTTAAACTTGTTGCTAATGATCTTTTTATAACAACACAACACCTATTTAAAAGTTTCTATCACTATAACAATTGCCACTAAAAACCAATAACTTCTTTCTTGTCTGATAAAATTTTCTTTGGAAAAAAAAGACATTATAATTGTTTGTTTGCCAGTATAATAGACTCTTTTTATGTTTATATCGATCAAATCACATGTTATCAAAGTTTCCTGCAGAAGGTATTTCTTAATTTGTGGATTCTAGTTTATGTTGAATCTTGTCATCTTAAATAAAATTTCCAAAGAGCAGATAAATATTCTATTATTTCAGATTGAAAGCAAACTACTAAATTGTTTAAAAATATTTTTACAGGGGACTAGAAAGTTCAATCTGTGGTGTTTTATGAATTTAGCCCTTTTTGGTTAAATTTATTAGATTGATGGGGAAAAAAACACTCAGACAACCCCTCTGGCAGTGATTATGGACTTAATATACTATATTAGTTGAATATTCCAATATGCCACACACATTATTAACAGCAACCCAGAATATAATATCCCTGAAGTACTGCTTCAGTGATTTTTTTTCACATAAAAACTTTATGAACTTCAAAGTAAAACGGATATGTTATTGGCACTTTCTTTCCTCTAATGTAAGAATTTGGGGGAAAAATCAAGACAATTTAGAATGTAATATTACAATAGATAAAATTTGCAAAAACTGGCAACCCTAAATATTCAAATGATGATGGTCAGTTACTTGTGTATGATGGTAATAATAACTTTAAAAACAAGTTTATGCTTTCACATTTTTCCCGTTTGCTTCCCACAGATCATTATCTTACTTGTTTTACACATAGGAAACCAAAGTGTCAAGTGATTTGTCCAAGGTCATTCATACATCTTCAAATTAAACAACTTATGTTGTTTGCAAAGTGATCCCTCAGGGATTATAATTAAAAACACTCCTCAATGGATATGAAAGTCCATAGTTTAATTATATACCTCTATCCATATTTCCTCCTGCACAAGTAATTCAGGCATCTCACCAGAGCGGCCTACTCTGGTAGCAAGAGAAGGGAAAGCCAGTTTCAATTGTAATTTTAATGGCATGCTCCTGAAAAATTCCATGTGTAATGGTATTTCCTAAATTAATGGAAGGTGACAATATTTCCTCAGTTAGTGCCTGTCAATTCCAGAATATTCTGTCTTGCCATTCTGAGATGGGGTAGGGGAATATCTTAGCCGTTTGTACAGAAATTCTTCTTTAATCAGAGCTAATGACTAACATTGATTCTGGAAAACAGTAGGACATACATATTTGCTTTGCCTCTCAAAATAATAGTTATATTGTTTCATATTTTTCCTTATCATGTTTAATTGAAATGTATTTTAATTTTAATTTAATATAATTGTCATTCAACATATTATTACAGTTGCAGTAATTCCACATCTACATAAATAATCAAATACGTGGGCACTGAAGTATTTTTGTACCCTCATCATAGCATGTTGAACAATGCAAAAAATCCTAAGTGTGTTACACTCGAGAGTGGTTAAATAAATCCAAGAGCCCTAAGACATAGAATATTATTGCACCATTAAAAATGATTTCAAAATCTTTTTGTGATATGGAAAAATTCTTAGATTGCAATGTTGGAAATGAAAACCAGGGCTCCAAAGGAAATATACAACATGACGTAAACCATTGTAAAAATTATGTGCATAGAATAAAATACTAGAAACACTCTAATGAAAACAGTAGTTTTTTCTGAGTGGGAAGAATTGTAAATGTTCATCACTTTCTTCTCTGTCCTTATCTGGATTTCCAAATTGCATTGAATGGGTATGCATTTCTTTTATAATCAGAAACACACCACTTTTAAAAAATGACTATTGCTCTTGATATTAACTTTTAAAAAGTAAATCAGTTTTTTTCTGCTAGCATTCGTATTCAGAACCAGTCATTTCTGTGACTACACATAATTTTAGTTCCTTCTGAATGCGGAAAATGAGAGACAATATCAAAGAAAGCCATAATTATTGTTATTTTTGATAAGATCATTTCATACTTTAATACTTCTTGAGCGCTTTCAAAAAACATGGGTCTTCATAAAGTCTGTGAAACATGGTATGAATGATGTACAAAAGGAAAAAAATGTGTTTAGTTTTGAGAGAATAGAGTTCATGCTTTCCCACCTGAGTTACTTACATAGTTTAGTTTACAATATGTTTCGTTGCAAGGACTGAAGGAAGGAATTTCATTTTAAAGTTCACATAAAACATAAGAGATTTTGAAGTTTTTGGAAGAAAATCAATTACTAGAAAAAATGATACAAGATTGCGTACAAGTAATTGAGTAAAAACGTTTATCCCTCCCTGCAAAGATAAATTTTATATTAACGTGGATGCACTGTAAATGTCAACTTGACATTCTTTCATTGCTATATTAGTTTCTTGATGTGGCCCAACAAATTACCACATGCTTAGTGACTTAAAACAACAGAAATTTATTTTTTCACGGTCCTGGAGGCTGGAATATTGAAATCTAGTCTGCAGCGCCATGCTCCTTCTTAAGGCTCTGGGGGGAGATCCTACCTTGCCTTTTCCCAGTTTTTGGTGGTTGCCAGCAATTCTTGGGGCAACCCTTGGAGTTCACTGGTTTATAGCTTTATCACTCCAATTTCTGCCTCTTTTTATTCATGTGGCTATCTTCCCTCTGTGTCTGTCTGTGTCCAAAATTTTCCCTTCTATGTACCCATGATAATCCACATCATCTAAACTTGATTACATCTGCAAAGACCCTATTATTGCCCAGTAAGGTCACATTGATGGGTACCAGGAACTATGACTTCAACATATCTTTCCTGGAGACACAAATCAAAACTGTACTCCTCTCTTTTCTGTCCTTCTGTCTTTCCTTCTCCTTCCTTCCTCCCTCCCTCCCTCCCTCCCTTCCTCACACAAATTAAACACTTTCTTCTCTTGTCATCCTTGAACCTACAATCTCCCAGATGTATTTATACCTCGTTGACTGCTTTCACTCAGTCTCCTTGCTAGAGCCTCCTTTTCTGGTCAGCTCTCAAAATTTGCTGAGTCCAGAACTTGATTCTTAGCTTCTTTACCTTTAGAATCCTTAGATTTTTCCCTAGATGATCTTATCCCATTTCTAAGCTCTAAATAGCATTTACAAAACCTTGTAATTTAGAATTGCCTTAGGACTGGATATCAGACTATCTAACTATGCACTACTATGCACTCATTCCCTAGATAATGTTATTAATTTCAGGCTTTCAGACATTATCTACTAGCAAAAAATTCTCAATTTATCCATCTCCAGTCTGGTTTCTGAACCACAATTCCTTTTCCCACCTGCCTACTGAGCATCTCTGTGTGGTGTCTCACAGGCACTCAAAACGAGCATGTTCAAAATTCATCTTGAAGGGCTCTACCTTTCATTCCTAAGAGGTTTCCTCCTTTAATGTTTTCCATCTCAGGAGTGGCTTCCATTCAGTTGCTGGTGGTAGGAATTGGTCTCACTTAGTTCATACTTTAACCCCATTTCTCCTGGTTTGTTTCTAAGTCTAAGTCTTAGTGGAGAAGAAGAAACCCCAAGGAGCCTAAACACAGGGACCAGAGAGGTAAGAGAGTGGAGAGTCACGGGAGTGAAGGGAAAGGTGTCTTAAGAAGAGATTCATCAGCTGTTTTAAATGGTGCAACATTTAAAACATTTAATGGTGCAACATTCCTTACAATGAAAACATTTTTTTTAATTTTCTTTAAATGGAACAATGTGGAACTCAGTGTTTACATTAAAAGGTGGGCTTTTAATGGAGATGTTGGGATAAAATATGTTGAGGCATAAATGGAGAACACGGAAGTGGAGACAGATGGCATCTAAGAAGCTTGGCTATGAAGGGAGATTGAAAGATAGGGTGATGGCTTGCTAGGAGGTATGGTGTAAGGATATATTTGTGGTTTATTTGTTTTTATTGTTTTTAATTTGAAAGAAAGCATATTTGAATGTTGATAGGAAAGGCCCAGTAGAGCCACCAGAGAGTGACTTAAAGGAAGCAGGATACTTGATGGAACAAAAATCCTAAGAATGCAGATTAGGGTGGAATCTATAAATACATGACAGATTTGACCCCTGGCTGAAATACCTGCACCTGTAAGATTGAGATAGAAGACTCCTGCCCCTGAGATAGTGACAGGTTCAGATAAGTTTGTGGATGAAGTGATAGGAAGGTGAGAAAATTTCTGATGTCTTCTGTTCTTGTTGGGGAGTGTGAGGGAAGGTCATCCACTGAAAGTGATTGATAAGGGGTGAGGCATGATGCTTGCGGGGAGTGAATTAGATGGGAGATAGTTTCCTTAGAGATTGGAAGAGTAATTAGAGAAGCATGGAAGAGTATCTGGCAGTATTGGGGTCAAATTGCGATTGGTAATCATGATTTCAGGGTAATATCAACATGCATGTTTTTAAATATATTGGTGTGACCTGCTAACATACCATGTAGGTGTTTTAAGGAAGTTGAAGAGGTAGTATAATAGCCTTGACAACAGGTACGCTTTTGTCATAAGACCAGAGATACCAGAAAGGTTGGTCCAGGATACTGTCTTTCGGCAGCAATGACTCATGCACAGCCGGTGGGGGCTTGCCACCTTACCTCATTTTCGGCTTTCCTAGCTTGTTCACCTCCTTCCAAATGACACATTTTTTTTTACTTTGGCCTGGGACCCCTTATGTAACACCAAGTGGCTTTGCCTATCTCTACTTTATTCCGTTATGGGCAGATTCGTAATAATTCTCACATGGCAATCACAATTTTCTTTTCCACATTCTTGGAATATATCATTAGCATGATTAAGAAATGTCATAATTTCTAGTTTTCCCCTAATTTTACAATGATCTGTTATTTTGCAGTTTGTGACCATTTAATGAGAAGAAAGGTGATAATCTTAAAATTTACAGGTGATATATGAAGATTAACTTCAATTGTTTTCCTTAACATGCATCAGCAACTTCTAGAGAAAAACTTATGAATAACTTATTGTTAATTAGCTCAGTTTATACAAGTAAATATACAGTACTCTTAACTACAGAACAAGTCACATCCTGTTAATTAGCCTGGTTTATACAAAGTAAACACACAGTACTTTGAACTGTAGCTGTGATAGTTTAAAAATGAAGTGTGACTATATAGCATTTAATCCTTTGAGTTTCCATACTAAAATGCTGAATAAAGAAATCCTGAATCCTCTTCTCCCAGTTTCTCAAACTAGTTCCAACCAAAAGATTTTCAAAAATCCACTTTACAAAATTTAGTGGTTCCTATGACCAAAAAATCACTAAAATCGCTAAAAATCACTAACTTGACCAGAGACAGATTTCTGAAAGTCTTTTGCAGAGGCCTAAAGAATATTTCTATATCTTTTAGTCTTATCTCGCTCTGTTCCTTAAATCAATTCAGATATTTTTATGCTCCAATTATTTCTTTCCTGGATACATGTTCAAAGACTGTTAAGTAGAAATCATCCTTTAAACATTCTCTTCTAGAGGCAACCACAAGACCTACTTTCTGATCTTTTATAAGGCCATTGCTACCAACTAGGCCAGAAGTAGTCAGTGTGGGTTCCCATTTCCACCAGTGACCTCAATATCAAGTTTTTGCACTCTGCTACCTTAAGGACAATAAAATTATGGCAGTCATGATGCTAATGACGCTGCTTTTCACTGAGCACCTGTAAATCAAGAACTTTCCTTGCACTGTTTCATTTAATTCTACTTAATCCTTAAAGCAAACCTTTCTGGGATTCAGTGGCAGAATAGGCCTGGTAGCACAACTCTCAGAGACTTCTGGGTAAACGTTCATCATTCTAGTTCCATACCTGGGAATTCTTGAATCTGCCTGGACCAGACTCTGTTAGCCTAGGAAGGCTGGTAATAAACGATGGGAAGTTCATTCAAGACTGACTATATATATCACACATACAATAATTCTGGGATTGGTGAGGGGTATCTGGTTCAGGTAATAAGGTTTTCAGCATGTCTCCAGGCAAGGCTATTTGTAGGATGACCCCAGTCTTATATATGTAAGATCACATCTGTAAGAAAACACAGAACGGGCTTCCCTGATGGCACAGCGGTTGAGAGTCCGCCTGCCGATGCAGGGGACACGGGTTCGTGCCCCGGTCCGGGAAGATCCCACATGCTGTGGAGCAGCTAGGCCCACGAGCCATGGCCGCTGAGCCTGCGCGTCCGGAGCCTGTGCTCCGCAACGGGAGAGGCCGCAACAGTGAGAGGCCTGCGTACCGCAAAAAAAAAAAAAAAAAAGAAAACACAGAACACTCAACCTCTAGAGGTTCTGATGTTACTTCATTCCCTCACTGTGTTATCCACCCCATATATGCATCCTCCTACCAGCTGCACCAGTACCATGTGGTTGATCATCCTACCTCCAGGGTGAAGCCTCTCCCTCTGCCTTGGATGATATATCCCTGCCGGGTATCTTCACCACACTGCTTCCTTCTGTATCTTTCAGATGAGAAAATTCTATTTGATGAGCCCAGTGTTTTCTCTAATTAGATCTTTCCATTAATCTGAGCCTACTGTTAGCATGTGTATATAGCATGGTTACACAGCATACCTATCCCTCTTTTTACTAATTAAAGGGGAAAAAACCTGGAAGGCAACATGGTTGTGTAAAGTTACAGGTCATCCAGCACTGAAACAAAGGTCTGTGTGCTTTGAATATTGTCACCGTGCACATCACTGGAACTGCAGGGTGATATGAGGCCATGGGACCCTCACTACTGAGGTATCATGAGGGATCACTCTAAGTATACTTTACATTTTAAAGTAACACTCATAGACCTAAAAGAGTGGCTCTAACCAGGGAAAGTTTTGCCTCCCAGAGCACACTTGACAATATTTTTACGGGGGTGCTTCTGGAAACTAGTGGGTAAAAACCAGGAATGCTGCTGAATATCCTACAGTGCACAGGACAGTTTCTTACAACAAAGAATGATCTGGTCTAAAATATCAGTAATGCGAAGTTTCAGAAACCCTGCCCTAAAGATTTTTGGTGTTCTGTAAAATACAACGATACTTTGAATATTTGTGTTGAATATTTGTGAGGCAGCTGTGCTTTATCTCTAACCACTCCTCACCTCCCCATCTGGACATCTTTGCCGGAAGCGCTGTTCTTTCCTCATCTCTCTGGGACAATAGGATGAGTCTCACTTAAAAGTATTCACATTCATGTATTGGATGTTTATTTTTTAGTATTTATTTTTACAAATATTTTTTTAAAGTGACCATAATAAATATGGTTTTCAAACCCTTCAAAAACTGTATGTGGTGGGCTCCCCTGGTGGCACAGTGGTTGAGAGTCCACCTGACGATGCAGGGGACACGGGTTCATGCCCCAGTCCGGGAAGATCCCACATGCCGTGGAGCGGCTGGGCCCGTGAGCCATGGCCACTGAGCCTGCGCATCCGGAGCCTGTGCTCCGCAACGGAAGAGGCTACAACAGTGAGAGAGGCCTGCGTACCGCAAAAAAAAAAAAAAAACAACTATATGTGGAAAAAAATTAATTCTAATTCAGATATTTTCAGTTTATAATCTGTGGCTCTTCTTTTGTTCCAAACATATAACAATAATGGGTAACATGTAAAAAAAAAGAACTAAAAATTCATTACTGTGTTTAAAATAAAATTAATACCTTCATAGATCAAAAATGAGAGGAATCATACAGAGATAAGTGGGCTACTTTCTTACCAGTACAGAAATAAGCAGAGTTGAAGAAAAATTCTAGCCTTGCAGGAAAAAAAGGAGATTAAAAAGTCTTCAGCCCCAACAATAACAAAAAAGCATGCTGAAAAAAAACCAAAAATGAGCAAAGGACTTGAATAAACATTTCTCCAAAGACATTACACAAGTGGCCAATAAGCACATAAAAAGATGCTCATCAACATTAGTCTTTAGGAAAATTCAAATTAAAACTATAATTAGATATCATCTCACACCTATTAGGATGGCTATTATGAAAATAAAAACAAAATAACAAATGTTGGCAAGAATGTGGAGGAACTGTAACCCTTTTGCCTTGGGAATGTGAAACGTGGAATGTAAAATTGAAATGTGGAATGGTGAGAGTGTAAAATGGTGCAGCCACTGTGGAAAGCAGTATGGTAGTTCCTGAAAAAAAAAACAACAACAACATAGAATTACCATATGATACAGCAATTCATTTTCTGGGTTTATAGGCTCCAAAATTGAAAGCAGAGACTTGGGTGGTCGTAAATCCATGTTCATAGCAGCATTATTCACAGTAGTCAAAAGACAGAAGCAACCTAAGTGCCCATCAACAGATGAATGGATAAACAAAACGTAGTATATGCATACAATGGAATATTATTTAACCTTTAAAAGGAAGGAAATTCTAATATATGCTTCAACGTGGATGTACCTTGAAGGCTTATACTAAGTCTTGAAATAAGACAGTTACAAAAGGACAAATATGATTCCACTTGTATGAGTTACCTAGAATAGTCAAATTCACTGAGGCAGAAAGTAGAATGGTGGATGTCTGGGGCAAGGGGAAGGAGGGAATAGGGAGTTATTGTCTAAGGGGTACAGGGTTTTAGTTTGGAAAGATGAAAAAGTTCTGGTGATGGATGGTGGTGATAATTACACTGCAATGTGAATATCCTTAATGTCACTGAACAGTACACATACAAATTTAACACATACAAGGTACACATACATGGTACGTTTTATGCTGTGTATATTTTACCATACAAAAAAGTTCCCAGTCCAAAACTGGAAACAACCAAAATGTCTATCAGCACTCCAATGGATAAATAAATTGTGGTACATTCATACAATGGGATACAACACAGCTACAACACAACAGCATGAATAGATTTCAGACATAATACTGAGTTAAAGGAGCCAAAGAGTACATACTGTAGGATTATACTTCCATTTATGTGAAGTATAACTTCATATAAAACTAGTCTGTGGTCATAAAAATCAGAACAATGTTTACCTTTGTGGGCGATATTGACTGGGAAGGGGCCCTAGGGAAATTCCTAGGGCTGGAAATGAGGTACATCTTGATCTGTATGTTAGCTACAGGGTGTCTACATATGTGTACTTTATTATGTATGTTATACCTAAATTTTAGTAGAAAAAAAAAATCTCACCATGTAAGGCCGAGGACCTAAGTCAGTGTCACTTTCTGAAAAGAGTTATGTGACATTCTTATACTCATGAAAAAGTTGGAAAGACCTACACCTGACTTTGCCTGATACTATAATTAAAGGAGCTGCTGGCATGACAAGGTGGGGATGAAGCCAGTACACAAAGATGCAAGAGGAAATAGACACTACTTGAGGCCAGGTTATTCCACTAGCTTGGTGATGTATAGGCAGAATTCCCAGTGTCACTGGATTGGTTGCCCTTCACCACACACACACACACACACACACACACATATACCTATATACATGTATATATGTATATATATATGTGTGTAACAGGGGCTATAATTTAAAACTTTAATGTATTTTTGCCTTTCTGAGTAATGACCTCCTACCATCTACGTCCACCCTAGAAATCCTTTTGCAGGGAGAGGGTGGAAAAGCTGGAAGAGATTAGAATTTGTTACGGAGTATTGCCATGAGAAAAATATAATAGCTTTTACATCTCAAAGTCGTTTTTTATACATATGGTTCAAGCTGAACTTAAAAAGATTAATAAAATAGAGATGCTATGACTCCTGATATTTTGCTCAGTATTTCATGCCAAGATGTTATTTTGAATATATGCCACTTTTTTTCCCCCAAATATGAGGCTACCGCAATTATAAAAGCTAAGGGGAATTGTTTGCCCAATAGGATGCTGGTAAAAGATTGTGTATTCATAGTCAGAAGGTGTGAGGAGAATTTCAGTAACCTAGGACTAGTGGGTGTTTTATGTTGGCTTCATTAGCCCTTAATGCTTTCTTTTATTGCCTCCTTTTTTTGTGGCAGTGGTGTCTTTGGGCTGACTTTCTGAGAGTCAGCAGTGTGAAGAGCCATTCACAATAAGGTATTCTGCTTCCTAAGGGAAGATGAAGAGGGTAGAATTTAATATTTGTAGTATGTCTTTAATTTCAAAAGTCAGAAGGAAAAATATTGAAATATTCAAATAATTATTAGTTGACACTTTCGTGCTTTATACCCCACATACGAATTTCATACCTGGATTCTGTGAGATTGACTGATTAACTACCAGATTTTATAAATTCTATTTTTTTTTTACATCTTTATTGGAGTATAATTGCTTTACAATGGTGTGTTAGTTTCTGCTTTATAACAAAGTGAATCAGTTATACATATACATATGTTCCCATATCTCTTCCCTCTTACGTCTCCCTACCTCCCACCCTCCCTATCCCACCTCACCGCCTGGTGGTCACAAAGCACCGAGCTGATCTCCCTGTGTTATGTGTCTGCTTCCCACTAGTTATCTACCTTACATTTGGTAGTGTATATATGTCCATGCCTCTCTCTTGCTTTCTCACAGCCTACCCTTCCCCCTCCCCATATCCTCAAGTCCATTCTCTAGGAGGTCTGTGTCTTTATTCCTGTCTTACCCCTAGGTTCTTCATAACATTTTTTTTCTTAAATTCCATATATATGTGTTACCATACAGTATTTGTCTTTCTCTTTCTGACTTAACTTCACTCTGTATGACAGACTCTAGGTCTATCGAACTCATTACAAATAGCTCAATTTCGTTTCTTTTTACGGCTGAGTAATATTCCATTGTGTATATGTGCCACATCTTTATCCATTCATCCGAAGATGGACACAGGTTGTTTCCATCTCCGGGCTATTGTAAATAGAGCTGCAATGAACATTTTGGTACATGACTCTTTTTGAATTATGGTTTTCTCAGGGTATATGCCCAGTAGTGGGATTGCTGGGTCATATGGTAGTTCTATTTGTAGTTTTTTAAGGAACCTCCATACTGTTCTCCACAGTGGCTGTATCAATTTACATTCCCACCAACAGTGCAAAGGGTTTGCTTTTCTCCACACCCTCTCCAGCATTTATTGTTTCTAGATTTTTTGATGATGGCCATTATGACCGGTGTGAGATGATATCTCATTGTAGTTTTGATTTGCATTTCTCTAATGATTAATGAAGTTAAGCATTCTTTCATGTGTTTGTTGGCAGTCTGTATATCTTCTTTGGAGAAATGTCTATTTAGGTCTTCTGCCCATTTTTGGATTGGGTTGTTTGTTTTTCTGTTATTTAGCTGCATGAACTGCTTATAAATTTTGGAGATAAATCCTTTGTCAGTTGCTTCATTTGCAAATATCTTCTCCCATTCTGAGGGTTGTCTTTTGGTCTTGTTTATGGTTTCCTTTGCTGTGCAAAAGCTTTGAAGTTTCATTGGGTCCCATTTGTTTATTTTTGTTTTTATTTCCATTTCTCTGGGAGGTGGGTCAGAAAGGATCTTCCTGTGATTTATGTCATAGAGTGTTCTGCCTATGTTTTCCTCTAAGAGTTTGATAGTTTCTGGCCTTACATTTAGGTCTTTAATCCATTTTGAACTTATTTTTGTGTATGGTGTTAGGGAGTGATCTAATCTCATACTTTTACATGTACCTGTCCAATTTTCCCAGCACCACTTATTGGAGAGGCTGTCCTTTCTCCACCGTACATGCCTGCCTCCTTTATCAAAGATAAGGTGACCATATGTGTGTGGGTTTATCTCTGGGCTTCTATCCTGTTCCATTGATCTATCTTTCTGTTTTTGTGCCAGTACCATACTGTCTTGATTACTGTAGCTTTGTAGTATAGTCTGAAGTCAGGGAGCCTGATTCCTCCAGCTCCGTTTTTCGTTCTCAAGATTGCTTTGGCTATTCGGGGTCTATTGTGTTTCCATACAAATTTTGAATTTTTTTCCTCTAGTTCTGTAAAAAATGCCAGTGGTAGTTTCATAGGGATTGCATTGAATCTGTAGATTGCTTTGGGTAGTAGAGTCATTTTCACAATGTTGATTCTTCCCATCCAAGAACATGGTATATCTCTCCATCTATTTGTATCATCTTTAATTTCTTTCATCAGTGTCTTATAATTTTCTGCATACAGGTCTTTTGTCTCCTTAGGTAGGTTTATTCCTAGATATTTTATTCTTTTTGTTGTAATGGTAAATGGGAGTGTTTTCTTCATTCCACTTTCAGATTTTTCATCATTAGTGTATAGGAATGCCAGAGATTTCTGTGTATTAATTTTGTATCCTGCTACTTTACCAAATTCATTGATTAGCTCTAGTAGTTTTCTGGTAGCATCTTTAGGATTCTCTATGTATAGTATCATGTCATCTGCAAACAGTGACAGCTTTACTTCTTCTTTTCCGATTTGGATTCCTTTTATTTCCTTTTCTTCTCTGATTGCTGTGGCTAAAACTTCCAAAACTATGTTGAATAAGAGTGGTGAGAGTGGGCAACCCTGTCTTGTTCCTGATCTTAGTGGAAATGCTTTCAGTTTTCCACCATTGAGGACGATATTGGCTGTGGGTTTGTCATATATGGCCTTTATTATGTTGAGGAAAGTTCCCTCTATGCCTACTTTCTGCAGGGTTTTTAGCGTAAATGGGTGTTGAATTTTGTCGAACACTTTCTCTGCATCTATTGAGATGACCTTATGGTTTTTCTCCTTCAATTTGTTAATATGGTTTATCACATTGATTGTTTTGCATATATTGAGGAATCCTTGCATTCCTGGAATAAACCCCACTTGATCATGGTGTGTGATCCTTTTAATGTGCTGTTGGATTCTGTTTGCTAGTATTTTGTTGAGGATTTTTGCATCTATGTTCATCAGTGATATTGGCCTGTAGTTTTCTTTCTTTGTGACATCCTTGTCTGGTTTTGGTATCAGGGTGATGGTGGCCTTATAGAATGAGTTTGGGAGTGTTCCTCCCTCTGCTACATTTTGGAAGAGTTTGAGAAGGATAGGTGTTAGTTGTTCTCCAAATGTTTGATAGAATTTGCCTGTGAAGTCATCTGCTCATGGGCTTTTGTTTGTTGGAAGATTTTTAATCACAGTTTCAATTTCACTGCTTGTGATTGGTCTGTTCATATTTTCTATTTCTTCCTGATTTAGTCTTGGCAGGTTGTGTATTTCTAAGAATTTGTCCATTTCTTCCAGGTTGTCCATTTTATTGGCATAGATTTGCTTGTAGTAATCTCTCATGGTCTTTTGTATTTCTGCAGTGTCAGTTGTTACTTCTCCTTTTTCATTTCTAATTCTATTGATTTGAGTCTTTTCCCTTTTTTTCTTGATGAGTCTGGCTAATGGTTTATCAATTTTTTTATCTTCTCAAAAAACCAGCTTTTAGTTTTATTGATCTTTGCTATCGTTTTCTTCATTTCTTTTTCATTTATTTCTGATCTGATTTTTATGATTTCTTTACTTCTGCTTACTTTGGGGTTTTTTTTGTTCTTCTTTCTCTAATTGCTGGAGGTGCAAGGTTAGGATGTTTATTGGAGATGTTTCCTGTTTCTTAAAGTAGGATTGCATTGCTATAAAATTCCCTCTTAGAACTGCTTTTGCTGCATCCCATAGATTTTGGGTCGTCGTGTCTCCATTGTCATTTGTTTCTAGGTATTTTTGATTTCCTCTTTGATTTCTTCAGTGATCACTTCGTTATTAAGTAGTGTATTGTTTAGCCTCCATGTGTTTGTATTTTTTACAGATCTTTTCCTGTAATTGATATCTAGTCTCAGCGTTGTGGTCGGAAAAGATACTTGAAACAATTTCAGTTTTCTTAAATTTACCAAGGCTTGACTTGTGACCCAAGATATGATCTATCCTGGAGAATGTTCCATGAGCACTTGAGAAAAATGTGTATTCTGTTGTTTTTGGATGGAATGTCCTATAAATATCAATTAAGTCCATCTTGTTTAATGTATTATTTAAAGCTTGTGTTTCCTTATTCATTTTCATTTTGGATGATCTGTCCATGGGTGAAAGTGGGGTGTTAAAGTCCCCTACTATGAATGTGTTACTGTCAATTTCTCCTTTTATGGCTGTTAGTATTTGCCTTATGTATTGAGGTGCTCCTATGTTGGGTGCATAAATATTTACAATTGTTACATCTTCTTCTTGGATCAATCCCTTGATCATTATATAGTGTCCTTCTTTGTCTCTTCTAATAGTCTTTATTTTAAAGTCTATTTTGTCTGATATGAGAATTGTTACTCCAGCTTTCTTTTGGTTTCCATTTGCATGAAATATCTTTTTCCATCCCCTTACTTTCGGTCTGTATGTGTCTCTAGGTCTGAAGTGGGTCTCTTGTAGACAGCAAATATATGGGTCTTGTTTTCGTATCCATTCAGCCAATCTGTCTTTTGGTGGGAGCATTTAGTCCATTTACATTTAAGGTAATTATTGTTATATGTGTTCCTATTCCCATTTTCTTAATTGTTTTGGGTTCGTTATTGTAGGTCTTTTCCTTCTCTTGTGTTTCTTGCCTAGAGAAGTTCCTTTAGCAGTTGTTGTAAAGCTGGTTTGGTGGTGCTGAACTCTCAGCTTTTGCTTGTCTGTAAAGGTTTTAATTTCTCCATCAAATCTGAATGAGATCCTTGCTGGGCAGAGTAATCTTGGTTGCAGGTTTTTCTCCTTCATCACTTTCAGTATGTCCTGCTAGTCCCTTCTGGCTTGCAATGTTTCTGCTGAAAGATCAGCTGTTAACCTTATGGGGATTCCCTTGTGTGTTAATTGTTGTTTTTCTCTTGCTGCTTTTAATACGTTTTCTTTGTATTTAATTTTTGACAGTTTGATTAATATGTGTCTTGGCATGGTTTTCCTTGGATTTATCCTGTATGGGACTCTCTGTGCTTCCTGGACTTGATTAACTATTTCCTTTACCATATTAGGGAAGTTTTCAACTATAATCTCTTCAGATATTTTCTCAGTCCCGTTCTTTTTCTCTTCTTCTTCTGGAAACCCTATAATTCGAATGTTGGTGCATTTAATGTTGTCCCAGAGGTCTCTGAGACTGTCCTCAGTTCTTCTCATTCTTTTTTCTTTATTCTGCTCTGCAGTAGTTATTTCCACTATTTTATATTCCAGGCCACTTATCCATTCTTCTGCCTCAGTTATTCTGCTATTGATCCCATCTAGAGTATTTTTAATTTCATTTATTGTGTTGTTCATCGTTGTTTGTTTCATCTTTAGTTCTTCTAGGTCCTTGTTAACTGTTTCTTGCATTTTGTCCATTCTGTTTCCCAGATTTTGGATCATGTTTACTATCTTTATTCTGAATTCTTTTTCAGGTAGACTACCTATTTCCTCCTCATTTGTTAGGTCTGGTAGTTTTTTATCTTGCCCCTTCATCTGCAATGTGTTTTTCTGTCTTCCCATTTTGCTTATCTTACTGAGTTTTGGGTCTCCTTTTTGCAGGCTGCAGGTTCGTAGTTCCCGTTGTTTTTGGTGTCTGTCCCCAGTGGCTAAGGTTGGTTCAGTGGGTTGTGTAGGCTTCCTGGTGGAGGGGACTAGTGCCTGTGTTCTGGTGGATGAGGCTGGATCTTGTCTCTCTGGTGGGCAGGTCCACGTCTCATGGTGTGTTTTGGGGTATCTGTGGACTTACTATGATTTTAGGCAGCCTCTCTGCTAATGGGTGGGTTTGTGTTCCTGCCTTGCTAGTTGTTTGGCATAGGATGTCCAGCACTGTAGCTTGCTGGTCGTTGAGTGAAGCTGGGTGCTGGTGTTGAGATGGAGATCTCTGGGAGATTTTCGCCATTTGATATTATGTGGAGCTGGGAGGTCTCTTGTGGACCAGTGTCCTGAAGTTGGCTCTCCCACCTCAGAGGCACAGCAGTGACTCCTGGCTGGAGCACCAAGAGCCTTTCATCTGCATGGCTCAGAAAAAAAGGGAGAAAAAGTAGGAAGAAAGAATTAGTAGAAGTAGAAAGAGATAGAAAGAAAGAAAGGAGGGAGGGAGTTAGGAAGGAAGGAGGGAAGGAAGGAAGGAAAGAAAGAAAGAAAAAGTAAAATAAAGTAAGATAAAATATAATAAAGTTATTAAAATAAAATAATTATTAAGGAAAAAAAATGGACGGTTAGAACCCTAGGACAAATGGTGGAAGCAAAGCTATACAGACAAAATCTCACACAGAAGCATACACATACACACTCACAAAAAGAGGAAAAAATCATAAATCTTGCTCTCAAAGTCCACCTCCTCAATTTGGGATGATTCGTTGTGTATTCATGTATTCCACAGATGCAGGGTACATCAAGTTGATTGTAGAGCTTTAATTTGCTGCTCCCGAAGCTTCTGGGAGAGGGTTCCCTTTCTCTTCTCTGTTAGCACAGCTCCCAGGGGCTCAGCTTTGGATTTGGCCCCACCTCTGCGTGTAGGTCGCCTGAGGGTGTCTGTTCTTCTCTCAAACAGGACGGGGTTAAAGGAGCCGCTGATTCGGTGGCTCTGGCTCACTCAGGCTCGGGGGGGCGGGAAGGGCACGGAGTGCAGGGCAGGCCTGCGGCGGCAGAGGCCGGCGTGACGTTGCAGCAGCCTGAGGCGCGCCGTGCGTTCTCCCGGGGAAGTTGTTCCTGGATCCCGGGACCCTGGCAGTGGCGGGCTGCACAGGCTCCCGGGAGGGGAGGTGTGGATAGTGACCTGTGCTCGCACACAAGCTTCTTGGTGGCGGCAGCAGCAGCCTTAGCGTCTCGTGCCCGTCTCTGGGGTCCGCGCTTTTAGCCGCGGCTCGCGCCCGTCTCTGGAGCTTCTTTAAGCAGCGCTCTTAATCCCCTCTCCTCGCGCACCAGGAAACAAAGAGATAAGAAAAAGTCTCTTGGCTCTTCGGCAGGTACAGACTTTTCCCCGGACTCCCTCCCTGCCAGCTGTGGCGCACTAACCCCCTTCAGGCTGTGTTCACGCTGCCAACCCCAGTCCTTTCCCTGCGCTCTGACCTAAGCCGGAGCCTGAGCTCCCAGCCCCGCCCGCCCCGGCGGGTGAGCAGACAAGCCTCTCGGGCTGGTGAGTGTCGGTCGGCCCTGATCCTCTGTGCAGGAATCTCCCCGCTTTGCCCTCCGCACCCCTGTTGCTGTGCTCTCCTCCGCGGCGCCGAAGCTTCCCCTCTCCGCCACTTGCAGTCTCTGCCCGCGAAGGGGCTTCAAGTGTGTGGTAACCTTTCCTCCTTCACAGCTCCCTCCCACTGGTGCAGGTCACGTACATATCCTTTTGTTTCTGTTTATTCTTTTCTCTTTTGCCCTACCCAGGTACGTGGGGGGTTTCTTGCCTTTTGGGAGGTCTGAGGTCTTCTGCCAGTGTTCAGTAGGTGTTCTGTAGGAGTTGTTCCACGTGTAGATGTATTTCTGGTGTATCTGTCGGGAGGAAGATGTTCTTCGGTCTTACTCTTCCACCATCTTACGATTTTATCAATTCTAAGATGCATATTAGAAAATATTTTAGTATCTTTAAATTGAGATGCATGTTAAAATCCTGGTATTTTATGATCGTGGTCAGCTAATTAGAAGTCATTACCTTGTTATATAAAATTCTTCAAGAAATACCAATATCAAAGGTACTTTGCTCAATGAAATATGGTAATTCACAGTGGCACGTAGAGTGCCCACTGTGTGCCAGGTACTATGTGAAGTGCTGAGAGTAAAGAAAAAGGCAGACATAGTCCCCGCTTCCCATGGAGTTTACAGTCTGTGAAGGAAATAGTTAACAAACAGTATTAAAGTAAAGAATAATGAGTGCTATAGCAGGAAAAGCATAGTAAAAATTATTCTGTATGTTACTGTGAGGGTTTTTTTTGATGAGATCTACATTTAAACTGGTGGACTTCGAGTAAAACAGATTGCCCTCCATGATGTGGGTGGGCCTCATCCAATCAGTTGAAAGCCTGACTTGAACAAAAGATAGACCTCTTCTGAGCAAGGGGAAATTCTGCAGTAGACAACTTTCATTCTTGAACTGAATTATGGGCTCTTCGCTGGTTTCCAGCCTGCTGGTCTACCCTACAGATTTTGGACTTGCCAGTCTCCATAATTGCATGAGGCAGTTCCTTAAGTAAATCTTTTTCTCTCTGTATATACACATATTATTGACTCTGTTTCTCTGAGGAACCCTGACTCATACAGCAAACTGTTCTCTCAGTCAGGTGTCCTTATATCTAGCAAATGCGATGCTGCATTTTGTAACAAATATATGTTAATACTTCCGTATTTCCTTCCTAAAATTTAATAGTAGACAATATAACCTACCAAAACAAGTGATAAAAGTCAATATGATGTTGTAACAGTACCATAAGTAAATAAAATGAAATATACTTATAAGATATTTTTCACCATGAAAATTCACAGTCTTGACTCCCCTAAAAGACAGAATGAAGTAGGTAAATGCTTGCAGTGATTTACAGTAAGTATAGCTGTAAGATAAATTAAAAGGCCAGAAGTTATTTGGAGCCAGAAACACCAGTCAATGAAGAATCAAAGGTTTTGAGTAGACCCTAAAGTAAAAACTACAGTTAGGAAAGGAAGAAGAAAAAAAAAAAAAAAGACCTGAGTTATTGCTCTATAATAAGGAAAGAGGTTAAGTAACTTTAAGTGAAGTAAGAATAATGTTCCAAACCAAACTGAAGACTACTGAAATAACAGAAATGAGAAAATATGATACTCTCATATCATAAATGAGCTGGACCATATTTATAAAAGTATTGTATCAAAAATATTCTATATGTTATACACATGTTACCACATAAAATACATCTTTACCAAGAAATTCACTAATTGCTTCTAGTATTGAATGAGATCTTGAAAATCCTATTGGCGTTACAGAGAAAAATAAAACATAAAAACCCCACCTCTTTTAAACTGACAGAGAATCCTGAATCTTACAGACATCATTACAGATAGTAAAAAAGCTGGTGTCTAGAAAAGATAAACAACATCTTTCATATCTCTCACCAAAAAAAAAAGGCTTATTTTTTTCTAGATGTGCTATGTATAACATTACTCTTAAATATATCTTCTATAAAATTTCTCATGTAAATAAATCATAAGAAAGTTAAATTTTTCATTTTCAGAGATAGAAAACAAATTAATTAGAATTTAAATTTCTTTTGCATGAGTGATTTTGGTTATTTTCTTCCAAGCAAACATGAAATGACTATATATTTACATACTGAATATATTCAAACTTCTCTTTGTGTTCTTTATTAAGCACAATTGTCTAGGGCAGAAATTAGACATATTCTTTTCAAGAATACATCGGCACAAAACACTATAGACTTCAAAAGACTGTTTAGATTAAGAGATATTTCTAGCTAGAAGCACTTGACGAGTTCATTCCTGTTGGTGGATCAGCTATGACATGGTTCTGAATTTGCTATTAGTAGGAAAACTAAATTGGGCTGAAGGAGGAGTCCAGAGAAGGAAAGTGTATTTCTCAGGATTCATTCTTTGGCAAATAACAGAGACCCAACTCAAACAAGTTAAAGCAAAACCAAAATCTACTTGCTGACACAACTAAAAATATCCAGAGTTCCAGGTGCTCATCCAGAACTCCTCTCCTCTCTCAATTTTTTTTCTATCTTTCATATTTATTGTCATTTTTAAAAATTCAAGTATAATTAATTCACAATATTGTGTTAGTTTCAGGTGTACAGCAAATTGATTCCATTATACATACATATATATATTTATTCTTTTTCAGATTCTTTTCCCTTCTAGGTTATTACAAAATACTGAGTATGCTACACAATAGATCCTTATTGGTTATCTTTTTTATATATAGTAGTGTGTATATGTTAATCCCAAACTCTTAATTTTGATTTCTTGCATGTGGCTCTACTCTCAGAAAAGCTTTTTCTTATAGTGACATATCCACGAGCAACTCCATGCTGATACTCTCATAACTATGCCCTTGCCCTGCCAACAAAGTGAGAGACCTCTTTCCTCAATGATTTCAGCAGAGTCAAGTCAAATATGTATCTCTGACACATAGATTGTTTCCGGCAAGATGGAATATGATGATTGTTCAACTTGGTCACATGTCCATTCCTGGAGTGGAGACTGGAAAAGGGGGAATGGAAAGAATGGGCCATAGGGTCAGGCCAATCTAAATGATATGGACTGAGTGTGGGGAAGGGGCAGTTCTCAAAGGAAGATCCAAGTGTCCTTTGTAGACACAGGGAGGGTGGGCAGGTGAAAACCACCAGTTGGCCATGCTCATCTCACTCGGGGCTTAAAAAGAGCAGATGATGGAAAAAGGGTAGGAGAGTAGAAAAAAAAAAAATGATGAGAGAGGAAACCTCAACCTCCTAGCACAATGGGTGGGAGTTGTCAGAGAAAATAGTTCTGAAACCCAGTTTGGCAAAACATGTCACACGTCAATAAGTCAAGAGACAGGGTGTTGGGGCAAGGAAAGTGACTTTATTCTAGAAAGCCAGCTAACCGAGAAGAGGGTGGACTAGCGTCCTTACAAACCATCTTAACATCTCGGCACAGGCAATGGGCTTTAAAGGCAGAGTGAGGGGTGCGCGAGCAGCTCGTGACAGTTCTGGGATTGGTTGGCATCAAGGTGAATTTTCGAGGGTCACCAGTCTTCTGGTTTCAACCGGTCTGGGGTCTACCTGCTTGTGGTCAGCAGTTTTCATCTGGTGGAGGTCTGCTTCCTATAAAACAACTTAGGAATATGTGTCAGACCTTTACCTACATCTTTCAGGGAATTTGGTGACCTGGCTATGTGGCTGGCTTATAGTCTAAATTGTCACCAGTGTCCTGATCCAACAGCTATTCTTTGTTTCTACACCTTCATGTTTCCTAATTATTAACTCTTGAACCAGCTTTTGACCCTCAGGGGAGGCCTGGGAGACTAAAGCAAAAGCCTTTAACTTCAAAGGACAGGGACACAGGGACTGGTATACGGTTTGAAGGGTTCAATCCCCCCTTTTCTTTGATATTCCTCAGTTTTGAGGGGAACGGGGTTTGGAACAAAAAAGGGAATACAGTTTTGTATGGAGAGGTTAATCATAAACTTGGCAACGGAACTCTGTTTCAAAAGCAGACTTAATCAGCTCAGAAACGAGGAGCATGGGAGTGAAGTTCCCAGAGGAACTAACTTCCATTCCGTACAGTCAGTGTTGAATTAAATGTGGATCTCACTTTTAACAATGATTGCCAGGACTTCAGGAGTGGAAATGGCTGTTAGCGAAATTATTTGAGCTTCCTGCAAACTCACACTTTCCAGATTACGTGGATGATGGCTTCCAGTTTTGTGGTCCAGAGAGTAGTTCCGTAGTTTTTTGTTCGGTTTAGTATAATTATAAAGCAGCCTTCATCTCTATGTCTCCTATAATGTGATGAGAAGCTAGCCTGATTTTATTGGGCAGATCCTATATTACACTTTTGTACATGTAATCCAGAAGAATAACAGGCATCTGCTGGAAGAGTAAACCAGAACCATGTAGGAAGTAAACACATTCCATTGGCTGTGTAATTGAGTGGTTAGGGCCGTGTATCTGTCTCCTGCAGGCTGACTAAACGGATCTCACAAACAGCTTTGCTTTAGGCTACTTGCGGCCACATGCCAGCCTGTCTTAAACTTTCATGTTCTATTTAAAAACTTAAAAAAAGTTTTTTCTGAACCTGAATCCCGCTGCTCTACTAGTCTATATGTGTCTACGTAGCTCTCTCACATACATACCAAGTACTCTAATTTGGTAGAGAATATTACAATGAGAAGAGAATGGACAGTTCTATCAAGTCCAGAAGCTCAGCCTCCCAGACCAGGGAGATTTTCAACTACACTACCTTGAAAGTCTAGACAAGCCATAAAAGGAAAATAACAATGCATTTTTCTTAATATACTATCAACATCCTCTTTCATTATGGAATATGTGTGGACAGCAACAAGAAATATTTTATAATTAAATTTTAACAGCATTTGCATTGTACTTTGGAAACAAAATCAAATATCTGTACGATATGTGGTATACATATAACATTTATGGCAGGCTTTTAATAGAGGTTAATTATTTTTATAATCAACAAAGTTCTGAGTCCAGAAATTTTAGTGGTAACTCAGATACATGTCAGATTTGAGTATAAGATCATTTAAAAGTTGAAAACTTTTATATATGCATATTTAATGAGGGAGAAGCTCAGTTATTACCTTGTGTAAATACTCCTAGTTGATAGTGATTATTTTAAAAGAAGAAATTTGCTGACATAATAAATAGTTTGTTTGTGTTTGGTCAAAGTATTTTGTCTGATTCTACCAGCTGTATGACCTGGGCAAGCCACTGAACTTCTGGGGCCTCATTTTCCCATGAGAAACTTGGATTGTATCATTTCTGTGGATATTTGGAACTCTAAAATTCTAATTTCCTAAAAATGAGAATGTCTCTTGTTTAATCTGCCTCTAGACAGAATGGGACTTTAATAGTTCTGATCAGATAGATATAATATATCATGTTTAAAAGCAAAAACAAAGTAAGTGTGTAAAATGAGAAAAGTTTCTCCTGAACTTCTGGTAACTTTCATCATCTTGAATTTGCTCCCTGCAGGAGGGAACAACTACCGATTTAGTAGCTTGTAGACAAATTTCACGCTTGGCATCTCTGCCCCTCATCTTGGTATCTAAAAATTTAAACTGTATTATTTATGAATATAGTTTGAGTTCTCAGATGCAGCTGATACCAAACATGTCTGGAGAAATAATGGCATTCTTCATATTTCAGAGTTTCAGCCAAGGTTTTTTGGGTTTTTTTTTTTTAACATTTTTTATGGTATAGTTCTGAACCATATACACAATTCAAGAGACTTCCCCCTTTCCTAAGGACTGATCAAACCTAGACTGACAATCCCTAGGACTTCCCTGCAACAAAGTGACATTTTCTGTGTTCCCATATAAGATGAAGCCTTATTTCTCAAACATCTCCATAGCTTCGTGTAAGGCAAAATCATAGCACAACTAGTAAAGACAGTTTATCTCTAAATGGATAAAATATGTGAGAAAAATCAAGGTGAGAAGGAAAATGGCTCTCATTGACTCATACTGTGGGCTATGTTGATTCCTTCTAAGGAAAGCTAAAGTCAAATGATAATTGATCCGTAGAAACCTCACAGGACTAAAGGCCTTATAGAGTAAGAGAGACACTAATAATTTTTCTAGACTTTACCACGTTCTGCTGCAAAGCATCTATTACGGACAGTTGCTACACAGTTGGTTGATTTAAGACTGATTCTATACCTTTTATTCAGTTTCTCCAGGGCTAAATTACATACTAAGCTATATTTCTAGGCAGGACATAAACACAAAATTTACAGGTTTCATGTATTAGTCATTAGTAAATTTTGGAATCTATTTGAGGTAAATTTGATACATTGCAAATGATTTGATTTTATGACTACTTTCCCCACTTATTTTAGATAATGCAAGGAACAAGGGGTGAACTGTGATATTTAGCTTTCTATTACCTGTACTGTTTGAAAGCATGAATATTTTTTGTGGAGACTGGTCAGGAGAACAAAGGTTGCAATTCGTTTTTCAACAATTGTGTTACTCATGTTAAATTTGCCTTTCAATTTTTGCTGCATTTAAAGGTTTTTGATTGTCATAGTGATATGAAAAAAATCAGAATGCTCTCCATAACCTTTGTAAAATTGTCACAAACTTTATAAATCAGATTACATTAATAATGTAAAGTGACGTAGATTTCAAGAAATTTCGTGAAGTGATTACCACATTCAGGTTAATTAACACATCCATCACCTCACATAGTGAGCATTTTTCCTACGCTAAGCCCTAATTATCTCGTGTTTCACTCTTCACAGGGACTTTCCCAACTGGTCCTCCTGCCTCCAATATCCACTCTTCCATTTCCTTCTGTAGATTATTGTCAGATCAGTTTTCTTTATGACTGCTCTCAGTATGTCACCTCCTACTTGAAAGCTTTCCTTACTGCCAACTCTATTAAGTCCAAGCAGCTCAGTCTGGAATCCAGTATCTTCTATGATACAGCCTTCTGCTACCTCTCTCACCTTACTGTTCCATTCTCTTGTCATCCTATACCCCTTCTCTCTATGTGCCCCAACATCATAACAATGCCATGTTTTTCATCCAGTTGGTTAAGAACTCTCTCTTCTCTAAACTCCTATAAAACTTGTGGTTTGTTCTCCTTTGGGACTTGATTAGACACTGACTTATGACAACTCATTTGCTATAATGATATATTTTTCATTAACTTGTAGATTGTGATGTGTTGTGTGTCTCCTTACTCTGTTAAACATTAAGCTCTTTGAAAGAGAGAATGTAGAATCATATCTCCCAAGGTTCCAGGCTAATCTAATTAGTGGATTTTGAGATATCAGCTGAATTAATGAAGTTAAAACAGTAGATTCAATATTTTAAATTACCACAGTATGCATAAACAATACTAAAAGAATGTACAGTAAAATGTTTCTAATATTTTTCACAAGGGGCAGAGCTGATTTATTCATTATTCAACAAGTATTTGTGGGGTGCTAACTCTGTTCCCTGCACAGTGCTGGTTCTAGGCATACAGAGACAGAAAGTTGGACTAAATCGCTACACTCATACAACTTACATTAAAGTAAATGGAGACACACACACACAAAAGAAAAAATGGGGAGGGGATAAAGAAAGAGGGGATAAGATAGACTAAGTACTACGATAAGAATTAAAATGGTATAATATAATAAAGAATGGCTTCTTAAGTGCTCTAGACTGTGTGGTCAGGAAAGTTCTCTCTGAGCGGGTGTCATCTGAGATGAGTTATGATAAGCCATCCCAAGATTTTTTTAAAGAACGTTGCTGGCTATAGCAACAACCGCTGTTGCAAAGAGACTACATGGATTCTGAGTGTGACATATTTAAGGAAATAAAAGAAGGCTGCATTGATGAGGCCTGGTAAGGTTAGCAGGTGGGCATCCTCTAGACTGGTTTGAAAGCCAGGATAATGAGTTTAGATTTTAATTTCAAATGGAATTTTTACTTTTAAGAAAGGTGTGTAACTGATATGATTAGACTACTGTTTTTACAAGATTCCTCTGATTTTGTGAAGTAGACTATGGGAGGCATGGAGATGGTTGCAGTGGTCTAGAGTATAGGTTATGGAGACTTGGATCATGGTGATTGTACTGGAGAAAGAGTGAGATGCAGATTTTCAGGAAATATTTTGGAGATTGACATGACAGGATTTGATTAGAAATTAGATATGGATCTAGGAAAAGAGAGTAACCAAGAATAAATCCTAGGTATTAGGCTTGAGCTGGAATAGAGGGGTGAGGATGGGTTGTATCACTTTTTGAGATGGGGAAAATTAAGGCAGAGTAAGTTGAGGGCGGGGAAGGAAATCAGTGTTTCTGTTTGGTACCATTTAATTTGTGATGCCAATTAAGCATCCAACTAGAGATGTATTATAGGCCTTTGTTTTTGAGTCCGGAGTTCTGGGAAGATTGGGAGATCTCAGTGCTGTAGATAAATATTTTGGAGTTGTTAATGTGTAGATTCTATTTATAGCCGTGGAACTAGATGAGATCACCTTGGAAGACTATATAGAAGAAAAGAGAAGCAGAGGAAGGGGGGTTTCATTAAAGACCCAGAGGAGAAGAGCTACAAAATTTCAAAAGGAGCATCCTAGGCAAATAGGAGAACAACCAAGAGAGCGTGATGTCATGAAAGGACATATTTCAAAAAGGAGAAATGCTTAGTGATGATTTTATTTTCTGTTTGTCCTTTCCTGTATTTCTCAAATTTCTTTCTGTCAATGTAGTGAATATTTGGAGCATCTCCCTGACATATATTTCTATAAAGTTGCTGTGTGGTTTGGATGGGCTTGACCCTACCGCTGATTTCCAGAGTGTGCCTAGATTGGTATATGCCACTGTTTCTCAATGCAGATGCTGTTAGTATTTTGAACAGTATAAAATCCATCATTGTGTAAGACTGTTCAGGAATGGCAGGCTGTTTAGCTTCCTACTAAATTCTACTAAATTCCAATAACACCCTCAGTCATTTTGACAATCAAAAGAACATCTTTATAACAATATAACTTGTATGGATTCTTGTGTTATGAATGAGCCTGTCTGTATATAGAGATGTACTAGAATGTTAAACTGGTTTATATAATGTATTAGTTTGTCCATTCATTCATCATGCACTTATTGATAGCCTGTCATGTCTCAGCCATTGCAGTCAGTACAGGGAATACAAAGATGCTTAAGACGCATTCCCTCGGGGAGCTTGCAGTTATGGATCAGAGACAGAGAAACCAATAATAACAATATAACGTGATGAGTGCAACACTGAAGTTGTGTACCCATTATGGTAGTGCTGGAAAGGAGAGAGTGATCAATTTTATCTGAATGTCTAGAGAACTCAGATTTCAGCACTGTTCCTTCCATTCCCTGATAAAAATGCCTAAACTGTTTATACAAACGATACACTTTTGCTGACTTTCTGGTTTCCTTCTAGGAGTCTAGAAATTTGATACGTGCTAAGGTGTTAGGTAAAGGGTGCCTGTGTACCGAGCCCCCATTAAAAATTCTGGCACTGAGGTGTTTTTTTTGTTTTTTTTTGTTTTTTGGTTTTTTTTGTGGTATGCTGGCCTCTCACCGTTGTGGCCTCTCCCGTTGCGGAGCACAGGCTTTGGACGCACAGGCTCAGCGGCCATGGCTCACGGGCCCAGCTGCTCCGCGGCATGCGGCATGTGGGATCTTCCCGGACCGGGGCACGAACCCGTGTCCCCTGCATCAGCAGGCGGACTCTCAACCACTGCACCACCAGGGAAGCCCTGGCACTGAGTTTTTAATGAGCTTCCTGAATAGACAATATTTCACATGTATTGTCACAACTTTTTGCTGGGGGATTAAGTGCATCCTATGTGACTCCACTGGGAGAAGACTCTTGGAAGCTTGCACCTGGTTTTCTTCAGACCTCACTCCATGTACCTTTTCCCTTTGCTGATAGTATATCAACAAGCTGTATATATATCCTAACCTTCTATCCTTCGGCTGTAATAAATCACACCATGAGTATGACTGTATTCTGAGTTCTGTGACTCCTCCCAGCAAATCAACCTAAGGGCAGTATTGGAGAGACCCAGGACAGGATATCTTTTGGGAGGTCATCTTTGGCAGAGGGAACAGCATTGGGTCAGAGACAAGAAGACTCAGAAAGAAACAATGTATATTTTGGGAATTGCACCTCATTTTGAATGATTCTGCTAAGATGGGGAGATCATTGTACAAGAGACCAAAGATGACCTTAAACATTATCTAGGTATTTCATTATCTCTCTTTTAAGGGCTTTGGTTAGTCTGAATCTTCTTTGACCATGCTGCCTTAAAATCTTGATGTTTCTTACAGGGAATGAAAACAGAGAGGTAGTAATAGTCCAGCTAAAGTCATGGACCCAACTCAAATATCACTGCTTTCATGAAAATTTTTCTGATTGTTACCAGTAAAAATGAAACCTGTCCATAGTCTTGTTTTTCAAGATATTTATTATAAAATAAGCTTCCTGAGAGAAGACTTGTGTTTTATTTGTTTTATTTATCCTCAATGCAGTGCCAAGGATAGTGTTTTGTCAATAGAAGACATTTAATGAACATTATGATCCTTTATGAGATTATGAGTTTCTTACAAGATGGGACCATATCTTACTCATCTTTGTATCTCTGGAATCTAGTACAATATCTGGCTTACATAATCCATTCCTTCATTCTCAGGATATGTATTGAGCACTTGTGGTGTGGCACACACAGTTCTGGGTGCTTATAATTAAATAGCAGGCTAGATAGCAGGGCTAACATGTCACATGGTAACTGGATAAGTGTTTGTTACATTCAGTTCTATTTCTCTGCTCTTACATAAGTCAGCCAGAGTACTGTCTCCCCACAAGCCTGGCACTGTGAAAGCTGCACCTTTCTTTATCCTTTATGTTGCTTGCTATATTCTTTTATTAATTATTCCGGTTTTGAAACTTATAACTACTGCTGATCTTGTCATTCAGAGAGTTTTTTTTAGAAATAGCATAACATATGTGGGATTGGCATACACTACTATATTTAAAATAGGTAACTAACAAGGACCTACTGTATAGCACAGGGTACTCTGCTCAATATTCTGTAATAACCTAAAGGGGAAAAGAATCTGAAAAATAATTGGTATATGTATGTGTATAACTGAATCACTTTGCTGTACAACTGAAACTAACATAACATTGTAAATCAACTGTACTCCAATATAAAATAAAAATTAAAAAAAAAAGAAACCTCATAAACTCCCAGTCTAAAACAGTTCTAATCAAAGACACAATTTCATTGACCAAGATGGAATATGACAATTATAAACTAAAATGTGTAACTTAGATTATATGTTCCAGTGAGGGCAAGGATTTTTATTTGGTTTTTTGACTTCCATATTCTCAGAATTTATAATAGTGATTGGTATACAGCAATTGCTCAACTAAAAGTTGTTCACCAATTAGTGGAATAATTATGTTTGTATCCAAGGAAATTTTTATCAATGAAATATTACTTAGAATGATTTGTTTCAGGAAATACTATTAGTCATGGAAGCCAAAACATACAACACAGTGTAAAAGAATCTGAAAACCTCAAGGTGATTCTATAATGAAAAAAATTTCCAAAGATGGGAGGCAGACAACTTAGGCTCCCAGTGCTTTGCTATTAACTTGCAATAATATGACCTTTGGTCATTTTAAACTTTCTGAACCTCAGTTTTCTCTTCTATGAATTAGAGGTATTAAAAGAGATTTCTAAACTCTCTTTCAGCGTATTAAATCTGTGTGATTGTTTAAAAGGAATGGTATCTCATTGGAGTTATGTAAAACCTAATTTGATTAAATTTTAGACTAATTCCATCAGTTGCTGGTCATCTTCTCATATTCGAAGTTTACTAATGTCTCAGAGTGGGATGACAGTGGTGGATGGGCAGGCAATGATACAAACAATGCTATGAACTTACAATGTTATAAACAGGAAAAACTGTTTCCACCAGATGAGGCTTTATCAGAAAATAAAATAAAGAGCTAGGCAATGGGAAAGTAGGGAACACAATAGGATGATGCATTTTTTAAAAAATAAATTTATTTATTTTTGGCTGTGTTGGGTCTTCGTTGCTGCACATGGGCTTTCTCTAGTTGCGGCGAGCGGGGGCTACTCTTTGTTGTGGTGCGCAGGCTTCTCATTGCAGTAGCTTCTCTTGTTGTGGTGCACAGGCTCTAGGCACGTGGGCTTCAGTAGTTGTGGCATGTGGGCTCAGTAGTTGTGACTCACGGGCTCTAGAGTGCAGACTCAGTAGTTGTGGCGCATGGGCTTAGCTGCTCAGTGGCACGTGGGATCTTCCCGGACCAGGGCTCGAACCCATGTCCCCTGCACTGGCAGGCAGATTCTCAACCACTGCGCCACCAGGGAAGCCTGGATGATGCATTTTTATCTTTGTCTTCTATGATGTATTTGAATTTAGGTTATGAAGAGCAGGAAGAAGGTTAGATTGACATAGACTGATGTAGGAAGACTGACTTTCTTTTCCGAAAAATTTATCATAGAATTTCACATTTCTAATTGATATTAAATTTATTACCTATATTTTTAATAGTGATATGTCTTAGATCTATTACTTACATTTTATTATAATAGTTTCCGGTAAAATTGTATAATTTCATAAAACAATGTATTTGATACAATAAAATGAATACCAGTGATATTTAGTTTCCCTCTGTGCCAAGCTCTCTTGAGAATTAACACATGTATAACACATAGCTCACATTATTGAGGATTGCCATGGGATAGGATGCCATTGTTATTTACCCAAATATACAATTATCCAGGGTTTTCATTGAGAATTAGAATTCTTGGACAAAAACAAGTATTTACCGTGGAGTCTGAATTAGGCAGACAAGTAGCTTAAACAGTAAGCAGTCTTTTCAGATTGATTTTTTTTTCCCCTCATCAAGAGTCCGTGCCAGTGGGACTTCCTTGGTGGCACAGAGTCCGTCTGCCAACGCAGAGGACACGGTTCGAGCCCTGGTCCTGGAAGATCCCACATGCCACAGAGCGGCTGGGCCCATCCACCAAAGCTGCTAAGCTTGTGCTCTAGAACCCGTGAGCCCGCGTGCCACGGTTGCTGAGGCCTGTGTGCCTGGAGCCCATGCTCCACAACAGAAGAGGCCACCGTGGTGAGAGGTTCACGCACCACAATGAGGAGTGGCCCCTCTTCGCTGCAACTAGAGGGGCCTGCATGCAGCAGCGAAAACCCAGTGCAGCCCCAAAATAAATAAATAAACATATTTTAAAAAATAAAGAAAAAGGGAAGGCCAAAATTATTTTAAAAAAATTAAAAAAGAGTCTGTGTCACTGACGTCTGGCTTTCCCCAGGATTCATGTCATGAAATCTTTATCTTAAGAAATATTTGTTAAAAATAGAAAGTATTTAATGTGTATTCTTATCACGTGATGGCTATAATGTAGCACCAGCCATTAAGTTGTATCTGCCCATAGTTTATTTATCCAAATGTAAGTTTTTAAAGGACCTGATTCTGTAAATACATAAGAATATCATAAAGTTTATACTTGGGCTAATTAATACTGGCCCAAAATTAATATTATACTTTGGGCTAATTAATGAAAGGAGTGGAGGGACTTGTATAACTCTTCTAAGTCTTTTTTTAAAACTAAAAGAAACGTTTATGACTACACAAGTATGACCTCTTAAAAACTTCATAGCACTTACTTTTTGAAAAAAATCCTGTGATTTGTAACAACTATAGTAAAACTAATTTTAAAACACAATTTTAAATAATTCTAAGTTCAGTGTCATTCATGAAGCTCTCTGTAGTGAATTTTCCAAGCATTATATATGAACCTAGTCACCTTTGTCCAAATGCTCGATTTTGATGTAACTCTGAAATACTAATTATTGCATATTGGTTTCTTGAGACATCTCCTTGATTATTGAGTCATGTCATTTTTCAAGGAAATTGTGTCATCAGAATTTATATTTTGTATTTTTCCGTTCAAATTTTTCAACCATAGTCCTCTTGGCACAAAATTATCTCATTTAATACCAGCATTCTCTTTTCTGTTTATGCAGTTCCTCAAAGAGTCCATCCAGTCCCAAGTCTTCAATTCTAACCTCTAAGCTAGTTATCACCGAATTCATTCAGTTATCAATCCCATTAATTGATATGTATTGAGTGTCTTCTGACCTTTTAGGCACTGTGCTGCGTACAGTGGTGAGATTCTCTCCCCTCCCAGACTTTCTTTCTTCTTGTTTTGTCATTCATTCAACAAATATTTAATGGACTGCTATTTTATGCCAGGAAAAGCACTAAGTGGGAGGAATGACAATTTCTTGGAAAAGAGAGAAATGTAAACAGATAATTTCAGCTTCACGAATTAAGTGCTATTATGATAAAGATGTTTTCACAGGAAGCTGTGGGAGATTGATGGGCAGGGAGGTTCAAGAAAAGGTTCTACATTCTTTAGTGTCTTGCCTAGGATATCAGACTCAATGCAGTTGGCATGGTTTCAGTTTCCCTAGATGCTGAACCTGAGGCAAGGATTCAAGTGCAAGGAATTTATCTGGAACACTGGTAATGAGCAGGGAGTTAAGACAGGGAAGAGAAGGAAGCCAATATAAAGTGTGTATGATCAAACCAGGTACCATCATAGGCAGCTGGGACTCAATCCTTCTAGGGAACTATGAGAGAAAGTGTGATACACAACTCGGAGTTACCCTCCTCCCTCCGCTCCAGGGTGAGGAACCTGGTTTTTAATCCATCAACCTCCTGCCCATCATTGTCTGCTTCTGGCTTTCCTTATGCATGACTGAACGTACTCCCGTGGTTAAATAAAACCTTTAGATCAATAAGTGCAGATATTTACATTAGGCAGTCTCCGCTGTGTATAAATGAATGTCGCAGGCATAGGCACAGGGAGCAACACCATCTGCTAAACCAGGTAATTCAACAGAAGGAATTTAACACAGGAAATTGAATACTAATCTGTCAGAATTGCCAAAAGGACAAACAGGAAAAGGCGAGGTGATATAAAATGTAGCCACTACAAGAAGTCACTTTAACCCCTTGACTAGAGGAACACAGGGAAGAGTGTCTGAGCCCAGGAGCCAGGGCTGTGTCGCAGAAGTTGGAACCACTGAGGAAACATAGCAGCTACTAGAGACCTTGACTGTAGAAGAATAAGGGGAAATGTTACCCTGGTATCATCCATCCTTGTGTTCTCCAGTATCTTGCCAGTACTTGCCATTGGCCAAACCCACATAAGAAGACTTAGTCAAAGGAGCCTGTAAGTGTGGCTTGAGGGATCAGGCCCTTGTAAATACACAGCAAAATAGAGAAGGGCAGGGGATAGACCTCAGGGCCAGTAGGCAAATAACCAGCACAGGTTTCTTTAGGATGTTGCCTAAGCAGGATTTCCCCCCTCCTAATTTCCTAATTTTATTTTGCACTGTTGGCCACCAAATCATCTCTGTTGTGTTCAGAGTAGTCTCTTTCTTAGTCCAAAAGTAACAGTATGTTCAGGTTGTTTTCCCAGTCTACAGTCTTCCTTTCTACATTCTAATCATCTTTCAAAGTCTAGGTTAATTCCTTCCCCAGATATTCCATTTGGCAATGATGTCCCGTTCTCTGAGTTGTGTGTGTGTGTGTGTGTGTGTGTGTGAGTGTGTGTGTGTGTGTGTGTGTGTGTGAGAGAGAGAGAGAGAGAGACACTTTTCCATGC
Source organism: Phocoena phocoena (assembly GCF_963924675.1). Taxonomy (NCBI): domain Eukaryota; kingdom Metazoa; phylum Chordata; class Mammalia; order Artiodactyla; family Phocoenidae; genus Phocoena; species Phocoena phocoena. Next base: position 77,938,490 of record NC_089230.1, read on the forward strand.
TGTCAGCACTGGTTCCTGTTTAATAAGTGTTTTATTTACCCCTCCCCCGCCTCCCTGGAGGGTAGGGACCTGTATAAGTTAAGATGATGTTATACTGTTTGATACGAAAGCAAAAATAGCACTGACCATTTTTCTTCCTCATGGAAACGTGATCATCCATGCTGATATGACCGTTTCTCTATCATCAGGGATCTGTAACCTAAGTATATTGCTTCCACTTGCTAATCTAAGTTAGCTGCTGTGGATCTCACCGTTATGCCGCTATTCTAGTTAGTGGGGTGGAGACCATGGGAAGAGAAGGCCGAGACTCCTTCTGTCGGATCCCTTCAAGGCTATTACATATCATATCCACCTATAACCATATAGTTACACGTGGTCACAGCTGGCTGCCAGAGAGTCTGGAATATTCCTCATTCCACGTAGTCCTATATGTTTTGGTGGGTCCTTTAAGAAGTAAACACCAAGATGGAATGAGACATGCAAAAGCTTTACTAAGAATGCCCGTGAAGGCTAAAGGAGAGAGAGGGTAGGAGAAGGCAGGGAAAGCTTTCAGTCACAGTTGGTGCAGGCCTGACGTCTGTGAAAGGGAAGGCATTGGATAGAAAGGACTTCATACTGCAGGGAAGCTCTGAGAAAGCTCAGCCAGGCCTATCAGAAGCCCCAAAGCAAAGACTTCCCAGTAAAGATGTGCTACGTTGGGCAGGAATTACCCAGGTTCTGTGCCCCCACTATGCTCGATGCTCCCAGCCGGTTGTGTCAGGGAGGGAGACACAATGGCACATCGCCAGGTTGTCATGCCAGGTGACCACGACCCCTTGCTTCTATTGCTGTAGAACCTCCACAGGACCCTTCCTCACACTTCTTTCCTGCCCTGTTGGCCTCCAACGCAACGTTACCTACACAGGTGTGGAGTAACATGTACACGTGCTTCTGCGTGATTCTCTCACCTTAAATGTCAGTCCATAGATTATAGCTTTTTCTTCATGATCTAAGCAAAACCACACATACACAAATGAAGACTTTAAGAAGTAACAAAACTATGAGTCCCAAAGTTTCTCTGAAAACTAAGAAACATTTTCTAAAAGAGATGAGATTTTGTTAGTTGTTTGATGGAATTTGTTAAAGGGGATGAGACAGGGAGTCTTGAATACCAATAAAAGCAGCATAAAATGATGGATTCGTAGAATTCAGAGTTGAGGAGGTGAACACACAGAATTTTATAGATGAAATCTAGTTCAGCTTCTCCTCTTAGGAAGCAGATGAGAAAAACAAGGCAGAGGGGATAATCTACTTCAGTTCACCCAGTGCACGGAGGCGTGATCAGACTCAGGTCCCAGGTCTCTTGACTTCCCAATGTAGCCTGTGCTCTGCTCAGCTTCTCTACTTCTAAAGGGGTACCTTTTTTGTATAGGGTCTTATCATCAAACTTTGCTAACTAATAAATTCTCTTTGGAGGTCATATCCTACAAAAGGAACTGAAAAGTAATAAAAGGATTTGGGATTTGAAAGGTCAGGCCAAAGAGGCTGTTTTCCTGGAAAATGAGAGGCTTTGTTATACCCATTAAGTATCGTAACTGGGGACAGATGCCTTGTGCTCTGGTTAACCTAATCAACAGAATCTGTAAAATATTCACTGTTTACCTTAGGAGGTGCTTTTGGAGAGATGCTAGGCTTTCATATTAATTGGAACAAATTGCACATAATGAGTTTGGTCTGGCGCCTCACACCGTCCAGTCTTCACACTCCAGATCGGGAGGATCATTCTCTTGGGTATAAAGATGTAAACAGCTGTATCTCCTCAAAGTTGTCCACCTGAGGTGTAAGAGGATTGCTTCATGAATCACAAGTAATAAGAGTTTGCCGCTCCTTCTCCCATTATTGTCAAGCAGAAAATAAACTGCAAAGCTAAACACTCAGCCCAGGGTTACTTACATCATTTCCTCACCTCTGAGAATTCAGGTGCATTTTCAAGAAGTTTACAGCCTCATAAGACATTAATACAGCCCGTTGGCTGCAATAATGTTCTACCAAGTGCAGTGTTCTCAGAATGGCACCACGTGTACCACTAACGGTGCATTAAATCTCTCTTAGGTCCCACCAGCCTCCGTGATCAAGGCTATTTCAGGGGAGCTGTTTGAAGAGGTTGCCGATTCTCAGTATCGACAACAAGGAATCAAAGGTAGGGGCTGCGTTCAATACTAAAACTGTGTCTTGTTTTGCAACAAAAGCCTACAGCTTCCTTTTCTGTTTTGGACCCTAGTGTCTTATAATCAGAGAAGGATCCTCAACAAAAAGAAGGTAACTGGTCCAATTAACTAACAATCAATGCGTGATGTAAACTCCAGCAACTAGATAAGAACCAGTTGGATCAGTGTTGTGCTAGTTTTTGACTTTTCTGCTGTTTCCCAATCACACTTAGGAAAAGGTGTCCGGGTAATTGTAGCATCTTGTTGTTGTTGCTGTTGTTGTTGTTGTAGCATCTTTTATCAAATAGCAAGAGTTTAGCTGCAAGTAACAGAATATTCAGATAGAGTGGCTAAGGCAGTAAGGACATTGTTACCTTATATAGTAAGAAGTCTGGAAATAGGTGGTTCCAGGGTTTATTTAGGGGCTCAATGACATCATCAAGGCTTAAGGGTCTTCTTATTTTTCTAATACTATGCGAGTGGCCATTATTGTTGGTCAAAGACCATGTGGATCACATGACCAAGTCAAACAACAACAACTGCTAATAACTAATTGTTATTAATAACACATTATTTGTGCCATCTCGCCTTTGCACGCCAGTGCTCAGTGGGTTTTGATGAACATGGCTCAGCATTGCTCTACTGGACTGAAAATTTGAATCTGAGTCTTTTCATACTTAGTACTGTTGGTCCTACTACACCATAATATCTTGCTTGTGGATTCTTTTGCTTTACTTTATTTCGATGTATTTGGAACTATAATATTTTCCACTCTCCTGTGTTACTGGAACCAACGGAGACATTGACAGTCAAAAATCTCTGTGATTGGTGCTTCATTTCCTTACTGTCTACATAAGCAGCTTGGAAGACCAGAGATATTTGGCTACGATATACTTTCCCTTAATGAATGTCACCAAGAAAACTCACAAGATCTTCCTTTACATTTTAAATTCAGGAGACTCATGACACAGTTATGAAAAATCAATTTAACTCTGCCCTGTTATTAAAGGCAAGGGATGAGGGCATCTAACCTGACTTGTCACCATCGTCATAGACATCAACATCACGGTAGGGCAGAGAGTTAATCAGGCTTAAAGGCAGTTAGGGGAGTAGGGAGATTTTGTATAAAGCACAATGGCTTTCACTCACATTATCCTCATTCTGAAGTTTCAGGGTTTAAAAAGGACTGCAACGTAGGGAGAGTGAAAGATCTAAAAAGCTAATTAGAGCACTAGGGTACTCTGCTTTGAGGCATATGGTGAGCAATTATACTTGAGGAAACTGACAGCACACACACCAGACCATCTCAGTCAACTTCTGGGGTAAACTTCTGTAAATAAGAGCAACACAGCCACGTGTGAGGGTCTCCCTTGTCTGGTACACCATGGAGTAGCACAGAGAAATCTAGCAGTGCTGGTTGTCAGACTCTGGGAGATGGTGTCTGGCTTGGGCTACAGAACTTTTATGCTACATGACTGGGGAGACATCACCCCTCCGCTGGTGTGATCATGGCTTGGGATCCAACAGCAGGATGCCAGCAGAATCTTGGCTTCTCTTCCTGTTTTACCTGTTCACTTTTCTTGGTTGGAGTGAACAAGCTCCAACCGTGGAATGGTCAGGAGGCTGAGTCCCAAGCTGTAGGCTTTGTGGGCCAGTGGTTCCCAGTCCTGGTCCGCACGTCAGCATCAGTCTTGATCTACCATCGCAGCACCAGATCAGGGCAGACTGATTTTACCACTTGGCTGTAGCTGGTTCTTGTGGTGCCCTGCGGGTGCTCTCCAGGCCAGACAGGAGAGAATAAATCTTACCAGGTTGATTCTTACCTCTATCCCAGCCCATACAACACAAGAGAAACTCAAGGTGCTTTTCCCACTTGAAGTCTCTGTCAAAATATAATGAGGTTCAGAATGTTCACAGCAGCCTGAGTGTCTAGTTGGACTAGCTTATGTCCAAAGTGGAGACCAGGTATTGCCTTTGCTGGATATTAGCGCCATTGCCTGACGTTATTAGAACCTTTGATGGCTGCAGGGGTGTCTGAACAAATAGCTGAACTATTTGAAAGTAGAAACTTCATGGGAATAGGATTGAAGTTGGACCCATGAGAAGAGAGTGGTAGGAAAAAAGTGGTGGTGGGTTTTGTTCCTTTTAACAGTACTTGTTTAAAAAAACGATGTGAGGGAATTCTTTGATAAATAAGTTTTTAAAGTTAGAAAATAAGAAAAATACGTTTTGATGAATACAGAGAACAAAAAGCAGTTCTAATAGAAGCACTAAAAACTAATTGTCCTGGAGAAAAACTAAAATGATTACAAGATTAGGGACTTGATCTACCTATTTATACCTATTTATATATGTCTATGTATCTGATACGTGCACATCTATATACCTATATATCTATATCTGCAGCATCTCTATCTATATCTATATATCTGTATCTGTCTACATACCAACAAATACCTTAATTTTGTTTGGAAATACTTCTTTCCAAATGCCACCTCTGGGATGTTACAAACAGACCACACAGGATTGCTTTTAGTGCCGCTGACCCCAGCTTTATCAATAAATTTAACCTGTAAGGAAAACTGCCAAGGCAATACCTGCAGGCGTTCACCTTCTCTCTTGACTCTCTTCAGAAACAAGCCTTAAACACCAACCCTAAACACTCATTTTGGCTTCCTGGCTCCCCAAGGGGCCCATGTTTCCACCACTCAGATGTTGCCCAGGGTAATATACTGAGGAAAAAAAGAACTCACTCTGATGGATTTGTCAGTTTGCCACAAAATGTACTCATTCTTCTGGATTTTCAAACCTGTTGGGCTGTCTTATCCAAGCTGTGAGCAATCATACAAGAGTGACCTCAGTTCTGTCAGGGGTCACTACCTGCAAACAGAACAACCAATTTCTTGGACTAAACCTGTATGACTGGCCAATACCATCTATTTTTTGAAAGAGAGAGACAAAGTTTTGACCGGGATAGTGAACTTGTGACCAGAATCCTTGCTCTGGCTTGTCTGTTGTTTCCACGAGGACTGGGTGGAGTACTTGTTATTTTTATATTTGAATTTGGACATTGAGGCACAGTAAGGAGTTGCTGGAGGTTGGTTCAGTCTCCCTTCAACCTTGTTCAACCAAGTCACTTTGATCAAATCATTTTGACCTCTCTGAGTCAGAGCTTTGAAATGGGGGTAAATATACTTTATCTGGCAGATGGCATACTTTGAAACATAAAGCCTCAGCAAGTAAAGTGTAAGAACTAGTGAAAAACTCCAGGTTTCTTTTCCTTCTGCTTCATTCAATTTATTCTCTTCTGGTTGGCCCTCTTGACTTTCAAGGTTGGTGGCATCCTACAAACATCACGACAGCACATATCCTTGGAATAAAAATTAGGTGACACAATCTTAAGGTCAAAACACCTTTATGATTGGATTTTTTGTTGGATTCTTTTAAGTTCAAAATTTCCAGTTTTAAATAAGTCATGCACAGTAGTAGTCCCAAAGAATAAAAGAGAACAGAAAAATTTAAAAAAGGATCTTTGAGAGAATGAGCTAGAAAATCTATGTCATCTTTCCTGCTCACGCACTTTAATAGTAGCGAAAACAGCCTGGGCTTTGTGAAAGGGGAGATACCATGCTATGCCTTCATTCTATCTGGGACAGTTACTCATTAATTCGCTGAATATTCAAGGAGCTCCCACGTACTAAGCACTGTGCTATATACACCAGAGGTACAGAAATGTATGAGATCTGTGCCTTCTCTCCAGGAGCTCACAGCCTACCCAGCAAGTCACTTCCACAAGTAATTTATTTATTTTTTTAATTTAATTTTTATTTTATATTGGAGTATAGTGGGTTTAAAATGTTGTGTTAGTTTCAGGTGTACAGCAAAGTGATTCAGTTATACATATGCATATATCCATCCTTTTTCAGATTCTTTTCCCATATAGGTTATTACAGAATACTGAGTGGAGTTCCCTGTGCTCTACAGTAGGTCCTTGTTGATTATATCTATTTTATCTGTAGTAGGGTGTACATATTAATCCCAAACTCCTAATTTACCCCTCCCCACCCCCAACCACCTTTCCCCTTGGGTAACCATAAGTTTGTTTTCAAAGTCTGTGAGTCCGTTTCTGTTTTGTAAATAAGTTCATCTGTATCATTTTTTTCAGGTTCCACATATAAGTCATATCATATGATATTTGCCTTTCTCTGTCTGACATACTTCACTTAGTATGAAAATCTCTAGGTCCATCCATTTTGCTGCAAGCACAAGAAGTTTAGACCAGAGCCCTGTGTTTAAAACTTTCCAGATTGTTCTTGGGCTGTTTTCATGTTTCCCTGGCAAAGCAAGCTTACTTTGCTGTACCCCTCACAGGTACACCGAGTGCCACTATTGGCTGAGCTTTCTGTTAGGCATCAAAGAGACACTAATGAGAAGAGTTAACAGTACCTTCCCCTTCTTAGGAGTACCAAATCCTCCAGTTTAGACTTTTGACCTCCTTCTTCCATATTCTCCTGCTTTGGCCATGACTGTGGTCTCAAGAGCAATATTCTGCCTGGATCAGTTGGTTTAAACTATACTGTTATTCAGTCTCACGAAGGAGAAAGAATACTTAGTAAAAGTGACATAGAATCACATTACAGAACTATTAGTTTCAATCTTCTTTACTACTAAATCTTTTCCAAGCTCCACTAAAAGTAGCAAAATAAGTTGCTGAGTTATACCTTCTTTCCAACAATCACCAGTCAATATGCACTAGAAAAACAGATAATTAACATATTCTTTTTTTAAAAATTTTACTGTACACCTGCTATCTGTGCCCAGACGCTTTGCTGGGCGCTCAGGATTTAAAGAGACCTCAATTTCATTCCCTGTTCTCCAGGGATTTATTAGGAGCAATGGAGAAGTAAATGAAATTCCTCAAATACAGTGATATTCAGCCTGTTTTCTTTGAAAAAACTCTTGACATACCATACCACTGTCCCTCCCCTGCAGGTTGAGGGATGCCTTCAGTGAAAAAGATGTCTTCAGTGAAAAAAAATTTAAGGAGTGTACTTTAGTAAGAAAAAGATATTGAAAACAGAATTTGTACATTTCAGTTTAAGTGGTTATACATGTATTGGCTTACATTATTTAGAAATATCTAAGGTCTATAAGATAAGCTAGATTGAATAGTCAATAACTAAATAAATGTTTTTAATAAGCCATTACAATTAGAATATTTTCATCAAGAACAGGCCCTCTGTTGTAATTCATCATTATTATTATGTACGTTACTCAGTGGAAAATATTTTGTGTTCTGTAATAAAAAATTTTAGCTTTGCTGTCATTCTTTTTCATCTTTTATTGCATACTTTTAACAACCATCAATTGACTCAGGAAAGGAAAGGTAGCATTTTTTTACTTGACTTATTATACTACCTATAACCCAAATTATTTTCTTAACGATTTTTAGTGTTGGTTTTTTAATTTAGGTTTTTGAGAGCCTAACCATGTTAGGGTCAGTGGAAGTTGCATAGATGTTGGCAGAAAATTAATATTCTCAAATAATTTACACTTTTGGTCAAAATAATGTCAACATTTTCTATATATTAATAAGTTGATTTCAGTTTCATTTTGCTTAATACGTTTCTTTACCACTTATAAAAGGTCTATTTTTATCATGTTAATCCCGATATCAATTTTTAGAAAGATAAGTGGCATACTATCTATGAATTAAATCTATATTTTTAATGAATATACCTATACTATAATCACAAACTATTTTGTCTTAATTACTTCCTGTTTTTTAACCTTTGAATGCAAAAGTTTAAACTCTAAAATTCTCTCAGTAATAAGAACAAATATAAAAAATAATTCTGGAAGAGTCAACACATCTTGTCACAAATTTTGAATTACCGGGTTCAGTTCATCAACTTTAGGCTCTGATTTCTATAGCACAACCAAATAATAGTAACTATTATAAACAAACTTTATATTTTAATAGTGTGATATATTATAAAATTCCTTAGAAACAGTCTAAGATATGATTTCAGTAATAGATACTTAAAGTATAGTGTGGAAGAAATTCAGTTCATGAAAAATTACAGCCAAGTTGGTCCTTTGAAGTGATGTGATAGTTTGCATGGTTATGTTAAAAAAAATAAGGACAAAAAAAAAAAATAAGGACAGTATTTTCAATTAATTAAGACTAAAATTAATGACCAGTTTCTACTTAATCTTCCAGATTTAACACACATGTTAGCTTCACGCCCTTAATTGTTCCTGATGGTCTTGTGCATACACTTATTGGTCTGATATGTAGCCAAAGCAACTTGCACATGTTTTTAGTATCGTGGGATAGTTTAATTCATGTGTTTTGAAGGTTCACGGAAATTAGTGGCAGCTGCTTTTCACGCTATACTCCCTTGACGTAGCACACTTTCTGCTTCCAAATTCTTGACTTGCAGTCTTTGTCTATAGACACTGGCTTCCTATTTGAAGGGATGGTTTCCAAAGTCATACTCCTGATTAATTTATATATTGCTTTATTCAGATGTCTTTTCAGATTTTTCATGTCACATGATCTAATCTTATTACTCCAAAATCATGAAAATGTTCCTAACCCACTGAAAGGATTAATGTGTGAATCACTGACTGTGAAACCTAGCATGTATATATATAAAACCTCACTGGATACTTGACTCATAATAGACTAACTGTCCATCAATATCATTCTGCTCTATTAAGTTATTACTGAGAAACATCAAATGGCATAAATCTTGTGTCAGAAATACAGAGGTGGTTTCATGGCTCCCAGGAATATTCTAGAATTTTGGTAACTCTTCAGCAGTCACTGCTCTAACAGCTAAACTTGTCTGCCACCTGGGCACTTTCATGGCGTGGAAGGAGCAGTCATTGCCCCTTCCATCCCCACAACAGTCATTACTAATCAATCATGGCACTGTCTCTGACTGAGCCCAGAAACAGCCATGGAATTCTCTGAAAATACAGTGTTCCAGGAGCCACAACCAATCGATTTGAGCTGGCATGAGATTTGAAACCTATTTGTCATTTTCGACTTAGTTTAGCAGACTAAATGTTTTGCAACCTTGACGCAGCTTAGAACCTTGTGTATAATGACACATAATGACTACTTGTCAATTGATGTTTTTGAAAATACTATGAATATGGATTGTGACTATTGTTATATTACTCTGATAATATCAAAGATGAGTCCTTGGAGGGGGGAAAGTTTTTGCCTAGTTCAACATATTTGTAAGAAATAGAGAAGAATTGTTATTTTTAGCTATGTATTGCTCCATTTTGTTTCAAGACTTACATCTTTTGCTAATTTAAAATGTGTGTTTTATCTTGCTCATACTTTGGATAGTAAAGAATATGAGCTGTCTTGGTGGCATCTAGCAGATGTACCCAAATCCCTACACTGCTGCAAGTTGTGTGACTAACTGCAATTGTCTCCTTCAATTAATTAGCTGGAAGCTGATGACAGTAGTTGTCTCCAGTGAGGCAATCTTTCAGGATAAAATTCTGGCAGATGTTAGCATGGTTAATGGCAGACTTGTTTTTCTGCCTCCATTCACCGATTGTGAGGAACATTTGGATTCATTAAAGTTGAGTTTCTACATAAGCAGCAACTATCGATAAGCCTTAAAGTGACATTGATTTCAAGCAGGGCTACATGGCTATGGTGATGTGCTTTGTCCAAAAAAGCAGGTCGAGCAAGTGCCCTGGCTGCCAGCTGGTGAGACATGAGAGGCAGATCATTATGCTTCTGTAGTGGTACCTGTCTGTCTCTCTCCATTTAAAAACCAGAATATTATTTTTCAAATTGGATAGATAGATGGCTGGTCACCTTATAGATTTAATCCAATCCCACATGAGAAATAACTTTAAAGATGAATTCTCCAGATACAGTTATCAGCGAGATGTTCTTCATGCAAGAAACTGATGCAGGGTTAGGAGCAACAGGTCTTGAACGTAGCAATAGGAGGAAACAAAACAAAAGACATACACACATACCCCAGTTGGTGGTGTTAAAGAGGAAGAGCTATGGTTTCACTATTACTTTATTCGGTCACATGTAAAAGGCAAATCTAAAATGCAACCCATCTTATCTAATCACCTAGGACAGCACAATGGAAGTTTCCACAGCCAACCTCAGCATGAGAATTGGGTGATACTTGTAGGATTCCACATGGAATCTGGAAATTTTCTTTGTTTTAGATATTAGAAAAAGACATTGGAAATAAAAGAGCTAGCCATAGATGGAAGGTAGGGACATCTTAGATGGTTTAGGAGAAAATATTCTCCTTGACTATCAAGTTCTCCTAGCCTGCCATGAAGAGTCAACTTCCTCGGAAAAATTACTTTTATCATATGGGAACAAGGAGGTTTCACAAATTCTGTGTCTTTGGTTTAATCATAAAACCTACCTAGTAAACTCATTCACTACTGAAATGGTTTTCTAATATGTTGCTACAGATTGTTGATTCATGTTTTTTACTGTCTCCTTTGTGGGTGAACAATTGGTTAATTAAAAAACAAGTCGTATAGGACAGGTAAAATTTGCTCATTCTACAGTGATGTTTGGAGGTTTTAATGACTTCTCGTAGTTGTAATATAGTGCAAATTAGAACGTATTTACTACCACAGCTTGCTTATTTCATAGCAGACTGTTTACTCTCTGAAGGTAAAATTTAGACATTTTTCTCACAGAAGCTCATGCATATGTCCTGGTAAATATTTTCTTCTTATTTTTAATTTTTATCTCTCTTTTTTTAAAAACTGAATTAATTGTGCTGCTATCACATCATCTTCGATATAGCCCAACACGAACTTATTTTTCATTTTGAACCACGATCATGTCTTGCTTCCTGTCTCAGTCAGTGGTACAAACATTTCTCCATGTATCTGAGTTTGAAATTTTATTTTTCTTTCACTGATAATTATCTATTGTCTCTCATTCTACTCTTAGCACTCTTGTCTCAGTTTGAAATAGCTTCCTCATTCTCTTATGTATTTGTTACCATCTGGCATACATATTACTTGTCTCTCCCAACTAGATTATAAACTCTTTGAGTGCCAGGACCCTGTCCATATCTCATACCTCTGTACTGCAAGGACAAGAACAGTGCCTGGCACACAAGTATTTATCATTCAGTGAATATGTGCTGAGGGACTTCTCTGGTGGTCCATCGGTTAAGACTCCACACTCCCAATGCAGGGGACCAGGGTTCGATCCCTGGTCAAGGGAACTAGATCCCGCATGCCGCAACTAAGACCGGCATAGCCAAATAAAAAAAGTTTTTTAAAAGAAACAGATAATAAATAAATAAATATGTGCTGAAAGGGTGAATGAAAAGTAGGTCATCACTGGATAGTGGTTGAACCCAAATCTGAATTCTGTTTTGCATTCACTGTCCCCCAGATACAGTGGTTTTCCCTTATCCGCAGTTTCTCTTGCTGAAGTTCCAGTTACCCATGGTCAACTGCAGTCTGAAAATATTAAAAGGAAAATTCCAGAAATAAACAATATATAAATTTAAAGTTCCGCGCCATTCTTAGTAGCATGATGAAATCTCACACCGCCCCTTGCCCCCTGCATCCTGCCAGGGATCCCGGACCACCTACATTGTCTGCTCCTGACATCTAACCATATGTCAGGGATCAATGACCCAGGATCACCCAAAGCAGGCGATCCTCTGAAGCATCACCAAAAGGTCAAAAGTAGCCTAATGTTACGTCACAATGCTTATGTCTTTCATGTCACTTCATCTCATCACGTAGGCGTCTTATCATCTCACATTATCACACGAAGGCCGTACAGTACAATATTGAGAAAACGATCATATTCACATAACCTTTAGTACAGTACACTATTATGATTGTTCTACTTTACTATTAATTATTATTGTTAATCTCTTACTGTGCCTAATTCATAAATTAAACTTTATCATAGGTTATGTATGTATAGGAAAAACCATAGTATATATAAGATTTGGTACTATCCATGGTTTCAGGCATCTGCTAGAGATCTTGGAATGTATCACCCGTGGATAAGGGGGGACCATTGTATTACTTAAATACTGATTTATGCCATTCACCTTAGAAAGTAAAATGCCTTCTATGATTCTAATCTTCTGTTACATTAAATATAAATGTGTATATTTGTATGTGTGTATATAAGTATATATACATATGTACATATATATTTTTTTCAGCTACTTTATAATTATGTCCTCACCCCACTTAGTCAACTCAATTTTCTTTCTTTTTTTATTTTTAACATCTTTATTGGAGTATAATTGCTTTACAATGGTGTGTTAGTTTCTGCTTTATAACAAAGTGAATCAGCTATACATATATCCCCATATCTCCTCCCTCTTGCGTCTCCCTCCCACCCTCCCTATCCCACCCCTCTAGGTGGTCACAAAGCACGGAGCTGATCTCCCTGTGCTATGCAGCTGCTTCCCACTAGCTATCTGTTTTACACCTGGTAGTGTATATATGTCGATGCCACTCTCTCACTTCGTCCCAGCTTACCCTTCCCCCTCCCCGTATCCTCAAGTCCATTCTCTAGTACGTCTGCATCTTTATTCCCATCCTGCCCCTAGGTTTATCAGAACCATTTTTGTGTGTTTTTTTTTTTTTAGATTCCATATATATGTGTTAGCATACAGTATTTGTTTGTTTTTCTCTTTCCGACTTACTTCACTCTGTGTGACAGTCAACTTAATTTTCTACTGCTCCTCAACCATTTAAAAAACTATGATATCGCTTATATGTGGAATTTTTAAAAATGAACTTATTTACAAAACAGAAATAGACCCACAGACATAGAAAAAAATCATGGTTATGAAAAGGAGAGGGAGAGGGATAAATTAGGAGTTTGAGATTAAAATATACATACTACTATATATAAAATAGATAACCAACAAGGACCTACTGTATAGCACAGGGAACTCTACTCAATATCTTGTAGCAACCTATAATGGGAAAGAATGTAAGAAAGAATATATATATATATATATATACACACACACACACACACACACATATATATCAATATATGTAACTGAATTACTTTGCTGTACACCTGAACCTAACATAACATTGTAAATCAACTGTGTTTCAATAATAAAAAAAAAGTGTCCCCACTGTCCAGAGAACACATCATGTTTAGCCACACCATTGCCTATGCTCTTTTCCCCTAGGTTTGGAATCCTCTCCTTTCTGTTTATTTAAGTTCTACATAGTCTTCTAGACGCAAACCACTTCCACTTACCGTGAAGCCTTTTTGCACTTCTCACTGATTTCTCTTCCTTCTGAACTTCTCTGGAATACGCACTCAGTGTTATATAAATTTTAGCCCTGAATTATATTATGACATACACATTACTCACTGTAAAACAGTGTGCTTATCTCATCTCCCTGTAGATATTATTTCCTTTAGGCAATACTTGCTAAACTTCAAAAAAGCAATCAAAATTCTGGGCTGAGAAATACGCAATAGATCACCAGGAGATGGACATATAATACATAAATATTTTTATCCATTAGTGTTCTCTTACATTTCAGGTCTGTATATTGAAATACTCCTGTATGCTTGTTTGTGGCTGGGTTCTTGCTGATGAACAGGTACACCAAATAATTTGTTATTATGTCATTTCCTCAATATTTTTCTCTTCCTTCAAGTTTAGAATATCTTAACTATATTATTGTCCATCTGCCAGGCGCTCAACAAGACATTCCCAGGGATACCTTTGGCTTTTCCCATTTCTTTGCCTCCTACAGCCATTCACCTCCCAAATTCTATCACTTCTACCTTGGGAATCTGTGATAATTATAATATGATAAGAAATATATATTTGATCTTCATCCCCCGTTTCCTTCACAGAGCTCCTTATAAAACATTTGGAACTTCCTGAGTGATAGCAAGAGCAGCCTATTTTGTTATTTATAATAAACCCCTTTCAACCATATCTGAATTTATGTTAATGAAATGACTCTTGAAGGATGGGGGATGCTTGCTAGAAGAATCAGCCATGTGATTAGAGGGTTGGAAATTTCAGCCCCATCCCTGACCTCTGGGGAGGGGAGAGGGACTGGGGATTGAGTTAGTCATCAATGGCCAATGATTTAAATTGTGCCTAAGTAATGAAATTAACATAAAAACTCTAAATAAAGAGGTTTGGAGAGTTTTGGGGTTGGGAGGATGGGATACCCCAAATTCCACAGAGACAGAAACTCCTGTGCTTGGGACCCTTCTAGACCTTGCTCTATGTACCTCCTCATCTGGATGTTATTTTTATCCTTTATAATATTCTTCATAATAAACTGGTAAGAGCAAATGAAGTGTTTCTCTGTGTTCTGTGAGCCATTACAGCAAGTTATCAAACCTGAGGAGGGAGTTGTGGGAACTCTTGATTTGGACAAGTTGGACAAAACTGTGGGTAACCTCGGGACCCACCTCTTGCGTTTGTCATCTGAAGCAGGGTGCGGTCCTGTGGGACTGAGCCCTTAACCTGTGGGTTCTGTACCAGCTCCAGGTAGTGTCAGAATTAACTCAATGTGAGGGAAAAGGCCACACATCTGGTGTCAGAAATGTTGTGTGTATAGAAAGGGTTTTCTTTTAGAAGCACGCTTAATTGTCTTTCTTTCTCTCCTTTCCCACTTACGGTGCTAGTGCAGGCTTTATTTTATTTTTTTCTCACCTGTATTAAACTTCCTCAGCTAGGGGACTTCCCTGGTGGCGCAGTGGTTAAGAATCCTCCTGCCAATGCAGGGGACACGGGTTTGAGCCCTGACCTGGGAAGATCCCACATGCCGCGGAGCAACTAAGCCCGTGCGCCACAACTACTGAGCCCGTGAGCCACAACTTCTGAAGCCCGCACGCCTAGAGCCCATGCTTCGCAACAAGAGAAGCCACCGCAAGAAGCCCGCGCACCACAACGAAGAGTAGCCCCCACTCGCCACAACTAGAGAAAGCCAGCATGCAGCAATGAAGACCCAACACAGAGATAAATAAATAAATAATTTTAAAAAAAAAAGAACATTGCAATGGGAAGGAAATCCCCTCCCCTTAAAAAAAAATAAAGAAAGAACTTCCTCAGCTAGAGTTCAAACTTCTGAGCTTGCAAATGCCCCATTCTATCTCCATATCTCCTCTCTCATCATCCTATCAGGTTTTGCCGCTCTCAGAGAAACATATCCCATTCCCAACACACTATGATTTTTTTGTCAAACCACGCATGCCTTTGATTTTCTATCCTCTAGTTATCCCCTCTACTTTTAAAAAAATTGTTAAATAGCTGATTTAAGATGTATCTAAAACATATTCTCCTCAGGGAAGTTTTCCCAGATTCCTTTTGAATCGGAGCCCAATATATGGTGCTGTTTCTTAGTCAGGATTCACAGTTCCAGGAATAAAAAGGATGAAAACGGGAGTGGTACCACTTACTATGACCCTTAGTGACCCAGTAGCAAAATTTCTGCTTCCTGTTCCTGTGACTTTATGCTCTTTTGGCCTAGAGGTCTTAGTTCCAGAGGGAGAAATGCTTCTACCAGGAGATACAACAAAGATACCTCTGAACTGAAAGTTAAGACTGCCTGCTGGCCACTTCAGGCTCCTCTTGTCTCTGAATCAACAACATGGAAGGGGGTTACAGTGTTGGTTGGGGTGATTGATCCTGACTACCAGGGGGAAATTGGGCTACCACTCCATAATGGAGGTAAGGAGGAGTATGTCTGGAATATAGGAGATCCCTTAGGGTGTTTCTTAGTATTACCATGACTGTGACGAAGGTCAATGGAAAACTGGAACAACACAATCCAGGCAAGACGAGCATGGGTAGATTAATCTTGTCTGGATTGGGCTGTTGCAATGTTTCAGACACCACTGTACCATTTCTTCTGAAAAGCTTTCTTGATCAGTGTTGTAGTGTCCATCTTGGAGAAACTTTTTGTGCTAGAATTTGATAGCCACCAAAATCAAGGAGTTAAGTTGCTTGCTAGAAGCAGTGATCTTTTTGCCTGAGGGAATCCTGCTTGTCCTTAGGGGGCTTCAGTATTTAAGGAAAACCATCTTAGGCTAAATGTAAAATGGGATGTAAATAATTTTCTGCTTTTCTGTGGGTCTTACTTACTTCGTAAAATTTTACATTCTAAAAAAAAAAAGTAGTAATCATCCAGACCCTTCAGGATTGAGGGTTCGGGTCAACCCACCAGGTGAAGACCCATGACCAGCTGAGGTGCTTGTTGAAGGTAAAGATAATGCAGACTGTGTACTCGAAGAGCGTAGTTGTAAATACCAGTTACTACCACATGATGAGTTACAGAAATAAGGACTGAAATTGTCATGACTATTTCTTCCTTATTTTGTTATGATTACATTTGTGTGTATATATGAAACCTTATGGTCCTTCCTCCCGTCCATGTCCTCTGCCTGTCTTTTGTCTGTACAAAATCTTTAGCCAAAGAATAAGTTTAATCAGAGAAGTGAGGAAATGCAAAAGCAAAGGAAAACAGTCAAACAGGACAAAATAACAATAGTTTAGTCCTTAAACAAAGTCAAGGAATTTAGTTCCTCCTCAGGGGCCATAGGCAATATTCTGAGCCATAACCTTTGAGCTGTTTGATAGATACTGAAAACCCTGCCAGGTGGAAGAAGTTAACTAGATGATGACCAGACTGTAGCCATGACAGAAGCTGCCACAATTCCGAGAAGTGGCCTCAAAGAAATGGAAACAAACCGACCCTGGAACTAAAGACTAACTACTGAAAACAATCAAGATGACACTGATCAGACCACTGCATGGCCAGTCTCAAGATGACTGTCAGAGCTGACTGTGCCGTTTCTGTATGTTACCCCCTCCCTCTGCCTAAAAAGCTCTTGCCCACCGATTGTCAGTGGGGGGAGTTGGCTGTTGGACAGGAGTCCGCCCTCTCCACTGGTTGCCGGTCTCTGAAATAAAGCAAACTTTTATTTCCACCAGCCTTACCTCTTTATTGGCTTTAGAGCCATGAGCACCTAGACCCTACTTGCAGGAACATATATACATATATTTAGCAAATGTTTTTGTTTTCTTTCCTCTCAGTCTCTTATGTAAATAAGATGTATGAGATGTATTGACCTTTTATCATATTAAAATATTGTTAATTTTACATCATAGAATTTAAGTGCCAAGATATCAGGAGAAGAGTAAATATCATTCAAAGACTTTACCTCCTCTTATGGAGAAGGGATTAGTGTGTTTTCAATTGTACACAGCGTAGTTACATGTTAGGTGGGATTAAGACCTTGTTATTGTCTTTATTGGAGGTTAAGTATGGTTTAAGGAGATGTGTATAAGTATAAATTTGACAAGGGGTGGACTCCTGGTGGTTAATTTCATGTGTCAACTTGACTGGGCAAAGAGATGTCCAGATAGCTGGTAAAACATTATTTTTGGTGTGTCTTCAATGGTAGTTCCAGAAGAGATTAACATTTGCGTTGGTGAACTGAGTAAAGCAGATGGCCGTCCCCAAAGTAGATAAGCGTCATACAGTCCACCGAGTGCCCAAATTAGAACAAAAGTCAAAAAAGGAAAGCAAATTACTCTCTCTTTCTGCTTGAGCTGAGACATTCCTCTTCTGTTCTCAGGCGTTTGTTCCTGCTCCTTTGGTTTTGTGACTCAAATCAGATTTACACTGTCAGCCTCTCCCAACCCCTCCCTCTGAAGCACACCATCAGCTTTCCTGGTTCTCCCACTTGCAGAGAGTAAATCATGGGACTTCTTGTTTTTCATACCCACATGAGCCAATTCCTAGAACATATCTCCCTCTCGCTTTCTCTTTTTTATTAAAAAAAAATTTTTTTTTGGCATTGCACGGCATGTGAGATCTCAGTTCCCCAGCCAGGGATTGAACCCACAACCCCTCCACATTGGAAGCGCAGAGTCTTAACCACTGGACCGCCAGTAATCTTTCATATTACTTTATTATATTTATATTATAGCTCTTGTCATGTTTTATTGTAGTCAATTGCTTATATGTCTCTCTCCCTGTAGGACTCTGTCCCCTGTGGAGTCCACTGGAACTTAATTTTGCTAATTTTAGCAAAATTACCTGGAACACTGACTGGCTATGCAGGGGACACTTTTTACTGTATCACTTGCTTGTCTTCTAATTTCTAGCTCAGGCCTCTACTTGTGATGATGAAGGTGTGTGATATAATTCATATACAGCAACAAGTTAGTCATGTTTTCTTTTCAGTTTCTGTTCAGTGTTCACAAAATTGTGCCATTTTCCCAGTTCAAGAAATCCTCTTCTCTCACAGTCCCTGCCATTGTCTGCCTTTAACTACATCTCACAGATTTTGCATGGCCACCAGTACCTTATCTGTGAGGCATCCCTGAAACTATACAGCAGCACTGAAACCAGCAGAGAGAATTTGACCTTCATTGTGAGGAAATTGTTATTCAGAATTATCAGGAACTCATCTAAGAATAAAACCCACCAAAACAGAACTACCATGTGACCCAGCAATCCCACTACTGGGCATATACCCTGAGAAAACCATAATTCAAAAAGTCACATGTACCCCAGTGTTCATTGCAGCACTATTTACAATAGCCAGGACTTCAGAGTGAAATATGTCAGAAAGAGAAAAACAATTATCGTGTATTAACGCATATATGTGGAATCTAGAAAAATGGTACAGATGAACCTATTTGCAGGGCAGGAATAGAAAAACAGGCATAGAGAACGGATGTGTGGACACAGGAGGGGAAGGGGAGGGTGGGATGAATTGGAAGATTAGGTTTGACATAAATACACCACCATGTGTAAAATAGATAGGTAGTGGGAACCTGCGGTATAGCACAGGGAGTACAGCTCGGTGCTCTGTGATGACCTACGTGGGTGGGATGAGGGGGCAGAAGGAGGTCCAAGAAGGAGGGACTCATATATGTGTA
Source organism: Phocoena phocoena (assembly GCF_963924675.1). Lineage (NCBI taxonomy): Eukaryota > Metazoa > Chordata > Mammalia > Artiodactyla > Phocoenidae > Phocoena > Phocoena phocoena. The sequence goes on from NC_089230.1 coordinate 77,957,628, forward strand.
CATATAGCTGATTCACTTCATTGTACAGCAGAAACTAACACAACATTGTAAAGCAATTATACTCCAGTAAAAAGACGACACCAACAATTTATAGGAAGAAGAGGAAATCCCACCAATTTATAATTATCAATTTTCAATATCTATTTCAGTTTTCCATATCAATTCATAAATGTCAATGTTCTCCATCAAATAGCATGTCTCAAATATGGTTAGTGTAGGAAAGTGTCTGTTTTCTCCTGTATTCTTCTGGCAGGTCAAACTCCCGTTAACTGAGAGATTAGTGAAGATTCTTACTAACATTCTTACTGGTTTTCTTCTCATAGACATTTTTCCTGCTTTAGTATGAGTCCTCCCATTGCTTCCTTGATGAGGAAAGCCTTTCCACCTTGGCCCTTCTTTTAAACCTGTTATTTCAGGGAGTCGTGGGACTTCACTTGATTTTCTATCCCACTTCAAAAGGGAGTGCCGTGCTCTTTATAATCAGAAGTCTGGGTTCAAGAGGGTAATGCTGGAAAACTCTCTCAGCTTTTTGAGACTCAGCTCTCTCTAGTGTTCAGTGATGGTGTCTTTCACCCCTTTCTCATGTGGCAATTGGGAGAATAATACCAGTAGTGGATCTTAAAGTGCTTTGTAAACTCTTAGGCAGGGTTTCTCAATCTTATCACTATTGGCTGGATAATCCTTGTGCATTATAGGATGTTTAGCAGTGAAAGGGAGCAGAACATGCCACCCCGAAATGACTGTCGGAGTTTGGGACATGCCACCCCAAAACATGCCACTTGGGTATCATGATCATTTTGAGCTGTAGGCCCTTGCAAAACAGCAAATGCAGGGAGAGGCTTTCTCGGAACTCCCTTTACTGCCTAAAGACAGATTCTCCAAAAGGAACTCAATTATCATAAATTCCCTTCCAGGGAGTTTCATGGGCCAGGGAATATTGACTCATCATGGTAGTGGAGACTAGAAGTTGATACCACACCCAGACGCACTTCGCCATAAACTAGCATAATTCCCATCTTTTCTTGAAAGGGCTCATTTATCCATCCTAAGAATCACTTACTCTCCCCTAAGAGGCCAAAACCCACCTCCCCTTTCCCCATTAAGATTGTGTTTGTTCCTGAATTCAAAAACTACTTTTTGCGTTACTCGTTTCTCTAGGTATCTCCCATGTATATATGTTAATCAGCTTCTGGTGGTTTTTCTCTTGTTAGTCCATCTTTTATTACAGAGCTCAGAGGAGCTCAGAGGGGGTGGGGCCCATTATTCCCCCTCCTCTACAGCAGCATCCCCAGCCTCTACCCACTGGATGTCATTAGCAGTACCCACCTCCTTCACGTGTGAAAAACAAAAATGTCTCTAGACATTGCCAGATGTTCCCTTGGGGCAAAATTATCCCTGTTGAGAACCATTGCTCTAAGAGGATCCATTCTTACCACCCTCCTAGTACCCCCGCCTGGCTTTAACGTATAAAACATTTGCCCTCCTGGTTTTTTGGTGAGATAACGCTTACCTTCCTTCAGCCCTCCTCAGAGATTGAGCAGGGGAACAGAGCATGCTCAAACCCAGTCCCTTCTGAGCATTTTATTCTTGGGTCACTGAAAACTCTCAGCGGAATGTTCCATTCAAGCCCCCTGCTCCAAGAGACTTGACCAAACTTTAATAGGGCCTCTAATAGCTTACGGTTGCATCCCTAGGGCAACCCAGCCAGCCCCCTTTTGAGTTTTTGTCTGGACAAGTGCAGGGCTGTCAGAAGAATTGACTGTTCTAGCTAACACCTGAGCTACACCCCTGTTCTCCTTTCCTTAGATCATTTATGAAAAGGGCTTACAACTGTGAATCCTTTTTCTGTATATGCAGCTCTTACAACTCAGGAGTGTCTTTTTCAAGAACCCAAAAGCCATTTCTTTGAAATGGAATCATCCAGAAGCATAGGGCCTCTGTCTCCCAGGGTCCTGGGGAGGATAGTCTAACTTCCATTAGTCATCAGCTGAAAGACACAGGTGCCTCAGTTGGCATTTACACTGACCGACCCTCAGTAATTTTTCAGTTCCCTGACTGCTCAAGCTTGTGCCATTCCCCCTCTCTTACTCCTTCACTCTTCTTTAAAATGCCAGTCACCTCTAAACAAATCCAAGTTGAGTTTAGTTCAAGCTGGACCCTCTTCCCGATTGCAGCAGTATATTACTGATTGCTATCTGTCCTTAACATTTCAGCGTCTGGCTTTGTTTCTCTTGGGTACCACACTGTCCAAGAGAACAGGACATCCCCTCCACTCTTACTTGTTTGCACTCCAGAGCGGTTCGGGAGTGGGTAGGTAGAATCCTGGGGTAAAGTACTCGGAAGTACATTTGGCTGCTGGTCAAAGCTGCATCCTCGACCTAATTTTGTAAAATTGGTTCTTCATCAGTGTGAATCTATTTTTTATTTGGTCTCAAATTCAGGAAAGAAGTGCGATTTAATTATCCCTCCCCAGCCCCAGCAAAAACTATAAAACCTTACACACATGTCTATTTATGTCATCACTGACTTATTCTACCTAATCTTTTTTTGGTGCTAATGGTGTGTATGACTCAGTGCATTATAAATGTCTCAAGGATGTTTAACTTTTAAAGAGATTACGCTGAGTTCTTAATATTTTTAACTCAAAGAATGACCTTCTCTGGTAGGAAATTTAAGCCATGTAACAGTCTAAAGGGAAAGAGGATCGAAGAGGGTTTGGGGCATTTAAGAAGTTGTTAATAAGTCTCCTCAACCCTTCCCACTGTTGCATCTACTTTATTGACTCTGATTTTTTATCTGGGTAAGAAATGCTATTTTCAAGGGACTCCTGATTTGCTTTTAAGAGAAGTAAAATTTTTATCAGGCTAAAACTTTTGCCAAAATATTTGGCTAATAAGTACTATTGTTTCGGGGCACGGTTGCTGTTTTTTTTTTTTTTCTTTCATAGTATATAATCAACAGAAGTTATATTAAAATAGGATTATCTGAACATCAGAAAATATGTCTAAACCAGTGTAATTCTGAAGACTTTGTATTTTAATTTAATTTTCTAAGAATTTGCAGGCAACATATATACGGTCAAAAACAAAAAACAAAGGTGCCACCAACTGTTTTGATTGTAAATTACAATTTAGGGACTTTGTCATGTAATAACATAGGCCATTAACTGTTACCATATTCTTCACTGCTCTCAAGTATGGGTGTTCTAGGAAACCAATTTCAACCATTTGCTCCTGGTTTCTAGTAAATTTCCAGGCTTAACAGAATGAAATCCATGTTTCATTTTGGTTATTGTAAGTTTCTTCCTCAGTGATGTCCAACAAGTAACATGATACTCATTTAAGAGGTACGTGTTTTGGGCTTCCCTGGTGGCGCAGTGGTTGAGAGTCTGCCTGCCAATGCAGGGGACACAGGTTCGTACTCCGGTCCGCGAGGATCCCACATGCCGTGGAGCGGCTGCGCCCATGAGGCATGGCCGCTGAGCCCGCGCGTCCGGAGCCTGTGCTCTGCAATGGGAGAGGCCACAACAGTGAGAGACCCGAGTACTGCTAAAAAAAAAAAAAAAAAAAAAAATTACATATTTTGGAATATATATTTAAGGAATACTTGACACCATTTCTTAAGGAATATATTAAGAAGGAAGAAAAGAAACAGATATATGAGTCACAAAATTATATATATTGAGTTAAGTGGAATAGCACAGATTATACCTGTAGTTTGAAAATAACTAAAATTCATCAATAAAATACTTCTGCAAAGTGTGAATTTTGACCTGAAATTCAGAGGCATGAAAAGATGCATACATGTGCTTTATCCTGGGCCAGCCAGTGGGTGAGTTTGAGGACAGCGTTCAGAAGTATATATTTACGCTGAGGGCAACAAGGAGGATAGGAATTTCAGAAATGAGAACGATGAATGTCTAGCTAAAATGGCATTAGCTAGAGGAAATAATTCTATCAGTTTAGAATGCTATGTCTGAGAAGAAAGGAACAAAGAAGACTGGACATGAACCATTTTCATGTCCACAAAGAACTTTCTATTGGATGTCAGGAACCTTTCTGATGGATCCAAGATTATCAGCTAAGGGTAAGAAAAAAAAAAATCATTATTTCTTTCAAACAATGTTGCCAAATCAATTCTCTGCTGTGTTAACTAGTGTACTTAGCTGATAAAAATCAATTAATTTTTAAAACTAATCCCTTTAGGAGCAAGAACATATTTCATAATAAAAAATAATTGGTCTCTGTGACACCAGAGCCCTGTTTAAATGTTTAACTTGTTAACCAAGTTCATAGATAGACTGGGAATCTTATCTAAAGTGAGATATGTTTTGAGCCATTTGTTTGATTCAGTAAATCATTGCCATGAAGCAAGTGCATTTTCATTTTAACAACAGCTTTTTATTTCCCCAGACATATTAGTATCTTGATAAGCTTGTTCTGTACCAAATATTTAATATATATAGTAGTACAACTGCTTTAGAGCTAACCTCTGTAAATAATAAATCCAAAACTATTAAATTTTGCTTACTCTGGTTGTATGAAACACATCAACTGTTGAATGTATCAATTTAAGTTCAAAGAATTCTAGGATTAATTCTTAATTACTTTATAATTATTTATTATTTTGTACAACTGAAACTAATGTTGTATGTGAATTATGCCACAATGAAAAAAAATAGAATCAAACAATAAAAAAGCTTTGTCTTAAATGATAGAAAAGTAATACACAGTATTCAAAATAAAAAGCTGTTTCCAAGCCTCTTAACTGCATACTTCCTGACCTTTTAATAAGAAAGTGGATTGAAAGCACATCTGATGTAAATAAATTAAAATTTCATTTGCCCAGAACTTTGTATATTACATTAATAGGATTTACCCAAAACACTATGGTTAGTTTAATAAATATTAAAGAGAAAAACAAACAACAAACACACACAACTATTTAGACATTTACAACATCATTTTATTGGGACCGTTGCATAATTCTTTACTTAATTTTGTTTATGGCCATATATTTTCCTCATTTTGACAGTGAGGTATTTCACAATATTTTTAAAATAATAGTTTCTTTGGATCCCTGAATATTAAAATTTGCTGGTGGACTAAGGAGATACTAAGTTAGATGTAACTCAAAATCCCATTGAAGACAAATTATCTTGTAGAATTACTTTTGAAGCTTTTATGTTTGAGGAAAAAGACATAGTTCAATCTGAAACATTTGTGTATAAGGGTAAAAAGATGAGTGGCGACTATGGAAGGATTCTTTTTTTTTTAAATTTATTTATTTATTTGTTTTTGGCTGTGTTGGGTCTTCATTGCTGTACGCAGGCTTTCTCTAGTTGCAGGGAGAGGGGGCTACTCTTCGTTGCAGTGCTCAGGCTTCTCATTGCAATGGTTTCTCTTGTGGAGCACAGGCTCTAGGCGGGCAGGCTTTAGTTGTGGTGCTTGGGCTTAGTAGTTGTGGCTTGTGGGCTCTAGAGTGCAGGCTCAGTAGTTGTGGCACACGGGCTTAGTTGCTCTGCGGGATCTTCCCGGACCAGGGCTCGAACCCGTGTCCTCTGTATTGGCAGGCGGATTCTTAACCATTGCGCCCCCAGGGAAGTCCCCTATGGAAGGATTCTATGTTGTGTTTCGTAGAGAAGAATGATATAATATGTGGTACAAAGAAGGCGGACTTAGTTGGCTAGATTTTGAGATAAAACAATTTTTTAAAGATTTAACACCAATAAAAAGTAGCTTGGAAGTGCAGATAAACTCATTTGTTAGCAGCAGTAGGAAAAAGCCCCCAAGAAGGAGAGAGCCCATGCTATAGAAGAATACAAATAGTATTAATATAAAAAGTCATTATCTAGTGATTTTTCAGGAGTGGGGGAGGATATACTGGGTTGGAGTTTTATATACAAAGAACCAGATATAAATTTGGAGTTAGGTTGATATTTCTGATTTTTATCAGAAAACAACTTATAATTTTAGTAATTCTGTGTTAGATATATAGTATATAATACAATATATGATATTATATACTGTATATAATGTTATATCTATAATTCATGATTGTCTATAAAAAACTGATTTTATAAAATAATTTTGACATCTTCAAAGATTTTGGAGATATTGCCTTCAGGTATTAAGAAACTTAAAATAGTATACTCTGAAAATGATGCATATTTTTTCTTGATTTTGTGAAGTATATTAAAAACCCTAATAGTTGTCAGTTTGCGTACTTTATTGATGTTTCTTGAAATGTACCAGATGAAGATGTTAGCTTAAGAAAAGGGAACAAAATCTTTTATAGGACTATAATTATGCTAGTAAGCTTTTTGCTAAATGTAACAGTTTAGCGTAGAGGAACATGAGAAAAAGTGCAATTAAATAGGTGTAACTACAGTCTAGATTTAAAAGGTCCTTGTTTTCAGTGTTTTTCACTTAAATTGCCAATTCCTGGGAACCATAACAACTGGGAGCTTTCCATTTTTAAACTAAATTCAAAGGAAGGTTAAATATTAGATCTAGCAGAGCTTCTCCTACCCAAGGCTCAAATATTCAATCTGTACATAAAAAAGGAAATAAAAAACAAATCATGAGAGTGACTTGCATCACAGTTACTGACTCTTCTTTCTGATTAGAAGACTTGTTATCTTCTTTAGATAGAATTATTTTGTGCATCATCCTTTATACCAAATCTTAGTTCATCCAAAGAATTGATTAAAGCTTACTTTTTATTTTTCTTTCTTTTTTTTTGCGATACACGGGCCTCTCACTGTTGTGGCCTCTCCCGTTGCGGAGCACAGGCTCTGGACACGCAGGCTCAGCGGCCACGGCTCACGGGCCCGGCCGCTCCGCGGCATGTGGGATCCTCCTGGACCGGGGCGCGAACCCGTGTCCCCTGCATCAGCAGGGGGACTCTCAACCACTGCGCCACCAGGGAAGCCCCAGCTTACTTCTGAATATCTAAAATTCCCATTACCTACAATACTCTTAGTCCTTTTACTTTAGATACAAAGGCCCTCCTCTCTTCCACAGATGAAGAGGAGCTGTAATATATTTACGTGGTAGATACAAAATCCTAGCTGCATGAGTACACTTGTGAAAGTTACACTGGCTTTACATTCTGAGTAGCTCATTTGGGGACTGCCAAGGGCAAGGATCTGGTGTTGCAGGTCTGGGTATGGTCCACCTCTTTCCTCAGGTACCTGATAGGTGTCTCTGCTCTGTTCGGAAGTCAACATTTTGAATAATTAAATACTGAGATGTGTCCAAAGGTATATCTGTTGCCTGTAAGAGAAAAGAGTAAATTTGGTTGGCATCAAAATAAAAAATATATATTTATAGTCATGACATTTATCTTTGCCTTTAACAGTCTGTTGGTATTAAAAGAAGTTAAATTTGCTCCAGCCTACTCCTAATTGAACCCCTAATAATTGATTCAAGTTAATTTCTATTTCAATAGGGCTGGATTTTTGCTGTTTTTGATTTGTAATTGAGTCACAAATACCATTGTTGTCATTCTTGCCTCGAGCAGTTTCTCTCAGTTAAAACACTCTCCATTCTTTTTGCACTTAAGTTTTCAAAGCACTCACTTCTTCTGTGAGGCCCCCGCTGAATACATTAGCCGCCATTGACTTCTCTTCCCTCCCAGGTTTTACGGTGAACACCATGACATTTGGCTTTGGGTCACATTTACGTATCTTCTTTTAGCTTCTGGTTGTCACTGACCATGCTTTCTCCCCTATGATTCTTGGCAACCCCTCAAAAATGCTCTATAAATACAGCTGGTTAAGTGATAGAAGTGCAAGGACAGATGGCTTCCCCTCATTTATGAGCACAATAACACGGGGAATCATTATCACCTCAATGTTCCATGAAGATCAAAGAATTAAGAGGAGAACATCCTCAGTTTCACTACACAAAGAACCTACCCTTATATCTCTAGAAAATAGAGGCCCAGTATTCCACAGGTTTAATTAATTTTAGGTATAATTAATGTAAATATTTAAACCTTTGAAATAAATCAACATAAATATATTTTTAAATGACATCCAGTGCTAAAGTCATTGTTTCTTCTTTGATTCTTCTTTTCATGGCTTTAGCTCCCATTTTAAAATTATGTTTAGGACTTCCCTGGTGGCGCAGTGGTTAAGAATCCACCTGCCAATGCAGGGGACACGGATTCGAGCCCTGGTCCGGGAAGATCCCACATGCCGCAGAGCAACTAAGCCCATGTGCCACAACTACTGAGCCTGAACTCTAGAGCCCGTGAGCCACAACTACTGAACCCGTGTGCCACAACTATTGAAGTTCGCGTACCTAAAGCCCGTGCTCCTCAACAAGAAAAGCCACTGCAATGAGAAGCTCGCGCACCGCAACAAAGAGTAGACCACGCTCGCTGCAGCCTGCACACAGCAATGCAGACCCAATGCAGCCAAAAAACAAATAAATTTATTTAAGGGGCTTCCCTGTTGGCGCAGTGGTTGAGAGTCCGCCTGCCGATGCGGGGGACATGGTTTCGTGCCCCGGTCCGGAAGGATCCCACATGCCGCGGAGCGGCTGGGCCCGTGGGCCACGGCCGCTGGGCCTGTGAGTCCGGAGCCTGTGCTCTGCAACGGGAGAGGCCACAACAGTGAGAGGCCCGCATACCGCAAAAAAAAAAAAAAAAAATTGTATTTAAAAAAAAACAAAACTATGTTTAGCATGTCGTTTTTATTAAACCTGAAGTTATTGCTTTTTCCCTTTTGTTCAATGAATAGTCAAAAGAAAACATTGGAAAATTATAAAAATCTCACTATGCAACACTTTTTTTTAGGTCTTGTTGTTTGATTAATTATTAGATAACTATTACCTCCTTCCTAAGAGTCCATACTTCCTACTCTATCAGAAATTCTGAGACTTGACACAAATTTATTTGCAGAGAAAAAAGTTGTGTTTATTTTGGGAACGTGTGTGCATATATTTTTTTAGGATAGAATTTGATAGATGAATTGAACTTTGGACTTGGGGAGCAGAGACTTAAAACCTATTACCTACTACTTATAATTGAACAAACTTCCTTTTTTTTTCTTTTAATCCTTAGTACATTTTTTGAGTCTTTTGGGTTTTGTTTCCCCTGTTTTATTTAATAGAGCCGATTAGAATCACACTTTCTTTTTGTAGTAGGGATATCAATTTTGAACCCTTAACTTGGGAATCCTGGTGACCCAGAATAGGCTACAGACCTTGTCACTGCACAAGGACAAAGACATAAAGTAGGCTATGATGCTCACTGTCAGAAACCCCGGGATTAAAAATCTCAAACCATGAGACAAAAGAAAACGAACACTCTCATTAGCACAGAGGTGAGGAATCTGGGTGGGTAGACAGCTGACCCTGAAGTTAGAGATGTTGATATTTCTATTGATATGTTCTGTGATGGACCACTGGCTGATGTTTCATACAGAGGAAGACATTTGGTCTTATTTTTATGTGAATCAGCCCAAAGGAAACTTGTGTAATGTAAATGAGTTGGGGCTCAGTTCTGCACTATTTCCCCATTGTAGACTCTTCCTCCCAACACTCTCACTTATACCCATAGTTTCATATAGAATCCACAAGCAGAGGTCTCATTCATTTATATTTCTAGCTCAGATTTCTTCCCTTAGCATCCATCCATTACACTGGCCCAGCTACTTAATACATATCTTCTTGAATATCTCAAAGGCATTTCAAACTCAACATGTCAAAATCAACTTAGGATCTTACAGTCTTCCTGTAGCATCTTCTCACTCAGTATATGCCACTATCCAGTTGCATAAGTTGCATAAGAAACCCAAGGGCTACCTCTCCTTCAACCCAATATCCAAATTTTTCATCAAACTCAGTAATTTTTATCTTATAAATATCCTGTGAAGCCATATCCTTATCTCTATCTCATCCTCACCACCCTATCCCAAACTGCTATCATCCACAAACCTAAAATTATTTGTAATATTCTATGTGGCCTTCTGGCCTCCACTTTCTATCTCTCCAACCCTTCCACTACAGAGCACACAGAGTGGTGTATTTTGTTAGGAAAAATCTGATCATAGTACCACCCACATTTAAAAATCATTTGTAACAGGACAATATTTTCATATTCTGCATTCTGCCCCTTGGTCCTTGACCTTTTGGATCATTTGGGACATTCATAACCTGATGTCTCTAGGCTGGGTACACAGGTGATGATGGCACGTGTGGGTTAATGATGAAGAAAAACAGAGCAGGACTCATTTCCCTGGATGCAGTTGACGAGAGAGGACCCCTAAGAAATAGATGCAACTCTCAGGATGGGTTGTAAGAAAGTGTTATATTGACTGAGGAACCTTAAATTGATAAAATTTACCGTGAATTGATAGTGATTAAGTATTTTCCATCTGGGGGATCGAGATCAAGATGGTGGAGTAGGAGGGTGTGGAACTCATCCCCCCCCCCAAACACATAAAAATGCATCTACATGTGGAACAATCCTCACTAACTGGAAACTGGCAGAAAGACTCTAGTGCAACCAACAAAGATCCACATGGAATCAAGTAGGAAGGGGAGAGGAGTATGTATTTACTATCCGGTGGAATGGGCTTGAAATAGAAATTAAGGTGAAATGTTGAAAACTATGGTAATAACATGTTTCTTTACAACTCGGTTTTGCACCTGAATTCCTGTTTGCTCTACCTTTTGGTGGTTCCCCATTGTTAGGGGAAAAAGAGGAAATTTCTAAGCAGGGCCAATGAAGAGCCCTTTCTCGATCTGGCTTCCCTCCAGCTTCATCTTCCCCCAACATCCCCATTACTTCTCTGCTCCAAACACATTGGACTTCTTTTAATCACCCGGGTCCAGCTTTCACCGCCGAAGGACACATGCGTTTGTCTTCTCTGCCCTAAATTAATCCTTATCCTTTTGGCACATCTTTGCTAAAGCAACCATTCCCCAGGGGTGCATCCTCTGTCTTCTTTAACAAGATCAAATCCCCTTATGATATTATATTATAACAGAGAATGGCTCTTATGTTATGATGTACCTCTCATTGGCAGCAGTGGTTCCAGTGGTTGCATTTTACATTTTTGTTCACTTGAATTTTTAAATAATATCTGTCTCCCACAAAGATTCAAAGCTCCATGGCTGCGTGGATCGTGTCTGTTTCCCTTCCACTTTTGCCTTCAGCTCAAGCATTGGCCTGGCACATAGGGGATCCTCACCGAATGTCTGTTGACTGGATTAGTGAAAGGCGTCATAGGAACTTATAAAAAGAAAACCATAGTCTTAAGGGCATAATGAAAGCTCTTCCACTAGTAGGGAGGGTCAGATGCTGGACTGCAGTGGATCAAGCATGTAAAGGGAGGATGAATGCAACCCTGGTATGTGAGTATGCAAGATACCTTTGTTCTTCAAAGGTAGCCCAGTCATTTATACCAGTTTTCCAGAAGATTCCAACTCTGTCCTCACCTTCATGGTACCTTGGCTCTTGGATTTTGCTTTCCAACTGCTCTCAGACTCTTATCCTGCTCAGATCTGGGTGACAGACATTGCGCCTGGGCTCGGGCTCTGGCTCTGTGGGCTTCCCAGGTTAAGCTTTGAAGGCCCCCTGTACTCTGGCTCTCCCTGGCTCTGGTTTCATCTTCCCACTTCCATCCCAGTGCTGCTGGCACTTCTTTCCTGAGATAAGTTGGGACCACAGATGTCTGTGAAGTCTTACGGCAATTTTTCTAGGGAGAAAGTAAGCATGGGTTTGAGTCCCATTGTAACACTGGTGGGACAAGTCGCGGTCAGCACTGTGTTTTCACATGGAGACTTTCCAGCTGACGTTCATGCAAATTTCAAGTCAGACTGACAAGTGCAGAGGGCCTTGAAGTTTGTCCAAACTCCTCAACAGAAATAACCACACTAAAGAAACTGTCCATATCAGATAGAATAAAACGGCTTATTATTGTAATATTCAACGGTTAATGTTGTTTCTGATGCCTTTGTTATGAAATATTTTGAAATATTAAGCATAAACTGGAAATAAGGCGTAAGTAATAAGTCGATGACGGATGTCATTGGAGAGAAGAAGGGAAACGATTATGGGAAAAATGGACAAGGGCGATGATGTGAACACATGACTAATTAGTACATGGCCTCTAATTAGCAGGATTGTGACAATTAAGACTTTCTAAATTTGATTTAAGCTCAAATTTCTAAAAATACTCTGGCAATTTGGAGAGAGACCTCTGAAGAAAACCCAAGTGGAGCAGGAAGTATGACACTTCTGTTATCTAATTTCTTCTGATAAGGATCCTCTGAATGACAGCTACAGTGTCATGGAATTCCCCAGCCCCCCTCCCCCAATACAACCTGAAGTTTCAGGGGTTTTTTGTTTTGTTTTGTTTTGGGTTTTTTAGGGGTTTTTTTTGCGGTACGCGAGCCTCTCACTGCTGTGGCCTCTCCCGTTGCGGAGCACAGGCTCCAGACACGCAGGCTCAGCGGCCATGGCTCACGGGCCCGGCCGCTCTGCAGTATGTGGGATCTTCCCGGACCGGGGCACGAACCCGTGTCCCCTGCATCGGCAGGCGGACTCTCAACCACTGTGCCACCAGGAAAGCCCTCAGGTTTTTTTAAAAGGCAAATGAAGAGATCAAGATCATCTTCGGTCAGAAACAATAGATGAGGGAAATACAGCCTCAAACAGGGAAGCAAATGAGACCAGCAGAGGCTCAATTGGATCTCATTTGTCATTCACTGATGAGGTTCCAGAGGAAAGTGGAACCACTGGCTGCCACTTTTCTGAGGGTACATTGCGCTTCTTTGCAAGAGTGGCTGTCACAAGAGCCCGCAACTGGGCCAATACAAACCCTCTGTCAACATTTTATTTTCACTCTCTTCAGCCAATCCCTCATTTCAGAAGTCCTGTTGTTTAGGAAGTAAGTGAGGTCTTGGGGATCAACAAAACCAATCTTGCAGTTACTGATGTCGTTAAAGTACTCTCCTATATAGAAAATAGATAGCTAATAAGGACCTACTGTATAGCACAGGGAACTCTACCCAGTACTCTGTAATGGCCTATATGGGAAAAGAATCTAAAAAAGAGTGGATATATGTATAGGTATAATTGATTCACTTTGCTGTACACCTGAAACTAACACAACGTTGTAAGCCAACTATACTCCAATAAAAATTTTTTTAAAAAGGTACTCTCCTGATAGTTCTAAGTACTTGAATTAAAAGCCCTATGCCTTTTAACACGTGCTCAGTATTGCAAATAATATAGTTTAGCTTGTTTTAGGCCAGTTTCTTGGCCTGGAAACCACCTAGGACTCTTCCTGCCTCCATTCTCTTTTACTGCCCAAAATTTCATTCTCTGTGTAGAGGCCGGTAGCTCAGCACGCTGTCAGTGGACATCTCGTTGAATCTGGGCCTGATGGAGAGAAAGGCAGCCTCTACCAGAGTGTTATCTAAGAAAATTTCAAAGACTTTCTTACCTATTTGGGGCCTTCAGAGTCATTGACTTTCTCCTCTTGGTCAGAGGAGAGGAGCTTTGTGGACAGGCGGCTGAAGAATGTGTGTGGGAAGTCACAGCCCTGCATAGAGCTTTTCAAACCACTACCTCTTTCTGCTAAACGGCCTCATACCCGCATTTCTGCATCTCACTGTTATCGTTGATTTCCCTTTCTTAACTTCCCTATTTCTTACACCCTCATTTCTCCATTTAACTTATACCAGATCTGTGATAGCAAAGAAAAGTTAGAAATAAAACATGCGAATTATAAGAGAAATGTTGAAGGCAGTATCAGGATCATGGGATTAAGAGAAATATGCTGTTGTCCCCACTGCCATGACCTTGTGTTCGCAGGGTTTCTTCGCTTTTAAAAAGCAGTTAATAGATCTCATCACGTTAAGCTTCCAGATCAGCTCTGAAAGCCTAGAGCCCACTAAGAATTGTATTTTATTTAACACTTTGCACTTTCTCTCTTAGTGGTCTTACTACTTTATTCCTTGCATATATGCAAACACATCATAATATAGCAAATTGCATCGTAGTTTAAAAGTTATGTGAATGAATGGGTCGTTTTTAAAAGAAGATTATAATCTCACGATTGTCTCCCCAGAGGCTGTGGTCCAGAGATGGGCACTAAGTTACTATCCATACATATATGATGACCTTCACCAGAGCACAAAGCTAGGGATATGTGCATTAACTAACACTCGTTATGACATAATGGGAACCAAATTCTCCACTGAGTGCAAACTACAGAAGATATTTTGAGACATTTCATGGTGAGGTTGATGAGTCCGAAAAGCCGTCTGTGAGAAAGCTATACACTTTTCAACATTTTCAGCCTCTAGGCACCCAGCAGTAGGTTGAATCTGCTCACTGAGATGGTCAAAGGCTTTATTAACTCTTTGTCTCCCATCCACCTTGATTGATGACAAGCTCTTGTTCTTCTCATCCCCAAGGCACGTTGTATATCTCTTTTGTTTTATGAAGTTGTCCAAGCACAGGTGTGGTGTGGTGATTAAAGCCTCCTGGAGATGTTTCCTCTATGGAAGATGCTGAAAAACATCTCCATGCACTGAGTTTTCTTGGCCCACTTTATAGAACTGGGCAGACCAGGTACCTTTGAAAGGACAATACTTTAGCTATTCCTCTTCTGCACCCAGGATTACTTATTTTTATTTAAGCCATGATTTACGTCATTTTTGTTGGAATAGTCATTTGTTAATCCCCCCAAACCACGTGCCTTGTTGTGGGTTTGTATATTTAATGCTTAGAATAGTTCCTGCACAATCAGTACCCAAGAACTGTTTGTATACTTCCGGACTGAATCGGACTAAGCTGGAGGATTGATGGTGGTATCGACAGGGAAAAGCAGATTGCGCTGGTGGGGAAAGAGAGAGTGTGTGGTGTAGTGGATTGGGACGTGATCATTCTAATGCTCATATAGGACATCCTTGTGGAAAGATTTAGTAGGCAGTTTGTGATGTGAGCCTAGAGCTTGAAAGGTCCATGTCACTGACACAGGGACCATCGTCTGAGAGCCACACGGAAGTGTGTAAAACCACTCCGGGGCGGGGAAGGATGTGGACCGCTGCCTCTTTTCAGGAGCTTGCAGGGAGACCTGGCTCTAGAAACAGTTTCCAGAGTCTACAGTTAGCACTGCAATCAAACAGGTGTGGAAGTAAGGAGAATTTTCCAGTGACGTGTGGGGTTTGAGCTGTTTTCCTGGTTAAAGCAATAATTAATTCTATCTGTAGTAGCTGTAAGCTCATTTCCTGGTTCAAAGCAGAGATGAAAGGGCTTGAGGAAACCAGCAAGAAAAATATTGAGGAGGGAGAGGGACATTAAGTTCAGTGTCAAGAGTTTGGCAGGAAAATTCTGTGTCAGAATCTTAGCAATGTTGTTGACAAGATCTCTCCTGACGACCAAAAAAAAAAAAAGAAATACAAATTATAATATTACAGCTTCTTTGATTCATAATAGAATGACTGCACCGAAAAGACTGATGTCAAAGAGTGGTTCTTAGTAGCGTACCACAGAGCTCTATTTTCAGCTATCCTGCTCAATGATTTCTATCTGGAATTCAAATGAAGAAGTTGGACACTTAACCCACTCACTGGTGACATCAACCTTAGTAGCAGAGATAGTACAGTGAATGACAAAATTAAAACTCAAAATTTTCTTTTTTTTTTTTTTTTAGAAACCAACATTATGTGTTGCATATTGAAAGCACTTAAGAAGTGGGGTTTTTTGAAGTATAGTTGATTTACAATGTCGTGTTAGTTTCTGGTGTACAGCAAAGTGACTCAGTTATTAGAATTCTCCTCCGTTATAGGTTATTACAAGGTACTGTGCAATGAGCAGGACCTTTTTGTTTATCTATTTTATATACAGTAGTGTGCATTTGTTAATTCCAAACTCCTAATTTGTCCTTCCGCCCACCCTTTCCCCTTTGGAAACCATACGTGCGTTTTCTATGTCTGTGAGTCTGTTTCTGTTGTGTAAATAAGTTCATTTGTATCATTTTTTTTTAGATTCCACATATAAGTGATATCATATGATATTTGTCTTTCTCTGTCTGACTTACTTCACTTAGTATGATAATCACTAGGTCCATGCATGTTGCTGCAAATGGCATTATTTCATTATTTTTAATGGCTGAGTAATATTCCACTGTGTGTGTGTGTGTGTGTGTGTGTGTGTGTGTGTGTGTGTGTGTGTACACACCCCCCCACACAACTTCTTTATCCATTCATCTGTTGATGGACAGTTAGGTTACTTCCATGTCTTGGCTATAGTAAATAGTGCTGCTGTGAATATTCGGGTGCATGTATCTTTTTGAATTAGGCTTTTCGTCTTTTCTAGATATATGCCTAGAAGTGGGATTGCTGGATCATTTGGTAACTTTATTTTTAGTTTTCTAAGGATCCTCCACACTGCACCAATTTACATTCCCACCAACGGTGTAAGATGGTTCCCTTTTCTCCACACTCTCTCCAGCATTTGTCATTTGTAGACTTTTTGATTTTGGTCATTTTGACTGGTAGGAGGTGATACCTCATAGTAGTTTTGATTGGCGTTTCTCTAATTAATAGTTATGAAGGAAGAGTCAAATTAAGAAGAAAACCAAACATTACTCCCTCTCCACATTAACTGCAATCTTCTTTGTTTCCCAAGGAGCACAAATATTGCTTTTTATTCAATAATCACATTGATAATAACTCATGATCATTATTAAATAGACATACTAGATAGACACTTGAAGAGACACTGCTGAAATCTTTTTAAAATGTTTTTATTTTTTGCCATTTGTATATAAGCAGACCTGTGTTTTGGTTTGTTTTATGTTTTACTTTAATGCAAGTCTTTGGGTCCATATTAAGTTTTGGTTCCTCAAGCAACTTTACCAGTTCTAGAAAGCTTATCCCCAAACCCCTTTTTTTTTTTTTTTTTTTTTTTTGCGGTACGCGGGCCTCTCACTGCTGTGGCCTCTCCCGTTGCGGAGCAACAGGCTCCGGACACACAGGCTCAGCGGCCATGGCTCACGGGCCCAGCCGCTCTGCAGCAGGTGGGATCTTCCCGGACCGGGGCACGAACCCGTGTCCCCTGCATTGTCAGGCGGACTCTCAACCACTGTGCCACCAGGGAAGCCCTAAATCTCATCATTTTGATTAGCTGATGGTCACCTTTGTGTCAGCTGCAAGCCTGGGACCCACAGATTCTGATTGAAATGCTCTATATGAGCTGGGGTGACATGGGGAGCAAAGGAAATATAGATAATCGGAACACTGTGCTAACACTATTTGTTATGGGGTAGAACTTTCTACATTGGGGCTTGTATAAAGCAGATTCATTTTGTACTACAGGAAAGGTGTGTTAATTATTATAGTATCCAATGTACTTTCTTATGAGGAAGCTTCATCTGAAAGAATTTCACAGTATGTACCTTAGAAAATGGAATGTATTATGAATCTAATTCTGTTAGTCAGATCTAAGAATGCAGCACAGTTGGGTGTTCTCAAAGTAATAAAAACCAGTGAAGAACTAGTATTTCCAGATTCTTCCCTGATTTAGTTATTCATTGTTGCATTACAGATTTCCTCAAAACTTAGCAGTGTAAAAGAATAACAAGTATTGATTATCCCACACAGTTTCTGTGGGTCAGAATCCAGGAGTGGCTTTGCTTGGTGCTTTTGGTTTTGATCCCTCATGAATTTACAGTGGTCTGAAGGCTTGACTGGGCCTGGAGGCCTTCGTTTCCAAGCTGGCTCACTCATATGCCTGTCAAGTGAGTACTAGTTATTGGCCAGAGGCCTCAGTTCCTTGCCATGAGAATTTATCTATAGGGTTGCATGAACATCCTCATCACATGGCATGTAAAACCGTAAGGCGTGGGCTTCCCTGGTGGTGCAGTGGTTGAGAGTCCGCCTGCTGATGCAGGGGACGCGGGTTCGTGCCCTGGTCCGGGAAGATCCCACATGCCGCGGAGCAGCTGGGCCCGTGAGCCATGGCCGCTGAGCCTGTGCGTCCGGAGCCTGTGCTCCACAACGGAAGAGGCCACAACAGTGAGATGCCCGCGTACCGCAAAAAAAAAAAAAAAAAAAACAAAAACAAACAAACCATAAGGCATGGTGAATATTGCCAAATCAGAGTCCTTTTTGATAAGTGGTGCTTTATATCACATCTCCTCAGCCCAAGTCTGGTTTTAGCTGCATGGACAACAATGGCAGCTATTAACTATTACTACTACTATTACTGCTACTACAAATAATACATTTTTTACAAGTGAATGATGCAGTCCTTTATTACCATAAAAATGGTAGCGTTTCCCAAAGTTGACCATGATTAAAAGTAGTTCCATGGTTGAAAACACTACTCCACCATACAGATATTAGAACAGAGAGACAGCAAGGGGAAAATGAAGACACATCCCGAAAGGGAGGTCAGGGGAAAAGTTAGTAAAAACAGGATGCTACAGATTGGTGGGAGATAACAATGGAATTGCTTTTAGAAGCGGCTGATGTGAGTAAATGAAGGGGTGCAGTAACCTGGCAGCCTCATATTCTACAAATAATACATTTTAAAAAAAAGAAGAAAAAAAAAAAAGAAATGCATCAGATGAAGCAGAGGGTAGGAGTGAAACAATGAGAGGAGTCTACCCAGGACACAGGCAATGATGGGCTGCAGGATCTGCAGAGACTACAGAAACAGTAATAAGTCAGACAAAAAGTCAAAGTGTTTTTCAAGACTACTACGCACCAGCAATTCTCAGTAACGTCGATGGTAAAATGCTCTTCCCTACAGAGCAGGTTGATCCTACCACCCCCTTCCGATTGCCGATGCTACTTTTCAAATCCAGTCACAGTCTGTAAGCTGGATGTGTGTCGTGTTGGTAGTTTGAGCATTTAGATGTGGGTGGGTGTGGGGTAGGCAGCTGTGTCAGGTCTCAGTTTCAATAAACAGGACGTAAGAGACGTAAGTGACTTGGAGAAATAAATGATCACTCTTTACATCAAGCACGCTAGAGGTTCTTTGTGTACTCCCAAACAGAGCAGCTTTGAGAGAGAGAGAAGCAAATTCTTGGGGGCCACTAAGATCCTAAATACTCCTTTAAAGTTTTTAGGTATTTCAGAATCCTTGTGGTAAATAATGTGCAAGTCAATGCATTTATATCCAAGAGTGTAATTGACTTGCCCAAAAAGCAGAGCTGTAGTTGATACCAGGGCATCTCAGAGCAATTATCTGAGGTGTGGAGTTTCACTGGGCATTATCAATTTCTCATCTGAGTAAAATTAGCTGCAGCATTATATACATTCTATTGTCTTCTCTATTTTAGCCTAATTCATTGCGATTTTGAGAGGAATCAATAGCTTTACTCACCTCTTTCACATAGCGTTCGTTCCTGGATATCTAGTAGTTTGAAAATGGACATTGATTCACAGTCTTTTCAATATTCACTCTTTGATACAAATGAAAGCATTGAAGTGTTTGGCCATTTGTTCTCGAATGTAATTAATCACTGACCGCAGCGTGAGTCTCCCAGGAAAGTACGGTAGTACTAATTAGTGTTTTTCTCCTCTGTGCCAAGGAAAAAGAAAGAACGTATATGAACTGATTATATAAAATGTGTTTTCACAACTCTTCCTGTCAAAGAAGGCATGACTAAGTCTGGTGGATTTTTCCCCCACTCTAGTCTATGTTGAAAATGTCATTGCCAATAGATTTAGGTGTATTTATTATAATGTGTTTCAAGCTCACAAAGCAGTTAATGTGCTGGATCTTTTTCCAAACATTAGTGATTTTTTTTTTGCTTTGTTACGTATATATATATATATACACACACACACACACACATATATATTTTTTTGTATGGTCTAGGCCTAATCTTATAATAATTTATTTGCTGTTGTTGAAGTCCCTTATTTTCTTTAAGATACTTTTTGTATTACTATACCAAATATGTAATTGACTTATTAAATTTGTGGTTATATATGCCATCTAAGAGAATCAGCCTCATTACCAATCGAGATAACCTTTTGCTTAATAAAATATTTGAAAATAAAGAGACTATAAAATTCATTTTAATAGAAGAATAATTTCTTCACAATAGTAATTTTCATAGTTGTGTGTGTTGGGTTTGGATGTGTGGGTGAGAAGGATAAGGCCTAAAGAGGTCCACAGAGTGAGAAGAGTTATTCTTATAGGTTATCAGAAAACAATTTAGAGGTATAAACTTTGGGAGTATATCAGAATACATGCTAGGATGACAACTTATAACCTCAAAATTAAAGTATAATTGGAATCTGTCCTTGAGATGCAGAGACAACTATGAAAAAACATTTCACCTGAGAATCTGAGATGTGAATGTTTTTTGAGATTATCAAGTCCTTTCAAACTTGTTGAATGTTTGCTGTAGGGTCACATTTGAAGGCCATACCCCCATACTGTGTAAACAGTTCTCCACTGTAGGCCACACTTTCTAGTGACAGGCTTAGGCATAAACTCATAGACTCAGTTTAGAATGGCATTCTTTTAGGTCCGTTTAAAGGGAAAAACTTTTCTGTGTTTCTCCTTTCCTCTCACACTATGCTAACAGCGTTATTTCACTTCTGGTCACTGAATGTGTGGATGTCTTCCTACACCAAGCATTTCTGTGACACCAGCTCAGTGTCCCACAAGTTCATCTCAGTTCGGACACTATCCACCTGGAGAGAGCGTGGGATCCCCCAGGGGAAGGGCTCAGTGCTACAAGACTACCTCCCTCCACTCAGATGCCAATCACAGGTTCCGGTTGTTACCTGTGCTTCTGAATGAAAAGCTATGGAGGTTCCCACGACTCCCTCCTTGGATTTAGTTTGCTAGAGCAGCTCATAAAGCTCAGAAAAACATTTTACTTACTAGATAACTTGTAAAATTATCATTACAATTTACTTACTTTATCAAGGAAATGTAGTGTGCCTGAATCATCCTGAAACCATCCGCAACCCTCTGGTCCATGGAAAAATTGTCTTCCACGAAACCCATCCCTGGTGCCAAAAAGGTTGGGGACCACTGCTCTAAAGCCTCCAGAAGGAATACAGTCCTGCCCACACCTGGATTTTAGTCCATGAGATCCATTTTGGACTTCTGACCTCCAACATCACAAAAGTATAAATTTGTAATGTTTAAAGCCACTAAGTGGCAGGAATTTAGCAGAGCAGTAATAAGAAGCTAACATAAGTGCCCATTTTATAGGAAATCTCAACATGAGCAAAACTCTATCTTTCTTCTTACTAATCAGTTTAATTTCTGATTCAAAGCTCCTAATCAGTCTGATAAAGAAAAGATAATCTAGTTATTTTTGTAATGATAGGTGAGAAATGTTAAATTTTAGAACACCTTCATAAAGATCTCCATACTAGCAATTATAAACGTGATGCCCCTGGCTCCATTTTGGAATAGCTATTACTGTTTCATGATACAGATATTTACTGAATTTCCTACTGCGATCCCAGCATCCTACTTGGTTCTGAATCCATGTGGACATTCACGACCCCTATCCTTACACAGCCACAGAGCATTAGAATTTCTGCTCTATTTTGTTAGTAAATATTAACATTTGACTATTAATGAAGTTTTGCTGATGTTTAAACTACTTTATAAAAACAGTAAATTGTCAAGAACCTATTAACTGCTCCCTGGAGGAAAAGGCTTTATATAAAAACGATCCGAGACTGGACAGATATAAAACATTTTTATTGAGATAGGGCATTCAAATACAGATAAAATGTTGTTATGATTTTGAATACAGTATTTAGAAAATTAGAAATTCATGATAAGCTGATATCATATTCTTGAGACTCATTCACCTTTAATGCGAGATGTAAAACATTTTTCTCAAATTTGTAGTCAATATGAACATGAAATTACAGTGAAATTTTATAGTGTTTAAATCAGTCCATTCTTTCTGGAAACATAGTCTAGGCTGCAAATTTTCTAGGTTGTAGTATATTGGTGATAAGTTACAATTACTAAATATAATTTTTAAAAGTATCACAAAGCAATAGATGCACATATGTTTAGAAATCAGGTACTTGCACATAATCTATACATAAGCTCTCTTTACTTTAAAAGGGTTTTAGTTATGTTTCACATGCAGATTTTACCTTGGGTAAATTTTATTTTTAAGAGATAGCGTGTAATTTCAATACCTGTTAAAATTGAACTAATTTGTTTCACTTGTGCATAATATGCATAATATTAAATAAATTCTGAGGGTTAGGATGGTGTAGCAATATAATTTCTACATTGCTATAAGGTGCTTAATGAATATCTTCTAAAAATAAAATTAGTTTTAGTTTTGGAAATAATAGCAATTCGTACTTAATTTCAAATGCAAATAACAATTCAAAAGAGAATAAGGAAGTGAAAATCATTTCTAATCCTTCTACCCAAAGAATATCAATGGTTAGCATTTTGGTACATAACATTCCAAAGTTTTCAGTTAAATATAGCTTTGATTTTTTTTAAGTATATAATTTCTTGCATATCTAAGTCTGTCTTCATGTTCCTTTTTTTTATTATTATTGGAGTATAATTGCTTTACAATGTTGTGTTAGTTGCTGCTGTACAACAAAGTGAATCAGCTGTATGTATACATATATCCCCTTCCCTCTTGCACCTCCCTCTGCCCCTCCCATCCCACCCATCATCACAGAGCACTGAGCTGATCTCCCTGTGCTATACCACAGTTCCCACTAGCTATCTATTTTACACATGGTAGTGTATTTATGTCAAGCTTAATCTCCCAGTTCATCCCACACTCCCCTCCCCCTCTGTGTCCACACATCCATTCTCTATGTCTGCATCTGTATTCCTGCCCTGCAAATAGGTTCATCTGTACCATTTTTCTAGATCTCACATATATGTGTTAATATATGATATTTGTTTTTCTCTTTCTGACTTACTTCACTCTGTGTGAGACTCTAGGTCCATCCACATCTCTACGGATGACCCAATTTCATTCCTTTTTATGGCTGAGTAATATTTCATTGTATATATGTACCACATCTTCTTTATCCATTCATCTGTCAGTATAGCAATACTGAAAAGCAATTTGGCTGGATATAGAAATCTGTTTTTGCAAAATTTATTCTCTCAGAACTCTACAGACATTTCATCATCACCGGAAGGTGATGAAGTACTGATGAAAGAAACATTCCCTACTCATCCCCTTGTTGAAGGTAATATGTTTTATTTTTCTCTGCATCAGTTCTTTCAGGACTTAAAAAAATAGTATATCCTGGAAATCAAACAAATAAACATGATGGGCTATATTTATATGTATGTCTTTTCTTATTATTTGGCCTACAATTTCTAAATGCTTTCAATAAGTAGACTTTTCAGTGAATAAACATTTTCTTCAGTGCAGTAAAGTTTTCTTCATTTGTATCATTGATTGTTGCATGTCTTCTGGTTTCTTTCTCCAGAATCCCCATAGATCTCTCTCATCTTTCTTTCCTTTTCATCTCTTGCTTCTCTTTCTCTGTATTCTAAGATATTCTTAATTCTGTGCTTTCTATTACTGATTCAGTATTCTGTGGCATTACTGCTTTTTCTTAATTAATTCTAGAATGGACTTGCGTATTGATATTTTAAGGCTTTCTTGCATTCTTGTCTCATTTAAAAGTCTCTTGGAACTCTGGCTTCACATTAAACAATCACTTCCATCGATCTCCCTTAGTTTCATGCTCTTACACATCTTTTTGGATGTATCTAGCAATTCTCAAATTTCCTTTTCCTTTTAAAAAAATCCTTCTCTGTGCTATTTTGTTAGTTTTTAGATGGACAGTATTGTTTTCTCATCATAGTTTTAAAAATTGTATTCAATTTGGATGTTTCCCAGTTTACTCATGAAAGTTCAGATTACCAAGTTAGACTCACAAAGTTAATTCACAAATTTTACCTAACTTCTCTTGATTTGTAATATTCATTCTAGCTCTTGGCAGATAAACAATGAAATTGTTAATTTTTGTCAAATTTCTGAGTTGGACGTAGTATCACTTATAGGTTTTAAATATTTATAATTAGAAGATGTGCTATTAATACTTGAGAAGTATTTGGTTTTCTCACACAAAACAGACTATGTAAATACCAATTATAATGAATATATAGGAAAGGCTGATAATCATCAGACCAGTATAGTCATGCAAGCTGTAAAACATATTGAATTTACTGTATTTTATCAAGTCTAATAAGAACATTTTTTTCCATATTTGAGCATCTCTGAAATAGGTTGTATTGTATAATTACAATACAGACCAGTATAGTCATGCAAGCTGTAAAACATATTGAATTTACTGTATTTTATCAAGTCTAATAAGAACATTTTTTTCCATATTTGAGCATCTCTGAAATAGGTTATATTGTATAATTACAATACAGACCAGTATAGTCATGCAAGCTGTTAAACATATTGAATTTACTGTATTTTATCAAGTCTAATAAGAACATTTTTTTCCATATTTGAGCATCTCTGAAATAGGTTGTATTGTATAATTACAATACAGACCAGTATAGTCATGCAAGCTGTTAAACATATTGAATTTACTGTATTTTATCAAGTCTAATAAGAACATGTTTTTCCATATTTGAGCATCTCTGAAATAGGTTGTATTGTATAATTACTGGGGAGAGTCGTGATGCGGTTGTCACTCACTACTTGTTTTTACACATCTTGAAAAAGAGCTAGCAGAATATTGCGTTGGAGAAAAATAGCAGAGATAACAGTGCGACACTCTCATAGAAATGTTGTATTACTTATGCTCTGGGTGACACAGATGATGATGTGTGAGAAAATATGAAAATTGATGGCATGTTGAAAGTGATTCAGAAGACTGACGTTCTTAATATAAATTCATGAGTGTGCCTCAACCAATTAATTTCATTTTTTTATGTTTGCAAAAAAGTGACATATAAGTCAAACATCTAAATTTCCACATGTCTAGACATCTCTTTCAATGGGGTAACATAAAATTCTAAATAATAAGGAAGCCCTGTGAATTTAATTGGTGGCATTTTTCTTTTTTTTAGTGATACATAAAATAATGGTTCTTTTTACCATTGATGACTTCTTAGATTGGATGAAATGTAGTATACTTCCACATTGGTTGGTAGTTCTCATCTAAGCCCACTTAGCGAGGTCTTCTTTCCTACCACAGCTACTCAGACCTCTCAGTTCAGATCTTTCCACAGTGCAGCAACCCCGCTCTAGCATGATTGCCTTTTCTGACTAGTTGAAGCCATTTGCTCCTGTGAATGAACCTGAGACTTTTGACAAGGAACATTGAAATGTCTAACATCTGTGATGTTTGAAAAGTAACTACTGGATGGGGATACAAAATCAGAGCTTTCCAAAAAGCGTGCTGGGAAAGGGTTTTAGCTGTATGAAGGAGTGATTCTTCAGCCTTCAGGTCTGTGTGGCAGCAGAGACCCTGAAACTTATTCAGCACTGAAACTAGGCACAAAAATAATAACACATTGTTCTCCCCCAAATATTTCAAATGAAATGAAAATTCATTTAGGTATTCTGTTTTAAACTCAATAGCTTAAACTTAACATAAGCTCAATGAAACATCCCTTCAAAAAGAAGTTTGCATAAGGGATTTGAGGTACTAGGGAATTCTTAATCTGTAAGTCCTTATTCAGTGAAACAAAAAATTTAATACACACATTTGCACACAAAGGCAAATACTACAACAACAATAACAAAAACACCCCGCAAAAACATCCAGGAAAAAAATGTCCTTCCACTGGGACACAAAGAGACCGAGACGTGATGAAAGTATAGTCTAATGAGAATAGGAAATTGAGTATAGAGCACAAATTTGATAGGAAAGTAAAATTTTCCAGCAAGAGAAATCAACACTTTAATCTAGAATTTCCCATTCAAAATTGAGAAAAAGAACATTTCAGAGGGACTGATCCAATCAAATAATGTTTACTATGTAGGAAGTACTGATAAAAACAAATTGTTTAGCTGTTTCCATAACCCTGGTGTCAGAAATCAGCCTTTATAAATCCACAGAAGGAATCTGGAAAAGTTGTATGAAAAGCTGATAAAACCCAGCTTTATCCTCAGACTTGATGAGGAGGGCAAAGTTAATTTGGGCATTGGCAAATCCATGAAGCAAATCACAGCTGTAAGTTACCTGGCATTAAAGAAAATATGACTTAGCTTTTCTTATGACTCTTGTGTTTTCCCTAAGCACATGGAGTAACTGCATAAAAAAGGAATATGTGTCCCAGTTCATTATTTGGCAGCCAAATTGATTTTAAATTCATGTAAATTGAGATATGAAGAATAATAACAAAAAATATAAGGAAACCATTGCCTGATGGATGGCATGCCATAGAGCAGCTGCCTCTTATCACAGAAGAGATACCAGGAGCACAATCACATTAATATCTCTGTCAACAGCTAAACCTCACTAGCAAATGTGGTCAAATTTTAAAATCTGACCTTTAGGTACACAGTACTGTGCAATTAGCCTGCAATGGCACATGCAAATAAGAGAAAATATTTAATTATTCTGTACAATTAAATAATTGCAAATCTGCAGACCCAAACCCTGTACTTGCAATTGGATTCTCAGTTAAACATGGAAATGCAATTTTAGGGAAAAAACACATGAAAAGGTTTTTATTATCATTATGCCCCTCTAATCAGTTTTCTTTCTGTTCATTACTTCATGTACTCGAAGTATATTTCAGTCTACGGAGAGGCTGCCATAAAACCATGCTCCATCCTATTTCCTTTCTGCTGACAAAGGCCATCTGAAGTCTGTAGAGGAGAGGTAGAGAAAGGCAACACTGACTCATTCATTGAACATTTACTAGGAGTCTGATTAAGGCAAAGCATTTACATTTTCTCTAAATTATTGTTGGCAAAGCTGGTGATGTAATTTTGTACTTTATAAGCAGTAGTAATGGAAACTTCACTTTGATATTAAATTAGAATATGAGATCCTAAGGACTGAATACTTTCTGCAGTAAATTCTACATAAATCCTTTTAATTTATTTTGCTTTATTAATGATATCTATCTACCTCTTCCTTCTAATAGTGTATATTATTGCATCATATGTCACGTGAACAGCCTTGTATATACATCTTCAGACAAAATCTAAAGAGTAGCTAAAGAATAAATTCCTTAAAAAACTTTCCTCTTATTTATATTTATTTTAAAATATTAAATTTATTTCTTAATGGTTCATACTTACACATGGTTCAAAAATCATAATTACACAAAACGTATTCATAAGAAGTCTTGTGCTTACCCCGATCCATTATCCTAAATCTTTCAGCCCTCTCGTAGGTAAAAACTTTTAAAAATTTTGGAAATAATTTCAGAATTATAAAAGAGTTGTAAAAATATTACATTGAATACCTACATCCCCTCACCCAGTTTCCCTTATGTTAATATCTAACATAATCATGGAACATTTACCAAAACTGAGAAATTATGTGACATGTCTCCTTTGTCTCCTACACTCTATGACACTTATTTTATTTTATTTTTATTTATTGAAGTATCGTTGATTTACAATGTGTTAATTTCTGCTGAACAGAAAAGTAATTCAGTTATACATATATGTATATACTTTTTCATATTCTTTTCCACTATGGTTTATCACAGGATATTAACTATAGTTCCCTGTGCTTATACAGTAGGACCTTGTTGTTTATCCATTCTATATATAATAGTTTGCATCTGCTAATCCCAAACTCCCAGTCCATCCCTCCCCCACCCCTCTTCCCCCTTGGCAACCACAAGTCTGTTCTCTATGTCTGTAAGTCTATTTCTGTTCCGTAGATAAGTCCGTTTGTGTCATGTTTTAGATTCCACATGTAAGTGATATCACATGGTTTTTTTCTTTCTCTTTCTGACTTTCTTCACTTAGTATGATAATCTCTAAGTCCATCCATGTTGCTGCAAATGGCATTATTTTGTTCTTTTTTGTGACTGAGTAGTGGTACATTGCATATATGTACATCTTTTTTATCCATTCGTCTGTCGGTGGACATTCAAGTTGTTTCCATGTCTTGGCTATTGTAAATAGCGCTGTTATGAACATTGGTGTGCATGTATCTTTTCGAATTGTAGTTTTGTCTGGATATATGCCCAGGAGTGGGATTGCTGGATCATATGGCAACTCTATTTTTAGTTTTTTGAGGAACCTCCATACTGTTTTCATAGTGGTTGCGTCAATTGACATTCCCACCAACAATGTAAGGGGGTTTCCTTTTCTCCACACCCTCTTATGACAGTTTAAAAAAGTCCTTTCCTGCTAACTCTAATATCTGGATTGTGTATGGATTTACTTCTGCTGTCTTGATTTTCTAGTTATTATTACTTGTCACATTTTTATTACCTCTGTGCATGTATCATTTTTAAATTGCAATCAGATATTGTATATAAATGGACTCTAGAGGCCCCAAATGATATGATTTTGTCCAGAGAGCATTCACCCTTTCCTATGTTAGGCAGAATGCATGTAGAACTGACTACATTGACCGGTCAGACATCAAGCTGTGTCCAGGCTGATTTGCAACTAGACTCAGCCCGTCTGTGATGTATCCTCTTCTCTGGGCTTTGCCATCCTGGCCTTTTGATTGAGAGCCTGGAAGGTCTCTGTCTCTCTGCATCTTCAGTCTATGTCTAATGTAGGCCTCCTTCTCCCTAGAGAGAGTTTTTCTTCTAAGCACTCCAAAACTGGGGGATTTCAATTTGCCTGTTAGAATTTTCCTACCCACTTCCTTGGTCTCCTGTTTTGCTGCAACACATAGCAAATGTCCTCAAAGAAAACTGGCCATGCATTTGGGGCACTTCTAGATTCAAAATTGTCACACTGGTCCTAATGACTATGAAAAGCTTTGCTTCTCTTTTCCCAGTAGAATCCCTCTGCCTGGACCAAGTTTAATCCACAACCTGTGTCCAGAACCAGCAAATGCCTTAAGGAAATAAAACAGGCAGCAATCATCAGCTCCTCAAGGAAATACATTTCCTTCTCTGGGATTTTAGTTTGTCTAATTCTTCTTGCTTCCCCAGTTTTTCAGCCTTTCTAGTTGTTTCTTTCAGAATGTTGACCTGTCACGGTCTACATTTTATTCAGAAGCAGAACCCATTTCTCAGAAGTTATGAACTTGGAACGGATTCAAATTAGTTTCTACAAGATGATTGAAGCTTTAAAATGTAATCCTCAAAAGGTATTAATGATTGTGTTTTCAACAATGTGGAGAAAGCCTGTCTACAGTGAAATAGATGAAAAAAGTCAACACACAGACAAGAACCAACAGAAAAAGGAGAGTCGTGATGGTGTCCAGAGTGAGGATGGTTCCTAAGGCTTGGCTGCATTCCTTCCTGGTCCAGGGTGGCTGGTGGCTCAATTCCTCTCTTGATTTTTTTGTTTTGTTTTGGTTTGGTTTTTTTGCGGTATGTGGGCCTCTCACTGTGTGGCCTCTCCCATTGTGGAGCACAGGCTCCGGATGCACAGGCCCAGCGGCCATGGCCCATGGGCCCAGCCGCTCCACGGCGTGTGGGATCCTCCTGGACTGGGGCACAAACCCTCGTCCCCTGCATCGGCAGGCAGACCCCCAACCACTGTGCCGCCAGGGGAGCCCTCCTCTCTTAATTTTGAGGGGTCCAGCTCTCCTTGAAGCAAATTCTCTTTTGTTTTTAGGTATGATCAAATTGGTTTTCCATCACTTGTAATAAATGTCTGAGTTAATACTATACTTCATGCTATTAAATGTGTTAAGGACTTTCCTAGTGGTCCAGCGGATAAGACTTTGCCTTCGAATGCCGGGGGAGTGGGTTTTGATCCGCTGGTTGGGGAGCTAAGATCCCACATGCCTTGGGGACAAAAAACCAAACATAAAACAGAAGCAATATTGTAACAAATTCAATAAAGACTTTAAAAAAACAAATGTGTTAATACAAATAATAATATTATTGTCATTATTTTAGGTTTTTATTTTTTAAAGTTTACCTGGATTCTCCCAACTATTTTGCAATAATGATAACAGCTGTGACATTGTAATGCATTCAATATGTTTACCTGACATAATTCCTCATCCGTTTCTAAGATGATGCTTCTAATCTTCGGGGCCTTGGAAATCACATAGCTAAACATGTTAGAAGTGTATGTAAAGCAAGAAGAAGTAAGATCTGATGTAGAAAACAAACTTATGGTTACCAGGGGGGAAGGTAGGGAGGGATAATTTGGGAGATTGGGATTGACATATACACACACTTCTATATATAAAATAGATAACTAATGAGGGCCTACTGTAGAGCACAGGGAACTCTACTCAATACTCTGTAATAACCTATATGGGAAGAGAATCTGGAAAAGAATGGATATATGTATAACTGATTCATTTTGCTGTACACATTGTACATTACTAACACAACATTGTAAATCAACTATATTCCAATAAAAATTTTAAAAATAAAAAAATTTTTAAAATACAAATAAGATCTGAGTGGGGCTGGGAGGAACTCTTTCATGCATAAAGGGCAAAAATTTTAGTACATAGGAATCTAGATTCATTTTGTTTATATTCCTGGTTTTGGCAAGTTCTTAGTAGATGAACTTGCCAAACTGCTGATATCTGGTTGATAAGATGTCCTTTAAAGAACTTTGATCTGAATAATTTTCTTTCAAGGAAAAGCCCTCTTTTTTTTTTTTTTTTTTTTTGGTTAAGTCACTGACTGACCCACTGGTGGGAAAAATGTTAATTACATTCAACAGACTTAGCAGTTCAATTTTTTTAGTTTTTTTTTTTTTAACTGATATTTACATTAACATAGGTAAAAATGGAGAACAGGGAGTGTCACTGTATTTAACGTATTTCTTCCAAACAAATTGTAAAAGCTTTAATTTATTGTTTTTTATTTAATGCATATGTGTGTCAGGCTTAGGGGGAAGTGATTAAGGATGAGAAGACAGGGAAGGATAATGAAGAGGAGAAAAATAAAAAGGTAGATGAGATAGAAAAGAAAAAAAAGTGAACCCTGAAGGTAACTGAATGGGACCAGGAAAGGAAGTTAAACTGTTTGGGCTGTGAACTTTAGAATATGTGGTATGTGGTATGTGATCACCTAACCGTGCTACTTAGGAAGTGATGATTAACTGGCTAAACATAATCATGGTGCACAATTCTCTACCTGATTTTTACCGTTACCACCGCCCACCCCCCAGAAAAAAATGTATAGGCACCTAACCAAAGACTACTCTGGAGATTTAAATAGCTATCAGCATTGATGCCACTTCACAAGTGAGATGAAATAAAGCCACAGGCAGGATGGTTAAAAGGGCTGCCAGTGCTGAGTTGCCTGGCTGACTGGGTGTAGACCATTGATAAAGAGGAGGACCTTGAAATTAGAGAGGCTAGTTCTATCATTCTCCAGCTGTTGGCAGACTTACTTAAATTCTCTAAGCTTCAGCTTCCTCATCCAGAAAATGAAGATGATCATGACAACTGCTAGTGCTGTTATAGGAATTAAGTGAGAGAATGTACGTGGAACATGCAGGTTTAGTTAGCACACAGCCCTCAATAAAAGACAGTGCTTATTACTCGTTATTTACAGATGAAGAAGCAGTAAAATAGCTTGGCTTGGTTTTTTGCAAAACTGGAAAGAATCACACAGTGATGCAATTTTTCCTAGTCTGAAAATAAGGCAAAACCCAATTTCTATTGCTTCTTTCCTTAAGCCAATGGACAGTTTCACTATTAAATTCTTGGATTTCATTCTTTAGGAAAGACTTCATCCTGCACAGAACTGCCTGCTGGTGGCAGCAAGCTGTTCTCAACTTTGGTGGATTTGCTGGCATTGTTTTCCTATTCAGTGATTTCTTATTATTGCCAAAACCTGCTCTTTGTCAAAAAAAAAAAAAATCAGTGCTCTTCTCCCCCACGCAACCTTGCTTATGTTACTATAAGCTTTAGGTTAGAAATTATCTTCTAAAACCTAGGTCTTCAGTGAGGTAATACGTGACTGAGATCTAAGTTGGGAGGTGACTCTTTTTCTAGTTGGAACTGGGCTAGCTTTGAACCAGCAGTAACCTACCTTTGCTACCTGTGTAGCAAAGTGGCTGTTACTACAGACACAGGCATTAGAACATGTCTAAGTTATACATACGTGCTCTAATTTTTGTCTGCATTCTTCTTTAAATGCAGATATAGCTTATACAATATTTGTATTCATACACAAACATGTAGCAGAGTTACTAATTCTCAGGCATTAATTTATGCCAGCCTGGCACTTAGAGAATAAAGCACCCATTTTTATTATTTGGGTTAAAGACCCCTTGAGGAGCACACAACACATAAGTACAGTGACACGGATACCAAGTCAAAAGCCCAGTGTTGGGTCAATAATATGGAGAGGGATCTGAGCCTTAGAAGGTCTGGTAAACCCCAGAGGTTGTCTGCAAAAATTGTATATATACATCTGTATGTATGTAAATGTTCATTTATCGGAACATCTCCATAGTTTCAAGCCAGACATAAGTAAGAGGTAACTTTCATTACTACCAGTATTCTTCTTAAGGAATCGTTACTGGAAGAAATATAAGAGAAACCTAGAAACAGGCTACCACCATGCATGAGGATGTACAGAGCTCATGGTCATCTCCTGCTGCCCATTTCCTGGGTGGAAGTTAAAAAAAAAAAAAAAAGGCAAGCAAACAAAAAAGAACATGGCCATAGATAGAGGGAGCAGAATCTGCAAGAAGTAGCTTGCCAGATCCTCACACTTTGTGGTTAGGGACTGCTTGTGGATTTTTCAACTGGTGGGGATGGAGCGTGGAAGTTGCACTTTGCTTTATCAAAAGAGCAAAGCGACGAGAGCGTGAGTGTTCCAGGTTTTTTTTTTTTTTTTTCTTTCTGCAAAGCAAAGATAAAATTCACAAGGAAGTTCTTTGCTCCTGTGCCCTGAAGTTAAAGTCTCTTTCTGGGAGATGCAGGAAAGAGTGTAGGGATGCTGCAAGCGCACAGACCAGAGGGCTGGCTGGCTTCCAGCCAAGCAAGAGCTGAGCTGCAGCACGTTCTACCGGGTGTCTGTTGGGGCTGCGTGGAGGTGGAAGGGGCTTGTCTTCACTGCGTCGGGTCTCGTTAGCGCTGCGCTGCAACCCCGGAGGACCGCGCCTCGTGTTTTGCGGCAGCAGCGGCGGCATTTCCTTCTAGCATAGGCTCGGTCTCTTGGAGGGGCGATTCTTCTGTGGTCCCTCTGCAGTTCACCTTCTCAGGCTTCGTGTCTAATCACAGGCGTCGCTGCAGTTGCAGTGTTATCCCCCATCCCCAGTTTCTGCTGAAAGGCCACCCCGCTTGCTTGGAGCTGATGAGGGGAGCACATTAATTCGCAGTTTCAGTGACCGGTAGTCAAGCAGAAGCTCAGCACCCCACCTCGGTTCCCTCTTTGCCCCTCCAGCTGAGTCTGTGTCGGCTGAATTTCCTGCAGACTTGAAGGGACGTTGCCCAGCGCGGCTGCGGACTGCAGAGCGGCCAAGGGACCCTCCTCCGCAGGGGCGACCCTGGCAGAGGCGACTTTAAAGATTTCCTGGTCTCTGGAGTGTTTCACAAACATGCACTCATGTGCAACTATCTATATTTTATATGTTTTTAAGTGCAAAAAAAAAGTGAGTGAAACAAGGGAGCCAAGTTAATGAAGGACGGTTCTCCACTAAATTCTGCCAAAATCCCATTCGTGTGATGGCCGGGTGTGTTCACGCAAATTCTTAACCAAAGGAGGAAAAATCAAACTCCTCCCAGTGGTGGCAGATTGCACTCAGGGTCCGGGACTCGCGAAGCAGCGAAGGCGTGGCTGGAGAAAGCCACAGGTTCCCCACTTCGCTAAAGCCAAGCCCGAGGAGGAGCAATTAAATTGCAAAATGAAAGGCTGCTTGCAGCCTCCAGCATTCCTCTTTGCCTTCCTCTTCCCCGCATCCCTTCAGCAGTTCTCTCTAACCTTGCCCCGCTCCCCTAGGTAGCAGGAAAACAGTTTCCTGCCCGTTCCCCTCACGCCGCCTGCCCCCAGCACCCACACACACTTTTGCTCCATTCTGACTAACGCCTCCACCTAGTGGTTTAGGCTCGCCTGCTTCGCTTTCCTTTGCTGCGGTTTCTAAGAGAGCTCTGCAGTTTGCAAAATAAGTTAACTCGCCAGCGGCCTGATGTAGGTGGGTGGGGTGGAAGGATGGGCAGGACCCCTTAAGATGCGGTGCAAATGACGCTTAAATTTACCGGAGCGGTGCTGGGCGCTAGGGAAGGCAGGAGAGGCCAGAGAAGGTGGTGCCTTTATACCCAGCTTGGCTGCTGCAGCCCAGACTGCAGCCAGAGGACGATTTTGGAGAACTTTCACCTAAAGAAGTACCCTCACTCTCGAGACATGATTGTGTTTTATTTTCTTCATAACACTTAACGCTATATGAAAGTATGCTAATTATTTACTTGTTCATGTTATTATTGCATGCCTGCCTCTTCTAGAATGTAAACTGCTTGAAAACTGGGTCTGGGTCTACCCCACTGGCCTTTACAACCCAGGTGCCTAGAAGAATTCCCAGCATAGAGCAAGCACTAGATTTTTTGCCCGTCTGGTTGGCTTAGAGACGCGGGAATCAAGGGAACTGGGGTTAGGGTTGTGTCACCTTGGATAAAAAGCTCTTCTTTCAAAGGATCTCAATGACTCTTCTAAACTGAACGGGCCAGATAATCTCCGGCCCCAAACTGAATAATTCTCTTTAAAATGTGCTTACATTTATCCTGATAAGTGCAATCATAAGGTCATTTTTATTGAATGTACTCTAGCTGCCAAACACGGAGCTAGACGCTTGGAACTCGCAGTTGGGATCACTTAGCTCTCACGGCTGAAAATACGGTGTCCTTTCCTGGTACTTTTCTTTAAATGTTCTCTGACTTGTACTTCTACTCTACATGTGTTTCTGTTAGGGATGGAGGAGGAACGGGTACAGAGCACCTGCTCCGGGGTCATTGGACCTAGGTACTGGTGTTGCTTGGAGCCGCGTATGGGTGATACCCCGATGTATTTGTTGAAGCCGAAGGAGGCGCACGGATGGTGCTGGTGGTCGTGGTCCCAGAGCCCGTTTGTTTCTTGAATTCTGATGACCTCCTTTCTAGACGGGCTGTAGGAGCGAGCGCGCTCACTGCAAACTGTTTTCCTGAGACACTGAACTGCTGAGAGGCTGAAGTGGGAGGGTGGAGCGGACGGTTTAATTTCACAGTGTGCTTGTGTTTGTGATACTTGTACAGTTTTGCAGTTGTTTTTTTTTTCCTCTCTCTCATCTTTCCTGTCGACTCACAGTTAAAGGGGAGGGATTAAATGGAAAGCACAGATTCCTAAAATCAGATATGAAAAATTAGTTTGTATTGTACCGAGAGTTTATGACTTGAATCCCGAAGTATAAAATGCAGTATTGGCCATTTCCTTCTAAGGCGATATTACTGGCGCCTCCTTCTAACTTGGGTGTGGCCCTCAGGGCTGGATAAAATTCCAGAGTGGCGAGGTCAGAGACTGCGGCTGGCTCCACCTAGCGCTGGCCGGGCCTACTGGGGTCGGGGGGTGGGGTGGGGTGGGGGGGAACGGTACTTAGGAGCCTAGTAAGGGACCTAATAAGGAGCCTAGTGAGGCTGTGCACGTGCCCGCGGCTGAGGGTGCGAGTGTAACTGGAGGGGCGTGCAGCAAGCTCGGAAGAAGATAGAAGCATGGACAGGACGCCCTCAACCCCATTCCGGCCAGAACCGTGGCTCCCGGGTGTTCGGATTGGGAGAGGGGCCAGGGGATGGGACCTGGAGAAGACGGCGATAGGACCCGGCGGGAGCTTCCTTGGCGGGGAAGAGAACCGGGAGGGAGGATAGGAGGGAGGGAGAGAGAAAAAGGGAAGGTGATGGAGAGCCGGCGTTGGCACTCGCCGCGCGGCAAGAGTTGCACGGCTCCGGCGGACCGGACCTGGACTCTATAAAAGGAGCCCGACCGCTCCGCCACTCACACGCTCCTCCCGGACCGGCGTATGCCGCGTCCCTGCAGCTCCCCCAGACACCTGCCCCTTCCCCGCCCGCCGCGCCAGGTCCCCCAGACCCGTGCGCCCAGCGGCATGGCTCCGAGCGGCGCCCTTGGGACCGAGGTGGCGGCGGCGGCGCGGCGCGATCAGCCGCAGCCGCAGCCCCCGAGTCCCACCTCTTGCGGCCCCTTCTCCGCGGGGCAGCTCGCCGGAGTGGCCAGCGCGTGAAAAGAAGGGCGGGCAGAGCTCCGGCGCGAGGCGCGGCGCAGCGCGGCTCCCACATTTCACCCCGCCCAGCTTTGGCGACCGCGGCCGCCGCAGGAAAACTGCCCCAGCCTGGGGAGGAGGGCGGGAATGCAAGATCAGGACCCCTCAATGGCCTGCAAGATTTGGTCTCGACAGCTAGGAAACTCGTGCGGGCCGAGTCTGCAGATCCCGGAGCGCCCGGTTTAGGAGACGCTTAGCCCCGCGCAGTTGGGGTAAGACCTCCCACCTGGCCGATGCTCCCTCCTCAAACAGAACCACAGCCTCCTCCTCCAGACGCCCCGGTGGGAGCCGGAGCGCAGCGGGGCTCTGTGGACCAGCCCTTAACAACCCGGGGCTAAGACGGGGCGTAGAGAGGAACAGCCAGAGACGCGGCGGCAGCGACGGGCGCCCCGAAGTGCAGGGGACGCGCCCGCCGGCCTCGTCTGCCTCGCCCTTGACCTCTAGGTTCACCTGGGAACCTGGGTGGAGGAGTAATTGAGGAACCCACGGATCCGACTAGCCACCAGGGGACAAGACTCTGGTCCCTTCAGCGGTCCTTTCCTCGTCCTCGTCCGCTCCATGCCCGAGAGCTGCGCTTGGAAAGACATGGAGGAAGCGGGCGCTCAGTGTGCCCCGCCGCTGTCCGTGAGCTCCCAGACGGGGCTTTCGCAAGCCAACGTCTCTGCTGCTCCCTCCCACAACTGCAGCTCCGAGAGCTACATTTACCAGGACTCCATAGCCCTGCCCTGGAAAGTAGTACTGGTCGTGCTGCTGGCGCTCTTCACCTTGGCCACCACGCTCTCCAATGCGTTTGTGATCGCCACTGTGTACCGGACGCGGAAGCTGCATACCCCCGCCAACTACCTGATCGCCTCCCTGGCGGTCACCGACCTGCTGGTATCCATCCTGGTCATGCCCGTCAGCACCATGTACACGGTCACGGGCCGCTGGACGCTGGGCCAGGTGGTGTGCGACTTCTGGCTGTCATCGGACATCACCTGTTGCACTGCTTCCATCTTGCACCTCTGTGTCATCGCCCTGGACCGCTACTGGGCAATCACGGACGCCGTGGAGTACTCGGCTAAAAGGACTCCCAAGAGGGCGGCGGTCATGATCGCGCTCGTGTGGGTCTTCTCCATCTCCATCTCGCTGCCGCCCTTCTTCTGGCGTCAGGCCAAAGCCGAGGAGGAGGTGTCGAACTGCGTGGTGAACACGGATCACATCCTCTACACTGTCTACTCCACGGTGGGCGCTTTCTACTTCCCCACCCTGCTGCTCATCGCCCTCTATGGCCGCATCTACGTGGAAGCCCGCTCCCGGATTTTGAAACAGACGCCCAACAGAACCGGCAAGCGTCTGACCCGAGCCCAGCTGGTTACTGACTCGCCCGGGTCCACGTCTTCCGTCACCTCCATTAATTCGCGGGCTGCAGACTTACCCAGCGAATCGGGGTCTCCTGTGTACGTGAACCAAGTCAAAGTGCGAGTCTCCGACGCCCTGCTGGAGAAGAAGAAACTCATGGCCGCTAGGGAGCGCAAAGCCACCAAGACCCTGGGAATCATTTTGGGAGCGTTCATTGTGTGTTGGCTGCCCTTCTTCATCATCTCCCTGGTGATGCCTATCTGCAAGGATGCCTGCTGGTTCCACCTGGCCATCTTTGATTTCTTCACGTGGTTGGGCTATGTCAACTCCCTCATCAACCCCATCATCTATACCATGTCCAACGAGGACTTCAAACAAGCGCTCCATAAACTGATACGCTTTAAGTGCACAAGTTGACTTGTTAATTGCAGTGGGGTCGCCTAAGCGGCCTTTGGGGGACCATGTTGTGTCTGGTTCCACAGGTAGGTCGACTCTTTGACTGTTACTGGGTCGGAGTGAGGCTCTCTCTTGTGAGCAAGGGCAATGGATCCTGAGAAGCCAGGACAGCCCTGCGAGAGCTCTAAAGGAGAACTGTTCAAACAGCTGAGAAGGGGGCTCACTTTCTCCCCTCAAACCCCAGTTTCAGCACCGACCCTGCCACAGCCCATCGCAAGGGGGGTTGCAACTTTCAGAAAATCGATGACGGAAAAGGGATCCCTGCCCTGCTTTGGTATCATGGATGATGCCCCCTAGAACCAGAAGTACTTGTAGTTCTTGTCTGGAGCCTGTCTGAGACATGATCTACATACAGCCTGGTAGTACTTGAACTAGACACTAATACCCTGTGTTTGGGGGAGAACTTTGTGTTACAGCGTCATTTAAGAACAGTTACTTTGGCATCCTTCAGTCTTCATTCAGTTTTTGTTCATTTAAACTTGATTGGAGAAACTTGTGGATTTGGTGCTTCAAACCCTATGTGTGGCTTGAAGAGTTAACAGCAAAATTCTGATGTTAAGATCTCTATTTTTATTATAATTGAAACTATATGGGGTGGGGGGTGGATGGGGGCATTAAGCTGAAAACCAATGCCTATGATTGTTTGTTGTCTGCAGATCTCTAATTTTGTAATTCCTGTGTGGTGATTGTCAAACCTCATTCCTTAACAACTCAAACAAAATGTTACGTGTGCTAGTGCCAAAGTCTGCAGATTGCTTTTTCCTCCTAATTCCATGTACCTGTCATTTTACACAGTTAAATCCCCAGAAATGGGGGATATGATGGGTGACTCAACCCAAGCTGCTGCTATATTTCCTATTAACGCCACTGATGAAACTGATGGGTATAAGATATATAAGTTCCTTTGCAAGAAAAGTATTTTTAATCCCAATTGAGTGAGCTATGAAGGAGACAGATGAGATAGGAATGGTTCTTATACAATTAAGGAATGGGTGGCAACAGGAGGATGTATATTTTGACTTGTAAAAAATCTTAAATGCATGAGACTTTTTTCTGACAGTCATTTGCACGCTCCTTCCCATCTGTAATTCCTTTGTGTGCTAACATATAAAGTAACCAATAGAACTAGCTCCTTTCTCCAAAAATCTTCAAAATAGTAAAACCTCTAAAAACCATGTTAAAGATAAAAACCTGTTTCTTTTCCCTTGCTATTGAAGTTTGAGTAGGAACAAAGATTATTAGAAAATGACATGCAAGGACTTTCAAAAAGCTTAGAGAAGCTAACATTGAGCCTGTTTTCCTGTAACTCACGGAACCGAACCTCAGACTTACTGGGCAACCAGGGAACTAACAAGCTTTTGAACCTTGGAGATTTGTCATTGACCTGACACTTCAATGAAAATACATACTATCAGTAATACTTTAAATTTATCTTTTTTTTTTCAAATTCTAAAATTACTTAGTTGTTATCTCAAATTCACTCTGAGGACTCCCCACAGGGCAAGATCACACACTAATAGATGAAATATGCATGATATGAATAAAATGGAGTAGCCCCTAAGGATTACCTGCATGAAAAATGAATGTCTGTGGAACATTTATTATGCCAAAGAAGATTCACACTCCGTTCTTTAGAGAGATTTCTGCAGGTGATACCTTTTGTCTGCAGAAACAAGTTGTCTTTGTAAAATGGATTCACTCCCTGCTTGAAGCTCCCCAGTCCAGACTGTCAGACAGTAGATGTATTGAGCTGAAGTACACTGCTTCCCTGCTGTGCAGCCCTTTACTCTGGCATAATGACTCTTGAAAATATCCTATTCGAAGATTCACACGTAAACTAAGTACAAAAGAAGATTTTGATCAACATTGACACCTGTCACTGGAGTAAGAGAAAATTGTAGGCATTAGATAATCCTAAATTTCTGCTGTATCCCCACGTCTCTCTGTTCATTTTTTGTGACATTTCTCCCATGGAGAAATCTAGCTTACTACCGAGAAGACTGTGCACAGAGCGTGATATTTATTTTTATGTTATTAGTACGTTTGTGTTTTTGTCAAGGCTTTTTCTTGGGCCTTAGAAACAATTAAGCCAACTTCTAGGAGCCTAAGAGGGCAAAATTAATCGAAACCAATAGCCATTTACAAGTGATTTCTTTATAGGGCACCTGCAATGATTGTGTCCTCATATTAACAAACCATGGTCAATTTAGTCAAACGGGTTGTTTGCCACTTATAGATGACCTACCTAAATTTTTGCTTGACTATTTGGCTGAACTGACTGGATTGGGGTCATACTGTATGAAGTAGAAACTTGTAAACCCTTGTAGTTATAAGAGATCCAGACTTCTCATCCACCATTGCACATGATTATGCAAAGCGTATTTTTCATCCTAGGGGTATGTAGTTAAGACTGTTAAGCGCCTTTTCAGTTACTGCTGCCTATAGCATAGTATGGCTTTTTTTGCAGAACATTATATGGGAGATGGAAATATTTAACTGGCATAGAAATGAAAGTATATTTTCATTGGCTGTGGTAACAAATAACACTGCACTGCAGTGTTGACTGTACAAACTTTCACACAAATATATGAATGTGTGTTCATCCCCAAATACCAATATTGTCTTGTGTTTCTAGGAATTTTAGAGTTTCCTTTCTAAGAATGGACACTGCACCTATGAATGAACAGTTATTGACTTCAACACATTTTCTACAGACCAATCTTCTTCATTCTTCCTCTCTATTATCTTAGTATTACCTTCTTGCGTCAGGAAACCCTGAGTGGACTGTAATTCACTGAAGCAGCAAAAGCTCACATTATGTGTATTTGATGGAGTTAATGTGACTGCAAATTGCCTTTTCCACCTTTCAAAACATGTGTAATTCAAAATGAAGTTTAGGAAAATAATGAAATAAAAGTCCTTTTTTGTGTCCTAAAAAGCATTGGGTGGTAATTCTATTATTATGGAAAGACTGGTTCACTGGATTCTGGGTTGCAATTAGGAGTTTGAACCTTCAAGAGAGAAAAGTTGATGATAAATGATACTCTGGTGCAAGTACTGCCACAATTTGAGGGATTTAGTTTATATCCGGAGGAAGAATTTAAAAGGAATTAGACACAGTCTGCAAAGAGGGCAAGTCAGTTCCACTATCCCAGGGGTTTTCCAGATCACCATTCTTAGAAGGAATGTTTAGTCTCTAGGCTAGGGAATTAGATTCCAAGGCACTACATGGTGCTTGAAATACAGAAAAAGGAAAGGGAGGACCTGAGTTAGAAGCAGGCCTGGGGGAGACCTAAGAGGAGGAGACCAACCTATCTGAACACTGGAGAAGTAGACAGAAAACATAGCTTTTGGAATCAGAAAGTTCTAGGTTTGAGCTGCATTTAGAGCTTGTTATCGCTGTGTGGTTTGCGATTTGTTGCAAAGGCTTAGAGCCTATACATGTAAAGCGCTTATCAAGATTTCTAAGCTCTCAGCAGATGATACTTCCTCTTTAGCCATGATTTTGTCACGGCCTTCTTTGTGGGTGCAGGGCACTTGTAGCTGAGAAAACCTTGAGGGCTATTTGAGAAAGCTTGCACTGGGCAAGACCAAACTAGCCCAAATGGGAGAAACATGGCTAAGCTAGAAGCAACTGAGGCTTGGAGCCTTTCAGACTTACCCCCTGGGCTGGCGACACACAGCCAAGCGGCCAAAAGGGAGCAGAAGAGACGGTTTGCTGTGGTTCTGGTGGCCCAGAGGAAACTGCCGAATATTTCATTTCCTGTAGCGCCCTCTCTGTCTTTTTTTTTTTTTTTTTTAAAGGCTTCAAATGCTTGGCTTATTTATTTATTTATTTTTGGCTGTGTTGGGTCTTCGTTTCTGTGTGAGGGCTTTCTCTAGTTGCGGCGAGCGGGGGCCACTCTTCATCGCGGTGCGCGGCCCTCTCACTATCGCGGCCTCTGCTGTTGCGGAGCACAGGCTCCAGACGCGCAGGCTCAGTAGCTG
This sequence comes from Phocoena phocoena, assembly GCF_963924675.1. NCBI lineage: Eukaryota > Metazoa > Chordata > Mammalia > Artiodactyla > Phocoenidae > Phocoena > Phocoena phocoena. Next base: position 77,999,722 of record NC_089230.1, read on the forward strand.
TGGCGCACGGGTCTAGTTGCTCCGCGGCATGTGGGATCTTCCCAGACCAGAGCTCGAACCCGTGTCCCTTGCATTAGCAGGCGGATTCTCAACTACAGCGCCACCAGGGAAGCCCCTCTCAGTCATTTTAAAACTCTCTTTTCTCTTTATTGTCCAGAGATTTCCAGTTGTTTCCCAGACTCCAAAGGCCCTCACCGCTTCCACGTCTCTCCCCAGTGTCTCATTTTCCACTTCTCTGCTTTTTTCTTACCTACGGAAAGCCATGATAACCAAGGATAACGCGTTGATCTCATATGGTTCTTATTTTAGCCGTGCAGGGCTGATTAGGTAGCCGAGGGTTTTTATATTATATCAAAGGAAATTTTTGACCGAAACGAATGGGCGAAAGCTTTCAACTTGGGGCTTCTACTGGAGTTTTCAGATGAGAAGAGGCCAGTAGGAGAAGGGGGCGGGAAATGAGGCTTCCAAACCCTTTCTCAAAGCCTATGCTTGAACAGTCCACCAGGGGGCAGAGCGCCTCTGAATTGCGCAGAGGACGCAGGTGCTCACCGTTCATAATCTGACTCCCTCTTCCTGGACCCTGCAAATGGTATCAACTTCTCTAGACTCAGTGAACATGAAGCTCCATGAGCCAAGAGATAAGGGGTTTATCATTTATTCAAAATAGCAGCTTTTTCAGAACTGCACATTCAGGCAGAGGATCCCTAAAATAAATCTAAAGTTTTTCTTCATATTTGCAAACTTAGTTATTTTCTTATTCTTCTCTTATCCTGAAGTAATGCTAAAATCTTAGTGCTTTAAAACATTGTGACCTTTGATTAATGTGACACTGGGTGAAGTCAGACATTAGAATACACAGAATTTATATGCAAAATAGAGAAAACAAATTGTTAAACTCTTTCATCATTATGATTTTTCTCATCACTGTTTTCTTTTCAGAATTTCATTGGCTTGAAGTTAATATATCCATAGTTCAAAGGTAGAACACTGCCAGCTACCATTTAAAGAGAGGGTTGCTTCCCCCCCCCCCCGAAGTAATGTGTGTTATATGTCAGTTTTTCCCAGAAGGCAGACTTTCCAGTCTGTGTAATTTTGACATTTACTTTAAAAACAAGTGTTTATAAATGTGAGTAAAATCTTATATATCACAAAAATAAATTTCTGTGTTAGAAAAGGATCATATATAATGAGAAAATAAGTGAGGTTATATCATTGCCATTCTCCTTAACTGTTACTCCCTAGCATTTTTACTGTCCCCAATGGGGAGTTTTCTATGTGCCATTTCACACACCTGTCAGTTAAATTAGACTTTCAAAGTCAACATCCACATTTTAGGATTATACTAGGATTTTCAGTGCTCCCTGAGAGAGACCCAGTCCCTGGAGTTGGGCCAGCTGACAGAGAGATTGTCTTAACACCATTGCAAGTATAGTTTGTAAAAGAAAATGCCCATTTCTTCTTACATATTTGCACGTTTTTCAAAAGATAGGAGAAACGCTTTTCAAAACTGCAAACTGGAAATCTATGTAACAAGAATGATCTTATAATATTTCTTGTACCTAAAGTGAACAGATGGTGATATAAGGAGCCATTTATGGCAAATGCTTAAAAGAATCTACACATGGCTTGTTCAAATGATGCGTGAAGTCATGACTCACATCCTCCCTGACTCTGTAGGAACATTCCACACATTAGCCTCTGACTGGTCATCCCATGTTGGTATAATCAGTTGAAATTTCAGGCTATCTTTTGCTCGCAAGTGTGTTGATGGGACTGCAGTGATAGAGCAGCCTACAAAGGGTAGGTTACTTGGTCCAAAGGCTGTGGGTACTTTTTTTTTTTAAACATCTTTATTGGAGTATAATTGCTTTACAATGGTGTGTTAGTTTCTGCTTTATAACAAAGTGAATCAGCTATACATATATCCCCATATCTCCTCCCTCTTGCGCCTCCCTCCCTCCCACCCTCCCGATCCCACCCCTCTAGGTGGTCACAAAGCACCGAGCTGATCTCCCTGTGCTATGTGGCTTCTTCCTACTAGCTATCTGTTTTACATTTGATAGTGTATATATGTCCATGCCACCCTCTCACTTTGTCCCAGCTTACCCTTCCCCCTCCACGTGTCCTCAAGTCCATTCTCTAGTAGGTCTGTGTCTTTATTCCTTTATAAAATAAGGTTCTTCATGACCTTTTTTTTTTTTTAGATTCCATATATATGTGTTAGTATACTGTATTTGTTTTTCTCTTTCTGACTTACTTCACTCTTTATGACAGACTCTAGGTCCATCCACCTCACTACAAATAACTCAATTTTGTTTCTTTTTACGGCTGAGTAATATTCCATTGTATATATGTGCCACATCTTCTTTATCCATTCATCTGTTGATGGACACTTAGGTTGCTTCCACGTCCTGGCTATTGTAAATAGAGCTGCAATGAACATTGTGGTACGTGACTCTTTTCGAATATGGTTTTCTCAGGGTATATACCCAGTAGTGGGATTGCTGGGTCACATGGTAGTTCTATTTTTAGTTTTTTGAGGAACCTCCATACTGTTCTCCATAGTGTCTGTATCAATTCACATTCCCACCAACAGTGCAAGAGGGTTCCCTTTTCTCCACACCCTCTCCAGCATTTATTGTTTGTAGATTTTTTGATGATGGCCATTCTTACTGGTGTGAGATGATATCTCATTGTAGTTTTGATTTGCATTTCTCTAATGATTAATGATGTTGAGCATTCTTTCATGTGTTTGCCAGGGTACTTTTGTAAACACACCTGGTTGTCTCTTGTAAACTCATGTGCTAATCGAATTTGGGATAGTGTGTGTAGATCCACACCTCCCCCCTGTGATTCACCAGCCCATTCTTGGTCTGTTGAATACTCTCAGTGGGTTCAGCACCGGGCCGGTCTGTTTTTGTGGAGAAGCAGTTGTATGGTTCTTCATCTTTCTATCCTAGCCTTGCCCAACCTTAAGGTCCCAGAGTCCACTCTCTTTTCTCCTCTCTCTCAGAGACTTTCCAACAGAGTATAGCATGTTGGGATAATCACACATGGGGAGCTTGGAATCGGATGACATGAAGGTCCCCAACACTTTGGTAGATTTAAACTGCAAGCGTGAGTGTTCAAAATCAGAAAGACGAGTTTAAATGCATGTTTTGCAACCATGAGCAAGCTCCTCTGCGAATGTAATCATACGCACCTTTATGTTTGCAGGTAAAAATTAAATGGGATAATGCAATTGGTTCCAACCTTGACTGCATATTTGATTTATCAGGAGAGCTTAAAAAGACCTTTGCTCAGACCCTGTCTCAGACTAATTAAATTATGTTATCTGGAGTAGGGCCTGATAATCTTGTTTAAAAAATTCTCTCTGGGTAATTCTAATGTGTGACCAGGGTGAGATACACTGAGAATAATTATATGAAACTCTTAGAACAATGCTTGGCACACGCAGGATCCTTGGGTGTGAAAGGGGTCCCTGAATGCTATAGAAAGTCAAGTGGAATTGCTCTTTCATAGTTGTGCTTCTTGAAATTTAATGAGCCTGAGTCACCTGGGTTAAAATGCAGATTCTGATTCAGTAGGTCTATGGTGGGGCCTGAGATTATGCATTTCTGACAGGCTCTCAGGAAACACCAATGATGCTCCTCCATGGACCACACTCTGAGTATAACAGCTTAGTTATAGAGTATCTATCATTTCCTAAGGAGATATATATATATATATATATATATATATATATATATATATATATAATCTCCAAAACAAAAGCAACATAAAACTTGCAGATGAGAAAATGTGCTTTTTAATGTACAATACATTGTTTTCCTGACTTGTTTACATGGTATTCATGGCTCAGCTTCAGAAGATGTTGAATGCTTCCCCTTACATGCTCTTCCCCAGATGCTTCAAATCCTGTCTACCCTAAAACAAACAGCTTACTTCTGGATCTTGGTCAGCAAAGCATGACTCTCAGATTCAGTCCTTTGTTTTTACATCACTTCCAAATAAGGGCTTTGTCTTCTGTTTAAAAAAAAAAAAAAGAATTAATTAAAAATACAAAACAAATGATAAAACAACAAATAAAAGAAAGAAATAACAATTGTGAGCATATGGCAAATGGCATGATTTCCTTGTAATCTATTTCACTTAGTAAGCCCAGTTGGATTCCATCTGTTAACACACACAGACACGTACACACTTACATATTATGTAGAGTTCATCTTTTGTAAACACAAGTAACTATATAATCAAAGGTGAAAGCTCTGTGCTTTCCATCTATTATATTTTATTCTTATTATAGTTTAGAGACTTAATATCCTAGAGCAGTGATCTAGCAGCCTTTTGATTCCAGAGAAAACCCTTCCCCATGTTTTATTCCCAAAATACTTTGTGATTTTTTTTGTTTTCAGTGGCAGTAATTTAAACTGTTTGTGAGAAATATTTGTCAATTTCTTGGTACCCACCCATTCAACTAGAGACACTGTTGAGTTTCCTAAGCCTAGGCTGGGAACAAGAATCAAAGGATACTCCACAAAGGATCCTGTCTTTTGTTTATTTATTTATTTATTTATTTATTTATTTATTTCTTGAGTGTTTAAAATGAAACGAATAGTGTCAGTATCCAACCAGGTTTTCATTCTACATTACAGAACATAGTTCAAAGTCTTTCATCTCTTCCATGTGTAATCCTGATGCGTAGAGTTGGATTCCAGACATGTTGCTGGGAACTTAACTGCTTCACTTTAAAAGAGATTGGGGAGGAAGTAGCATTATTGAGGACTTACTCTGTGCCACATACTTTAAATAACCGCCCTCCCCCATTAGACCTTATGACACTATCGTGAATTGGGTATTATTTTTTTATGTTATCATCATCACAGTCATTATCATGAACGAGGTATTACAACAGTTTCATCCAGTTCTGTGATTTAGAGAATTATGGCAGCAGCCCCAGTTGAATAATTTGTATCATTATACTTGGAAAGGAGATGTAATATCAGGTCTGTTTCAGTTAGTCTTTAAGAAGAGCATTTTCTAAATGCTAATCTGAAACAGTAAAGTAGAATAGAACTTTAAGGGTTTATCTATAAGTTCAGTGTTGTGTCTAGGGAACACAGGTTTCCTTCTTGGTCTCCTCCCAAACTCTTGTCCCTCTCTGTCTGACTACAACCTTGACCATCCAGGGAACACATCATGGCCCCTGCCTCTTCCAAGGGAGTTGGTATAGATAAAAAGGTACATTTAAACTGCTGGATTTGGCAGTATTAAATATAAATGCTTTGGCTGTGATGAGTAATGCATGGCAGGAGATATTTCCCTTTTATGGAAAGTTACTGAGCGATATACATATGTCAAAAACTTGGGTACTTGAGACATATGCCTATTTTTACATGGAGTCAAATTTCTGAGTGAAAAGTAAATTCAGGCAAGTAACAGGATATTTTCAGGTATTAGGGTTGTTTTCTCATTATATAGATAAAAACTTTTAAATTAATGCTATTTTTTCTCTGTTTTTAAATTGTGTGTATTATTATCACAGCCCCTCTTTGCCAAGAGCTTTCCCTTTCGTTATTTTCCTCTCCCCTCTGTATCTTTCCCCAGAATTCTAAGACACTACCACTAACAACAAAAGCAGTAAATCTTGGAGACAAAAACTTATCAGTATTCACTAAACTGACATAAAACCAAAACACTTAGACTAGACATAAAAGAAAACATTTGCTTCCATCAAGGAGCAAACATTACAATAGTGAGTATGGGCTGTGGAATCTCCTCTGTTTTGGATAAAAGAGATATATAAATTGGAGAAAATTCTGCCCCCAATGCTTTTTGCCCTATGTCTTTGAGTATCATCACCCATTTTTAGTTGAAACAAAAAATACACAGCATACAAACTTTGGTAAATTTGGAATTAGAATCTAGACCTAGGCTGACCTTGGCTCCAATTCCAGATTTACCACTTGCCAGTTCTGTGACCTTTACCACACTGAGCATCCATTTCTTCACGTGTTAATGTGGACCAAATAGTGTCTTACCCACAGATTTGTGATGAGGATTAAGCAAACTGCCATGTGGCAGTGCTCAGTCCAGAGGGTGCTTAAAACATGGTAGCTGTTGATTGGATTCCCTCTGTTCAGACAGGATAAGCCAGGTGTCTATCCAGAGACCATGGAATTTTGAGTCAGAAAAACTGTTTAAGCTTCTGTTTTTTCTCCTTATTAGTATGCAATTTGGAACATGCTATTTAATCCCTGTAAATGTCAGTTTTCCTATACCTAAAATAGGGCTAATATGTCCCTCTTGAAAAGACTTTAAGATTGCATTATATAATAAGTGCAGACACCTGAGACAGTTCTTGGAGCAATGTGATTGCTCAGTAGAACTTAGTATTCTATTCTGTCAGCTTCCTTTCCTGTCTTTAGGAGCAAGGGTCTGATATTATATGCTATGCTTCCGTGTTCGTAACATCCCTTTTATTGTTTTTCTTTTTCCTGAAGAGGAAAAAATATTTTATTACAAGTTCTTCAAATGGAAGACTCTTTAAGCCTGATGCAATCAATCTAATAGACACTAGACATACAACAGCACATATAAGTTACATGTAAGATCTCGGGTCACTCAGACATCCAAGGAAGGAAGTTGCCAACATCTGTAGTTCTGCTGGAAACAGTGAATGTTTTGGACCATTCATCATTGTGATCCCTTTTATTGTTGAAAGTGAGAACTGTATAGACTTATGATTTGGAACCAGTTCTATTGATGCTATTGCAAATCAATCATATGCTGGGATTTAAGAGATTCTAGAAAACTTACCCTGTTTCCTGCCTGATGTTTATTAATTAAGGATTCATTTCCTTTGTTTTAAAATATAAATACTTCTTGAAGTTTTATTACATCCCATTAGCCATCAGTCCTTTACACCTTAATGTAAATGAGTTTCTGAGTGCTGTAGATTGTCGGAGCCCAGAACATTAAAATAATCTGATTTTTTGTTTGCAGTAAAGTAAAACTTACAGGATAACATGGCAACAGAGTAGCAGAAAATAATATCGGTAAAAATACACTGCAACTTATTAAGCTTTTATGTTGCATTATGCACAGTGCTTAGTGTCTATATATTATATCATTTAATCCTCAAAACAATCCTAGGAGGAGGTGTAATCTCAATCTAAATAATAGGAATTCGGTTGAGAGAGAGTAATCTGTTCAAAGTTAGATCAAATACACATTAGAATCAGAATTCTCTTGTGCTCTTAACCATTGCATACCTAAAGCTATCATATCCCAAGAGCATTCATGGAGAACGTTCAGCCACTTGCCATATATATATATTTTGGTACGCGTGTCTCTCACTGTTGTGGCCTCTCCCGTTGCAGAGCACAGGCTCCGGATGCACAGGCTCAGCGGCCATGGCTCACAGGCCCAGCCGCTCCGCGGCATGTGGGATCTTCCCGGACCGGGGCACGAACCCGTGTCCCCTGCATCGGCAGGTGGACTCTCAACCACTGAGCCACCAAGGGAGCCCTAAAATAATCTGATTTTTGAATATTAGGGGATAAGAAAGGACTGGTTTTGAGCTATAACTCAAATACTTCTAGATAGACGAGAAAGAGTAGCAGCATGTCACAAGCAGTCATGTGAGGGCCCCAGGGGAAGAGTGAAATTTAAGAGATTATTGAACACAAAACTTACCTTCTTTCTAGTTTTAGTTAACAGTATGGTTGCATTTTGTACTGTATATTTCTGTAAGGTTTTTGATTATTTTAGATACCATGAGCATTCAAGTTTGCCAGAAGAAAAGATAATCTGGGATGGTAAATATATCACTGTATTCAGCTAGAAAAACAGAACTGAGCACATATAAGCTGTCTTGCTGTGCTTCTTAATGTTCACTGTGGGTTTCTCCATAGTAAAGGTGGCTGGCTGGTGTGTATTTCTAAGGGGAAAGACTCTGGCAGACACATGGAGGGGGCTTTCCTGGCCTCATGTAGATGCAGCCCCAAGTACCACAAGTATCTACTGAGTAGCTATTTGTCCACAATAACCCAAACCACTGTCCGGAAGCAATGAAATAATTTTAAAGGTCACTTAGTCTGCATTTAATCAAGTCTGTTTTCATCTTTGACTCCTAGTGTTACTTGGTGATGTTCATAAAACACAGATATTTGCTATAGCAACTGCCACAGTCTAACACAGCAGGGCGAATGGACCGGCCAGATTATTTTCATTCACGAAGGAGTTCCCTCCCCTACCTTTAAGAAATGATACCTATGACCTATTTTAGATCAAAAGAAGGAACCGAAACAAGACAGGTAGGAGGGGCAAAGACAAGGTATAACCAAGATTCACACTTCCACAAACAAGAGGATAATCACAATTACAGAGATTCTCCCCAAAGAGTGAGGGGTATGAGCCCCACATCAGGGTCCCCAGCCCAGGGGTCCTGTACCAGGAGGACAAAACCCCAGAATGTCTGGCTTTGAAAGCCAGCAGGGCTTGCATGTAGGAGATCCAGAAGTCTGTAGGACACAGAGACTCCACTTTAAAGGGCAAACACAAAATCTCACATGTTCTGAGTTCCAGTGCAGAGGCAGCAATTTGAAAGAAGCCTGGGTCAGATACATCTGTTGATCTTGGACAGGAAGGAAGCCACTGGGATACCCCCTGGAGACATAGATGCTGACAGCAGCAATTTTTAGGGTACTCATTCTACCACAAGGACACTCCATTTCAGTGTCCTTTCTCTAGCTGGTTAGTACCAGGGGCTTACCTTCCTACCAGCAAGCCAACAAGAGTCCTGGGAAACCTGGGCCAAGCAGCCAGTCTTGCTAGAACCTGGACCCATCCTCCGGCAGGCTGGCATCAGCTCCAGGACCCACCAGTCCTCCAGGAAGCTGCCTCAGGACACAATCCTGCCTGCCAGTGGGCTGACAGCAGCTCCAGCCCTCGCCCTCCACCCCCAGGCCCTTTACCAGCCATGCCAGGACACAGGCCCACCTGCTAGTGGGTCAGCAGCCACTGAATGAGGCAGGGCCTGGCAGCCAACTAGCCAAGGGCCAGCCCCACCTACCAGCACATGCATAGTCGTTGGCTCTGCCACTATAGAAAGGTGCATACAGTCCACATAGAGGGAACCCCTAGAGCATATAACTCTAGTGGCCAGAGGGAAGTGAGCTGCTGGGCCCATAGGACATCTCCTACATAAGGTCACTTCTCCAAGATTAGGAAATGTAACCTATCTACCAAATACAGAGAAATAAACACAGAGAATTACAGAAAATGAGGTGGGAGAAGAATATGTTCCAAACAAAAGAACAAGACAAAACTTCAGAAGAACTAAGCAAAGTGGAGCTAAGCAACCTGTCCAATAAAGAGTTCAAGGGGGCTTCCCTGGTGGCGCAGTGGTTGGGAATCTGCCTGCCAATGCAGGGGATGCGGGTTCGAGCCCTGGTCTGGGAAGATCCCACATGCCGCGGAGCAACTGGGCCCGTGAGCCACAATTACTGAGCCTGCGCGTCTGGAGCCTGTGCTCCGCAACAAGAGAGGCTGCGATAGTGAGAGGTCCGCGCACCGCGATGAAGAGTGGCCCCCGCTTGCCACAACTAGAGAAAGCCCTCGCACAGAAACAAAGACCCAACACAGCCATAAATAAATTAATTAATTTAAAAAAAAAAAAAAAAAAAGAGTTCAAGGTAATGATCATAAAGATGCACAGTGAACTCAGGGAAGAATTGATGAACACAGTGAAAAGTTTAACAAAGATTTAGAAACTATAGAGAAGAACCATACAGAGCTGAGGAATACATTAACTGAAATAAAAAGTACACTAGAAGGCATCAACAGTAAATTAGATGATGCAGAGGAATGGGTCAGTAAACTAGAAGACAGAGTAGTGGAAACCACCCAAGCAGAAAAGGAAAAAGACTTTTTAAAAAATGAAGATAATTTTAGAGACTTGGGGGACAATATCAAGTGTACTAACATTCACATTCTAGATGTCCCAGTAGAAGAGAGAGAGAAAGAGGTGGAGAACTTATTGGAAGAAATAATAGTTGAAAACATCCATAATCTGAGAAAAGAAACAGACATCCAGGCCTGAGAAGAACAGAGAGTCCCAAGCAAGATGAACCCAAAGAGTCCACACCGAGCTACATTATAAATAAAACGGCAAAAATTAAAGATAAAGGGAGAATTCTCAAAGGATTGAGAGAAAAGCAGCTAGTTAAGTACAAGGGAATTCCCATAAGACAGTCAGCAAACTCTTAAGGAGAAATTCTGCATGCCAGAATGGTGTGGCACAAAATATTGAAAGTGGTAAAAGAAAAAAACCCTACAAACAAGAATATTCTATCCAGCAAGGCTGTCATTCAGATTGGAAATACAGATAAATAATTTTACACACAAACAAAATACACAAGAGTTCAGCACCACTAAGCTGGCATTATAAGAAATGTTCAAAGAATTTCTCTAAGCTGAAAAGAAAAGACCACAACTAGAAATACAAAAATTACAAAAACACGATCTCATAGGTAAAGGCAAACATACAGTAAATGTAGTAGATCCACAACTCATAAAGCTAATAGGGAGGTTATAAGACAAAAATAGTAAACTCATCTATATACACAATAACTAAAGGGATACACCAAACAGAAAATGTAAAATATGATGTTGAAAACATTGAACATGGGGAGAGTAAGTATGAAGGGTAGTTAGAATGTTTTTGAACTTAAGGGACCATTAACTTAAAATAATCACATATATACACAGGTTATTATATATGAACCTCATGGTAACCACCAACCAAAGCTATATAACAAAACTAGATAACAACAACACAACAGAAAGAAAGGAATCCAAACGTAAGACTAACTATAGTCATCAAATCACAAGGGGAGCGAGCAGGGGAGAGAGCAGAAGAAGAAGAAAGGAACAAAGAATAACTCCAAAATCAAGCAGAAAACAACGAACAAAATGACAATAAGTACATACCTATCAATAATTACCTTAAATGTAAATGAACTAATGCTCCAAGCAAAAGACATGGAGTGGCTGAGTGGATAAAAAATCAAGACTGATATATATGCTGCCTACAAGAGGCTCACTGCAGATCTAAAGACACACACAGACTGAAAGTGAGAATATGGAAAATGTATTCCATGCAAATAGAAATGAAAAGAAATCTGGGGTAGTGATACTTATATCAGATAAAATAGACTTTATTTATTTATTTTCAAGATTAGAACACTTGTTTTACTGGGAAAAGTTCATACTGAAAACTACAATTACTCACTCTTACAACTTATAAAATAATAATTTGATATATAAAATGAATTGTTTTCATTATGTAAGTACAAAGGGTAAAAAAAATCCATATGGTGTATCATATATTTGCCATTCAGATAAACCTCAGATCCCTGAATTCTCCTGTTGTATGTTTTGCATCAGATTTTAAAAATCTCTTTGTCAAGGAAAACCAGGTTTTTAACTAGATTAAGTTTTTGCTTATAGCTGCAATCTATTAGAAGCTGTGTCTATATGATTAGAGCCCAGTCAAAACTAAGATAAAAAACTCAAGCCATTTCTTCTCTTTAGCCTTTTTTAATGTTACTTTTTTGTTATAGGAACCAACCGCTGATGCTTTACTGAACAGCCTAATCCTATCCATCAGTCATGACCAGTCCATCTTTCAGTCTCATCTATTCTGGTACTAAATACACACATACACACACACACACACACACACACACACACACACACACACAAAACAGTACAGATTTATTAGTATAGCATTTTCCCACACTCCAACCCTATAAACCACTTTAAATGAGAAAATTTTATCTTAAAATTTTACTACTTAAGGAGGCCTTGCTACTGCAACAGGCTATGGCCATGAAAAAATACTTTCCTCAATGCCATATCAAGTTAACATGAAGCTTAGAAAGAACTCACTTGTTAAGGTTATTAATTAGAAATTCTCACAAATAATACATATTTAAGAAATATTTTTGCTTTAAATAGCTGGAGGCTTAAAAAATATTTATTTATTGTACTTCTTTTAGAATATTGGGTCAGTAACAATTTTTACTAATATCTCCCTCTTTTCCTTAGTGCTTAATAGACCTAGTCCATTCCATCCGGGAAAAACAAAAACTTGATTAGGTTACTCAAATTGCTGAAGCCTTCTTATTATTACCTTATAAAGTGGTATTTTTAATATTCACATTCTTTTACAAATGCAGTATAAATGGCATAGATAGTTATAAGAAAATATTGGCATCTTATAGATAATTAGTTAAAAGAGTAAGTCTTGTTTAACTCTACAAGACACATGTAAAATATGAATATAAAACTATAACACCATTTAAGAAACATTTTCTCCCAAATTATTTTAGCACTTTGCCTAGTTTAACTCTATGAACATTGCCATAAAAATAAGTTCAAATTATTCTGAGGAAAACAGTTTCTTTGTAGTCCATCTCAGTAGCAGTGATTTTCTTCTGCTCATTTCCCAACTTAGGTGGATGTGTACAAATACCTGGGCTTGTCATTTCCCTGAAGGCCATCTTCATAGTTGGGAAGGAAACAGAAGAAAGCACAGCCATCAGGATAATTGTGACTGCCCATCTGAAGACTTAGGCCCAGTTATAGATGTAGTGACAGGAGGGTTGGTATGAGGTTGAAAGTCTAGGTGTACTTCATATGGTAAATTACAAGGGAGATGATCTGGAACACAGCAGCCAGGGCCAGGAAGCCACCATTCAGTCTCAGAAGGACAAGCATTTGGGATCCACAGAGGGCAAAGAAGGAGAGGATGAAACAGATCACCAGGATGATAAAGCTACAGAAGGGCTTGGTGGCAGCTCCCCTTCCTCACATGTACGTCATGACGATCTGGCAGCCATCCTTGTAAGTCCTGCTGTAGCCACCCTTGTGAAAATATCACCATCACAGTGAGAACGTGTGGATATTGTCACTCGACTTAAGCCAGCTGTGGCTGGCCATCACGATGATGTCAGAGGTGATGGTGCTTAGCAGAAGCAGGTGCTGGCTAGGCTGCAGGACAGCATCATGTCAGTGCCAGTGTGGAGGAAAGGAGTACATGGGGATCAGACACCACTGGAGAGTGGCCCATGAGTGTGGGCAGCACAACAAAAAGGCCAGAATAGACTTTAAAACAAAGTCTGTAACAAGAGACAAAGAAGGACATCACATAATGATAAAGGGATCAATCCAACAAGAAAATATAACAATTGTAAATATATATGTACCCAACATAGAAGCACATAAAGCAAATATTAACAAACATAAAGGGAGAAATTGAAAGTAACAGAATAATTGTAAGAGACTTTAACTCTCACATACATCAATGGACAGATCATCCAGATAAAAATACAATAAGGATATATTGGCCTTAAATGACACATTAGATCAGATGGAATATATATAGAGTGTATATATATATATATATATATATATATATATATAAAACATTCCATTCCAAAACAGCAGAATACACATTCTTTTCAAATGCACATAGGGCATTCTCTGGGATAGATCACATGATAGGCCACAAAACATATCTCAGTAAATTTAAGAAGACTGAAATCATAGCAAGCATCCTTTTTGACTGCAAGTGCATAAGACCAGATATCAACTACAAAAAAAAGTGGAAAAAACAAACATGTGGAATCCAAAAATTTGCTACTAAGCAACCAGTGGGGTCATTGAAAAGTCAAAGAGAAAATAAAGAAATACCTTGAGTGAAATAAAAATGGAAACACAACATTCCAAAATGTATGGGATTTAGCAAAAGCAGTTCAAAGAGGAAAATTAGAGCAAAACAAGCCTACCTCAAGAAATAAGAAAAATCTTAAATAAGTGACTTAACCTTACACCGAAAAAAACAAGGAAGAACAAAAAAACCCCAAAGTTAATAGAAGGAAGGAAATTATATTGATCAGAGTAGAAATAGAGACTAAATAAACAGGAGAAAGGATCAATGAAACTAAGAGGTGGTTCTTTGAAAAGATGAACAAAGTTAATAAAGCTTTAGACCAACTAATTAAAAAAAGAGGACCCAAATAAATAAAGTCAGAAATGAGAGAGAAGTTACAACTGACACCACAGAAATGCAAAGGATCAAAGATACTACTACGAACAATTCTATGCCTACAAATTGTAACAACTAGAAAAATAGATGAATTCCTGGAAACATACAATCTCCCAAGACTGAATTAAGAAGAAATAAAGAATATGAATAGAATGATTACCAGTAGTGACATTGAATCAGTAATCAAAAAACTCCTAACAAACAAAAGTTCAGGAACAGAGGGCTTCATAGGTAAATTCTATCAAACATTTAAAGAAGAGTTAACACTTATCCTTATCAAACTTTTCCAGAAAATTGAAGAGGAAGAATCACCTCCAAACTCATTCTATAAGACCAGCATCACCCTGATAATGAAACCAGATAAAGACACCACACACACACAAAAAAAAATACAGGCCAATATCACTGATGAATATAAATGCAAAAATCCTCAACAAAATATTAGCAAACCAAATTTAACAACACATGAAAAAGCTCATACACCATGATCAAGTGGGATTTATCTCAGCGATCCAAGGATAATTCAATATCCACAAATCAATCAATTCAGTACACCACATTAACAAAAGGAAGGATAAAAATCGCATGATCATCTCAATAGATGCAGAAAAAGCTTTTGGCAGAATTCAACATCCATTTATAATAAAAATCTCAAAAAAGTGGGTAGTAAGGGAACATACTTCAATATAGTAAAGGCCACATACGACTAACCCACAGCCAACATCATGCTCAATGGTGAAAAGCTGAAACCATTTTCTCTAAGATCAGGAATAAGAAAAGGCTGCCCATTCTCACCACTTGTTTTCAACATAGTACTGGATATTCTAGCCACAGTAATCAAACAAGAAAAAAAAATGTAAGAAATCCAAATTGGAAAGGAATACATAAAATGTCACTGTTTGCAGATGATATGATACTATATATAGAAATCTTAAAGGCACCAACAAAAAACTATTAGAAACAATAAATATTTCAGTAAAGTTTCAGGATACAAAATTAATATACAGAAATTGATTTTATATATATATATATTTTTGGTTATATTTCTTTACAGTAACAATGAATTAGCAGAAAGAGAAATTAAGAAAACAATCCCATTTATAATTGCATCAAAAGAATAAAATACCTAAGAGTAAATTTAACCAGGGAGGTGAGAGACCTGTGCTTTGAAAACCATAAGATGTCAAAACAAATTGAAATTGACACAAACATATGGAAACATATACCATGCTCATGAATTGGAAGAATTAATATTATTAAAAAGGGGCATTGGCAATCTACAGATTCAATACAATCCCTATCATAATACCAATGACTTTTTTCAAAGAACTAGAATAAATAATTCTAAAATTTGTATGGGAACACAAAAGATCCTGAATGGCCAAAACAATCTTGAGAAAGAAGAACAAAACTAGAGGTACCCTGCTCCCTGATTTCAAACTATACTCCAAAGCTACAGTAATTAAAACAGTATGGTGCTGGCACAAAACAAACACATAAATTAATGGAACATATTAAAGAGACCAGAAATAAACCCACACATATATGGGCAATTAATCTATGGCAAAGAATGCAAGAATACACAATGGGGAAAAGACAGGCTCTTATATAAATGGTGTTGGGAAAACTAGGCAGCTACATGCAAATGAATCAAACTGGACTACTTTCTCACACTATATGCAAAAATAAACTATAAATGGACTAACAACTAAAATGTAAGACCTAAATCCATAAAACTCCCAGAAGAAAACATTGGCAGTATGCTCTTTGATATTTATCTTAGCAATAGTTTTTTGGATATGTCTCTTCTGGTAAGGGAAACAAAAACAAAAATACATAAATAGTTTTCATCAAGCTAAAAAACATTTGCACAGCAAAGGAAATTATCAACAAAACAACAAGGGCACTGACTGAATGGAAGAAGATATTAACAAGTGATATATCTGATAAGGGATTAATATCCAAAATATACAAAGAACACTTACAACTCAATATCAAAAAATCAGGGGCTTCCCTGGTGGCGCAGTGCTTGAGAGTCCATCTGCCGATGCAGGGGACACAGGTTCGTGCCCCGGTCTGGGAAGATCGCACATGCCACGGAGTGGCTGCGCCCGTGAGCCATGGCCTCTGAGCCTGCGCGTCCGGAGCCTGTGCTCCACAATGGGAGAGGCCACAACAGTGAGAGGCCCGCGTACCGAAAAAAAAAAAAATCAAACAACCCCGTTAAAAAACAGGCTGAGATGCAAGAGGGAAGAGATGGGGAACATATGTATAACTGATTCACTTTGTTATAAAGCAGAAAGTAACACACCATTGTAAAGCAATTGTACTCCAATAAAGATGAAAAAAAGGCTGAGGACCCAAAGAGACATTCTTACTAGGAAGACATACAGATGGCCAACAGGCAAATGAAAAGATGCTCAACATTACTTATCATCAGGGAAATGCAAATCAAAGTCACAATGAACTACAACCTCACAAAAAGACATCAGATGATTAACAGCAAAAAGATAAGAAATAACAAGTATTGGTAAAGGTGTGGAGAAAAGAGTACCCTTGTGCACCGTTAATCGAAATGTAAATTGGTACAGACACAATGGGAAACAGTATGGAGGTTACTGAAAAAAGTAAAAGTAAAACTACCATACAATCCAGCAATTCCACTTTTGGGTATCTTTCTGAAGAAAACAAAAACACTAATTTGAGAAGATATATTCACCAGTATGTTCATTGCAGCATTATTTACAACAGTCAAGATATGGAAGCAACCTGTGTCCATTGATAAAGAAGAGGTTGTGTGTGTGCGTGTGTGTGTGCATGTATAGGTATATGGATATACAAATATATTAACATTTTTTATTAGATTCTTTACGGGGCTCCCCAGAAAGTTAAGAATAATTGTTAGCAGAGCAAGAAAATGTAGGGTTATTGAAAAATGTGGTTGAAATGCTAAACCCCTCCTCTTCCTCATTCTTTAAGTCCCGGTCACCTTTGAGAATCTTTTCAGATTCTTCCAAATGGAGGTATTTGTCTTGCATTTATGCTGTGTTTGCAGTCTTTCTACCACATGCTGTGTGGATGGTAATGCTGCAGGTGTACAGATGGGTTTTCGGGAGTGTTCAACAGTATCTTAAGAGAATATAAGGTGAACTTGGCCCGCACATTCTTCCTTTCTTAGAGGTTTTTGTGTTCTTCACCATTGCATTCCAGAGCCTGGCACAGTGCTTTGCATTTTGTAGGAACTACTTAAGTGCTCAGTAAATGAATGCATGAAGAATGAATGAATGAATGTTTCACCTTGCAGGATAATGCTTAGTAAAATATTTTTCAACCACATAGTTTTGTAAAAGTCTTTTAGTTAAAAGTGTACAAGTGAAAGAAAAATGTGTTACCTTAAAAGAGAAACTGCCTCTCTGTTCTTAACAAACTACTGCAAGATGCTGAATCATCAAAAAAGGCTAAGTGATATTACTTACTCAGGATGAAAAGTGCACTAATACATTCTAAGAAGATTTTCAACAGGAAAGTTCACAATTAAAGGTCATGGTACTTTAAGAGCCAAATAACGTCTCAGCACCAGAAAGCAAAGTTAAATGGGCAACCTCATTTTCTATGCTTTCTGCACAATTGTACTTCCATTGTCATTAATGTTTTAAATACAAATTTCCATACACTGGTCCTTCATGGGATTACATTTTCCTTCTAGAAATGCCTACTGTACTTTTGCACAGGATGGTGAAGGAAGATTTTTCTGAAGGGATGAGGTTATGATGAACTAAATGAGTCTTATGGAAGGAAGCTTAAAGCAGGAGGGAAGCTGGCAGGAGCTAGGGTGGGAAGGCCATGCCCCCCAGAAGGAAGGCATTGTTCTGGCTCTTGTGTCCTTCCCACTGAGTCCCTGCTATTCAGTGGGAATTGTGGTGAGGAAGAGCCTGGTGGGAATCCTGGCTGCAACCATGTGGGTTGGCAGTTCATAGGTCCAGAGGTAGAGACAGTAGACTTTTATGGGCATAAGACCTCAGTCTGGCCCACAAGATAAAGGGTTCTGATCCCTGTTCTATGTAATAAAGCCCTTACATCCTTTCAGACAAACATAACTAGCCCAAGTATCTCCCTTTACTCATTTGCAAAATAAACAATTCTTCAATTAGAATACAAAATCATTTTTTTTTTGTTAGGTACATTTATGTCAACAAAGGCCAAGCTTTCATGTAAGGTTAGGATAATTTTTTTCAAGTAATTTAGGCATTAATATAATAACAACAGATTTTGATAGCCTGAATAACTAAATTTGCAGTTTGCATTGATTGAATTCACTGGATAAGTGCACATTTCTCTTCTTTCTCCTCTCATGGACCCTCAGCAGAGTCTTTGAACAAATGTTAAATGATGGAAACCTTTTGTTTATTGTGTAATTCAATAGCCCACCATTAGAGCTGCTCATTAGGAGGTTGTAAGATGCAGTGACAAGGAAAATTACAACTTTCTTGTGCTGACTGGCACAAACAGTGGAATTAATTCCTGTTGTCCCTCAGTCATACAGAAGTATGAAGTTGCCATGCAAGGATCAAACTGAAGATTTTTTTAGGGGAAAACAATAGAAAAGGGGAAAAAGAGAAAGATTGTGACAGAAGATTACGTTTATTGTGACAAGCTTTATCGCTCCAATATCAAGTTCGCTCCTTGGGGCTGAGTGAAGAGAAGAAAGAAGTACAGAGGCAAGAACCAATAAGAAAAGCCGTGTGATGGGAGCAGCAATATTTCCAATCATTTATCATTGACACTCCCAAATGAGTGTTTGGGAATTAAATTATCTTGTCATTTCCCTAAGGATTGAAGTCATGAGTAATGAAAAAAGAAATCAAACTCACACCCTCTTCTCTGTAAAATCAGCCTGTTATTCAAGCAAGTGAAGTCCATATCACGGCTGGTTCTAAATACAGGATTGTTTCATTACTTCTTAAACTCCCTGTCACGTATATCGGTTCTTGCTGAAAACATCAGATAAGATTGCTATCTGGTTTTGAATACTGCTCTGTGTAAATAATATGCTTGCCATTTCTAAACACGTGGGGACCCCAATAAAGAATTTTATTTGATAAATAATGGATTTATTTTTACACCAAGAGACATTTTTTCTTTTGGAATTGTGGATATATAAAAATCTCGATTCCTCCATTCCATTCCAAGTGCCAGCATTTATTCAGAACATAGTGAGGCACTATGCTGATGGTTTTACATGCATCATCTCACTGAATCTTCTTAAGGATATTTAGGTGGTATTGCTATGCTCTTTGACAGTCCCATCTCCAGCTGTACCTTCTCAATGTACCTGACGCCCAGACGTATTAAATGTCCTAGTCCTTGAAATACACATATCATTTCCCGGCTTCATATATTTGCTACTCCCTCTTGCTATTGGACCTGGGAATGTCTACTTATATTCCAAGATGCAGCTCAAACTGCAATTCTTCTGTTTGATGCTCCTAGGCTGAACTGGTTACTGATTCCCTTTGCTCTCCTAACAACTTACAAAAGCCTCTGGTTCCATTATATTGTATTTTTACTTATATGTCTATATCTTGAAGTGGATTTAACACTTTTAAGGACGTGGATTTTTATTTATTTATCTTTATAACTCCATGGCCTTAGCAGAGGTTCTGACCTATAAAAGATACTCTATAAATGTTTAGTAAATTGTTAAATAGTTGCAGTTAGTTTCATTGATTTATTAATGCCCTTGCATTAGCATCTAAATTTATCCTGAAAAGTGACACTTTTTTTTGTTTCCATATTATTCTTAATTATACTTGAATATTTTTCTGTGTTTCTGGAAAAAAGTTTTTGCTTGTGCACATGAAGGAGGAATTATATAACAAACGAATTAAAAAAGTACGTGCTCTTTTTAGGTGGACACTTACTCTTCACAATGCCCCATTTCCACAAAGACTTGATGAGAATTTCCAGATTTAAAGTAATTCACAGAATCAAAATGAGAAGCTGCGTGATATGCTGGAAAAAACATAGAATTTAGAACTCAGAGATATGACTTTGAGTCATAAAATTTCCCCCTGATCAAATGGGTAACTTTGGGGAACCCAGTTATTTTTAGCATCCGTTTACTTACAGAATCATTGTGAGGTTTAAGTAGAAGGACTTACTGAGTTATTGCTTTTCCAGATACTGGGTACACAGAATTGAATCAAACTGTCCAATCCCTGTCCTTATGGAGCTGACATTCCTGAGAGGGACTGAGACAATAACCAAGTACATATAAAACAGGCAGTGGTGATAGTGCTGGGAAGAAAACTGTGAGTGATACACAGTGGTGTGCTCTTTTAGTGAGGAGTACCAAGGGAGGCCTCTTTAATAAGGGGACATTTGAGCAGAAAGGGTAGAGGAGTGAGAGCGTGGGCCAAACTGGTATGGGTGAAAGTTGACCAGGCCAGAGGGGTCAGCTGTTATCATTCTTTGAATACTTGCTTTGAATGTCCCCAAACTTGGAAGACATGCTAGTGATGACAGTGGTCTCAGTGGAAGAAAGTGTGTACAGAGGGAGACTCTGCTCCCAGACGCGTTCCCTCTTCAGAGCACCCTTCCTGTAGACCCTCTGGCCTCACTGAGTTGCTGCCATTGAAATTCAAGACATTTGCCTTTCCCCAATAATGATAGATTGTCCAATTGCTAACACATTTGTGTGTTCCCATGTGTACTTAAAAAAAACAACAACATGAATTTAGAGCTCTTAAATTTGCTTTCATAGTTTCTTAAAGTCTGTTCCTTTCTCCTGTAAACATTGGCTAAACTGATCACTGCTTTGTATGTATACTGAAAGAAGCAACGAGAAAAGTAAATGCATAGACAGCTAATATTAAAATTAGCTTTGGGAACTCCCTGGCGGTCCAGTGGTTAAGACGCTGTGCTTTCACTGCGGAGGGCATGGTTTCAGTCCCTCGTCAGGGAGCTCATACCCCACAAGCCCTGTGGTGTGGCTAAATAAATAAAATTAGCTTTGATACGTAAAGCTTAGATACCTAGAAAAATGGCCCTTTAACTTAGCAGGTAATTGCAGTTTTGAATGTGAATAACCTCAGAGTATCTTTAATATTTTATTGGCCTAAGTTACCAACTTTCACTTTTCTCTGTTGTAGCAGATAAAAAAGCAGAGATTTCCATCACAGCAGCACTATGCACATTGACATTTATTGATTTCCATTAGTATCTGAGGTGGCTGGCATTTTACTTTTATATGCTGCATTAATAAATTGTGCTTAGAGGCTGCCTGTGCATTTTTTATTGAGGCCCCTCATTTGCTCTTGACTGTTTCCAAAAATTCTTTTGAGTTTTGAAATTTGCTTTTCTCCTGTTCTTTGTTTTCTTTTTTGGGAAATGTACAACTAGTACCACATAAGTCTATTTCCCAAGGAACACTAAAGCACAGAGAGGCATATTCTATTTCAATTTGTGGAGGTTATTTAAAGGATCTCTTTGTTTCTCCTGTTTCTAAAGTCCAAAAGAACAATGCTTTGCATATGCTGAAACACAGTACTGCAAATCAAAAAGAGATTCATTTTGGCAGCTGGGTAACATTGGTGTGAATGAATGCTGTGTTTTCTGAGTGTTATTTTCAAAACCAGCCCTGACCAGTGGTCAAGTTTCCTTAAATCAACAGAAATAAGAGAAATAATAATGAAGTAAAATTTTAATAAAGTAATAAAATTTGAATACCTGACCTAAATCCAAGGTTACGTCATTCAAATATTTTGGTGTTGTGTTCTTTTATGAATGATGGTCATTATAATTATTTTTATGCCTAGAATAATAATTATTTACTTTTTAAAATAAGAAATAGGGCTTCCCTGGTGGCACAGTCGTTGAGAGTCCGCCTGCTGTTGCAGGGGACACAGGTTTGTGCCCCGATCCGGGAAGATCCCACAGGCCGCGGAGCGGCTGGGCCCGTGAGCCATGGCCGCTGAGCCTGTGCGTCTGGAGCCTGTGCTCCGCAACGGCAGAGGCCACAACAGTGAGAGGCCCGTGTACCGCAAAAAAAAAAAAAAAAAGAAATAGATTAACATGGTTCAAAATGTAAAAAAAAAAATATATATATATGTCTTTCTACATCTGTCTCCTATTTGCTACAGTTCCCCCAACCTACAAACATTCAGGTAATCACTGTCATTAGTATACTTTTGGAGTTCCTTTATGGATACGTAAGCAAAAACAAATATATGTTATTTCCCCTCTCCCCTTTTCCACAAAACAATAGCACATTATACACATAATTCTTCACATTGCCATTTTGAAATGATTTTGATAAATATATAGAAAATAATATATGAAATATATTTGTATTCATATAAAAATATATAAATGATTACCGATGCACTGAAAGTAGCAAAAAATGTATAGGATGGTCCCTTGTACCATTCATCCAGTTTACTCAGTGGTAACATGTTGCATAGCTTTAACACAATATTGAAGCCAGGAAATTGACATTGGTACAATCTACAGGGCATATTTAGATTTCACCAGTTTTACATGTATTTGTGTAAAATTAGTGAAATCTGGCAATCATTAATCTGTTCTCCATCTTTAAAATTTCATTTTGAAAATGTTATATACGTAGAAACTTACATATATACCTTTTGAGACAGGCTTTTTCACTCAGCATTGTCACCTTCAGATTCATCCAAGTGGCTGCATGTATCAACAGTTAGTTCCTTCTGACTGCTGTAGTTTTCACCATAAAGATGTCCCTTGGTTTGTTTAACCATTCTTCTATTGAAGGACATTGGGTTGTTTCTAACTTTTGGCTATTACAAATGTAAAGCTGCTATGAACATTCATGAATATTATGAACATTTACGTTAACGTAAGTTTTCATTTCTCTGGGATAATACCCAAGAGTAAAAGTGCTGGTGAAGTGACATATGCATGTTTAGGTTTATGAGAAACTGCCAAACTATTTTCCAGAACAGATGTACCATTTTACATCCCCACCACAGCATACGAGTGCGAGCATTTGGTGTTACCACTGTGTCTTTTAGCTACTCTGATACATGTGTAGTAGTATCTCATTGTGGTTTTAATTTGAATTTTCTTTATGGCTAGTGATGTTAGCACGTAATTATTTGCCATGTGTATGTTATTTCCGAAGATGTGTCTGTTCATGTCTTTGCCCATTTAATATTTGGACTTGGGGAGTTTACTATCGAATATTAAGAATTTTTTACATGTTCTAGATATAAGACATCTGTCTGATATATATACCTTGCAAATATTTTCTCCCAATCTGCAGTGGGTCTTTTGACCCTCTTCACATGGGCTTTCAAAAAGTTTTAAATTCTGATTAGATCTAATTTATCAATTTTTTCTTTCATGGATTGGGTTTTTGTGTCAAGGCTAAAATCTCTTTTATTGCTAGATCTTAAATATTTTCTTCTGATCATTTTTTTTCTAAAAGTTTTATATTGTTTCATATTTAATCCCACGTCCCAAACTGAGTTAATTTTTGCTTAAAGTGTGAGTTTTAGGTTGAGATTCTTTTCTTTTTTTTGTCTATGGGTGCCTAATTGTTCAAACACCATTAGTTGAAAATACTATCTTTCCTCCATTGAATCACTGTGTACCTTTTTTTTTTTTTAACATCTTTATTGGGGTATAATTGCTTTACAATGGTGTGTTAGTTTCTGCTTTATAACAAAGTGAATCAGTTATACATATACATATGTTCCCATATCTCTTCCCTCTTGCATCTCCCTCCCTCCCACCCTCCCTATCCTACCCCTCCAGGTGGTCATAAAGCACCAAGCTGATCTCCCTGTGCTATGCGGCTGCTTCCCACTAGCTATCTATTTTACATTTGGTGGTGTATATATGTCCATGTCACTCTCTCACTTCGTCCCAGCTTCCCCTTCCCCCTCCCCATATCCTCAAGTCCATTCTCTGGTAGGTCTGTGTCTTTATTCCTGTCTTACCCCTAGGTTCTTCATAACATTTTTTTTCTTAAATTCCATATATATGTGTTAGCATACGGTATTTGGTTTTCTCTTTCTGACTTACTTCACTCTGTATGACAGACTCTAGGTCTATCCACCTCATTACAAATAGCTCAATTTCGTTTCTTTTTATGGCTGAGTAATATTCCATTGTATATATGTGCCACATCTTCTTTATCCATTCATCCGATGATGGGCACTTAGGTTGTTTCCATCTCCAGGCTATTGTAAATAGAGCTGCAATGAACATTTTGGTACATGACTCTTTTTGAATTATGGTTTTCTCAGGGTATATGCCCAGTAGTGGGATTGCTGGGTCATATGGTAGTTCTATTTGTAGTTTTTTGAGGAACCTCCATACTGTTCTCCATAGTGGCTGTGCCAACTCACATTCCCACCAGCAGTGCAAGAGTGTTCCCTTTTCTCCACACCCTCTCCAGCATTTATTGTTTCTAGATTTTTTGATGATGGCCATTCTGACTGGTGTGAGATGATATCTCATTGTAGTTTTGATTTGCATTTCTCTAATGATTAATGATGTTGAGCATTCTTTCATGTGTTTGTTGGCAGTCTGTATATCTTCTTTGGAGAAATGTCTATTTAGGTCTTCTGCCCATTTTTGGACTGGGTTGTTTGTTTTTTTGTTATTGAGCTGCATGAGCTGCTTGTAAATTTTGGAAATTGATCCTTTGTCAGTTGCTTCATTTTCAAATATTTTCTCCAATTCTGAGGGTTGTCTTTTGGTCTTGTTTATGGTTTCCTTTGCTGTGCACTGTGTACCTTTATTAAAAATCAGTTGACTGTATTTCTATCTGGGTTATCTAGTCTGTTTGTTGATATATGTATTAACACCTTTGCCAATACTGTAGCTGGAATACTGTAGCTTTATAGTTCTGTACCTTTATAGTAAGCCTTGAATACTGAATACTTTATAGTAAAAATTGAATACTGTAGCTTTATAGTAAGACTTAACTTTAGGTATAGTAATTTCTCCCACTTTATTCTGCTTTATCAAAATAGTCTTAGCTTGTTTAGGTTCCTGGCTTTTCCACATAAATTTTAGAATAAGCTTGTGTATGTCTATGAAATACCTTCCAATTTTGATAGCAATTGCATTAAATCTACAGATCAATGTGGGGAGAATTGTATGTTAACTATGTTGAATCTCCAAACCATAAACATGGTATGTCTCTTAATTTATTTAGATCCTCTTTCTATCACCAGCATTTTGTAAGTTATAACATATAAATCCTGTATGTTTTGTTAGCTTTATACCTAAGTATTTCATTTTCTTTCGAGTGAGTATTGCACATACTTTTTTTCTTTTATCTTAGTAAGATATCATTAAAAATGTCACAGTTTATCGAGAGATTCCGCATTTCTTTTTACAGTTTCATTATATGGCATTATGAAGTACCATACTTTAATTAAGTAATGGTCTACAGATGGATACTTGAATCATTTCTAATTTATGGCTTAAAAATAATTATACATATTTGTGGTAAATTTATGTGTATCTGCATGACACATCCCCAGGAGTGAGATGATCAAATCAGAGAGTATGTGATTTGTAGTTTTGGTATTTGACTATTGCCTTCCACAGACACTCTGCCTGTTTGTACTCCTACCAACAATGTATGAGAGCAACTGTTTCCACACAGCCTCCTCAACAGAGGACACTTTTACACAGTAAGTTTTAATTTAATTTTATCTTACATGTGAGTCATTTTAAGCAAGCTTTCATTTGCTTAGGGGCTGTTTGTGTTTATTTGTTTGCTTTTGGTTGGTGTGGAGATGGGCTGCCATTTCATGTTTTTATCCATTTTCCTATTGTGTTATGGGGATTTTTCTTGACTATTTACAGAAATCTCACTATATGTAAGGGAGGTCAACCCTTTCTCCGTGCCAGGAGTCAACACTTTTCCCGTTGTGTCGTTTGCCTTTTGACTTAGATTATGATGTGTTCGGCATGGTATAACAAACAATGTCACAATGAATAGTCATGTACTTAAAGCATTTCATACATGTGCACCACATCTGTAGGATAAATTCTTAGCAGTTCAAAGTTTATATACATTTGCAACAATATTCTGAAGACAGAGCTTTCAGAATATGTTGTTTTTTTCTAAGTTTTTTCGTAACTTAACACAATGGCTATAAAATCCCCACGAAGCATGTTTTTTAACTGGACAAACTGAAGCTAATATGGAAAAATAAACAAATGAATTTTTGGAAAATTCTCCAAAATATAAAGAGTCTGAGAAGACTAGTTCTACCAGACATGAAAACATAGTAAAAGTCCTGTGTAATTATATTAAGATGATGTTGGCAAATGAATAGACAAAACAATGAAATGAAATAGGAAGTTCAATAATAGATACAGCGACATGGAAATTTGGTATATGATATACCTTGAATCTTAAATTACTGAAGAGAAAATGGGGTCAGCTACATTAGGATACCATTTTTTACTTTTCAGCTCAGCAAATTTCAAAAGTTTTACAATTCTGTAAGGCTGTGGGAAAATAGGTCCTAATATATTGCTGGTAGGTGTCTAGGTGGCTACAACACCTGGGAAAGACCATTTGGCCATACTTTTTCTTGCTTGGCAGTGTGTATTTCTGATCTTTGACAAGGATTTTGTTCTTGTTTTAATGATTATAAGTTTACAGAATTGTCCTCACCTTGTACTGTGTACTTTGTACACAGATTATAAATTTGCTACTCTGTACCATGATCTATCTCATGTGTCTTATTCTTCCTCTTCCCTCACCCTTTCTTTTCCTCTATACCCCAGTGTTATTCACCGTAAGTATTTTTTGAGTATGTCTTTGTACCTCTACATCATAGCTTTTCCTTGACCTCCCCATACGTACTTTCCATCTAATTCCACGCTGATCTATGTCCCAGAGGCTACTGACAGGTACGGACCAACAGGTAGGTCCTTTGCCACGTGGTCTCCAGTTAGGTTCAGGAGACCCGAAGGAGGGAGGAGAATGAAGTCAGGGACCTTCTGAGAGGTTACCTCAGACTGCTGTGCTCTTTGATCTTTCAAGGTAGCCTTCTTTATAGAACTTTCTCCTTCAGGTTCTAACACCTGCTCCTTATGGTCATATTTTTGCATCCTAGGGTGGTAACAGCTCTGCTGTTAATATCGTCACAGTGCCCACACCTTTGAAAATATTCTCTTTATAAGCCTTCCTTGAAAGACCCTAATTTGAGTGTGAAGCTTATTATTTCATGCCGAGTACCTGAATAATTCAACTGTTACATATGTGTATTTAGATCCATGTCTTATCTGCAATTCTGATATATAAAAAGTTCTAAAAAGTAAATTTTGGGGGGTGGGGTAAATTTGTTACAAATTTTCTTCTTGGCAAAATCAGAGCAAAACTCTTTACAGCCTTTTTTTCTATGATGTAGAATGAATAGTCATATGTTCCATTGCAGACATATTTTTTAAAGCTGGTTTAGCTGTCTTCTTACTATGGAGAATTCTGTATATACACAAAAGTAGGAGAATATAATAAACCCCCATGCATCTATTTAACCAGTCCCAGCAACTATCTATTCATGACCAATCTGGTCCCATTTATACCAACATTCATTCTTTCCCAGGGCCCAATCAGGCAACAGAAACCACACAGTAATTAAAACAGGAGAATTTTAGTATAATTACTGTAATAAGACACTGGAATAATCAGAGATTGGATAGTAAAAAGTAAACATTTTGTAGTATTAAAGGGAAGGGGAGGGTTAGAGCACGTTTTAAGATTTTACACTCTAGAGAATACATTTTTTGTTATAATAGAGACAACAAACATGGCCCTGAAAATATGGCTCTGGCCAAACTATGCAATTTTTATGCATCTCCCCAATTTTTGTTTCTCTGAATTAATTAGTGTGGAGAAAGGTTTCTGCAAACAGTCCTGGTAACCCCAATTCCTATATCTGCTGTTAAGTAGGCAGTGTAATTATTTCAGGGTGAGCCTCTCACCTACAGGAAGTGAATTTTTGCTGGTGTTTCTGAATTTTCTTCGTACTTCAACCTCATGTGTTTCTATTCTTCTTTTCACTTTCTGCTTAACATCAGCATTTATATTTAATTTGGCATCTGCAGATTATAGATTACACTTATCTCTTTATTTTGCAGAAAATGAAGTTTGGGTTTTTGTACGTTTTCCTCCCTGCTGCTCTTCTATAATTTTTCGGCATAAGCAGAGAAGAAAATTGCTCATTTGATTTTTAATGTCCACACTCAGTAAAGGAAAAATTTGGCAATCTTATATTCCTAATTCTCTCTCTCTCTCTCTCTTGAAACTTGGGTAATAGAAATGTAAAGACTGGAGAACCAGTTACACTGTGAATAAATGCAAATTTTGGAGATACAGAAATCTGAATTACAATCTTGCTTTCCTACTTACTGTTTGTGCAACTTACTGTGTCGAGCAATTTATTATTACTGAGCCACAGCTTCCTCAGATATAAAATATCGATAATAATAACCATTTTATAGGATAGTTGTAAAGACTACATGAGGAAAGCTATGCCCGACATTTGCCCTCTTAGATGTTCAACATTTATTAGTGTTCCCCTGCTTTCAAGGACACTACTGAACTTTTTAGCAGGTGCTTAAGTAGTATAAAAAACCTTTTTTTTAAAATGATGTATTTATTTGTTTGTTTATTGGCTGCGCAGCATGTGGGATCTTAGTTCCCTGACCAGGGATCGAACCTGCATTCCCTACGTTGGAAGCGTGGAGTCTTAACCACTGGACTGCCAGGGAAGTCCATAAAAAAATCTTTTTTTAAAAAAAAAAAACTAAATTCATCCAAGTAATTCATTTTAATATCTTAAACAGTCGTGCCTCTTGGTAAGGGGGGAGATCAATACATGATCAGTATGTAAATGGATGTAAATTGTTATAATCTTTGGAAAAGTAGAAAGTCTGATTTTTAAGGGAAACATAGGCATGAAACGGAAGTTTATTCTTGTGTCAGAAATCACACCAAAATGCAAATTTATGATTAAAAAAATAGATTGCCTAGGGGCCTTCAAAAACATGATTGGGATTGCATTGCCTTCACTTAAGAGTTCTATAAACATGAGATCAGGTAAAAAAAATATATCACTATCTTCTTCCCTTCTTTTATTTGTGAAAAATACAAGTCATCTCCACAGATTGCTGAGAAAATTTTCTGATGCTTCTAGATGATTCTAACTTTATGTATTCTATTTATGTAGTGCTCAATGGCTTCTGAGAATGTAAAGTATAATATAGAAAATTTTCTGACAGTTTATTTTATGAAACTGTAGTTTTCATATTTCAAGGAAGGAATGAAAGGAAATGAATGAGACAAGAAACAAGAATGTTTAAAGGAAGGATGGTTGATAATAAGGTCAGCAGTTTCCTGGAAGCTTGCACAGAATATATTTCTGTCTCATTTCCCTTTTCACCACACACATATACACATACATTCGATACTGTACACTAACATAGATGCGAGAAAGGACAATAGAGGTGCATTTTCCCATTTTTTTTTTTTTTTTGGTGGTACGCGGGCCTCTCACTGTTGTGGCCCCTCCCATTGCAGAGCACAGGCTCTGGACGTGCAGGCTGAGCGGCCATGGTTCACGGGCCCAGCCACTTTGCGACATGTGGGATCTTCCCAGACCGGGGCACGAACCTGCGTCCCCTGCATCGGCAGGCGGACTCTCAACCACTGCGCCACCAGGGAAGCCCGCATTTTCCCATTTTTGAAATATTAAATTCATATACATACAAATAGTACTGTTCTTGTTTCCCTTGTGCTCTAAATACATACATTCCCTGTCTACTGATAATCCAGTGCAGGGTGAAGCAAACATTTTTATTTACTTTTAGGATACACAAGTCTCTTCTACATGTCTCATTTATATTTTAATTATAAAAAGGCATTTGAAAGATAATGTGGTTTTTCTGAAAGAACTCTGTGTAGTTTCTCACAAATAACTGGAAAAAACGTCCAGCTACAATACTTTATTAACTTCAGAGAACAACCTTCTTTCATGTCAAATGATGTGTATTTTCACTTTGCTATGACTTAAAAAAATTCACAGATCACATTATTTCTCTTCAAAATTAAAATATATCTCTACTTAGAACCCATAAGTAAGTATCAAAACATGAAAACATGAGAACCTTAATTCTATGGATAGATTTGAGCTATGAATCATTATGACAATGATGCTTGGTTTTTGTAAGACTATATTTTCGAAAGTGTTTTATGAAAGTGTCACTTTTCTTCTGTAAAAATCTCATTTATCATGTAGAAAGAAAACATGGTAATTAAAATGTCTTGCTTATAAAGACTCATTAAACGATAATTCCAGAAAAGGAATTTTGAAAATAATTCTAATTCAAAGTGGAATTTAGTAATTTATACATATAAGTTAAATTCAAATTATATACTTATTTTTGAAAATTAACATTTGAAGTCTACTGATACATTTTACATTATATATCTTTAAAGTATCCTTTGTGGGCTTCCCTGGTGGTACAGTGGTTAAGAATCTGCCTGCCAATGCAGGGGACACGGGTTCAAGCCCTAGTCTGGGAAGATCCCACATGCCGTGGAGCAACTAAGCCCACGAGCCACAACTACTGAGCCCGTGTGCCGCAACTACTGAAGCCTGCGTGCCTAGAGCCTGTGCTCCACAACAAGAGAAGCCACCGCAATGAGAAGCCTGCGCACAGCAATGAAGAGTAGCCCCCACTGGCCACAACTAGAGAAAAACCTGCCTGCAGCAACGAAGACCCAACACAGACAAAAATAAAATAAAGTATCCCTTGCTTTCCTGAAAGAAAACACTTGGGGTTTTTTTGGAACAACATTGAATATTCAAATATAAAATTTTTTTTTTTTTTTTTTTTTTTTTGCGGTACGCGGGCCTCTCATTGTTGTGGCCTCTCCCACCGCAGAGCAACAGGCTCTGGACGCGCAGGCTCAGCGGCCACGGCTCATGGGCCCAACTGCTCCGCGGCACGCGGGATCCTCCCGGACCGGGGCACGAACCCGTGTCCCCTGCATCGGCAGGCGGACTCTCAACCACTGCGCCACCAGGGAACCTTAGAAAATTTTATCCCAACTCTGATGTTAAATCACTTTAAACTTCAGTTGTCTACTATGCACACTACAGATGTTACTGCCATAGTATAGATGTTGACTTCCTGCTTTTACTTTGTTGACTGAAAAAAAAATGCACAACGTGAGAGCTGTGAGTTAAGTTTTATGTGGGGCAAAATGAGGACTATAGCCCAGGAGACAGTATCTCAGAGAGCTCTGAGAAACTGTTCTGAAGAGGTAGCAGGGGAAGTCAGTGTATATGTGACTGGTGAAGGGGGATACATGCAATCAAGCACATATTTTTTGCAGAAGGTTTCTGCTAGTGACGAGGAGCAGATGTTTCCATTAATAATTTTAGTGCTTTTCTAGGTATGAGAAGATGCAAAAATTTGGGCTCATAAAAATTCCTGAAAGTATTGAGCTATCCAAAGACCTGTTCTGTCAGTTTTTCCCAGAACACAGAGTATGTCATTCCTGATCTCCACCCTGAACTCCCTTCAAAGTGTGTTGAAAGTCAGCGGCTGCAGTGGCTAGTGACTAAATAAGACCCCAGGAGAATAGTGACTGCCCTGAATTCTCCAGCTATTAGTACTGTGACTTCTCTATGGGATAACTCATAATAAAACTTCAGAATAATAGAACTAGTAGTCTCCCCACTGATCGAGACTCTCATTCTTGTTAAGTCAAATGGGAAGGAAGCTGATGAGTTGGCATAATTTTATTTCAACGCTTTGGTCTTCTTAAAGCAATTCTGGCCTTTTTTCATATTTCTTACATTGAGTGAAAAGAAAGGAGAAGTTATATTTATTCTTGAAATCCCATTTATTACCCAGAAGAAAGTTTTGCACTGCATACATTCTAAGACTAGAATTCTTTGTCCTTTTCTTCTCTAGTACATTTTCCAAACTTTTGAAGCTTTTCCTGCCATGTTGTATTTCACCTTAGGGACCTGCTGCCCCATATACAATGTTCTTTCACAGTTGTCTTACTTGATATCTGAAACAATGCTGTGAAATAGATACTACTGAACTGTAGAGAAACCCGACTTACCCGATTATAAAATTAATAGAACTTAATTACAAATCCTATGGACTTCAGACATTACACTCAATTCCAACACACTCTACAGACTCTTAGAGAAAAATCCCTGTGTAACTTATGCCAAAGAAACCACCTACAGTTTCTTAGTTGGAGATGAGAAAGGGAGGAAAAGGACATAAGGGACAATAAATGTTAGATTTGTTTAAGGAATTAAGAGCTCTTTCCTTAATTGACAAACTTACACAAAGACTAAAAAAATGGAAGGCTGCTAAGATAATTTGAAGCCACTAAAAATCGCTAAGCAGAGAATGAAGAAAACCAGTATTTACTGAATACTTTCATGTGTTGGTCTCTTTGAAAAGTGCTTGTAAATACTAATGCATCGAAGATCTATTGCTTTCTGTGTCTGAACTTTCTCCTTTGGAAATGATCCTTCCCTTCCTTTCAGATAATCTGTCCCCCACTCCTTTCTCCCTCTGGCAAAAACTTTATACATACTATTGCAGATGTTGCAACCATATTATCAACTGACCCAAGTTCTGGTCACTCTTGATTCATTCAGGAGGTGGGCACCAATTGGTTCAATGAATCTCTTCTTATTTTGAACTTGAAAGTAAGAGTCAAGTAGTAAAGCAACAACACTCAAGAAATGTACAAAACCATGTTTTCTGCCGTGGGGACCAGGAAAAGTGTGTAAGATTCATATGAAGAGAGAATATGTTAATCAAGTAAAGACGGAAAGTAGAATAAATTAATATAGATATGATATACTCACACACCTCTCTCTCTATAGTACAAGTCTCTTAGTCAGATCAGGTTGCTATAACAGAATACCATAGACTGGGTGGCTTAAACAACAGAAATTTATTTCTCACATAAAAAATTATGGGGGTTGGAGAGTCCAAAATCAGGGTATCAGCAGACCAAAACATATAATTAAAATGGCAAAAGTTAAAGATAAGGAGAGACTTCTAAAGGCAGCAAGAGAAAAAGAGAAAGTCATATCCAAAGAAATCCCATAAAGTTATCAGGTGATTTTTCTGCAGAAACTTTGCAGGCCTGAAGGGGGTGGCATTATATAATTAAAGTGATGAAACAGAAAAACCTGCATCCCAGGATACTCTACCCAACAAAATTATCATTTAGAATTGAAGGAGAGCTAACAAACTTCTCAGACAAGCAAAAACTAAGAGTTCATCAATACTAAACCTACCATAAAAGAAATGTTAAAGGCTCTTCTCTAAATGGAAAAGAGAAAGCTATAAAAAGAAGTAAAAATCTATAGGAAAGGAAAAATCCCTCTAGGGAAGACAAATATATACTGAAGGCTGAGGAACAAACAGTTAAATAAGCTAGTACAAAGATTAAAAGGCAAAAAGTTGTAAAATCAATTATAACTACAATAAACAGTGAAGGGGTAAATATGAAGGTACAAAATATGACATCAAAACACAAAATGTGGGGGACGAGAGTTAAAAAAATATAGATCTTTTAGCATGTGTTTGAAGTTAAGCAGCCAGCCAGCCAGCCGGGTGCATTGTAAGATCAAGAGGAAACATACAAGTTTAAGATTTATGCCACAAGAGGGAGAAAGAGGCATGGAGCAGGTACATCTGGAGGTACATGGAGCAGGTACATGGAGCACTATACAAGGCTGAAGAAGAAAGTCACAGCTTATATAGCAGGACTAATGAAAAGTAACTCTTACCTGAAGGTAGCTGGTAAAGATTGGAGGAGGTGACTGCTACTTCAAATGTGACAACATCAATGCAAGACCCCAAGGAACATGAAAAATCAAGGAAATATGACATCACCAAAAGATCATAATATTCCTCTTAAACAAACCCAATGACATGGAGATCTGTAATTTACCCAATAAAGAATTAAAAATAGCTGTTTTGTGGAAACTCAATTATACAAGAAAACACAGAAAGACAACTCAGCAAAATCAGGAAAACAGTACAAGAACAAAATGAGAAATTTAATAAAGAGATAGAAAAGATAAAAAATAACCAAATAGAAATTCTGGAGCTGAAGACTTCAATGAATGCGATGAAGAATACAGCAGAGAGCATCAACAGCAGAATGTTTAAGTTCATGAAGGTAATGGATTATCTCATTATTTCAAACCAAAATAATCTTCTCCAAGACACATTGTAATGAAAGTGTCAAAATTCAAAGACCAAGTGAGAATCCTTGGGCTTCCCTGGTGGCGCAGTGGTTGAGAGTCCACCTACCGATGCAGGGGACGTGGCTTCGTGCCCCGGTCTGGGAAGATCCCACATGCCGCGGAGCGGCTGGGCCCGTGAGCCATGGCTGCTGAGCCTGCGCATCCGGAGCCTGTGCTCCACAACGGCAGAGGCCACAACAGTGAGAGGCCCGCGTACCGCAAAAAAAAAAAAAAAAAAAAAAAAAGAATCCTAAAAGCAGCAAAAGAATAACAGTTTGTAAGCCACAAAGGAACCCCCATTAAGGTATCAGCAGATTTCTCGGCAGAAACCTTACTGGTTGAGAGAATGGGATGGTATATTCAAATCGCAGGAAAAAGAAAAAACAAAAAGCCAGCCAAGGATACTCTATCTGGCAAAATTATCCTTCAAATATAAAGGAGAAATAAAGACTTTCCTACACAAATAAAAGCCGAGGGAATTCTTTATCACTAGACCTGTCTTATGAGAAATTGTAAAAGAAGTTCTTTGAGCTGATATAAAAAGATACTAATTAGTAACATGAAAACATATGAAAGTATACAATACACTGGTAAAGGTAAATATACAGTATGACATAGAAAACTCTAATCTGTAATATGATGATGTGTTAACCTCTTACCTATAGCATAAAGATTAAAGGAAAAGAGTACTAAAGTTAACTATAGCTCTTATAATTTGCTAATAAATACACAATATAAAAAAAGGTAAACTGTCATTAAAAATATGAAAGCGGTTGTAATAGGGCTGAGTTTTTGTATATGATGAAAATTAAGATTCTATAAGCATAAAATAGATATAGATATAAATAAATAAAATATGTATCTATATATCTATATATATAGATATAACAGTATCTAAAAAAAATTTATGTATGCCTCATGGTAACCATAAGGCAAAAACCTATAATACATTCACAAAAGATAAAGGAATCAGAGTATACTACCACAGAAAATCACCCCTCCACAAATGTAGGCAGCAGGAGAGAAAAAAAGGAACAATGGAACTATAAAACAACCAGAAAGCAATTAATAGTTGACATTATTAAGTTTTTACATATCAATAATTACTTGAAATGTAAATGGATTGAAGTCTTCAATCAAAAGACATAGAGTGGCTGGGTGGAGTAAAAAAGCAAGACCCAAATATATTCTACTTACAAGAGACTCACTCCAGCTTTAAGGACACACATAGGTTCAAAGTGAAGTGATGGAAAAACATATTCCAAGCAATTGGAAACCAAAAAAAAGTGGAATAGCTACACTTATATCAAACAAAGTAGACTTTAAGCTGAAAAAGGTAACAAGTGACAAGAAGGTCATTATATAACGAAAAAGGGATCAACTCATTAAGAAGATATAACAATTCCAAATACATAAGCACCTAACGTCAGATCATCTGAATATATTAAGCAAATACTAACATATCTGAAAGGAGATATAAACAAAAACACAGTAACATTGGACTTGAACCACACTTTAGGGCAAATGGACCTAACAGACATATATAGAACATTCCATCCAATGGCAGCAGAATACATATCTCCTCAAGTCCACAAAGAACATTCTCTAGGATAGATCATATTATGGGCCACAAAACAAGTCTTAGCAAATTTAATAAGATTAAACTTACACTAAGTGTTTTTTCTGACCACAATGGTATGAAACTGGAAATCAACAAGAGAAAAGCTGGAAAACTTACAAATATGTGGGGCTTAAACAACATGCTCCTGAACCATAAATTGGTCAAAGAAGAAATAAAAAAGGAAATAATATCTGGAAATAAATGAAGATGCAAACACAACATATAAAAACCTATGAGATTCTACAAAAGTAGTTCTTAGATGAAAGTTTACAAGTGATAAATGCATATATTAAGAAAATAGAAAGATCTTAAATAAACAACCACAATTTACTATGTGAGGAACCAGAAAAAGAAGAACAATCTAAGCTCAAAGTTAAGAGAAGCAAGACAATAACAAAGATAAGAGAGGAAATAAAAATATATATGACAAGAAAACAGTAGAAAAGATCAATGAAACAAAGCAAGATTTTGTGAAAAGATATACAAAATTGACAACCATTTAGCTAGCCTAAGAAAAGAGAAGTCTCAATAAATAAAATCAGAAATTAAAGATGAGACATTACAACTGATACTACATAAGTATATTGGATCATAAGATTCTACCCTGAACACTTACATGCCAAAAAGTTGGATAATCTAGAAGAAATAGATAAATACCTAGAAACACAACTTACCAAGACTGAATCAGGAAGAAATAGAAAAATCTGAATGGACAAATGACTAGTAAGCAGATTTCATCAGTATCATAACCTCCCCAAAAGAAAAGTCCAGAACCAGGGAATTTTACCAAATATTTGAATTATTAATGCCAATTCTTCCCAAACCCTTCCAAAAAATTGAAGAAGAGGGAACACCCCTAAACTCATTTTACAAGGCTCATATTACCAGGATACCAAAGCCAGATAAGGACACTACAAGAAAAGTAAACTACAGACTTAAATTTCTGATAAATATAGATGCAAAATCTCTCAATGAAATATTGCCAAACCAAATTCAAGAGCAAAATATTGCCAAACCAAATTCAAAATCTCTCAATGAAATATTGCCAAACCCAAATCAATAAATGTGATACATCACATTAATAAAATAAAAATCATTGATCATCAATAGGTACAGAAAAAACATTTGACAAAATACAGCATCCTTTTATAATAAAAATCCTCAACAAATTGGTACAGAAGGAACATACCTCAACATAATAAAGGCCATATGAAAAACCCACAGCCAACATCACTCAATGTGAAAGTTTTAAAGCTCTTCCTCTAAGGTCAGGAACAAGGCAAGGTTGCCTACTCTCAAAACTTGTATTCAACATAGTCCTGGAATTCCTAGCCTAAGTAATCAGGCAAGACAAAGAAATAAAAGGAGAAATCAGAAAGGAATACATAAAATTATCTTTACAGATGATGTGATCTTATATAAAAAAATCCTAAAGACTTCACCAAAAAAACACTATTGAAACTAATCAATGAATTTAGTAAAATTGCAAGATATAAAATCAACATACCAAAATCAGTTACATTTGCATACATTAGCAACAATATATCTGAAAAAATAAAAAGAACAATACCATTCATAAGAGCATCAAAATCAATATAATATTTAGGAATAAATTTAACCAAGGAAGTGAGAAATCTGAACATTGAAAAGTACAAGACTTTGATGAAAGAAACTGGATAAGACAGACAAATGGGAAGATATGATGTGTTTGTGGGTCAGAAGAATTTATATTGCTAAAATATCCATACTACCCAAAGCCATGAACAGATTCAATACAATCCTTATAAAAATTCAAATGGCATCTTTCACATAAATAGAAAAAATATCCTAAAGTTTGTATGGAATCCAAAAGACCTTAAATAGCCAAAAGCAATCTTGAAAAAAAGAAAAAGAACAAATCTGGAGTCATCACACATCCTGATTTCAAGTTATATTACAAAGCTATAGTAGTCACAACAGTATGGTATTAAAATCATAAAAAACCCTAGGAAAAAAATGTAAGGAAAATGCTCATGATATTAGTCTTGTCCATGATTTTTTTAATATGACACCAGAAGCACAAGCAATGAAAGCAAAAATCAAAAAGTGGGACTATATCAAAGAAAAAGCTTCTGCACAGCCAATAAAAAAATAGAAGAAACCTATATAATGGGAGAAAACATTTGCAAGCTATATATCTGAAAAAGTGTTAATATATAAAATACATAAGGAACTCATATAATTCAACAACGAAAACAAACAGTCCAAGTGAAAAATGGACAGAGGAACTGAATAATCATTTTTCAAAAGAAGACTTCCAAATGACCAACAGGTACATGAAAGGTGCTCAACGCACTAATTAGCAGGGAAATACAAACCAAGACCACAATGAGCTATCATGTCACATCTACTAGAATGGCTAGTACCCCAAAAACAAGAAATAACAAGTGTTGGTGAGGATGTGGAGAGAAGGGAAATTTGTGCACTGTTGGTGGGAATGTAAATTGGTTTATTCACTTTGGAAAACAGTATGGCGGTTCCTAAAAAAAATAAAAATAGAGCTACTTACTTTACTTACTTGGGTAGTTCAGGCACATGGAGGAGTCTGTGTACTTCAGTCAAATGGAGGGCACCACCAGGTTTGCAATTCCTATGGAAAAAATCTAAGAACAATAGTAATATTTGTGGACAATTTTGTAAGCATAATCATAATTTGTACTTATTGTGTTTTTGTTGTTGTGGAGATAATAGTAAAAGTGGAAACCATGGCAAACTTGAGAACCTCTACTCAAAAGAACAGCTCCAACTTTACCCTGATGGTTGCCATTTGGGTTGGTAGGTCTAATATCACTAAGATATTTCACATTTTCAATAAAAGTGGGAAATTGAAATTGGTTTGTGAAATCTATACATTGAAAAATAATTCCAAATATGAAAAGAAAAACATTCTGTGGGCCAAATACTGTACTGTCTGCCAAAAGAAACATGTCAGCCTGTTTACAAAATGTATGTAAGTGTGTCATGACTTTGTTTTCTAACTTATTCCATTACCTCACTGTGATCCCCATACTTTAAAAATACCTACCTCTAGGGTATGACTCAAGAGTTAATAACACTAAGAAAACATTTATGAAATGGTTATTAGATGCCAGGCCCTATGCTAGGTGCTGAGTACCTTATCCCATTTAATCTTCACAACTACACAGCTATCATTGACCTTGCTTCAGTGAGGAAACTGAAGATTGGTGTTAAATAATACACCCAGGTTAACCAAACTAGAAAAGGTAGCTGAGTGAAGCATCCAGCAAAGGAAGGACACTCAGTAGTAGTAATTCTTGTGCTATGACTTGTAACAAAGTAGTCCTGGTGACACAGATATTGTGTCTTCACCGCAAATCACCCAGGTGGTTAGTACCATATTTCTTCCCCTCCAAACTAGGCCTTTCTCATCAATCAGGATTGCCTTGAGTTTTAAAGTCCCTTGTCTCTGAATTCAGTTATTTTAGTGAGTTGTTTAAAAAGTAATAAGGCATTTATTTTTGTCTCCTTCCATCTTTATATAATCAATTTATCAGCCGTGCATGAAGCAATTTTTTCAAGAAAGTGGATGGAAGAAATTCTGCAGTCACATGCTTCTCAGGAGATCCTTTCTTTATAAAACAGTTTCATGAGCACATATCTTTCTCACATATTTCTTAAATCTTCTGCTTATACTAAATAGGTATATTTCTTTCTTGTGCTTCAAAGATTTAAGAGGAAAGTATTGGTTTACTCATATATTTCCCGAAGGACTTCACCAAATATCTCACAAATCTTAGAGAATGTATCTCTAGGGCTTTATGAAGGAATATAACTTCTTTACCAGAGAATAGTTAGACAAAATTTCGGAGTCTCTTGATAATAATATGTCAAGAATCATGATTTGTTTTAAAGTTAAACGCCTCCTATTTCAGTCTTTTTTTCTTGACTATTTCCCTCTTAAAAATGTTAAGACATCACTTCTAAAGCCACTTATCTCTTCATATTGTGCATCTTGAGACGTGATTTAATATTTCTTTATTATAAAGGCATAAATAGTAATGTTCACCCAAGGGCTGTGGACTTTTAACTTGGTTGTTCCAGCATCCATATGTGGAAATCAGATTTAATGGTGTGACAACTGGAACTCTATGTTGTCACACAATTCGTGAGTGTGAGATTTCATGTCACTCACTTTACTAGTGTTTATATAGCATTTATTGTTGCTCTGTGTGGTGCCAGATATTGAGTCCTGAATGTTCCAGACTCACATTTTTTGTCATTGGCATAGTTGCTAATACTTCAGGCTATATGGCTATTCATAATTATAGGGATAATTACTTTTCTCAAAATACCTAATTTTTAAAATGAAGGCAAATACATTTTGGCTATAGAACGTAAGCCATATAAAAATGGAGTTGTCTTTTATAATTTATCATATAAATTTCTTTTAAGAATTGTTTGGAGAGACACACATTCTGTTTGCACACTGAGACAATATTACCATTTTTATGTTTTTAAAAGTGAGCTGTCTTTGTAGAAACAACCATGCATCTCTGAATAGTTTTCTGTGTAAAACACAATATCAAAGAAAATTATATCTTCCTAAATAGAAATAGGCCACAGTTGTCAGGAATTATGTACCAGAGCCTTAGTTACCAATATGTCTTGGGTAATAAATAAGGCCCCATTTAAAGATGAGATTTTTTTAGTTGAGTTACTTGGAACACTGTTTTATGAAATCCAAGCAATATATTTGAATCTTGGGTGACTCAATTAATACTTTTAAATTAAAATGTTACAGGTTTTGGTCTTAATTCAGGCCAAATATAATTTATCATCTGCAAATAGGATTGAGTAAAATCATAGGGTCAAATTGGTGAAAATATACCAGTAATTTTTGCCATAAACTCATAGAATTATAGAAAAGAATTGGAAGTCATCTGACTCAGTCTCACAGACCTTAAGGCATTTCCTCTTTAACACTCTTGGCTAATGCTCACCAAGGTCCTCATCAACTCGTCCATAATGGGGTGGTCCCTTCTCACAGGAAGTATGTCCAATTATTGAGAGGCTATAGCCTTTAAGAATTCTTCCTGATATTGAACCTAACAGTGTTTCTCTACCATGTCATTATAAGTTCAACTCCTCTAGTATTTTCCCCTTCATTTACATTACTGCCCTTCAAGTATTTAAAGACAGCTAGCCCTCACGCACCAGTGAGAACACACCAGCCCCAGGACCTCCTGCACACTGCCCACCCACCAGCCTGCTGGCACCAGTTCTGGGATATCTGGGCCAGGCAGCCAGAGAACACAGGACCTGGCTCCACCCACGGGGGGCAGAAACTAAACCCAGGACCTGGCTTTACCCACCAGTGGGTGGACACAAGCCCTGAGATCCCCTGGGCCCCAGCCCTACCCACCAGCATGTGGACACCAGCCCCAGGACCACCATAGCCCCAGTCTGCCATGTCAGGACCAAGCCCACCTACCAGCAGGTCAGCAACAGCCCCAGGACGCCTGGCCCTGGCCCCATACACCAGAGGGCAGACATACCGACTCTGGGACCCCCAGGAATGTACAGCCAGAGACCCTGGGACCCAGTTCTTCCCACCAGTTAGCCTGCACTAGCCTTGAGACCCCCAGAGTCCTGCAGCCAAGGGACCCTGGGACCCAGCTCCACCCACAAGTGGGCTGGCCCTAAGCCCAGGACCAGCCTCACTCACCAGTGAGTAGGCATCAGCTCCAGGACTCCTGCCTCCTGGACCTTGCCACCAGCTGGCCAGAACATTAACTATGGAACCCCTAGACCCTGCAACCAGAGACCCAGGGACCTGGTTCTACCCAACAGTGAGCTAGAACTAGCCTCAGGACGGCCCTGGGCCTTGGACCCACCACCAGGGGCTGAAGAAAGCTCTAAGAACCCTAGGCCTTGGCTTTACCCACCAATAGGCATGCTTCATCCCTGGAACATCCTGGACTCCAATCCCACCCACCAGAAGGACAGCCCCAAGGCTGAGACCCCTTGAGCTTGGGTCCTGCCCACCAACATTAGCTTTGAGACACCTTGGGGCCCTCAGCCAGTCATGCTGGGATCCAACCGCACCCACCAATGGGCAGAAAACAGCTTTAGGACACCCCAGACCCCAAGGCCAGCCATGTTAGGAACTGGACCTGGCCACCAGTAGGCTGACACTAGTTCTGGGATCCCCAGCCCCTGCAACTAGTAGATTCATGACCTGGTCCCACACACCAGTGGCTGGCAGTCTCCACACAAGGTAGGGCCTACAAGGTCACCCACGTAATTACCCTGTCACAACAGAAGGACCAGTGTAGCACAAATATGGGACACCCCTAGAGTATATAGCTCTGGTGACCAGAGAGAATTGTGCTATTGGGATGCATAGGACATCTCCTATAAAAGGCCACTTCTCCAAGGTCATGAAACATAACCTACCAATCAAACACATAGAAATAAAAACAGCATATTAGGCAAAGTGAGGGGACAGAGAGGAAAATGTTCCAAACGAAGGAACAGGATAAAATCCCAGAAGAGGAACTAAGTGAAGTGGATACAGGCCATTTACCCAATAAAGAGTTCAAGGTAATGAACTGTAAAGATGTTCAAAGAACTCAGGAGAAGAATGGATAAACAGCCTGAGAAGTTAGAAGTTTTTAACAAAGAGAAAATATAAAGAAAAACTAAACAGAGGTGTAGGATACAATAACTAAAATAAAAATACACTAGAAAAAAATCAACAATAGAAGAAAGCGAACAACCACGAATACTCTACCCAGCAGGGCTGTCATTCAGATTTGATGGAGAGATCAAAAGTTTTACAGATAAGCAAAAGCTAAAAGAGTTCAGCACCACCAAACCAGCTCTACAAGAAATGTTAAAGGGACTTCTCTAAGCCAAAACAAAAAGACTACAACTAATAACATGAAAATTATGAAAGGAAAGAGCTCCTTGGTAAGGGCAAATATACCGTAAATGTAGAAAATCAACCGTATATATAGCTAGTAAGAAGGTTAAATGACAAAAGTAGTAAAATCATTTACATACACAATAAGTAGTTAAGGTATACGCAAAACAAAAGATGTAAAATATAGTGTCAAAAAACAGTAAACCTGAGGAGGGAGTAAAATGCGGGATCATTAAAATGGGTTTGAACTTGAGATCATCAACTTAAAATTTATATATATATATATATATATATAATTATTTTTCTACACACACAAAAAAATGAAGGAGTCCAAACTACTACTCCAAACTACTGTCAATCTCTGCCTTGCAATTCGTGCTTTTGAGCCCAGGCACTGAACTTTTTATTTCAGTTGTATTTTTGGTTTTAACATTTTCATTTTGTTCTCTTTATATCTTCTATTTATTTCGAGACTCTTCCTTGCCAAAGCTTGCTCTTTCTTTCTCTCTCTC
The DNA here is from genome assembly GCF_963924675.1 of Phocoena phocoena. Classification (NCBI taxonomy): domain Eukaryota; kingdom Metazoa; phylum Chordata; class Mammalia; order Artiodactyla; family Phocoenidae; genus Phocoena; species Phocoena phocoena. The sequence goes on from NC_089230.1 coordinate 78,043,211, forward strand.
TCTTCCTGCCTCCCCTCCCTCCCTCCCTCCCTCCCTCCTTTCTGTCTTTTCTTTCTTTCTTTTCCTTTCTTCTTCCTTTCTTTCCTTCTTTCTTTTTCTTTCACTTGTTTCAAGCATCATTTTTGTCATCTTGCTATTGGCACCTTTGTATTATTTTTTAATTCAGTTTAAGTACTTTCTGTTTCTTGGCATGATGAATGTTTTTTTTTTTTTTTCTTTACTGAAACCTGGACATTTTCATATTATGAGACACTGGAACTTATTTAAAACTTTTGTTTTAGCTAGCTTTCTTTGGTATCACCCCAGCAGGGGAAAGGGAGAGCAGTACTACCTCATTATTAGCAGATGGAGGTTAAAGTTTAGGGTTCCTAGTGGCCTCAGTTGACACCCAGAAGAAAGAGGATGCTCCTCTTTATTGCCAGGTAGGAGTGGGAGTTCTGGCTTATCAATTGTTCTCCACTGACACCATGGTAGGTGGTCTTTTTAACATTGGATGATGTTGCAAGTCCGTCCTCCACTAGGTCTCCTCAGACACTAGCCCAGCAGAGAGGAGCTATCACGTGATGCTGAAAACCAGGCCTCCCATGTGGCCTTTACTGATGGTGGTCAGGGAAGGATGAAAAGGTGAGGAATATAAGTTCCACCTTCCTACATGGCCTTCTCTACATAACTCAGTGGAAAAGTTTTAGTACATCCTCACAGATTCACAAGGGTGGTAGTCCAGGATCATTACTCAGCCTTTGTTTTTACGTATGCAGGTGGGGCCACATTTCTTACATTTCTTTTGTGGTGTTTGGCTGAGTGGAGTGATTATGGTCTAAAAGTTTTTCTGACTTGCTAGGCTGCTCCTTTCCCTGTTCCTTGATTAAAGGTTTTTGTTGGTGCCCTTTTTGTCTTTACTTGTCGGTACGTCTGGTTTGCAGTTTTCTTCAGCTCCGAAGTTGTGATATGTGAGGCAAAAATCAAACCTAGAGAAGTCACCACCTTACTGTTCCTCAAAGGTCCCTAGACAATCTGTCTTCTCTTCACCTTTCAGAATCTTCTTATGTTTGTCTTATATGTAATGTCCAAGGTCTTTAGTAATACTTAGTAGGTGGAATTGGACAAAATACAACTACTGTGTCTTCTCAGAAGTAGAAATCCTGGAGGTAGTTTCCTACACAATATCTATTTTCTCTTTACTAGCATGCCCTCATTTTTATTTGGGGAGGCAATGTGCCAAATTAAAAAGATTCACCTTCCTTGCCTGTGAGGGTGGCCATGTGATCAAGTTTTGGTCCAAAATAGAACAGCTAAAGTCTACTGTATAGGACTTCTAGAAGTGCTGTTGTTCTCGTAAAAATGGACAGATGAAGAGGCACTTTTTTTCCCCCTTCATCTTTCTCCCTTTCTTTCTGACTAAAATGCAGACATGATACCTGAAGTTAGAACAGTCATCTTATGCCCAAGAGAACCAAAGCTACTCAGTATGACTGGCAAAGAAAGAAGCTAAAAGGAGCCTGAATCCTCCACCAACTGCTTGAGCAGTTGCACCAACCTGAAGTTTCCTACTCAAGGAGTATTTATTATGGAAAAATATTCCTATCGATTTAAGCTGTGCTAGTTGACTTTCTGTTTTGCTCACTAAACACAGTCCTAACAGTTATCCATTCTGTCCTCTCCCACACAATTTGGAATCAAGCTATATTTTACTTCATCTTCAAAATTCTGCTCAGGGCTACTTCCACTAAGATGACTTCCATGTTCTTACCCTAAAACAGATGTGCTGCTCCGTTGAGCCCGCACCAAGTACCACCCTCTTTTATGCTTTATACAATTGTATTTTTTTTTAAATTATGATCCTTCCAACTTTACTAGATAACTTCTTGAGAGCAGGAATTATGCCTGCCTGTTATCTTCTAGCTATTCAGTAAATAGTTGTCAAAAAGGCAGACGAACAAAGATTTTTAGATACCATTTGTGTCATTGCAATTTGTTGTTATTTGCAACTATTTTCCAAGTAATTAACTTCATAGAGTATGGCTGTTTTGGCATATTTCACTTTTCTCAACACTTCTGGAGAGAGCTGAGACACTGGACAGGAATTATTGCCACAGTTACATTGCATACATTTAATTAAAGTAAAACTACATTAATTCATCTGTTCTTTATGAAGTTGGCAAGCCCACTTCCTTTATGGTGCCAGTTTTTGGATATATATGTATTTTGGATCTAAAAAATAGTTCAGAAAACCTGAGGATGTGGGGAAGCTTCCTTTACAGATTTTCCCAATTTTCTGCCTCCCTAATGTTGTCATGTGATAAATTGAATTGTCCTTCTGGGATCCATCTTGGAATCACTATGTGCTTGCTGTTTGCTTGCCTTGGGTGATGCTAGGATGCCTTTATGACCACCCCAAATCCACACTGATTCTGCCTGAAAAGGAATGAACTACTTTTCCTTTCTGTTGAAGTCATCATCTTCCACTACTGAAGTCTACTTCTCATCTGTCTCCTTTCTTAAATTCTGGCTGAGTTCTTCTGAGAAGATAAAATGAGTCCAAAGGAAATCTCAAATCTGGCAGCTCCCTAAAGGTAGAACCAAAAGCTCTGAGTGCCAGTGTCTTAGTATATGCTGAGGATAGGGTGAAAGGTGTGGGAGTCTTCTGAAGTGAAGCATGGAAGGGCTGAAGGAAAGGTCAATTGGCTAATGTTTGCCTCCTATTTTCTTGATTTTCACACGTTGGATCCTTTCGGTGTTTGCATTTTTTTTTAAGACGCATGGTACATTCTAATACATTGAAGAACTCTCTAGAGTAAATGTATATTCACGCACTTTTTTTCAACAAAGTAGAAGTAAAATTATAAATGCATAAATAGTATATATATTAAATATATACATATTTCCTACATACAATTATATAACAAGGAAATTGCCTTTCACAGTGACATCAATGGATATATTGAGTACACGGTGTTATATTTGAAATTTTTAAAATGTCAGATAATAAAACACAATACCTTGACTGTCAAAATGGGACTTGATCTAGACATCCCAAATAAAATAAAATATTATATCCAGGAGAAAGCATGGTGTGAAAAGAAGTGCACTATGCTAATGTTAGAAGATTGGTTCCAAGAAAAACATAATTCTGAGTATTTACTTAATTCATGAACCTCAATTTCTTAATCTTTACAATAGAATGAATATTTAATATTAATAATTAATGTGTATATTTAATGAATATTCTGCCTTCATTACAGTTGTTGAAGGATAACTAACATCAGATAAGCTGAAATGCTTTAATACTTCCAAAGTGCTACAAATGTAGGTTTTCCTTAATATCATAAATAAAAATATATACCAACCATAATTAGCACTAGAAAAAAGTGGGAATCAAGAAGTTTCAATTTGTTAGGTTGATGGTGGGGTAAACTAACATTCTGCATGTTAAAAGCTTAGCTTTCTGTGTTTAACAAAACATTGCAACAGTGTTTTTTTTCCAAAAGATTATCTGAAATTCAATTATGATGAAGCCAACAGATGCAGGAAATACCCTATATGGTGAAAAAATATATAAGCACACTATTAAAATAAATCCAATAGTAACAGAAAGTTAATAATGAGAAAGAGCTGTTCCCATTCTAGTCTCACTCCTCAAGCAAAGTTTTGACTCAGCTGTTTCTTTGATATTTTTCCAAATAATTTTTTTCTAAGAATATTTCTCGGTTGATGATTTTTAGATTCTACCTTTTGACTTTCTATAGTAAAGATGAAGAGTTAGCTCTTTGAAATCTCCCCGCCACTCCCCCATTTCTCCCAAATTTATCCCTCCAAACATTGGAATTAAATCAATGATCATTGGGGCTTCCCTAGTGGTGCAGTGGTTGAGAATCCACCTGCCAATGCAGGGGACATGGGTCTGAGCCCTGGTCCAGGAAGTTCCCACATGCCACGGAGCAACTAAGCCCGTGCACCACAACTGCTGAGCTGGCGCTCTAGAGCCCATGAACCACAACTACTGAGCCCATGTGCCACAACTACTGAAGCCCACGCACCTAGAGCCCGTGCTCCACAACAAGAGAAGACACCACAACGAGAAGCCCGTGCACCGCAACGAGGAGTACCCCCCGCTCACCACAACTGGAGAAAGCCCATGCGCAGCAACGAAGACCCAACACAGCCAAAAAAAAAAAAATCAATGATCATTGCCTTCCTCATTACATTTATGCAAATACTTCTTCCAGAGCCAAAGTAATGCACAATGTGTGGGTTTTGTATTGTAAATAACTGCCCCACTTTTCACATGCCCAATTTTTTGTCTCAATATTTTTAATTTATACATTTAGCTTTGTATCTCTCCATTAGCTTTCTATAATCTAGACTTCTTGATTTGATCCCATATTCCCTGAATCCCATCTTTCCCTTTCTTGATTTATTCATGAATTTGCTGAAGAATGTTTTTCAGGACCTCTCAAAATAATGTCATGGGAGGTAAGTGTTCAGCACCCTGGCAGACATGAAAATTCCTTGATGCTTTTCTAGCCTGACACGCAATGATGGTTTAGCTGGGTGAAGTTTTAGTTTGAAAAGCATTTTCCCTCAGACTTTTAAAGTACTTACTCCAATGGCTTTTAACATTTGGTGCTGCTGGTGAGAAATATCGGTCTTGTTTCTTTATTCATGACTTGTTTCTTTTAAATCTCTAGAGACTTTAGGATTTTCTCTCTGTTTCCTATACTAAAATCGTATAATGATGTGCTCTGCTGTAGATCTGTTTTTGTTCTTTTGCTGGGTACTGTAGACCTATTCTATTAGAAATGTATATACTTTATTTCAGGAAAATTCTCGTTTACTTTCTTTAACTTTCTTCCTCTGAATTTTTTCTATTCCTTATAGAACTCCCATTTGTTGAATGCTGAATTTTCTAGACAATTTCCCTAAGTTTCTTGATTTTTTACTCATGGTTTTGTTTTCTCTCTCTCTTTCTCTCATCTCTGTTTCTCTTTCTCTCTCCGCAGATTCTATTTCCATATCATTATCTTTCAAAATTTCTATTGCAGTTTGTTCAGCAATTATATTTTATGTTATAAATAATTATTTCCTGTTTTCAGATTTTTTTTTCTTTTCCAGTGGGTGGTAGGCAGATTTCTAAGATGGTTTCCAAGCTTCTTGGCCTCTCATATACACACCTTTTCTTGAGTGTGGGAGGAAACTATAAATATGATGGTATATTGTTTCCTTGACTATATCACATCATGTGAAAGAAAGGATCCTGCAAATGTAATTAAGGTCACTAATCAGTAGACTTTGAGTTAATTGAAAGGGGGATTATAGTGGGTGGTCTTGAGATAAATTAGTTGAGCTTTTCAAATGGGGGCTCAATGGACAGTGATAGAAGAAGTCAGAGAATTGTACTCCTTGCTGGAGGCAAGTAACATTCATGCTTCTGGGGGCCACCCTGGCAAGGAACTGATAGGTGGTCTCTAGGAAATGAGAGTACTGGGTTACAGCTAGCAAAAAGTAGGATCTCAGTCCTCTAACCAAGAAAGAATTGAACTCTTTCACCAAAACAAGTTGGCTTGAAAGAGGAGCTTGAGCCTCATACGAGGGTGACTGCAGTCATATAAGACTCTGAACAGAGATGCTGTGAAATAATAAATTTGTGGTGCTTTAAGCACAATAAATCATGTAATTTATTACACAACAATAGAAACCTAACAACTTGTTCTTGTTTTGTGGATGGAATATCTTTCTCACCCTGCTCTGAGGATACTAATAGCAGTTTTCTTTTGTTCCCTCCTTTACTTTTATTTGTTCTTTCATTATTTTAGACATTTTCTTGAGTTAAAATCCCATCTTCCCCTTTCTTGATTTATTCATGAATTTGCTGGAAAATGTTTTTCAGGATCTCTCAGAAAAGGGTTACTCTTACTGTTTCTTATGTTTAAATGTGAGACACTAAGAAAGGGATCAGGCACCTGGGTGAAGCCCTGTGACAAGATTTCATTTACATAGACATGACCAGATACATGGAGATCTTTTCACTGTTCTTATTTCCTTTCTCCAACAGGGAAACATTTGATATTCTGGCTAAGTCCTTAACTCCTGGTTGTTAGAATTCTGCTTGTGAGATGCGTGAGGAAGTCTGAGTGTTTGACAGATTTATAGGCTGTCAATTCCTATTTTCAGTCCTAAGCCACTTTCTATTACACTATGACCACCTGCAGTTTAAAAGTTCCAGAGAAAATGCCTCAGATTCATCTTTCCTAGGGAGTAAATGTTTGGATGCCACTGTTCTCTGTCTCTGTATGGTCACCTTAAATATTGACTTGTGACAAATCTCCTTTGCAATGTGACTTCTCAAAGCTGCCATCCACTGTACATGTGGCTGGCCTCTGAGAACTTCTCCGGTCTGAACCACACAGCGGTTGTCTTCAACATCACTTGAACAATTACCATTTTTAAGGATGGAAATTAAGAAAGAACATACTATTAAATACAGCTTACTATGCTGCAGAACTTTGCTAAGAGTATTATTATGCACAAGGATGTTTAAACATGTTTACATTACAGAAGTATTTGAATTGTGAGGGAGTAGTGATATAACTGATTTTTTATATGGTTTGAAATACAGATTTGAAAATATGGATTATTTTATACATGTTTTGAGGGAAGCTGAAAAAATAATGACTGGCATTGGGGAGAATCGGTTGTCATAACCGCTCTCCCCTTCAGCTGTTGTCTAGCTGAAGGCACCTGAGTATTTACCTTACGGCTCCTTCACCAGCAGCAGCTGATATTTGTCACCAACTATTTCAATGGTTCCACCGCTCGTCACCCCCACCTGCCCAAATGGCAGCATTTCTGATGCAACAGCAGTGAAGCTGCTCTGCTATGGAAACTCTCCTATCAAGTCAGATAAACATCTCCAGGTAGGCAGCTCAGATTAATCAGCTCCCAGGTAGGGTTAGGGAGATGCTTAGTTATTAAGGAAACGTTAGGTATTGTTTCTGCCTTCTAGGTGAGTCAGAGGAAGAACAAAAAAATTTAAAGTCATAGAAGTGTTCTAATTATTTGTAAAGAATCTATGGCTCTATGTTAAGAAATCATAAATACATAAATAGAATTCATGGGAGCTATTTTTAAGAAAGATATAAATATCAGAGGTATGAAAGACTCTTCATGCCCTTAACACCAAGTTCTAATAAAATCTAAGCATAAGTAATATAAGCATATGCATATAAGCATATATAGGCTAAACTATTACTAGTATTATACAAATAAATTGCTAGAGTTATATAAATGAGCAATGAGGTTTTAAAATGGAAAGATTCCATGTGAAGGGTGGAATTGGAGCAGAGTTTAATAATGTGCAATGAGTTACAAATATAGCATACTATTGCCGTGTTCCTTGTGTGTGAAGATAATTATATCTTCAGAACAGCAAACAAAGAGAAGGATTTGGATTTATATCCAAAAATTCTGGAGAATAAGGAAAAAACTGAAAATGATTTTTTCAAAATTGACACATAACTCATTCTTATTTCCAGAGAGCTTCTAGACATTGAGGAAAGATTCATCATAAAAATATTTGAATTTTTCACTTATTTCAACTCTGTTTCTGGATTTTTGAAAATATGATACAGCATTCATATTATTGCTTTTTTGTAGTGAGGGAGAAAGCAATTATTATTAGTAGTAATAACAGCAGTTGTGATTGCAGGGAATAAGATCAGTAAAAGCAGCAAAAGTAAGAGTTATATTTTATTTATTCATCTGACTTCTTAATATATACCTATTGCAACATCTTGTAGGCACATAAATAATATAAAAGTAAAAAACACTAATTATAGATTAAAATATAAATGCAATGAGGCACAACACATATGAGAAGACAAAAATATGCTAATTGCCCAAATGTACTAAGAAAACCAGATTGGTTGGTGGCTGATCATATATAATTTTTAAAGCATATTACTTAAGCTTTTACTCTTCCCAAGGAAGAAAAACCTAAGCTCTTTCTCCCTGTACAGGTGACTTTGTATTTTTCTTTTAAAAATATACTTAGAGGTATTCCAATAGGTTATTTTGAGATATAAATAGAATGTGATAATACCATATCTTTTTCATGTGCTGATAATCACCTACTAAAAAAAAAGTAAAGCAGCAGATATAGTAGCTAAATTGTTTTTTTAGTGAAATGATGAAAAAACCATTGTTTGAAATAAAATATTCATGTAGGTGAGGTAAATTATCTCTTCCAAGCAGCTTTAAGTATGTTTATTCTCTCAGTGCCCTGAATAACAATATTCAGACACCTTAAGAGAGCAAATTAACTGCATATGGGGTGACAGTTTATTTCAGAACAACATAGTTTTACTTGGAGGTTGAAACTCTTCACATGCTTGGACAACTTCGCCAGTGACTTGACGAGCCTTAAATTAATGACAGCAATAGATTCTTTTTTTTTTTTTTTTAAACATCTTTATTGGGGTATAATTGCTTTACAATGGTGTGTTAGTTTCTGCTTTATAACAAAGTGAATCGGTTATACATATACATATGTTCCCATATGTCTTCCCTCTTGCGTCTCCCTCCCTCCCACTCTCCCTATCCCACCCCTCCAGGCTGTCACAAAGCCCCGAGCTGGAGCTGATATCCTGTGCCTTGCGGCTGCTTCCCCCTAGCTATCTACCTTACTACGTTTGTTAGTGTGTATTGACAGCAATAGATTCTTATACATTTTGCCTTTGCTTTTCTTCTTTTTATCTTTTTCTTTAATCACTTACTGGTATTGTCTTAAAGACCTAGACACTTCAAACAGATCTGTAGTTGACACTAAAAAATTTAGAAATTCTTTATGGGGTCAAATGTGCTTATGTCTATCTAACTTTTGCTTTTCTCTCGTTTTATAAGTGCTCTCGTACAGAACACAGCATTGGAACATGAAATAATGAAAAATAATTGTAACAGAATTCCTTTTACATGGAACTTTTCTTTTGGGATATATATGATTCTTTTTGTCAAAATAATAACACCTATTGAAAATTAAATAGTTACTTCCTCAACAATCATTAAGGTTTTGGAATGCAAGTGAAATAAACAGTTTTTTAAGCCACATGCCCAGGAAATCAGGGATTTTATCCCTGTGTATCTCCCATTAAAGATCAGCAACATTATTTTTGTATATAAAACAGATTTTGCATTAATGATCTGGTTTACAATGTATATGAACTGTGACTTGTTAGAAATTAATTTGCCCACATATTACTGGTTAATTAGCTTTTAGTTTTATCTTATTTACTGTATTTGGCACTAATAGGACTATTAAGTGTAGTTGCTGTTTTATAAAATATTCTATAACAAAGAATTTTTACAAAGTCAAACTTGGCAATAACTCCATTATTCCAAATCGATGAGTTTTTAAATTGATTTCATTAATTCTAAAGTAGACATTGGGCTCTTCGTGTTCATCAGATGCTGTACATATCTGCCAAGTGGATCTCAGTCCTTTCCTTCAGAGGAGTTCTCACGTGGATTGGGAGATACAGCTAAGTAGCAATGCAATAAATGCAATTATGATGCGGCATGCAAAGTTCAGTGATGTCCAGAGGCTGGAAGGTCAAGAATGTATCCACAGAGGGAGCATCTTCTCTGTTGAAAGTCAGAGGTTGACTGATTTACTGTGTAAAACAACTGTTAGAAGAACATTCTATTCAAAGAAGTCAATATGCAAAGGCATTAGGGAATCAAAATACAATTCAGAAGAAACTTAATAAAATGATTAAAATCACTGACGAAGTCAGCCTAGAACTAATATTGTTTAGTTAACCCAGAACTTAAGGGTTAAATGGAGGTGAGATTGAGGTCAGAGTTTGGTAGATATAATGATGAAAGTCTTCTAAACGCAGGGTTTCCAAAAGACCAAAAGGATATCAAAACTTCAGGTGAGCTTGAAATAGTTCATAATTTCAAGGAAAGGTCAAAATGGCCACAGAAAGGGAATAGGATGTTTCAAATATATAATCAGTCTGGGGAGTGGGAAACTGCCCTAATTTTAAAGCCAAAACAGTTAACAGAAGTGACACTTACAAGAAGTCTGTATTTAAGGAAATGGGGTTACCAGGAAGAGAAGAGCAGTCTTCTACATTCTGGTTAACTGAAGATGAATCATTCATTCTTTTGTTTTGGGAAATCTGTGCTTAATTTTAGATGATTTCATCAGTGGCATGCATTTGGCTTGCATTTCTTAGTACTGTGAGAAAGCTCTAGCATTCAGCATAAGTCAGCTCAGTGGTGGCAGTACTCTGCCCATTGGAACTATGTTTATGAAGTGAGTTACTATGGCAGTAATGTGTGGGAGGAACTAGGTGGAGAACTTATCGTGGAACTCAGATCTATTCCCAGGTTTTCCAGGTGACCTTGGGAAGGTCCTCTACCCTCTTCAGGCCTGAGTTTCTTCTCTCTGACGCATAGAAAATTTTGTTCCTGAATTGTAGAAAATGACCAAAACTCATGTCCTTTGTAGAAATAATCCCAGGATAATGGAGGATTTGAGAGGGCTTTGAAGTCTTTATATAGTATTTAAAATTTTCCAATATAAAGTGTATCATTCAATCAAGACAGGATTAAGAGTTATACTGACATAAAACTAATTTTATTGGATTTTTATTTTATAGTTTTTTATTTTATAGTTTATAAAATAAAAATATTTTTATTTTTTTATTTTTTATTTTATTTTATTTTATTTTATTTTTATATTTATTTTATTTTATTTTTTATTTTTTTATTAGTTTATAAAATAAAAATATTTTTATTTTTTATTTTTATTTTATTTTTATATTTTTTTATTTTATTTTTTATTTTTTTATTATATAGTTTATAAAATAAAAATATAATTTTTATTTTATAGTTTAATATCTTGACATTTTTAATGTGGCATTTTGTGGTCCCACAGAAGTGGCCTTGCAATCCTATACAGTTTATTGTAGTGGTAAAAATTCAGTCTCTATAGCTAGATTCTCTAGGGTTCAAATCTCAGCTCTACCACTTGACCTTGGACAAGTTATTTAACTTCTCTCTGCCTCAGTTTGCTCATCTGTAAAATGGGAGTGACACTAATAATCCCTATCTCACAGGATTGTTGTGAAGGGAAAAATGTCAATGAATGTAAGGTACATAGAACATTGCCTGTCACACAGTAAAAACAAAATGCTTTATATTCAAGAATTTACCTAACCTCTTAGAGTTTCTATTTCATTACCTGAAAGATTATATCTCATGGGTTGTTCAAAGAATCAAATTAAAAATCTAAGAGTAAACAGTAAGCAGCATCCAAAGTGAGTGGTTTTATTTGCCTTCTTCTGTAGCTACTTCCAAATATCGGTGCATTAGCAGACAAAGTGGTGGGACACACGGCCCTGGTAACAAAAGAGGCCCTAACTCAATGCTCATCCTGTCCTACTAATGCATTATTTTCTTAAAGGTAGTCTGGAAATCTCCTTTTATAGATATATTTGAGAGTAGCTGTCCAAATCAACTTCTAAATCAAAAATAGTTATCTCCTCTCCCTTTTCCCTTTATATTCTAGGAAGTCATTCTATATAAGGAAGCCAGATAACTTTATTTAGATATATTTTTTTACCAAGCTTCAATTTTTAGTTTTAGTGTGGCATGCATAAGAATTTGTACTTGAGAGTAAAGGCTTTCTTGGGTTCAATTCCTGACTACCACTGATTGTGTGGTGATGGGCAAGTTACCTATGTTTTGGTTTCTGCATTTGCAAAAAAGGATACTGAGAATAACTTAACCTGTTGAACTGCTCTTTTAAAAGACTCATTATATGTATGTATAACTGATTCACTTTGCTGTACACCTGAAACTAACACAACATTGTAAGTCAATTGTACGCCAATAAAAATTTTTTTAAAAGACTCTATACATAAAAATGTTTACAACTATGAATGGTACATACTAAGACCTTGATAAATATTAGTTATTGTGCTAATTACTGTTGTTCTTAGTTTTTAGTTGTGGAGTAGATCCCAGCAATAGAGTAAGCTGAGGTTTGTGTAACTTGATGTTGTGCATAAAAACGTTATAAAACAAAACAAATCTAAACTAAATAAAAAATGTTACCAAACATAGTAGAATGAGGACCTCTGAATATTCTCCCCTCCATAAAAATGAACAATGCAAAAATTGTCAGATTTTTTTTCAGAACTCTATAAATTAATCAAAAGCTTTACAGAATCTGTAAAAACAGCTGAATTTCAGTAAAAGAAGTAAGTGTTGTGGCATTTTAACTTTCCCTATTCCCATGCCCTCCTGCCAAGCTCAGTGGTAGCTTTAAAAACAAATAGCCCATAATCATGGTGAAAACCAGAAGCGTGGCACCATTTGGAAGCGCACAATGGTGCTGGAGCAGCTCCGAAGACCCATCCTCAGAGGACTGTCATTGGTTTGTCTGATGGTTCTTGCTGGCAGGGCTGTTTTTACTTGACCTGACTTGGAGTTCACCTAGTAAGAATAGCCTTTTCTCTGGGGGCATCCAAAAACAATTAGAGGCAATTGTTAAATATTCTGTTTGCCTGAGATGGTGGTTAAAGCTTGGAGCAAACAACAGGCTAACCAAAACGTTTAGGAAAATCTGGGGAATGAGATGACCCTAAGGCTGACATATTTCTGAGGATCTAGAAGGCTGCATGAATACATAGGGTTGTTCATATGCCCAGGGCTGTATACATGTTAAGAAAAAACCTGAGAAGGATCTAAACCCTTATATCAGTTTGTTTGGGCTATTATAACAAAAATACCATAAACTGAATGGCTTATAAACAACAAACATTTATTTCTCACAGTTCTAGAAGCTTGGAAGTCCAAGATCATGGCATCAGATTTTTCTGATGAAGGCCTACTTCCTCATAGATGACACCTTCTTGCCATGTCCTCACATGGTGGAAGGGGCAAGGGATCTCTTGTAGCCCTTCTTTATAAGGGCACTAATACCATTCACAAGGGCTCTGTCCTCATGACCTAATCACCTCCCCAAAGCCTCACATCTTAATAACATCACTTGGGAGGTTAGGATTTCAACATGTAAATTTGGGGGATACACAAACCTTTAGACCATAGGTTCTCTGTGAGCAGGAAGTAAAGTCAAGGATAGAATTGTCAGTTACCTGATTGAGTGTTAAATACACACACAGCCTCTTAGCACCAAATACACATAGCCCTTCATCAAAGATTGGGAAACTTAATATTTCCATGCATTAAAGGAAATCTCTGCTCAATTAGTAGCTGACTACTAAGATAACTGAGCAGAAACTTCAGTGACATGACAGGGAACACACACTTTACAAATTAGTTCCCAAAAGTCCATAATAAACAACCACAACAAATAGACACAACAGCAAAGATCAGGGACAGAGGAGAATCTGATCTCCTGCGTTGTCACAATATATTGTTTAAAATGTCCAGGTTTCAAAACAAATGCTATGAGATATGCAAAGAAATATGAAACTATGGCCCATACACTGGAAAAAATTCAATAGAATGGTCCTTGTGGAAGCATAGATGTTTAACTTACTAGACAAAAACTTTAAATCAGCTATTTTAAAAATGCTTAGATAACTAAAGAAAGCTTTTCTAAAGAATTAATGAAAAGTTTGAGAATGATGTCTCAGTAGAGAATATCAGTAGGAAGGTAGAACTTATTTTAAGAAAGAATAAAATAGAACATCTGGAATTGAAATGTACAATAGATGAAATTAAAAATTCACTAGAGCAGCTCAACAGCAGATTTGAGCCAGCAGAAGAAACAATCAGCAAATTTGAAAGTAAACCAATTGAGATTATCCAGTCTTAGGAACAGAAAAGCAAAAGAATGAAGTAAAATAAAAAGAGCCTCAGACTTGTGGGACACCATCAAGCACATTAACATATGTATAATGGCATTCCTAGATGTAGCGGAGAGAAAAGGGCAGAAAGAATATTTGAAGAAATTGTGGATAAAAACTTTTCAAATTTGATGAAAAAGATTCATTGACACATCCAAGAAGCTCAAAGAGATCCATACCTAGACACATCGTAATCAAACTGTCAAAAGCCAAAGACTGAGAGAGAACACAGAGAGTATCAAGAGAGAAGCAACTCATCAGGTGCAAGAGATTCCTAATAAGATTAATAACCAGTTTTTCATCAGAAACAATGGATGCCATAGGCAACATGAGAATATATTCAAGGTGCTGAAAGAAAAAGACTGTTAAACAATAATTCTGTTTCTAGCAAAACTATCCTTCAAAGATAAAGGAGAAATTAAGACATTCGTAGATAAACCATACTGAGAGTATTCATTGCTAGCAGACCTCCCCATAAGAGACCATAAAGGGAATCCTTCAGTATCAAATGAAAGGACACTAGATAGTAATTCAAATCCAAATGATGAAATAAAGAGAACTGGTAGGGGCAACTACATAGGTAAATATTTTTGAAAAGTGTGAATGTATTTTTGTTGGGATTTTTCTTTCATAACCAATTTAAAATAAAACTGCATAAAGCAAAAATTGTAAATCTGTATTGATAGTAATATATAAAGATGTAATTTGTATATGAGCACAAAGGAGGGGGAAGCAAATGGATTGTATAGAAGTGAAGTCTTTGTATAATATTGTAATTAAGTTGGCATTAATCTGAACTAGATTTTTATAAGTTAAAATGTTAATTTTAATTCCCAGGACAACCACTAAGAAAATGATTACAAATATATAGTAAAAGAAACTACAAGGAAAAAAAATGTACACTAGAAAATACCCACTTAACCCTAAAAAAAGGTGGTATTGGAGGAATAGAAAAACAGTAAAGAAATAAATAACAAAATGGCAGAGTTAAATCCTATCTTATTAGTAATTACATTAAGTGAAAATGGATTAAATATTACAACTGAGAAGAAGAGACTGGCATAGTAGATATTTTAAAAAAATCATCCAACGTTATGTTGTGTACAAGAGACACCATTTTAGATTCAGACACAAATATGTAAAAATAAGAATGAAAATATACATACTCCACAAACATTAACCAAAAAGGAGCTGGAGTGGCTATACTAATAGCAGACAAATTATACTCTAAGACAAAAATTGTTACTAGCGACAAAGAAGAACATTTTTATAATGGCGAAATGGCAACCCATCAAGAAGGAAAACAACTAAAACATATAACATCAGAGCCTGAGGTATATGAAGCAAAACTGACAGAATTGAAGAGGGAAATGGACCATTCAACAATAATAACTGGAGACTCTAATACCCCCTTTTCAATAAGGGATAAAACAACTAGACAAAAGGCCAACGAAGAAACAGAAGTCCTGAACAACACTGTACATGAACTAGACCTAGCAGATATCTCTGGAACATTCTGTCCAACAACAGAATACACATTCTTCTCAAGTGCACATAGAATATTCTCCAGAATAGACCATATCTCAATAAATGTAAAAGGATTGAAGTAATACAAAGTATGTTCACTGATATGATGGAATGAAATTGGAACTCAGTAACAGAAGGAAATTCAGAAATCCACAAATATGTGGAAATTAAACAATATACTCCTAAATAATAGGTCAAAGAAGAAATCACAAGGGAAGTTAGAGAATACTCTGAGATAAATGGAAATGTAAATACAACATATTGAAATTTGTGGAGTGCAGATAAAATAGTGCTTGTAGGGAAATTTGTAGCTACAAATGCTTAAATTATAAAAGAAAAAAGATGTTAATTCTACAACCTTCTACCATCAGACATTAGAAAAAGAAAACTGAGCCTAAAACATACAGAAAGAAGGAAAAATGAATACTAGTGTGAAAATAAATGAAATAAATAAACAATAGAGAAAATCAATGAAACCATGAGTTGGTTCTTTGAAAGATCAATTAAATTAACAAACCTTTAGCTAGAATGACCAAGAATAAGAGAAAGGACTCAAATTAGTAAAACCAGAAATGAAAAGAGGGAATATTACTACTGGTATTACAGACATTAAAAAACAAAGATTATAAAGGAATATTAGAATAATCATATGTTAACCAATTAGATAAATTAAAGGAACAAATTCCTAGAAAGACACTCAAAGAACTGAAACTGAGAAGAAGAAATTGAAATCATGATTAAATAAACAAACTGAAAGAAAATAAAAGAAGGAAGAAAGAAAGGAAAGAAAGAAAGAAAAAGAAAGAAAAAAAGAAAGAAAGAAAAAGAAAGGGAAAAGGAAGAAAGAAAAAGAAAGGGAAAAGGAAGAAAGAAAAAGAAAGGCAGAAAAAATACACGGAAAATGTGGTCTTCTTTTCTGTTCATTTGCTTATTTTCCTAAACTTGTTGTGTCCAACTTTTTAAAGAGGTCATCTTTGTTAACTGAGTATTCTGGTTTGTTCGTGTCCAGCTAATTTTTGAGATAAAACGTCTCCCTTTATTGCTGGCCTGCACCATATTGATAACTACTCAAAGCACTGTCTATTGTTTTCCTAATGTCATCTGCTAACTGGAAAATAGAAAACACGCCCAGGTTTATGACTGGGAAAGGAATACCACCCTCATACTGGAGTCTTTCATTTTAAGGTAGCTTATCCTTAACATGTGATATCCAAGATATCAACAATAAGCTCTTCTTTTCAGTTTTTCCAGTGGTTTACAGGTGTATGAAAACTGATCAAGTATGTCTTCACAGTACTCATTCCCCCTAGCAGCAGGTGTGATGTTTATTGTGACATAAACTGGACATATACTTCTGATTTAAACAAATGATTAATATTTTATACTTGGCTCCCCGTGGCATATTTGAAATTAATTCAAGAACCTGTGAAACTCTACTTAGCACAATCATTTATTCACTTTTCCTGCAAACAGAGGCCCAAGCATGGAATAACTATGATGCCTGGACTGAAAGTATACTCTTGATAAATACAGCTTTTAAGTAATATACCTTTTTTTTTTTTTAAATGCGGTTCGCAGACCTCTCACCGCTGTGGCCTCTCCTGTGCGTTGCGGAGCACAGGGTCCGGACGCGCAGGCTCAACGGCCATAGCTGACGAGCCCAGCCGCTCGGCGGCATGTGGGATCCTCCCGCACCAGGGTACGAACCCGTGTCCCCTGCATCGGCAGGCGGACTCTCAACCACTGCACCACCAGGGAAGCCCCAATATATATATATACCATTATTTTTAATGTGCTTTCAAAGACCATTTCACTTTCCTAGACTGAATAGCAACAATGATGAGAGAAATGCACTTGAGTATCAATTCAGAAAAGCAGATGTTTATCCTCCAGAAGAAGTTGCAGGTGTTTTTATCTCCTGTGTTTTGTTTCTAGGGCCCTTTAGCTAACTGTAATTGCCACTTTAGTACTTGGCCAGAAAGCTGTTACAGCAATCAATCAAACAAACAAATGGGTAAGTTAATTAATATTTCTTGCTGAGAACTATTTAAAAAAATTATAGCAAAGCAATTTTGATTTTCAACAGTCCTACTCACCACCTGCATTTAGCAAAGCTCTTGATATCCGTCTGGGTTGCTAAGTAATAAACTATCTCTGCCATGACTCCAGAGGCCCCGGGATCATTCCATTATTTTGTCATTCGGGCGTGTCACACAGCTTGATGTGGACCTCCAGTTCCTACACACTCAGAAATGTAGGCCTGCTGCTCCTATATAAAGAGAATGGTGGAACAGAGAGATGAGTAAAAGGTTAGGAGAGCAAGGCTACATAAACCTCAGAATTGGGGGGATGTACTTTTGAAATGAGAAATAAGTCATTATAAACTCAGCAGCTTCATCACTTTAAAAATGGAGATAATTCTCACACCCAACAGAAACTCACCACATTTAGGGGAAATTATGCTAACTTTACTATCTTAGCCATACTTCTCAGATAAAATATGATAAGGTTGTAAAATCTTGTATAGTATTTTCTATTTATCAAAGGGTTGTCCTGATCATTTGATCATCAGATATATTCAAGTCCTGACTTGTGAAGATAGGAAAGACTGGTGAGAGGCCTGTGCTAATTTAAAACTTTTTGGGCTTCCCTGGTGGTGCAGTGGTTGAGGGTCCGCCTGCCAATGCAGGGGACACGGGTTCGTGCCCTGGTCCGGGAGGATCCCACATGCCACGGAGCGGCTGGGCCCGTGAGCCATGGCCGCTGAGCCTGCATGTCCGGAGCCTGTGCTCCGCCACGGGAGAGGCCACAACAGTGAGAGGCCCGTATACCGCAACAACAACAAAAAAAAACTTTTTGATGGTAGGCTGACTAGTTTAAGAAGCCTCCAACTCTTAGAATCATATGTAATTATTTAAGAACAATTTTGTTTTTTTCTTTATACCTGTGTTAGATTCTGTGAAAATACTTCTCTTACTGACTTTATCTTGCAATATAGGTACAGGTATTTACTTCTACATTTTTTGACCTATAAAAAGGAAAATGTGTCCTTTCACACTGACTTATTGAGGTTTCTGAAAATGGGTAAGACTTTCTCTGAGTTATAGGAATAAAGAGTAAAGAATATGTGAAACGTAAATTTGAGTATCTTTTTCAAATTAGTAACAGTTCTTTTGAAGAATTAATTTATGCTACATAGCATAGATTGGTCTTGAAGAGATGAACTTAACCATATTAGATACAACTGAGATGAAAAAGAGTACAATTCCCCCAAACTCCTTGCCCTCACCTTCTGAGGTTAGTTTTCTAATATGTAAAATAGTAGGTTTGATGAAGATAATCTCTTAACACTTTCTCATCTGCAATATAGGAACTGAAGCAAAGAGTTAAAGTAGCTTTATTCAATATGGTAAATTCAGTCAAAGATAAAAATTCTGCTTCATGACTGTTTGATTACCTCTGTTTATACCATGTTTTAATTTGTCATCAAAAACTATGAAGGCATTCTATTTCAGACATTCTCAATATTCTGACAGTGTGCAGGCAGAGAGGTGAAATGCATCCATGGAGTGAAATGATCAAGAAGTAAAGTGACCTCCTCAAGATCATGGAGCCAGAAAGTATAAACCTAAGATTCAGACTGGCTCCTTCTGAAAGCCAGGCCAGAGGTTTTCACAGTGTAACAGTCTTCATTATACAAGAAGATATATTCCAGTATCCTTATTCTTCAGCTAAAATAACTGAGCCTTAGAGCTGTAAAATGACTTACCCCAAGGATGACTACAGAATGAAGACTAGAATCTACACTTCCTGACTTTCATTCTGGAGCTCCTTCTGTTTACATCATCCAGATGTATAGCTAATCTTCACTCTTATTCTGTACATTCCATTTTGAAGGATAAACATTATGGGGGAAAAGAAGTGAAAACATTGAGATTTAACAAGATCTTTGAACTAAAAATGTAGACAACTTTTTTGAATTATTCAACCTTGAGTTTTTTGTGGTTAACGAATGTTTTCCTCTTAAAAGATAACCCAGTAGATAAAATATCTGCCGGTTTGCAGTTGCTGATTACAAAAAGCAGGACCTCAGCCTCACCTTCCTGCAGCTACTTTACGATGCTCCAAAAGGGCTAGAACTTCTGTATTCAAGGCCATTTTGTCAGCTAGCCACTGCAGATGATAATATATTGAGCAGTTATTATGTGTGAGGAGTTGTGCCATGCTTAGTATGGTAATTTAATTGTATCCTCACAACAACCACATACCATGGGTACTATTAACTCCCTCATTTGACAGGTGAGACATCTGAAGCACTATGGGATCCCAGGTTTCTTAGCCATTTTTTAACCCAGGTAGGCTGCCTCTAGAGCTGATTCTCTTCCTGAAACTCCACAGCAAACATGTGCTTATACAGTTCCATGTGCTGCATATTCACATATATGGCAAAAGGAGTAGCCTGAAATAGCTGTGACGCTCCCTTTTAGGGGCTGCAGACTAGAAGTGCTTGCCAAGTTTTCAGTTCTCAGCCAAACCTGGGTTCTGTACCATGACTGAGAGGCCTCCTCTCCAGCTCATGCTGCTGCATTTTGTGTCATAAACCCTAAAAGTAGCTAAGCATATATACAGTTTCACAAAGTGAACAGTTTTGATGTCTTCTCCCCCCCTTATTCCTTACTCATAGGAGATCAAACGCAGTCCCAGAGGCCATAGGAAGATCAGATACTCCATTCTCGTCATCTTCTGTCTTTGTAGCTTCTCTTTCACAAAACCTTTCTCCCTCTCCTTCTCAGACAAAAACCTTTGTACATATCAGTGTGTGTGTGTGTGTGTGTGTGTCTGTGTGTGTGTGTGTGTGTGTCTATACACTCAGCTTCTGTAGCCAAATTAGTATCTTTTAACAAAAATAATATTAAATGTCATAACACTGAATCCAATTACCAATGAGCAACTATAATGAAATTCTATCTATAACAGTTTGTATATTTATTATTGTCAAAGGCAGTTATGTTCCTTGAAGAAGCTGCAGATATGCCTGAAGACAGAAAAATCACAAATAATACCACTGCCAATTTAGAAACAATTAATTGTTAACTCATTGACACACACCAATCTAGAATCACACCATGGCTTATGATTAACGTGCATGTTTCTTTTTCTTCTTCTTGCGTTTCAGTTTGAGAACTTCCTGTTGACCTGTCTTTAAGTTCATTGATCCTTTCCTCAGCCATGTCAAGTCTCCCGATGAGCCCATTGAGAGCATTCCTCATTCCTGTCACTGAGTTTTGATTTCTGTTATCTCCTTTTGACTTAGAGTTTGTACCTCTTTACTCATATTATTCATCAGGTTTTTTCATATCATCTACTTTTTCCATTAGAATATCTCTTTAAATTCTCTGAGTATTCCACCATCGGTATCATATCTGAGTCTAGGTCTGATGATTGCATTTTCTCCTCAAAGTGTTTTTTCTTGCCTTTTGACATGTCTTGGCTGGACCTATTGTTTCGGGTAGTAGGAACTGGGGTAATAGGCATTGTGTGAGGATTGATGTTAATCTGGCTAGGAGTTGGGCTGTGTTTAATGTTTAATGTAGCTACAGGTATCATTAGCTTATATTCCTCAATGGTCTTTGTTTTTGGGTCCCCTCTTGACTTTTGGCTTCCCTAGGTACTCCTACTCAGAAAGTCTATGTTTTATAACTTCTTTGGCTGTAAAACACTGTTGTTATCTTGGAATCCTGTTGGTATGGTGGTAGGGTATATGGAAGAGGTAGTGTTCTATAATCTTCTGATTAAATTTCAGGCTTTTAGGGAGCCCATCTGTTGGGACCTTCATAAGTCTAGTAATGTAGATTTTATCTCCCCTTCCTCCTATCCCCTTCCCTAGTTGCAATGTTCTCAATCTACTTCCTTGAAGCCCTGATCCCTGTTGACTATTTTTTTGTTCCTCTCTTAGGTGAGGGGTTGGAATGGAGAGGGATTCCCTCTTCCTGATGGGATAGAGTTTCAGAATTGAGCTTTGACAAAGTCCTTTACTGTGGAGAGTGAGCCTTCATTATTGAAAAGGCTCTTGGCTTATTTCACAATGGTTATTTTCCACTCTTCCTATGTCAGAGCCAAGAGAAGATCTTATCATATTCTCACTGTGAGGACCTGGTGGAGTTCTTGAAGGAAAATTCACAGAAGTGTGGTGGGGTCCCCTAAGACAGTGGCCCTAGGAGTTTCTCACTCTCAAAGCTAATCTACATTCAACATCCAGAAATTAATAAAAATTATCATGTAATTCTAAACAGTTTGTGGTCCCAGAAGCTTCTTTTCCAGATCTCCATTGCTGTATCTCTCTATATGCACCCAAATCTCCAAATTTAAGTTACCAGTGTGTCTTATGACCACAGTTCCCTGATGGGTACAAACAAAAATCATTGATTTTCAGTTGTTCAGCATTTTCTTGTTGTAAGGACAGGAGTGGTAACTTTTAAGCTCTTTTCATTTGGAGCTCTATAATGTGCATTTTTCACTTAAAAATATATCCTGAAGATTTCCATGTCACCACATAATCTCCTACAACAACGTATTTAATGACTATGTATCATTATATTGTGTAAATTTATATTGTTCATTAAACCATTCAGCTCTCTTGGGACATTTTTCACTATTCTAACGAGAACCATCATGAACATCTTTGAAGCTAATTAAATATGTTCACATTGATTATTTCCTCAAGATAATTTACTGTAAATAAGATTTATAAGCCCAAAATCTACATTTTCAGTCTATTTTTAAAAATTGCCAAATTGCTCTTAAGTTTGTTTATAACTGCTTGTACTCCTTCTAGTCATCAAGAGACTCTGATTTCTTGCATCCTTACCAGCATTGGATAAAATGTTTTCTACATTTCCACTTCTGTGTATTTTTTTGTTTTTGTTTTGTGGTATGCGGGCCTCTCACTGTTGTGGCCTCTCCTGTTGCAGAGCACAGGCTCCGGACGCGCAGGCTCAGCGGCCATGGCTCACGGGCCCAGCCGCTCCGCGGCATGTGGGATCTTCCCAGACCGGGGCACGAACCCACGTCCCCTGCATCAGCAGGCGGACTCTCAACCACTGCGCCACCAGGGAAGCCCTCCACTTTTGTGTTTTATGTTCTTATATCAATTCACATTTCTCTGATTATTTAGGAATTTGGGTATTTTTATTATATTTTAATATACTTTCTACTATTTTTTGTCTGAAATTGCCTGATTTAATTGTCCATTTATATAAGTTGCTCAATTTTTTTGACTACTCAGAATTTAAAATTTTTTCTTATTAAAACTGATCAATTCTTTTCTTTTAAATTTTCTTTGCATTTTTTTTAATACCTGAACATCCCCTTTGAATTTGAAGTTAAAACAGAACACAGTTAATAAACAGTGAATAGAGTTTAAGAATATTTTGCTATGGGTTATGAAGTGTGCCTGTCTTAGGTTGGCAAAGATTACACTATAGACTCAGCTAAGCCTGGGAAAAGAGTAGCTCTCCTTACCCTAAATCTGAAATTATCCCTATTTTCTCATTATGTCCACATCATCCATAAATCATTGTACAGTAGATAGCCTGCCTTTTATTACAGGGCCTCTACTTTTCAATTTTAAAAGATTTGCTATCTAATAAATATCTGCAGCGTTCACTTTGTTGAGCCACTGAAAACATTGGGCCTTAGACTAGTGCAGTAATAATACAGAATTAAACAACAAAAAGATAAGTGAGATGTGGTGGAAAGCAAATCAGGTTGGTGGTGGAAATTAAACATATATGCCGTGCTTTTACTATTTTGTGAACAATTTAATCTGAAATGAAGTTTAAAGTCTCCCAATAGCTTAAATATAGGTCAGCTACAATCATAGATATTGATAACTGAAACTGGGGGTGGGCAATGTGTTTTGTATTATCTCTGGCAATAACTGATAAAGAATTAATAAATAAAATTTTATTTTGTTTTTATTTCGTTACTCAACTCAGGCCTGTTATTCTGTATATTAGATTTTGCTTATCAAGTGAGAAAGTGAATGAAAGAAGAATGTTCAGATGATGAATCTCCAAACATAGGCATAGGGTAGCAGCTTTGGTATGTATGAAATGGGCTTTTGTGCACTTGGAGTAGATTGTATTATTTGGTTAGGAGCCTATAAATTAAAGCAATAAGTCAATAACAGAGAAACGCAGATTCTTATTGAGGTTGTCTAAAAAAGATAATAGAGTTAAAAATATATAGTTGACAAGAGTGAAATAATAGTGATGAAATTTATTTCCTTAAATAAGGAATGAAACTTCATTTCAAATGTCAATGGGAAGAATGAGAAAAAATTATCATTATTTCTACTATACATGACAAATATACATAGAAAATCAGATTATCAGTTGGAAAATGTTGGTGATTAATTAATATGAGTATTCAATAAAATGACTGGGTAAAAAGTGAACAATTGATTTTCATTATTCATGGTTTCAGCATTTGTGAATTCATCTACTCAATAAGATTTTTTTTTGTAATCTCAAATCAATAAATGCCATGTTTTTGTGGTCATTCATGGATATGCAAAGAGTGGCAAAAAATCTGAGTCATCCAACATGCACATTCCCAGCTGAGGTTCAACAAGCTGATACTCTGCCTTTTTGTTTCAGTTCTCAAACTGTAAATGTGTCCTTTTTGTCATCTATTTAGTGTCATTTTGGGGGCATTTTTGTACTTTTCTTTGATTAACTGTCTTTTCACTGTTTAAAAATTATTCTGAAGCATAATGCAGAGCTGTTGCCTAATGTTCTTAAGTACAAGAAGACTGTGAAGTGTCTTCTGGAGAAAATACATATGCTAGATAAGCTTTATTCAGGCATGAGTTATAGTGCTATTAGCTGTGACTTCAATATTAGTGAATCAATAATATATGTTAAATAAAGTGTCTTTAAACAGAGACAAATAAAACAAGGCTAAGTGTTGATGGTTGACAAAAATGTCGTGACCAGAGACTTTCAGGAACCTTACCCTGTATTTCCCCTGGGAGCAATTATTCAGTATTTGCTAATTCAGTGTTTGTGGTGAATTTGTACAATATAACTACTGAATGAATAATGGGAATCATTTGTATACAAAAATGGATCTTATTAAATAACACGTTTGAAAGTGTAATATAAAAATATTCAACTGAAGATTCAACAAAACTGTACTACAGTTAGTAATGAACTTAACTCACTTTGGTAATATGATGTTCTTTGTTCTTTTGTCCTTTAGAATTTAAGCTGCCTGGGGACAGATTATATCAGATTCTGTTCTACAACCCCAGCTCTAGAATAATGTTTGACACCTATAAGGGACCTAATAAGTTGTTGTTATTGTTACTTTTCCATGGAGATTATTTTGCCTGCATTTGTTTTATTTCTTTTTTATACTGACTGCAGAATTACTGAAAAACTGAATGATAAGATTTAAAAATTGCACGAGTAGTTATAAGAGCAATGGAAAAATTTTAATAAGAAATATAGATCAATTTAATACACACGCATTCTATAAATTAAAATACAACAAAAATTAATACCAAAGAACAGTTTGCAAAGCAATAAATACAAATGCATGTGACTGAAATGGGTTAAGTTTATTCATATACATAAAGCTTTTATGAATACATGAGAAAACTGCAATCTCAATAAACAAATGGGAAAAAGTAGACTATTTACACAAAGAGAAATTCAAATAGATAAAAGTAGAAAAATTCAACTTCATTTATATGCTAAAAATTAGAATGGAAACATATCTCAACCTTATAAAGACCATAATGTGATAAACCCACATCCAGAATTACACTCAGTGACTCTAAATCAGGAACAAGACAAGGATGACCACTCTTGCCGCTTTTATTCAATATACTACTGGAAGTCCTAGCTAGAGTAATTAGACAAGAAAAAGAAATAAAAGGCATCAAAACCAGAAAGGAAGAAGTAAAGTTGTCTCTGTTTGTGGATGACTTAATAAATATAGAAAATTCTAAAGATTCCACTAAAAAAATTGTTAGAGCTAATAAATGTATTCAGTAAAGTGGCAGGATAAAAAAATCAGCATACAAAACTAACTTTATTTCTATACACTAACATGAAGTATCAGAAAGAGAAATTAAGAACACAATTCCATTTACAGTAGCATCAAAAACAGTAAAATACTTAAGAATAAATTTAACAAGGAGGAGAAAATCTGATATACTGAAAAATATAAGACATTAATAAAGGAAATTGAAGATGACAGAAATAACTGAAGAGATATTCTATGTTCATAAATTGGCATAATTAATATTGTTAAAGTGCCCATACTACCCAAAGCAAACTATGAATTCAATGCAAATCCTGTAAAAATTCCAATGGTAGTTTTCACAGCAATAGAGAAAACAATCCTAAAATTTGTATGGAACCACAAAAGAGCCTGCATAGGCAAAGTATTCTTGAGAAAAATAAATAAAGCTGGAGGTATCATACTTTCTTATTTTAAACTATAATATATTGTACATATTACAAAGCTATTGTAATAAAAATAGTATAATATTGGCATAAAAGCAGACACATAGACCAGTGGAACAGAATTAAGAGATCAGAGATAAACCCATGCTTATATGGTCAACTAATTTTTGACAAAGGAGTTGTGAATATACAATGGGAAATGAATAGTCTCATAAATAAATGGTGTCGGAAAAACTGGATAACCATAGGCAAAAGGGTAAAATTGGACCCACACTTACACTATACACAAAAATCAACTCAAAATGGATTAAAGCTTGGACATAAGATCTTAAACCATTAAACTCCTAGAAGGAAAAAAAAAAGGAATAAGCTCATCAGCATTGGTCTTTGCAACGATTTCTTGGGATTTGACACCAAAAGCAAATACAGCAAAAGTAGAAATAAACCAGTGAGACTACCTCAAACTTAAAAGCTTCTGCACAGCAAAGAAAACTATCAATGAAATGGAAAGCAACCTACTGCGTAGGAGAAAATATTTGCAAACCAAAATATATAAGAACTCATACAACTCAATAGCAAGAAAACCTCAAACAATTGATTAAAAACTGGGCAGAGGTTCTGAAATTTCCCAAAAAGACATACAAATGAACAACAGGTACATGAAAAAATGCACAGCATCACTCATTAGCAGGGAAATGCAAATCGAAACCATAATGAGATGTCATCTCAAATCTGTTAGAATGCCTGTTACTAAAAAGTCAAGCGATAAATGCTGGTGAGAATGTGAAGGAAAAGGAATCCTTGTGCACTGTTGGTGGGAATGTAAATTAGTACAGCCGCTATGGAAAACAGTATGGAGTTTCCTGAAGAAATTTAAAAATGAACCACCATACGATCTGACAATCCCACTTTTGGGTATATATCCAAATGGAACGAAAGCATTATCTTGAAGAGATATCTGTACTCTCATGTTCACTGAAGTATTATTCAAAATAGCCATAGTATGGAAACAATCTTAAGTGCCCATCGATGAATGAATGAATGAAGAAAATGTGGTTATATATAGACTGGCATGTTATTTAGCCTTAAAAAAAGAAAAAAATCCTGTCATTTGTGACAATATTTGCTTTCCACAAACTTGGAGGGCTTTATGCTAAGTGAAATAAGCCAGACAGAAAAAGACAAATAATGCATGATATCATTTATATGAGGAATAAAAGAAAGTCAAACTTATACTAACAGTAGAAAAGTGGTTGCCAGGGGCTGGAAATAGGGAGAGGCTGGTAATACTGTATTAAACTATAAAGTGAATAAGGTATGATGATCTAATGTATAGCATGGTGACTATAGTTGATACCACTGCATTGTAAAATTGCAATTTGCTAAGAGAGTAGAATTTAAGTGTTCTAACCAAAAAGAAAAAAGGAGAAAGTAAATATGTGCAGTGATAGATGCATTAATTAATGATGAGGGGGAACACTTTTACAATATACGCAGGTATCAAATCATCACATTGGACCCTAAATATCTTACAGTTTTATTTGTCAATTATATCTCATAAAGCTGAAAAAAAATTGCTTTCCAAAAGTTGAAAAAAATTGAAATGAAAAAACAGTAAGTTCATACTTTTGAAAGCTATCAAATAACCAAACAGTTTGCTTTTAAGTGAGATTAATCAGCACTGACAAGTAAGGACATAATGCAATGAGCACTCTCATCTACTGCTACAAAACAGTCTGAGATTGAGCTGAAAAACTCTGAGGAGAATTTATGTCATATAGAGGAAAACCGCTCAAATGTGTTCATTTCAGCCTTATTTAGAGAAGCTGAAACTTGGGAACAAATTCTATTCCAGTAAAGTGGAATGACTATGCAAATCATGTATAGCCATCTGTTGGAAAAGTATGCATCCATTAAAAAAATATTTGTAAAATTTTTAAACACATGGGGAAGTGCTTAGGTCAGCATATGTGTTACCAAATCAAACTTGGGTCTGTTCAATTTCTCTCAGCAAAGCTAATCTACTGACACCAGGTTTTGTTGGAGGGAAGTGCAGTGTTTATTACAAGGCCAACCAAGGAGTACGGGTGACTAATGCTCAAAAAAGACCTAAACTCCCCAGTGCCTTTCAGGAAAGGGTTTTTAAAGATGGGTGAGGGAGAGCATTGCTCCAGCCTGATCAGCTGGATATCCTTCTGATTGGTAGGTGATGAGGTAACGGTAGTATTTGGGGAGTTAATATCATCAACCTTCTGGCTCCAACAGGTCTGGGGTCTACATGCTGGTGGTCAGCCTGCAATTAACTTCTTCCACCTGGTGAGGGTTTCAGTATCTGCAAAACAACTCAAGGATATGGCTCAGAATATTATCGATAGACCTTGAAAAGGAACTAAAATTCCTTAACTTTGTTTAAAGGCCAAACTATCATTATTTTGTCTTGCTTAACTGTTTTCCTTTGTTTCCTCATTTCTTCATTTCTCTGATTAAATTTGCTCTATTGGAACTTGGGGAAGGCTTAGAAGACTAAAGTTTTTCAACAAACAAGAGGCAGGGACTTCCTTGGTGGAGTAGTGGTTAAGAATCCACATGCCAGTGCAGGGGACACAATTTCAAGCCCTGGTCCAGGAAGATCTCACATATCGTGGAGCAACTAAGCCCCTGTGCCACAACTACTGAGCCTGCGCTCTAGAGCTGGCATGCCACAACTACTGAAGCCCATGTGCTTAAAGCCCATGCTCCACAACAAGAGAAGCCACCGCAATGAGAAGCCCATGCACTGTGACGAAGAGTAGCCCCTGCTTGCCGCAACTAGAGAAAGCCCGTGTGCAGCAACAAAGACCCAACACAGCCAAAAAATAAATTAATTAATTAAAAAAAAAAAGGAGGCAAGTGGAAGACATGTGGGGGTGGGGTGGGTATCCCAGGAAGGTCCTGCAAGGTCTTGCCTGGTTACCTGTGTATTCTGAAGTACACTAATGATTTGATATAGAAATCAATGTTATGGAGAAAGGTTTCCATTATGAAATAATTTTGAGAAACTCAGGATCAATTGCACACATACAGACAAGTTTCCTTTTCTAAAGTTTTTCTCAAAGTCTTTTATATACCATGCATGTTTTTTCATTAACAAAATCACTGACATAAATATCAATAAAATCATATTCTGAAAGAAAATGAGAGCACACACACACAAACCCCTAAAACTTAAAGTTATAGTAATTATCATTTATATATAGTATATATATATATAGTAATATATATAGTATATATTTATATATAGTAACTATCATTAGGCAAATTTCTATAGTTTACAAGTACTTTCTTACAAATAGCTTTACTTTTATAATAAACTTTAAAAATAAGCATTTTTTAATTAGACTATCTGGACTGAAATCTATGCCCAGAGATCTGGGTCCTTTTTGTTGACCTGAAACAAATAGACTGCCAGATATTTCTCCAAAAAAGATGGGTTTATACAGGATCAGCAGAGAATTGCAATTTCTGCAGCCATGGTGAGATTCTTGCAAGTCCTTACAGGACAAGGGAAAGGGAACATTTTTATAGAGAGGAAAAGGAAGTTGGGAGGGCTGTAGTAAACTAAGAGTCCATAGCTTTTCATTGGCTGAGTCCTTGCCAGGAAAGAAGAGGAGTCTTTCTCCTTCCTTTTGGGCTCTGCTATACTTGTAGGGCACGAGAGCTCCCACTTCTGGGCTCCCAACTCTATTTAATTGAGGTTTTCTGTTTAATTTTTTTTATACTTTAGCACATTACTTTGTCTTTTTAAAACTAAATTTCCTTATCTGTAAATTAGGAATCATAATAGTAACCCATGTCTTATTTTGGGGTAGTTTTAATGATCAAATGAAGACTAAAGCTTTTAGCAGGGAGTAAATAATCTATAAATAGTAGCAATTATTATTATTGCCTCCACATTACCAATAAGATTTAGAGAATTGAAGATCCTAACACCCTGGACCAATAAATAGAACGAAGATTCA
This sequence comes from Phocoena phocoena, assembly GCF_963924675.1. NCBI lineage: Eukaryota > Metazoa > Chordata > Mammalia > Artiodactyla > Phocoenidae > Phocoena > Phocoena phocoena. The sequence goes on from NC_089230.1 coordinate 78,073,094, forward strand.
AACTTTTACCTTCTGTTTTCAAACTCATTGTATTTGCATTATGCACAATGTCTTAGAGAATTTGAGGCAAAATGACTTAGAGACAGAAAACTTGAGTATAAACAGAGCATTTTGAAATGGCACTGATTATTTTCCACAATTTTGTTCCTTTGAAGTGTTCCCTTCCCTCTACCTGTGACTAAAGACACCTTTCTTCATAAATTCTCTGAGGGCTACTCTCTCTGCTCAGCGTTGTCTTCAGGGCTTGTTTTATCAACAGTAATTACCAGAGGATGGGTTTTCAGGCCACTGAATTAGCCAAGCTATAGAACTTTGTCCTCTCAGGAAGTGTGTTTTTTTTCACAAGCTATAAAGACTTCTTAAAATCTCTGGTTTAAGAGAAGATAGCTAGGTTATCATATGTGCTTCTGCCTTCAATCTATTGCTTTAACACATTATCCCATTTCCTTAAGTCTCTGGAAAACTCCACTGTATACGTGTAAGAGAACAAGAATATAAAAGTAAAATGCCTTGGCATTATCATGAAAATAGTTTTTGTCTTAAGAATCCCTAGTCCAAAGTTTGGTAAACACTGATTTAACATATTTCTAGATATGGTGTAGGAAACAGAAAATATATAAACAAGTAAAATAAGTCTGTTTTGTCCAGTTACAGTGAAGTTCACTTCACCAAAAAATTCGGTATTAACCTCCAAGTATGTACCAGCCGCTATTTTAGAAACCATTTGTAAAAAATTAGTTACATAGATTATCAACTTTTAAGGGTCTAATCATTTTAATAGAAGGAAATCAGATATATTTACAAGAATCTCAAAAGTCTGAGAGAACATATTAAAGGGCAAAAGATGGTCAACAAAATACCAAGAAAGGTCCAAAGGAAAGAAAAATCAAATCAACTTTGCGAGTCTCAATAGGTTTCCTATTTCTGAGAAATTAGTCAAATTTTGGTACTAGGTATTGATTTTTGAGACTATAGTTTGTGCCAATGACTGTTCTGAGACCTTTGCATATACATATTCATTTAATCCTAATAACAATTCTGTGAAGCAGGTGTTATTATCCCTTACAATAGAAGAGGAAGCTTTGGCCCAGAAAGGTTAGCTAACTTGCCAGAGGCCACACAGGTCATATTAAGTGGAGCTAGGCTATAAACTCAACAATGTGGCACAGGTGTCTATTTCTTTAACGAACACAGTTACTGTTTCTTCAGTAGGGATTGTTAAAAACATGTATACGTTTGTATGAATGTGTGTTAGCAGAATTCAGTTACAAGAGGTTTGGGGAATGTAGTTCTACTTGGCTGGGTAATCAAAAATTCCAAGTAAAATGGAGGGACATAAGTTAAAAAAAGTCATTTCAGATTATACTGTAGGGACTGTGGCCCAACAGAGTAAGGTGTACACATAATTTGATGAGCAGTGGAAAGATACTGATGACATTTGGGAAAACCACTGAAGTAATTAACAGTAGGACTCAGAAGCAAATCTTGCAAAACAGATGGATTGGTTATTGCTATTATTGCTATTGAGATCGTAAGAATGGGTGGTGGCGGTGAGAATGGAGAAAGAAAGCCACAGGGGACGCTGAACATACACAACCCTGTACTTGATTAGACGTGTAACGTTTCTGTGTGTGTAGGAAAGAGGTGAATTCAGGGTGGACTGGTAAAAAGTCAAGTCAAAGATAGTGTTTTATATGTTTCTCTGAGCCATGGGCTTCTAAGCCCAATTTGACGGTGTCTGATCTCCTTCTGTAAGATTAGTGTTGTCCTAGGTTTTGTCTTGTTACAGTTTGCCATTTTACTTCAAAAGCAGTTCTTGATCACCCATTATGTGCAAGACATCATACCAGATGCTTTGAGAGAAATAAAGGTGGATGAAACATACTCTCTTTAAGTAAGTTTACGTATAGGAATTTACTTGAGTGGAACTTCACGAAGACGGGGTTTTTTGTCTGGTTTCCCAACCTCTATAGTTCTTGCTAGCAAGTGCTCATCAAATATATGAGTAAATGGATTAATGAAGAGGCTACATTCAAAGTAAACCAATGAGAGAAGGTAAGAATCGGAACACGATGACCAGGAAATGAATGGGGAAATAGCCAGCTCTTGACCTGACATTGGATCGTTGGATGTTATAAGTTAGGGAGACAGTTTTAAAATCCTTTCCCTACAGTTTGGCTTATTATAAAGTATCCAATCTGGGTCCAAGAGCAGCAGACAAGCATGATAGAAGGAACACTTTTATCAGTATTTTTCAAAAGCTTGACCAATTTAGTTAAAAGAATTCAGTGATTCCTTCAATCACTTATTCAAACAAAAAATATATTGATATTCTATGTACTAAAAACTGTGCCCTCTGGTGAAAATATAAAGGATAAAGTAGGATAGAAAATTTCTTGTCCTCATGGAATTTATAATCCAGTGAGACAAAATTAAATAAGGAGGGATACAAGTATATTGTGATATGTGGAAGAAAATAATAGAGTATTATCATGGAGAGTAGGATAATAATTAAAGACTATTGGGAAAGTCTCCCTGAGGAGGGGACTTTTGGATGAGAACTGATGGATATGTAGGAGCTAGAAAATGGGAGCAGAGAAAGAGTGTTCTATAGAAGAACACGGGCAAGGGCCTCAGGTAGGGAACAGCTTGATCTCTTTGGCGGTTGGTGACCCACCTGTTTGACTAGAGCATCATGAACCAGGTGGGGAGTAGCATCGCGTGCAGTCATGAGATAGGCTGAGCCACACAGGCTGAGCTGGTTCTCTGACGAGATAAACAAAATTGATAAACCATTAGCCAGACTCATAAGAAAAAAGGGAGAAGACTCAAATCAACAGAATTAAAAATGAAAAAAGAGGAGTAACAACTGACACTGCAGAAATAAAAAGGCTCATGAGAGATTACTACAGGCAACTATATGCCAATAAAATGGACAACCTGGAAGAAATGGACAAATTCTTAGAAATGCACAACCTTCTGAGACTGAACCAGGAAGAAATAGAAAAATAAACAGACCAATCACAAGCACTGAAATTGAAATTGTGATTTAAAATCTTCCAAAAAACAAAAGCCCAGGACCAGGTGTCTTCACAGGCGAATTCTTTCAAACATTTAGAGAAGAGCTAACACCTACCCTTCTCAAACTCTTCCAAAATATAGCAGAGGGAGGAACACTCCCAAACTCATTCTGTGAGGCCACCATTACCCTGCTACCAAAACCAGACAAAGATATCAGAAAGGAAGGAAACTACAGGCCAATATCACTGATGAACAGAGATGCAAAAATCTGCAACAAAATACTAGCAAACAGAATCCAACAGCACATTAAAGGATCATACACAGTGATCAAGAGGGGTTTATCCCAAAAAAGCAAGGATTCTTCAATATACACAAATCAATCAATGTGATACACCATATTAACAAATTGAAGGAGAAAAACCATACGATAATCTCAACAGATGAAGAAAAAGCTTTCAACAAAATTAAACACCTATTTATGATAAAAACCCTCCAGAAAGTAGGCATAGAGGGAACTTACCTAAATATAATAAAGGCCATATATGACAAACCCACAGCCAACATCGTTCTCAATGGTGAGAAAGTAAAACCATTTCCTCTAAGATCAGGAACAAGACAAGATTGTCCACTCTCACCACTATTAATCAACATAGTTTTGGAAGCTTTAGCCACAGCAATCAGAGAAGAAAAAGAAACAAAAGGAATCCAAATTGGAATAGAAGAAGTAAAGCTGTCACTGTTTGCAGGTGACATGATACTGTACATAGAGAATCCTAAAGATGCTACCAGAAAACTACTAGAGCTAATCAATGAATTTGGTAAAGCAGCATGATACAAATTAATGCACAGAAGTCTCTTGCATTCCTATACACTGATGATGAATAATCTGAAAGAGAAATTAAGAAAACACTCCCATTTACCATTGCAACAAAAAGAATACAATACTTAGGAATAAACCTACCTAAGGAGACAAAAGACCTGTATGCAGAAAACTATAAGACACAGATGAAATAAATGATACAAACAGATGGAGAGATATACCATGTTCTTGGATTGGAAGAATCAACATTGTGAAAATGACTCTTCTACCCAAAGCAATCTACAGATTCAATGCAATCCCTATCAAACTACCAATGACATTTTTCACAGAACTAGAACAAAGAATTTCACAACTTGCATGGAAACAGAAAAGACCCTGAATAGCCAAAGCAATCTTGAGAAAGAAAAACAGAGCTGGAGGAATCAGGCTCCCAGCCTTCGGACTACACTACAAAGCTACTGTCATTAAGACAGTATGGTACTGGCACAAAAACAGAAATATAGATCAATGAAACAGGACAGAAAGCCCTGAGATAAACCCACACACATACGGTCAGCCTATTTTTGATAAAGGAGGCAAGAATATAAATGGAGAAAAGATAGCCTGTTCAAAAAGTGGTGCTGGGAAAACTGGACAGGTACATGAAAAAGAATGTAATTAGAACACTCCCTAACAGCATACACAAAAATAAACTCAAAATGAATTAATGACCCAAATGTAAGGTCAGACACTATGAAACTCATAGAGGAAAACGTAGGCAGAACACTCTATCACATAAATCACAGCAAGATCATTTTTTACCCACCTCCTAGAGTAATGGAAATGAAAACAAAAATAAACAAAATGGACCTAATGAAACTTAAAAGTTTTTGCACAGCAAAGGATACCATAAAGAAGACAAAAAGACAACCCTTGGAATGGGAGAAAATATTTGCAAATGAAGCAACTGATAAAGGATTAATCTCCAAAATATACAAGCAGCTCATGCACCTCAATATCAAAAAAACAGACAACCCGTCCAAAAGTGGGCAGAAGACCTAAATAGACGTTTCTCCAAAGAAGATATACAGATTGCCAACAAAATCATGAAAGGATGCTCAACATCACTAATCATTAGAGAAATGCAAATCAAAACTACAATGAGTTATCCCCTCACACCAGTCAGAATGGCCATCATCTAAAAATCTAGAAACAATAAATGCTGGAGAGGGTGTAGGACCCTCTTGCACTGTTGGTGGGAATGTAAATTGATACAGCCACTATGGAGAACAGTATGGAGTGTCCTTAGAAACTTAGAATAGAATACCATATGACCCAGCAATACCATATGACCCAGCAATCCCACTCCTGGGCATATACCCAGAGAAAACCATAATTCCAAAAAGATACATGCACCCAGTGTTCATTGCAGCACTATTTACAATAGCCAGGACATGAAAGCAACCTAAATGTCCACCAACAGAGGAATGGATAAAGAAGATGTGGTACCTATATACAATGGAATATTACCCAGCTATAAGAAAGAACAAAATAATGCCATTTGCACCAACATGGAAAGACCTAGAGACTGTCACAGAGTGAAGTACGTCAGAAAGAGAAAAACAAATATTGTATAATATCGCTTATATGTGGATCTGGAAAAATGGTACAGATGAACTTATCTGAAAAGCAGAAATAGAGACACAGACATAGAGAACAAACTTATGGTTACCAAGGGGGGAAGGTGAGGGGGCTGGGATGAATTGGGAGATTGGGACTGACATATGTACACTACTATGTATAAAATAGACAACTAATGAGAACCTGCTGTATAGCACAGGGAACTCTACTCAGTGCTCTGTGGTGACCTAAATGGGAAGGAAGTCTAAACAAGAGGAGATATATGTATATGTATAATTGATTCACTTTGCTGTACAGCAGAAACTAACACAACATTTTAAACTATACTCCAATAAAAATACAAAGAAACAAGCCTATGTTATTTATTTTAACATATAATGGCATTATTATTGCTGTTATGAAAATATTTATAAATACATATATTTTTAAAATTTCTGTTTTAATTGCTAATATGTTAAATATTGATAGATATAACCCACATAAACAGAAGCTATTTGGCACCCTCAAAAATTTCTAAGAGTAAAGACCTTTTGAGACCAAAGTGTTTGAGAACCCGTGGGCTAGGTTCTTCTGGTTCCCTATGTCAATGTGGGGTTATCTTTCTCTACTTCTTATTATGTCATAGTTTTGGGGAGAAAATTTCACACCTACACATAGGTAGAGATAATACTATATTAAACCCCTATATTCTCATACCTAACTTCAACAATTATGAACATTTTACCAATCTTGATTCAACTATTTCTTCTTCCCATGAACATTTTATTTTGCTTAAGTGTTTTAAAAACAAATCTCAGACATCATGGTGTTGCCAGGAAAAACTTCAGTATGTATATATAACTGATAAAATATATAAAAATATATATATACATAATTACATATATCATATACATATGCCTGTGTATAATCACTATGCCATTATCACACATAACCAAATTAATAATATTCACTTAATGTTACCCAACCTCTACTCTGTAATAAAACATCCCCAACTGTTTCTGACATACATGATTATAGATTATAGTTGTTTTGTCAAATTAGAATCCAGTTAAGGTCTTCTTACTGTTACGTGTTATACGTCTTTCTAAACTCTGTGTGGTATAACCTTTCATATTATTGCTATGTTGGAGAAAGCCATTCTCTTGTCCAATAGAATGTTTCAGTTTCCACATCTGGCTGATGGTTTCATTTGATGTTATTAACTTTTCCTCTGTTCTCTGTAAGCTAGATATGGGGGTGTGATTAGATTCAGATACATTATTTGGCAACAATACTTCTATGGATGCTTTCAACTTCCTTTTGAAGTACCTCTTAAAGCACAAAGTGTCTTGTTTTTGCATTTTTAATGACTGTTAAAGTTAATCAGTGGGTACAGGTGGGGTCAGCCTGATTTCTCCAATATAAAGTTCTTCATTAACATTTCACTTAATGGTTTTAGAATCCATTTAATAATTGTTCGTTGGATTTATTATTTCACTTTGGTTGTTTACAAATTCTGTCATTCTGCATGTTTTTAAAAGCTGGACATTTTCTATAAAGAATATTTTTCCTCATTTACTATTGATTACTTTGAAATTATAGGATTATATGATGAATGCTTGGCCATTTTCCTTTACTTTCTATTTCAAAGTAATGTGTTGGTGCTCTAGTAGCCAATGTGGGCCAATGAGGGGGTTATTTTTGTCATTAAAAATACAAAACTTTATATAAAATGTGTTAATTACTTGCAGTCAATATTCTTTCTGATGATAAAATTGCTCCAAGTGTGGCTAGTGTGAGCTCCTTTGAGTTGGCTCCTGTTAAGTGTGTCATGGCTCCACGAGTCATTTGAAAATTTGCTTTGTTTCTGGTAAGAAAGATGTCTCAGGCTCATCTTGTATATTTCTTATATATATGGAAATAGTCATTTCTGCAAGGAGATTGGTTCCTTCCCATAGGAAATAGTATTAAAAGCTATAACCTATGTCCAATCCCACTTCACTTTTAATTTCTCATATTAATCTAAACAAATAAAATTAGTAATTAATATCTGTTAAGAAAATCCCACCATATATTTTGCTTACTGACGGGATTAGAAGAAGGCATGTGATTGTTTAATGTTAATCTTTCCTCCATGCACTGTGATTATTAAGAATTGATAATACAGAGCATAAAGTAACACAACATTGTAAAGCAATACTCCAGATGTTAAACAAATTGATCATAAATTCAATTTATATAATGCCTTTCAGTTGCCGAAGACAAACTGATTTTATTCCTTGACAACCCCCCCCCCGAAAAAAGACCGGAAAGGATCAATTATGTTAAAAAGTTGGTCCCTAGATTTATAATACAATATTAATGATATAATCAGACAAAAATCTTGCTCTCCTTATTTTTTCAGATTTAAATCTGTGAGTGCCTCAACAATTTGGAATTCCTCAGTATCTAGGACAACAAAGGTGAATAAAATGGGCTCTTGAAATTTTCAGATTTTGAACCTTTAATGTTTAGTTTAGATTTTCCATTTGATCAAAGTACTCAGATAATTTATAAACTCCATTTCACTTTTGTTAGGTTAGGGAAGATGTACAGTCCAGTGCTTTACCATTTTAACAAATACTTTTTAAAACTGACAATTTTCAACCTGCTTTCAAATGAAATATTACCCACAGGCCCAATACTGGCAAAGATATAAAAATAAAACATGGGGGCTGGGGGCTTCCCTGGTGGCGCAGTGGTTGAGAATCTGCCTGCCGATGCAGGGGACACGGGTTCGAGCCCAGGTCTGGGAAGATCCCACATGCCGCGGAGTAACTAGGCCCGTGAGCCACAACTACCGAGCCTGCGCATCTGGAGCCTGTGCTCCGCAACAAGAGAGGCCGCGATAGTGAGAGGCCCGCACACCGCGATGAAGAGTGGCCCCCGCTCGCCGCAACTAGAGAAAGCCCTCGCACAGAAACGAAGACCCAACACTGCCAAAAAAAAAAAAAACAGACAACAGAACTGGGGTATTTATACACGAAATTCAAAAAATAAAAATAAAACTGCTCTGTTTAAAGCAGAGATAGGCAAGGAAAAAGGGTGAGACTGAAGCCCTGAGTGTAGTTTCAACTAAATTGATTTTTCTCAGTTATTCTCAAAGTGTGCTATGCAGACTTGCAGCATCAGCCTCACATTCTCCAGCGCCACCCGGTAGGAGCTGAGTCAGACACCAGAGAGAGGAGCCTGCAGTACGTGCTGTAACAAATCCTGATGCTAAAGTTTGAGAACCACTAAGGTAGAGCACTCCATGCTTTTCAAGGTGCACTTCCCCATATCCACTCCTTGTATCTTTATAACACTTCTGGGGGTGGGGGGCGCAGTTTCTAAACCTGCTTTATAGTTAAGAAACCTGAGAGACCCAAGCAAAGTGATAACCAACATTCTGGTCTTCTCACCTTTGAATTGGACACATTTTTACAAGATCATGCGGCCACATGGTAAGTCTCCTTTGTCATGGATATTCTGTATTTCAAATGCTGGGACATATTTTAAAGTGATACTTGGCAACCATTAATGCAAGGAGAACAAGAAATCCTTCTGTGAAACAGGAGTAATCTGAAGGCAGAAGTGACACTTACCTTACGGGGCTGTAGGAGCATCGTATGAAGTCAAGCTCTGGCCTCTCGGGCAAGGGACAGCAGTGTGCTGGGTGCATGTACGGATTTAGCTACTCCTATAAACCCACTTCTTATAAAGTAATCACCTCTTCAGGGAATTGGTCACAGTGTAAGATGCCTCTATATTTAGTGACTTTCATTCTTGAGGTACCTTAGACTATAAGAATCATTTCAGTTGCTCCTTGTAAGACATACAAGAGTTTAAAGATAAGAGTATATTTCCTCCTCCCAAGAGACAAACCCCTTGATTATCTGTTCAGGTCTCCTTAGCAGCGGGAGGAGCAGCTGCCACAGCAGACAGCTGCAGCGTGAAGGGCCTCGTGTGCAGTGAGAGAGAGATTTGGTACCCAAGGAAATGAAAAAAAATATCAGGACAGTTATCTTCGGTACTTACAATAGAAGTACTGCAGGGCAGATAACAGCATTGGAAGGTTTTTCCAAACTTATCTTGTGTTACATCTTCTGAACAAAACCAAGGTGTAGACAACTGAGGCTTGTTCTAAAAACAAAATTGTTGCCTGAAATGAAATTTTTGACATACCAATCATTCTCTGTAGCCAAATCATTTTTCTTTTCATATAAAACGTGTTTGGGGAACACTTTAATGAATGTTTTGCACTTAGTCATCCACTTTTATTTTCTTTGCTAAGAGGTCCTTCAGTGGCCACTAAAGAACAAATCTCTCCTGGGAGGTATATTTCCTGGCATGTTATTAGCAAAATGTCTTCCTAGCTAGTTAAGAAGAAAGTGACAATGATTGGGAACAAACATGACTTTTCCTCTGCAATTAAAAGGAGTGAATGAGAAATTTTGTGATTGCTGTTTTTGATACTGTAGCTGCAGTTCTGAGTTAAAGTGTTCTAAGGGCATGGCCTGATAGATCTCAGAAAGGGCAAATACTTACTTAACTATCAACTGATGGAGAAAAGCCATTCCGGGAAAAGCCATTCCGGGTTAAGGCCGTGGTCCTTTGAGTTTGAGGTGAGTGCCGAGAGACACAATTTAGGGGAGAAGGGAGGGACCCTGGGCTTAGTCCAGATAAATCAGGGTTGCATGTGTGCTGTAATTTCCCTTGAGCAAAACACTCTCCCTACCTCATCCTGAACCTCACTAACCTAACACTTGAACCTTTCATCCCATAGTTAGAAGTAATAATTCACATGAGCTACCCTTGAGGAGAGTAACACTTTGCTTATTTTTAACACTAAGATCAGTATCAGCTTCTTAGAGCAAATGTTGGAAACTAGGTGGAGAAGGAAACTCTAAGGGCGGTGGTGGTAAAGAGATTATATCTCCACTAAAGTCAAGTCTCTGAGGTCAAGGCCACACCTGCTGTTGCTCACCGCAGAACTCTGGTGACCAGCGTGATGCCTGCAGCAGCTGATTCGTTGTTTGAATAAAGGCACGTATGAAGGGTGGACCAGCATGGCTAAGCACAGGCAACAGAGCACAGAGGTTAGAGCTAAAGGAATAGATCCAATATGGAGTCAGGTTTGTTCCCTGTTACATTTTGAGTTTCCACAACCTACAATTACTCTGTAAGATAACTATAAGAATGGCTCTAAGCATTCCCTCCTTTGTTGCAACCCGGTAACAAGAGCTTCCTGGAGGGCACAGTTGCACGACACACATTGAGTTGTGCTGCCCAAACACTTGGCCCAGTATCCTTTATTTGAAGGGTGGGAGTGGAATAATTGGGGCACTTTCTAGAGATTAGCTATTCCAGTAAAGAACTGCAGGGTTAGTAGTGATTTAATGTGTCACAGCACTGAGTGCCAACCCTGCCTTCTGAAATACAGATAGAAAGAATTAAAGATGCAATCATCTTTCAACAGAATTTCTTGCTGTAAAATAATGTCCAATAAACTTCAGACTAAACTGATAAGAAACAAAGACAATTGCTTTGCTCTTATTCTCCCTGTGCTCCTCCAATGGCACTGGCTACAGTTAGAGTGAGGGGGAGTACAGGTAAACCAAGGACTTGCTTACTACATAAATACTTTATTTACTTCCCTTAGAATGTAGGTTCTATAAAGTCAAATGCATTGATTCTTCGTCTTTTTTTTTTTTTTTTTTTTTGCGGTACACGGGCCTCTCACTGTTATGGCCTCTCCCATTGTGGAGCACACGCTCCGGACGCGCAGGCTCAGCGGCCATGGCTCACGGGCCCAGCCGCTCCGCGGCATGTGGGATCTTCCCGGACTGGGGCACGAACCCACGTCCCCTGCATCGGCAGGCGGACTCAACCACTGCGCCACCAGGGAAGCCCTATTGATTCTTCTTAATCAGACTTGCCAGGAGTTTTATAGTAATAGATTTTTCAACCCACTGAAAAATTGCAGGGGGAGAGTAAACTAACTTGTTTTTATTTATTTATATTTTAATAACTAATTTAAATCATAATTATTTCCTTACTGTGATGATATGGATAAAATTTATTGCCGATTATAGGTCTAATTTCTAGAATTTAAAACTTTGTTCATTGAAAGCATTTAGTATTTAATTTTTTCCATATATAATTTTGTTACACTCAAGAGATTTGATATATTGTACTTTTATTTTATTTCAGGCCTACATATTTTTAAATTTCTTTCTGATATCCACCTTAGGTTATACATTATTTTAAATTCAATTTTTAGCTTCCAAATATTATATTTTAATCAACATTTTGTTTTGAGTTCTAACTTCAGTGAATTCTAGTCAGTGAACATGGGACCTATGATATTGATTTTCAAAAAAATGTGAAGATTTCCTTTGTGGTCTAAAAAATATATAGTGCATATTTCATATCACACATTTCTTTTTTTTATTAATATATGTCTGTGAGTTTCTGTAAATAGATTTTCCTTTGATTATATTTTGCCCAATGCAACTAACTTTTGGTTAGTACTTGGGCAATATAATTAATTCCACTCCTTTTTCTCATCAGCTCTCTATATTTTAATTTTAGTTGCATTATTTATAATCTAAAAGTTATATTTTAAAATATTTTTATATTTAAAAAAAGTTATATATAATCTGAGAATCTTCTGCTAACAAATATGATATTTTACATAATATATATGCTTTTGGCAAAACTTTAATTCATTCTGTATATTTCATATCCTCCTGAACAAGACAAAAAGGAAATTTGGCTTAATATCAGGAAGGTGACACTTGGGAAACAGGCCAGATATGATCTTGCTTCCTCTGAAACAGGATAATAAAGAGGAAGAGAAAAAAGAATAGGAAAAAGGGGGAAGAAAATTCTACAGAGTATAGACAACCTGAAATGGCTTTGGGGTTAGAAGGAAAAAAATGGAGGTCTGTGACAGCTGACTAGATCACTATGCATATTATTGGTAGGAAGTAAATACATGTGATATCCATTCAGTTAGGGAATTCTGTGTTTAATTTTCTTATTAGTCATTGTTTGTAAACACAGATCTCCACATATCAAAGGTAAACCTTCTTTAATACCATAACCAGAAGACTGCTTTTGCTGTGCTGAAGACACTTCATTAAAGGGGTAATTGTAAGAAACAAAGGGAAATGTTTGATGTCCCTAAAACATAGTCTTTGGGGACAAGAAATTCCATGTCCCTAAACTGACAGCAGAGGAGAAAAACTACTTGACAAGGATAATGGGGAAGCTTTTTAATAAGTGTGGCTACATATCTCCTGAATCAAGAAAAACATACTCACTGGATCCAGGTGAGTCAGAATCCTTTGGGAACCTGAACACATTAAGGAGAGTCTGAAAATACCTCGATTCATATCCTCTCTTTCATTTTCCAAATGCCACTTAGAAAGCAGAAATAACATCTGAGGGGCTTTCTGTTTCAAAGCAGCAGTCTGGAAGGATTGTCTACTTCTGCTGGAAAATGAGATGTCACTTCCATTTTTCCTTCATTTCTTAGAGACAGGAAGAAGAGAAAGATAGGTATCAGGGACAACAGACAGTGGTGGTTTTTGTTGGTTTTTAGGGAGAAAGATAGAAGTATGAAGCAAGATGAAGAACCAAGAAAACACATCTCCATTGGAGGGGAAAATTTTGGTGTTGGCGTTACCGAACCAAACTTGGGTCCAGTTACCTGCACGCAGTGAAGCCAACGTACTGATACGGGATTGTGGTGAAGGAAAGTGCAGCATTTATAGCAAGTTGCCAAGCAAGGAGAACGGGTAGCTCATGCTCAAAAGACCCAAACACCCAGATGACTTTCAGGGAAGGGGTTTTATAGGCAGTGTGAGGGAGGGGGCTGCAGGGTGCATGACTGGCTCGTGCACAATTCTTGGATTGGTTGGCATCAACGTGAAATTTCAAGCATCATCAACGTTCTGCTTTCATCCAGTCTAGGGTCTGTGCTCTTGTGGTCAGCTGTTTTCATCTGGTGTGGACTGCTTCCTGTAAAAACAACTTAGGAATGTGTGCCAGGCCTTTATCTATCTCTTTCATGGAACTGTGAGTTAGGTGATTCTGCTATGTGGTGGATTTATAGTCTAAATTGTTACCAGTTCCCCAGCCCAAGAGCTGTTCTTTGTTTCTACATCTTCAGGTTTCCTAATCATTAACTGTTGAGTCAGCCTTTTGAGACTCAAGAGATGCCTGGGAGACTACAGCAAAAGCCTTTTACTTCAAAGGACAGGGACACAGGGGCTGGTATATGGTTTCAATCCCCCCTTTCCTTTGATACCTCTCAATCTTGGTGGGGACACGTTCAGGAAAAGAAACGGAATAAAATTTTGGATAGTGAGGTTAATCATAAACTCAGCAGAGGAACTCAGTTTTAGGGGGACTCGGTTTCAGTGGTGTCAGTGTCTGTAATTTACCATGTCCAACTTTTCCTTGCTCTGACTTTGTCACTGATTCTTCTCCATTCCAGGTTTCCCCAAAGACTATGAAATAGGGGCAGGCTAAGATTTTTCTTTGTTTTAAAAATCTCCTAGGGTCCTTTTTGTGCTGTCCTTTACACTTCAGGGATGCTGGTAAGTTAGGAACCCAAATGCTGAACATCTTCACAGAATGAAGTGTTTCCAAGGATTCATATTCTTCCATACCTTGAGCCTGCTAATGTAGATTACTATATAGTAATGTACCTATCCAGAGAGGTTAACAGGAAGATGTGCCTTTTTATTTCAGAAATATTATTATTTCTTGTTTGCAAAAACAATAGTAAAATTTGTCCCAGTTCATATTAAGAAGGAAAAAAAAAAGAGATTTGTTGATATTTATCTCCTACTATGAAACCCGTTTTTAAGAAACTGGTTTCCTTCCAAGACAATTGTCTAAAATGTATAGATTGGGGACTTTTCTTCAATCTTCAGTCAAATTGAGTAACAAGACCAGCAGATGACAGAAAAAAAATACAAATGATATATTTCAAATTTCGGTTTAGTTCCACATAAAAATTAAGGAAATTGTTTAGATCACACACATAGGCAGTACATCTAACCAGTTAAATATGCCGCAATTACAGCTTTAGAGGTTCAGTGGTGTCCCAGGAGAAAAGAGATATAAACAAAGTAAAGTTTTAAAAGAGATCTGTTGTGAGTCCAAAATAGCTTAAGGTATTTTTTTAATCATGTGTGTTATCAAACATTTTATTATCATACCCTTCATCAAATAAAATGTTCTGCAAAGTGTAATTAATGAAAAGTTATAAGTGGATTGGTATTTGTATTCATTTATTTTCTAAGTTCAATTTCAGGAGAATTACTTCTTTTAGATAAATTGTGGTATCAGCAAGAATGATTTAATCAGTCCAGCCATTTAAAAATGCATGGTTATGGATGATAATTTCAGAATCTTATTAGTTACATAGTTACAGTCTATATTTTGGGGGAAGAGGGGTGAATAAAATTAGGAAAATACTGATTTACCCAGAGTTTTTTTCACAAATGGAAAAAAAATTAAAATAGGATACCTTACTATCTCAGGGTATTATTTACACAAAGTGGCCTAAGATCAAGTTTTTCTTTCAAAATTTAATTGCAGATTGATAAAGGAGCAAAAGCAAAACAATGGGACTAAGACAGTCTTTTCAACAAATGGTGCTGAAGCAACTGGACATCCACATGCCAATATGAATCTAGACACAGACCTTACACCTTCACAAATATTAACTCAAGATGGATCACAGATCTAAATGTAAAACACAAAATTAAAAAAAAAACTTCTAAAAGGTAACATAGGAGAAAAATGAGATGACCTTGGATATGCCTTTTAGATATAACACCAAAAGCGCAATCTATGAAAGAAATAATTGGTAAGTTGAACTTTATTAAAATTAAAAATTTCCACTCTGCAAAAGATAATGTCAATAGAATTAGAACACAAGCCACAGACTGGGAGAAAATATTTGCAAAATACACATCTTAAAGAGGACTGTTATCCAAAATATACAAAGAACTCTTAAAACTTAATAATAAGGAAATAAATAACTCAATGAAAAGATGGGCCAACCCTCTAGAATTTGTTGTTTAATTATATGGTGGAATTACTCAATTAAAAAATAAACTTCATGCCTCTCACCTCTCAAGAAAAACAAAACAAAACAAAAAAGATGGGCCAAAGACTTTGACACCTCACGAAGAAGACATACAAATGACAAATAGCATATAAAAAGATGTTCCACATCATATGTCATCAGAAAAAATGCAAAATTAGACACCAATGGGATATCACCACACACCTACTAGAATGGCCTAAACAGAAGACAGACAGCCCCAAGTGCTGGCGAGGATGTGAGATAACAGGAACTCTCATTCATCACTGGTGATAATGGGAAATGGTAGAGCCATTTTGGAAGAGTTTGGAGATTTCTTACAGAACTAATCATACTCTTACCATGCAACACAACAGAAATTGTACACCTTGGTATTTACCCAGAGGAATTGAAAACTTATGGCCGCTCTAAACCTGCACTAGGATATTTATAGCAGCTTTATTCATAATTGCCAAAACTTAAAAACACCTGAGATGTCCTCAGTAGGTGAGTGGGTAGGTAAACTGTGGTACATTAAGACAATGGAATATTATTCTACACTATGAAATGAGCTATCAAGTCAAGAAAACACATAGAAGAATCTTAAATAAATATCACTAAGTGAAAAGAGTCGATCTGAAAAGTCTACATACTGTATGATAACAACTCTATGACATTCTGGAGAAAAGAAAACTGTGGAGGCAGTAAAAATGTCAGTGGTTGCCAGGGGGTGGGGTGTGGGCAGGGATGAGTAGGCAGAGCACAGAGGGTTTTTAGGGCAGGGAAGATACTCTGTGTGATACCAGCCATGCATACATGTCATTATACATTTTTCTAAACTGATAGAATGTACAACACCAAGAGTGAGTCCTAATGTAAACTATGGTTTTTAGGGGATTATCGTGTGTCCATATAGGCTGGTTAATTGTAATATACATTCATCAAACGTAATACCACTTTGGTGAGGGTTGTTGATCATGGGTAAGGCTGTGCATGTGTAGGGGTGAGGGCTATACGGGAACTCCCTGTACTTTCCTTTTAATTTTGCTGTGAATCTTAAACTGCTCTAAAAAAATCGTAATAAAAAATTGAATCACGCCTATAGATTTCCTTAGTCTGTCAGCTCAGACTAAGAAACAATGACACCTCAAAAGCAATGAACACACCTAGTTTCTAAGGGAGAGATCCTGGTTTCTAGCATTATTCTGCCAAAAAAAAAAAAATCAGAAAATTGGCTTAGAAAAGTGGATGCTTCTGGGACTGGAGTCAGAAAATATAAGATGGGCCTGGAGCATCTTGTACTGTCAGAAAGTACAGAATGCTAAAAAACAGAAACCCACAATAATGGGTATGTCAGAGGTACATAGGAGCCAACTGAACTAGCTCCCAATGGTGGAACAATTTGAGCAAAAGATAACTGAACAAAAGAATAACCCAAGGTATAAAATAAATATCCGTAATCCCATACTTATATCTATAAATTATTGAGTAAATAAATAACTGGGAGGGAATAGACATGTCTTGTGTGCAGAAGAATTCTAAATAATCTATGTTGACACTCTATGCTCAAGGAGGGGGAGTGTAAATCCCCGCTTCTTAAATAATTGTCTTTCAAAGAGTATGCTATGGGAAGAGGGAAAAAATTCTATAGAAAGGGGGCAAAAGCGTAACTTACAGTGGAAAAATCTGACCTGTAGTACCTCAGCCTGGAGATCATGAATTACAATGGTAACTCATGTTGATATGATATGGTGTGGAGAGATTAAAAAGATAGTTGATCTCTCAATCTTCCTCCCTAAAACCAACAATCCGAGTCTAAATATGAGAAAAACGTTAAACCCGTTCTAATAGAGGAGCATCCTAAAAACATCCAATCAACACTCCTCAAAGTCATCAAAACCAAATAAAATCTGAGAATATATAATAAAAGGGAAGGCCTCTTTTATGATAATAAAAATACGATAAAATACTTAGAAATACATTTAACATAAAACACCTGATCAGGGCTTCCCTGGTGGCGCAGTGGTTAAGAATCCGCTTGCCAATGCAGGGGACATGGGTTCGAGCCCTGGTCCTGCAGAATCGCATATGCTACGGAGCAACTAAGCCCGTGTGCCACAATTACTGAAGCTGCGCTCTAGAGCCCACAAGCCACAACTACTGAGCCCGTGTGCTGCAACCACTGAAGCCCCTGCGCCTAGAGCTCGTGCTCCGCAACAAGAGAAGCCACTGCAATGAGAAACCAGTGCACCGTAACGAAGAGCAGCCCCCGCTCGCCGCAACTAAAAAAAGCCCATGTGCAGCAACGAAGACCCAACGCAGCCCAAAATAAAATAAATAAATTTATTTTTAAAAAAACCTGAACAAACATGAGAGATATAAAATGCCCTGAAATTTCACAAAAGTGGAATTGAACAAAAGTAGCTCTTTAGAGCATTTCAACAGCATCAAGACATAAATTCTCCCTAATTTATAAATTTATAAACAATGTGATACAAGTAAAAGAATCATAGAGTTTTCTCTGGAGCTAGTTGAGTTAATGGAAAAAATAAACATGTAAAGATGGCTAGGATGCCACTGAAAGGGAATAGTTATGAGGAGGAAGTAGTATTTTACACTATGTGAAACATACAACAAAGCCTCTATGATTAGAGTTTGTGTCACTGGCCCATGAATAAACAAATAGATGTATGGAATAGAATAGAAAGTTCAGATATAAACCCAAGTACATATAATAAAGGAATATCTCAAAGCCCAAAGATGGGCTTTTAAGTAAATGGTGTTGGAATAGTTTAATAGATATTTTGAAAAATAAAAGACTATTTTCTCAAAACATACACAGAGGAAACTCCAAATGAACCAGTTCTAATTGTGAAATATAAAACTGTCCAAGTATTAAAAAAAAAACCTTCATGAAGTCCTTTATGAATGTAGGGAAACTTTCTAAATATATGTAAAAATTAATATTCAATAAAATAAGATTATTTTAGACTTTATAGAGATTTATGTTCATATGATATATATAAATATATAAATTCATATAAATATTCATAATAAATAGATTTATTAAAATTTGCATAGGAAAAATGCACATCAGAAAGAAAATCAAAAGGCAAATGACAAACTGGAAGAACATTTGCAGCATACATCACTGATACAAAGAAATATACTCAGTATATGAAGAACTTTTAATAAACGTGAGAAAAAACCTAAAGAAAATGGGAAATCACATATAGACATACACACACAAACAGTATACACACACACACATACATACGGATTCTTTAAATATTTAAATACATGAAGAGATGTTCATCTTTACTTATAAGTGAAATATCGAACAAAATTTGAAAGCTTGACAATATATCCTGTTGGCAATGCTGGTGAAGCTGTGGTCACTCTGAAATAGTGAGTCACTCATATATTGCTCAAAGAATGTACAGCCACTATGAAAGGGAATGTCTAAAAGTCAATGTATGCATTTGCCTTTTGACTCAGCAATCTCTTTTCTAGAAATTAACTCTGAAGATACACCTCCAACAAAAATGGCTATGCTCAAGGTTATTAATTAAAGCATTATTTGTAACTGCAAAATATTATAAACCACTTAAATGTCCAAATATAGTGGAATTGTTGAATGAACAAAAGGTTCTGTTCAGCTATGAAAAAAATTGAGTAAAAACTGATTTACAAAATACATTGTAATAACCATAATATATAGGGAAATTGTTTATTCTTTATGTTCTTTATATATTTTGTAATATGTAATATATTAAAAAAAGGAAAGCGCACATTTATATATAGCATTTTTCCATTTGTGTACAAAAGAAGGAGAAATATAACATACATGAATCTACATTTTTTGTTTTTTAACATCTTTATTGGAGTATAATTGCTTTACAGTGTTGTGTTAGTTTCTGCTGTATAACAAAGTGAATCAACCCCTCCCTCTTGCGTCTCCCTCCTACCCTTTTTATCACACCCCTCTAGGTGGTCGCAAAGCACCGAGCTGATCTCCCTGTGCTATGCAGCTGCTTCCCACTGGCTATCTATTTTACATTTGGTAGTGTATATATGTCCATGCCACTCTCTCACTTGGTCCCAGCTTACCCTTCCCCCTCCCCGTGTCCTCAAGTCCATTCTGTATGTGTCTTTATTCCTGCCCTGCCCCTATGTTCATCAAAACCATTTTTATTTTAGATTCTGTATATACTGTATTTGTTAACATATGGTATTTGTTTTTCTGTTTACTTGTGGATGGACCTAGAGTCTGTCATACAGAGTGAATCTACTTATTTTTGTAAAAAATAGCACAAAATGGATAACTAGAACGCTGCAAGATTTGTTACCTATGTTATTAGGTTAAGGAGAAAAGAAAGAGAAAACAGAGGGAGTAACACTTTTCTGAGTATAATTTTTGATTAATTTGGGAATCATGTTCATATTCTAAACATTCAAAATTAAATTTAAAAAGATAGAAGGAATTCTAAGATGGAATGCAAGTAAATCCAACTATATTATAAATGAGTAACATAGCCACACTGAATGGGTAGAGGGGGGAACTAATTCAAGTAACTATTGAACACAATGCTTCGGCTAAATAAACTCAGGTTAGAGAAACAAAGCAAAACAAAATCCCTGTAAATCTTACCTCTGTCCACTGAAATGACCTAGAAATAATGATGCCCTAATAGCAAAGAGTGTATCTAGCACCTGAATGTTGTTTTGTAAGTACCGTATCCCATCCTCGGGAACCCGATATTCCTGAAGAAATGGCTAATTCCAGGCCTGGAGTGGGGAAGGTCCAAGATGACCCTAGAATTTTTTGTTATGCCGGAAAATAAGCAGATTTTTTAAAAAGTAAAATAGGAATCTACGAGTCTGCAGTAGAAGCTAGTTAGCTGGTTAGTTTAGATAAATGTCTCTTTTTACAATAGAATGCTGATTGGTAAATATAGAGGAAGTGGCAGAGTTGGAAAGTTATTATTTTGAAATTATAATTCCAAAGGTTTCAAGAATCGTGAATGAGTATTAAGTCTAGGGGGCCAGCCAGTATGGTGGAGTGATAGGGTAATCCTGTTTACAATAAATCACTTGAACATTAAAAAAACAGGGACAAAGTTTGATGAAGATCAGAATAGCTGCATAATCTCAAAGGGTCTTCCTATACATCGCTTATTAGAAAACAGAAATAATAACTATTCAGTGGAAAAATTAGAGGACACTCTGATTAGATGATCAAATTTAACATACCCAATAAAGAGCAGACAGACAACAGGTGCCTTCAAATGGGGTATCCTCTAAAGGTCCCAGTATAATTTATGTAGTATTCCAGCAGCTGGGAATGTGTACTTTAAATCTCAATCATGAAGCTATAGAGCGAAGTCAAAGCACATTCTATAAAATAATTGTACTGTATACTTTAAACCTTCAATGTTATGAAATACAAAGAAAAGATAAGAAATTCTTCCAGATTACAGGAGATTAAAGAGATGTGACTAAACGTAACATGTGATCTTAAACTGATCTTGTACTCTAGGGAAAGTGATATAAAATATATCATTATGAAAAGTAGAACGTGGACTGTAAGTGAGATAAAAGCATTTTATCGAAGTTAATTTTTCTGAATTGGTAATAGTACTGTGGTTATAAAAAGTACACTCTTGTTTTCAGCTTCCTTTACTCTCATGTTATAGTTTATATATGTATTCATCTATACACATAGGAAATTACATCAATGTGGTATAATTTTCCTTTCATCCACAATACATATTTTAAATAAAATGAAAGAAAATATTTTCTTTATATTTTAAATGTATTTCTTTAAATATATTTCTTTATATTTTCCTTTGTGTTTACTATATTACTTGCCCTTTTTTCATTCCTAAAGCTCAAAAAGTTTACCTTTGGTATAATTTCCCTTCATCTTGAAGAACTTCCTTTAACGTATTTTTTAGAGCAGTTCTGCTGACAACAAATTCTTAGTTTTGCTTTATCTATAATGTATTTATTTCACCTTCATTGCTGGAAAACATTTTGATGGATAAAGAATTCTGGGTTACCTGTTTCTATTCCTTCAGTGTTTTAAAGATGTTGTTCCAAGGTCTTCTAGCCTCCACTGTCTGTGGCAAGAAAGTCACAGTTATCTCAGTCACATCCTGTTTTCCTTTACATGTAATAAATTAAAATTTTTTCATTGCCTATGATTTCCATGGTTTAACTGTGATGTGTCTGGGCATGGCATTCTTTGAGTTTATCCTATTTAGGTTTAATGAACTTCTGAAATCTCTAAACTAGTACCTTTTAACAAATGTGGGAAGTTTTCAGATATTATTTAAATATTTCTTTCCCACACCAACCTTTTCTCCTCTCCTTCTAGGATCCCAATAATATGAATGATAAGACTTTTGTTACTGAACTTGTCTCAAGCCTTTGATATGTTTTAAAGCATTTTAACTATTATTCCTTGAATTAGATCATTTCTATTGCTCTATCTTCAAAATCAATGATTTTTCCCTGTCACCACCATTCTACTATTATTAAGCCTGTTTATTGAATTTCCTATTTCAGCTAATATATTTTCTTTTTAAAACTGCCAGTTAGTTCTTTTTAGAGTTTTATTTGTCTGCTGAGAACTTATTGAGAACCGACAGTTCTCAATAAGTAAAAGAGAAAAAAAAGTGTAAACACCAATAAGTACATATGGTGTTTACACTTTGCTTCATGGAGCTTGGTTGTAAGAGATGCTTATAGTCTTTGAACAGTTTAAATATTTTATTCCACTCTCTTCTTGACTGAATAGTTTCTGAGGAGAAGCTGAATGTAATCTTATGTTTATTTCTCTACACACAATTGTTTTTTCCCGGCTTCTTTCAGGAGTTTATCTTTGAATTTCTGTACTTTGAAGACCATACTCCTAGGTGTAGTTTTTGGGCATTCGTCTTGGTGTTCTCTCAGCTCTCTGGAGCTGTGGTCCAGTGACTGACTTTAGTGTGAGAAAATTCTGTCATTATTGTTTCAAACATTTCTTCTGTCCATTTCTCATTTGAAGCTATGTTGGCCTTGTCAGAGCTGTCTTAATAAGAGCACGGGTTGTTGGTTCAATGAACTGGTACTGAAAGAGGACTTTTGGCTCCAATATCGTATATACTCTGTTACTGGAGATCTGGCCACTCACTGGATTAATTAAACAGGTGAAGTCCTGATGTGCAGGTAACACCATGGTAAAGCAGGTAGGCTCCATATCTAGACTGCCTGGATTCCCACACTGGCTCTCTCACAGCCCTGCTGAGTGACCTCGGGCAGCTTCTCCTAGAAATCTCAACTGTTCTTAAACCTTAAGTTTCCTTCCCTATAAAATGGGAAACAATCACATTTCCCTCCTAAAGTTAGTCCAAGGTTGAAATGAATTAGTGCATGCAAGATAGAACAGGGCCTGCCATAGGTGCTACTTACTATTACAATTAAAGAGATCATTGATATGGCTAATAGTATTAACCTGTTAACTACTCCCTCCTTTTTAGGATTAGTGTGGAAAGGATTATGGCCACCCACAGGGCTTATAGACAGTGAAGACACTGCCCCTCCAGGTCTGAAGGATATGGTGGGATGATGCCACTAGCGCCAGCGAAGTGTGGATGGCACCCACTTGCCATGGCCACTCCTCCTCTCTGAGTACGTGCTTCAGCTTTAGCTCAGATGAGTCACTGGCCCAAAGCCAGGCTACAGAAGCTACCAGGTACCCCTAGTGCGTGACATAGAGACAAGTCTTGATTTTCTTCCAATGGAAGTCAAAGCATGGATTTGGTGAGCAGAGTTCAAATCTGGGCTGTGGGAAGTGTGACTTTGCTCACTGGTGGGGTTGACATGCTGGAGGCACCCACACATAAAGTGACCTGGCTTACTGCCAGCACCAGCCTGGCATGATGCCTGTTCCATACCCTTTCTGCCAGCAGTGTGATCACTTGCACTCCAGGACGTGATCTGCAGCCATTAAAATGTTCGTGAAAAGTGTATAATAACACGGGAACTTTATGTTATAAAGCCAAATGAAAGAAAACATGAAATTCGTTTTACGGTGCTCTCTCTTTTTTTCCCACCCCATTAAAAAATTTGCCCTTCCTCTAAGCGCCTATTTTCATCCCAATACAGACAAGTGCATTTTAAGACACATAACACCTTTTAATAAAGCATTTATTTGCAATTGCATTTTTTTTTCTTTGATGTGGTCATCTCACAGTAATCGAAGTTGAAAAAGTCACTTTGGTTTCTCATAAATGGATATGCCAGGGCTGTGCTTATCAGAAAGAACTACATCTTATCATTAACGAACATGTTGTCTCAAGTTCTCTAGATGTGTTTTATAAAAAGAAACTAGTAGGTAAAAGAATGAAACAGAATCCTATGGGGGAAATTCTTGACTTCCTATTTTTGACAGATTTGGACTTTAGCTGTGACTTTGCCGAGTGGAGATAGGTGCTATGACAGCACCAACGCTGAGCATAACCTCGTTTCTTACCCTGTGCCTTCCTGAATTTCTAGATTTCTGCCCTTGTCTACAACCAACAATTTTTTGACCCTCTAATGCAATTGCATTTTGAATTAAAAATGAAGTCTTTAGGGTAAAGTTTCTTCATTTTTCTACCTCAGCCCCTAATACACTACCTAGCACATAGCAATTATCCAATAAGAATTCACTGAAAGAATGCATCAACAAAAATCTTTGCCACTAGGCCCATTTAAAAATTAAGATACACTTTCACTTTTTGAATATTTTGAACACTCTTTTTAGAGGCACAGATCTGGCTTTAGTTTCTTTAAGTCCTCAGTGGTCCGCTGGTTTGTTTTTATGAGCCCACATAAATTAGACTAAATAACACCTATTTTTCTTTGGAGAAGTGATATTATTGCTCAGAATCATGCGTCTCTTCGACATTACATCACCAGCCTACACACATTAAGCTCCTTAGCCTAACTTGGAAATTAATATTTCTTCTCCCCAATCATTTCTTTTGCCCGTCTATTGCACTCTTGCTAGGGTTATATTACCTCAGACACTACTATCAGAGGCGGTGTCCCCAGAGCTTTGCAGAAAAAGGCTATTACTTTCCTAACGTATGATCAAATGTCTCTTTATACACAGCTTTGAGAATCACTGCCTGTTTGGGTACTGTGTTACACTGTGTGTGCAATTCTAATTTGTCCTCAGTTTTCAGCCATTTATCTCCTTTGGTGATACTGATTTCTAGAGCGATTCTGCTCATTGATTTCAGATTATTTTCCTGAGGTCTATTCTTGTTTGTGCTTTTCAGCATTTATGGAGTACTTCAGAACTTAGCTTCAAATTCTTATATACACCCTTCAGGAAAGTCTTACAGTGTCTTTGAAGTAGTTCTTTGTCTTTTACAAATAGATATGAACAAGTTACGGGAAGGTAAAACAAACCTCTCTGGAAGGAGTGATTTTGGGCTCAAACAAGATTAGGAAAATGTATCAGGTAAGCTGCGGTGGGGATGGTGATTCCAAAAAAAAAAAAAAAAAAGTTTCCTCATATGCCCTTGGATAAATCTTAAATCTTAGTTTACAAACAGTATAGAAGAAGGATAAGGAAATGCTTCTCCCTCCCTATCCACTATACCTACCTTACAAAGTTGCTATAAGCTTGAACTGAGATAATGTATATAAATATTTCACGAAGGAGAGTTTAGCTCAGAATAAAGAAGCAGTGAGCATGTTTGATATATTCTAACTCTAATCTTAATAAGAAGTGTTAACAATGAAGTAGTCACTAATGCTGATGGCCAGTTGAAAATTTTTTTACAGTTTTTTCAACTAAAAGAATCAGGAATTCAAGCATGAAAATTCTCTGTGTGCTCAGTAAAAATGCACGAGATTCACAGATTTAAATAAAGCTCCTGTCCTCTTAGATGTGTCCTGCCTCTAGAAATTAAAATGATCTATGAGGATTTAAAAGGACCAAATCAGACAGACCTGGTTTGAATCTCAGCACCACTGCCAACTGTAGCAATCTAGGTACTCTTGGGAGAGTTACTTACCTTTAGCCTCCTTAACTATAGTGCAAGGCAAGGTGCCAGCATCTGTTTGAGGATGAAGTGAGAATGCAACTCAAGGACTGAAAGCAGGGTCTGGTTGGAATGAATACGTGTTATTATTAGTTTTCCTTTTAGATACTTCTGACTGTGAGTATTCCTTTTTCAGTTAGGTATCACTTGAAAAATGGCCTCTGGTTCCTTTCTTCTCCTGTTCTCTGGGTTTGTGTGTTAGGGGGTACAAAGATGGGTGGAATAGACTCTGAGCCATCACTGGCTAGGATGTGGACCTGTTCATGGGTGCATCTCCCTGAATAACACTGTATCTGCTACATAGTCCATACTCAATAATTTTTTAATTAAATGAGTTAATGTCTCTTAGTGCTTTTGGCTGAGCAGTGGAGATGACGATGTAAAAACTTTTGCAAAGAGCAGTGTAATCAGTGTTACAATTTAGGAGTCTACTGTCTCAATTTCATTTCATGTCATCATAATATTCCACTGTCGTTTAACTTAATTTCATTTGTTTTATTTTCCTTTTTATGGCTACCTTGCTACTGGTTCTTAGGCTTCTCCAACATTTGCAGTGCCTCCCAATTTTGTGTCACGTAAATATTTCATTAACTTTGTATTTCTTCCCTCTGCCTGATGTTGAATAGAAGTAATTTTACACAACCATTACTAACACCCACCTTCACTCTCCGGCCGCCTCCTCATAGCCTATTAAATACTGCATTTATCATATGCTTTGATCTCTGGCCTTTGAGTGAGTTTGAATATTCACAACTATAATTTCATGAAGAGCGATTTCATAAGCATATTTTCCAATAATACATTTAGGAAGAAACTTAGGAGACGTACATCAGAGCATGTGCGTGCACACGTACGTGTGTGTGTGTGTGTGTGTGTGTGTGTGTGTGAGGAGAGAGAGAGAGAGAGAGAGAGAAATTCGGTCAGTTTAAATCCAACTTTGTTTAATAATAATCAGGTAATCAAATGATTTAGAAATTACTTTCTAAAGCAGAATATACAGTAGATCATGAATAAGGACATTAAGTCTCAGATAAAATAATATTAGCTAATGTTTTTTGAGTACCTACAGACTGTCAGGCACTGCTCTAAGTTTTTTATGAATTAAATCAACGTTTTTATGAGATAATTCTAGAATTTTCTTTCATCTACAGATGAGGAATATGAGGCACAGATCAGTTAAGTAACTTGACAAAAGTCACAGAGCCAGTGAACACGGCAGAGTTTGAACTCCAATCCCCACACACTGGCGCCAGGGCTCTTTTTCCTCTGGAATAGGAGTTTTAGCTGTCACAACTTTGTCTGCCAAGAGTCCATTCCTCCTGTTTTTCTTTTTTTTCTTTTTTTTTTTTTTTTCGCGGTACGCGGGCCTCTCACTGTTGGGGCCTCTGCCGTTGCGGAGCACAGGCTCCGGACGCGCAGGCTCCGCGTCCATGGCTCACGGGCCCAGCCGCTCCACGGCACGCGGGATCCTCCCGGACCGGGGCACGAAACCGTGTCCCCTGCATCGGCAGGCGGACTGTCAACCACTGCGCCACCAGGGAAGCCCCCTCCTGTTTCTTGTAACAGCCCTTTGATTTATCTTTGGGCACTGTCCCAGACCCAATGAAGAAAGACTCAGTAGAACTGTTTATCAAGTTTCTTGACCTCTCTTTACGAAGAGAGACGTGCCTGACTTGAGAGCCTCCGAACTTTTATCTCCATGGGAGGTCTGAAAAGACTGAAATGACTGGCGTCATTCAAGATGGCACACTGAAGAGACTCTATTAGTTCCAGCTTCTGAAGTCTGGAAATTCTCTGATTTTTGTTCTTCCAAAGCCTGGTTTTTCATTTCCTTCAATTCTCCAAGGCTCTTGAATAAGGCCATGAATTATGATCGTACAGGTTATTCACTGCCCAACTATAGTTGGGTACCAGCGGTACCAGGCTGAAGTAAAGGCAGCTTTGTCCCTAACATCCACTCAGCACACTCCATTTTGTCTAAATTAATCATGGTCACTACCTGTTGCTTGTGATTAAAGAAGCCTAATGAAACTCCCTGGATACAATGGCTATTATGAACTGAATTGTAGTCCCCCACTGTCAAAATATTGAAGCCCTAACCCCCAATGAGACTGTATTTGGAGGTAGGTTTTTTAGGGAGGGAAAACCTCATTTGAGGTTGAATGAGGTCATAAGAATAGGGTCCTAATCTGATAGAAGCAATGTCTTTATAAGAAGAAGAAGAGGGGCTTCCCTGGTGGCGCAGTGGTTGAGAGTCTGCCTGCCAATGCAGGGGACACGGGTTCAAGCCCTGGTCTGGGAAGATCCCACATGCCGCGGAGAAACTGGGCCCGTGAGCCACAACCACTGAGCCTGCGTGTCTGGAGCCTGTGCTCCGCAACAAGAGAGGCCGTGATAGTGAGAGGCCCGTGCACCGCGATGAAGAGTGGCCCCCGCGTGCCACAACTAGAGAAAGCCCTCGCACAGAAACGAAGACCCAACACAGCCATAAATAAATAAATAAATAAATAAATAAAAAGAAGAAGAAGAAGAGACACCAGAGACCTCTCTCTGCATACACACAGAGGGAAGGCCATGTGAGGGCACAGTGAGAAGCTGGCTGTCTACATGCCAGAAAGAGAGATCTCACTAGAAACCAACCCTGACAGCACCTTGATCTTGGACTTTTAGCTTCCAGAACTGTGAGAAAACAAATTTCTGTTGTTTAAGCCACCCAGTCAGAGGTATATGACTATGGCAGCCTAACAGACGAATATGATGACCTTGAACTCTTCCAGGTTTGGGGGAATGTGCTGTATCTCCTGCTATGGCTGTCCAGAGACTAATACCTACCGCGTAAGGCTATTTTGGCTATCCTTCCCAGAGTAATCATTGTGTGCTGAGTGATGAGAAGTCAGAGGTGAACAAAGTAGATGCAATGTCTGCCCTCATGGAGGTGGCTTAAAGTATGTAGTGTTAACTTCATGGGCAGCTCCTTTACATCCTTAAGATTTCTGCTAAAATGGGGCCTTCCTTGACCACCTACCCAAAGAGGCAATCTCTTATCTATGAGTTCTCCCTGTCCTTCCCTGGTATTTTCCTTCTATAACATTTCCTACCAGTTGACAGATTAGATATTAATGTCTTGATCTTCTCATTTCTGTTTCCCCATGAAAATGTAAATTCCATGAACTCTTGGGCCTGCTTTTCTTCACTGCAGCATCTGTTTCAGCTATACCGTGTTTGGCATCCAAAGAGAGTCAATATATCTTTATTAACTTGAATTAATTGGGGAGTGAATAAATGAGGTACATAGCAAAGTGAAATTCTCAATTGCTATCAATTCAGAATTTCCCTAACTACTCTCTATATGCTCTCCCAGTGTGTGAATGGCTTCTCTCTTCCAGGATGTGTTTCTTTCCAGCACCATTTGTCCGCTCTGCCTTTTCACTCTCTCCTTGCTTCTCCCTTTCTTCTTTTTTCATTTATCTTCAAACCTGCTTCCTCTGCTCACCCTCCCACTCAAACTTCTCCCTCTTACTAGTTATAACTTTAATAACAGATCATAATATAAGGTACAAAGCATATTTCAAATTACTTGATTAAGTGGTATATCCATTCTTGTTAATTAAAAAGCTAATGAAGGGCTTCCCTGGTGGCGCAGTGGTTGAGAGTCCGCCTGCCGATGCAGGGGACGTGGGTTCGTGCCCCGGTCCGGGAAGATCCCACATGCCACGGAGCGGCTGGGCCCGTGAGCCATGGCCGCTGAGCCTGCGCGTCCGGAGCCTGTGCTCTGCAACGGGAGAGGCCACAACAGTGAGAGGCCCGCGTAACGCATAAAAAAAAAAAAAAAAAAAAAAGCTAATGAAGTCATTTAGGTAAAATTCTGTCAGATAGAAAAGGGCAAGCCAAGTATATTTGATTTCCACCCTAACTGACTAGTGAACCATGACTTTAAAAAGATGGTTCCTCAGTCCTATAACAAACCCATGGCTTCACGCTGAAACCACTGATATTCCCACTAACATGAATTTATAAAATTAGACTTAGTTGCCAATATTAAAACTTGTTTAATGCCATACTTAAAAAACTCTCAGAACCTGGGTTTTTGGATCTTCTTGAGAAACCACACCCTGAAGAGGCTCTTGTTGCTGTCCAACTGGCAGCTGCTCTGTGCGATCTACAGTTCTCCCCTTCTCTTCACCCAGCGCTCTTTATTAGATTCCCTGCATCTGACTGCTTTTGTCCAGTTGCATCTCATGGTTGGCCCCTTGAGGTACGTGACATCCTAACACTGATCTACCCAAGGGGATATTTTTATAGGATATTAATGGCTACTTAAATAAAGCTACTGCACTGAATGAAATCTTTCTAGATTATTTTAATTGAGTAAGAAGGATTTTACATTGAAATCAATTTGGATCAGTGTTAATTAATTCCCTGTCAAATTTATGGTCTTTTCCTGTCCTCTAAATGGCTATAGCAAGTGTCAAACAATCCCTCACTAAGACATTCAGTGCTTCTTCAGTATCTGGGCCTAGTGTTATCTTTCCTCAAAATGGGCTCTCATCCAACATCTCAATCTTACAGCTAATTCTGCTCTTCCTTTCCATCCCAAGTCCCAAGAACTAGGATCTTGCATTGTTTCTGGTGCCAAGACCACAGCTTGCAGCTCCATTTAAGTAACAAGACTTTCTCTTCCTGGCTTTCTGCCTTTGCAATTTGATGGTCCACCTACTCTCACCAGTTCTTGTAGGGACTAGATTCTTGAATTTGAACTCATATACATACACTTTATACACTCTTCCTTGGAAATTTACAAATCTTTTGTCCTCTGTGTTCTTTAACAAGGTGAGACGCTGATGCATAGTGCCAGATGAAAGCAAAGTACAGCATCGGTTCTATTTTGCGTAAAGTTGCTTTGGAGACTGTGGCTACGGTTTCATTAAAAAGGAGGCTCCCAGGGCTTCCCTGGTGGCGCTGTGGTTGAGAGTCTGCCTGTTAACGCAGGGGACGCGGGTTCGTGCCCCGGTCCGGGAAGATCCCACATGCCGCAGAGCGACTGGGCCCGTGAGCCACAAGTACTGAGCCTGCGCGTCTGGAGCCTGTGCTCCGCAACAAGAGAGGCCGCGATAGTGAGAGGCCCGCGCACGGTGATGAAGAGTGGCCCCCGCTTGCCACAACTGGAGAAAGCCCTCACACAGAAACGAAGACCCAACACAGCAAAAACTAAAAATAAATTAATTAATAAACTCCTACCCCAACTTCTAAAAAAAAAAAAAAAAAGGAGGCTCCCCTCTTTCCCCAAAGCTAGATCTTGAGGCATTTATCCAGAAAGTGAGCATACAGAGATGACCTTTATACATGAAAAATCCACATGGCTTCATCAAATATACAGTCTCCTAAAGGATGGACAGTTTCAGAGAGAAAGGAAGAAAGGTACAGAACAAGGTAAGCCTCCAGCTAGGCCTTTAGAAGGTCTGTTTTGCTATCTGGGCCAACAAGATAAAAGCCTTCCTTAGTGATTAGGATAGCAGAAGGGAGGTAAGGCCCGGACCACTTCCTTTTTTTCTTTTAACGCAATGACACTGCTCAGGGTTGACACGACAGTATATATCAGGTTTCCCCCACGTTCAACTGACATGTTACTCTTTGTACATTGATTAGCAAAGGAAAAAGTGTTAGAGAAGAGGTAGAAATACTCAAGACTGCCTTCTCTTAGGGCTACAGGGACCAAGCAAAATTGGTAACATAAGGATAGAACAATGCTTCCTCTGAAATCCATAACAAGTGAGTATACATACTGTGTCCATTTTACAGGTGAGGAAACTAAGACTTACGAGATATTAAGCAAACTGCACTAGGGCATATGCCTAGCAGGTAGAAATACAGAACTTGACCTTAGCCTCTATTTCTTGTTAATAAACTACCCTGAATAGGAACTCCTGCCTGCCTAGCATTTCATTTTCACAACTGTGGATGGAACCAAGGTTCCTACCTCAAACTGATACGAAGATCTATTCTGCAGGTTCTTCTTTACCTCCCAGTCATTCACACTGACACCCGTGTCTCAGTTCTGACCCTTTCAACAAACTAATGTACTTTGGATACAACACAGGACATCAGAGAGAAAATGAGAGGAATAACATTAATGTTTCTGTTTAATTTCTAGAGTCCAGAATGAGAATAACATTCTTTGCTTAAAGGCATTAAATGTTTATTATGGGAGGTAGAATTGTGCAGAGAGATTGGACTGTTCTTTCTTAACAAGAGAAGTCGACGTCCTGGGACAGAGAAATGAGTTCACCTACTCATTCAGAGCAAAGACATATTTGTAAATGATAAAATATTTTATTTATTTCACTACTTGTGAAAATAGTCCATAGAAAGGGACCACTTGTAATCTGTAAGCAAAAGTGCCCTGTGGCTTTTGGACAGATCTATGATAGATCTAGATGATAAGAAATGGTGTAATGAGATTCGATTTAAAGGAGGTATTTTAAAGCTGGATGTAAATCTCCTGAGTGAATTTTGTCCATCTTGTTCACAGCTGTTACCCTAGCACTTAGACTATTGGAAGATACATTTTAGACACTTAAATGTTTGTTGAATAAATGAGTAAAATTTGGGGAAACTATTAAGTCATGGGGCATTGGGGCGTAAGTCGTTCACTAGAGTATGCAGACGAATAGTCTAGTCCTGTGATAGGATATTATTATTCAGAATTTATTTTACTTTTCGTTTTACTACAGTTAGCTCCGAGCATGTCTCTGAATTAGCCAAAGCTTGCATTGGCCTCCAATGCAGTTGAGTCCCTTGAAGAATTCTCTTTCCACTTACATTAGGTGTCCATTTCCCTTATGGTCCATCCTTTCATTTTCACTTTATAGTTCCTGAATCTAAAATATGCTTCGAAGAAAGCATTTCCAACTTATATTAAATGTATACACATCACCAATGTTTATACTTTCGGTAGGGATGAACAGAGAAACCCAAGACAAAAGAAAAAAAAATTTTCCCTGGTTGATTTTCACATAAGGGAGAGCAAATGTGGATGGATGTCTTGATGGACCCACCAGGTACTTGCCGGCCCCTCTGTCACTGCAGGGCAAGCAGTTGCCTATTCAGTCTGCATATTTGACCAGTCTTGGGACTGAGTTTGTGATTGCTCAGACACATTTATTAATATTAATTTAAAATATTTAGTGCTACGTAGAGTGTCTCTCTGGACAATAATAACTACTCAACTCACAATGGCAGTGTTTTAGCCTTAAAGGATTATTTATGAAATGCAGCTGCTTTAATTACAGGTTCATTAAGTTTCAAGGGAGAACCTTGAGAAAGGAGAACAAAAAGAGTCATCAGACTGTCAAGTTTCTTCACTGTCTGATAAATCTAACAAGATGGAAAGAGTCATCATGCTCAGATAGCAGAGGTGATCATACAAAGCAAGGCAGAAGGAACAGAAATCCATTATCTAAACAATATCACTCCTTCAGAGATTTATAAACACTAGTGTGTAACCTAAGGAAAGGTGAGTCATTGCTTTCAGTGTAGTTAGCCTGGTGTTAACCCACTAAAGGAAGGAGACTAAAAGTTTATGAAGAAGTAGTAGAAATTGCAATATGGTCCTTATGCGATTTGGATGTCAGATTCTGTGCAATTTCCAAATCGCCAAAATGGAGAGTATGGACAATACGTAACTATTTCCCTTGAAAAATATCATGTTATACATGCATCTTCAATTCTTTTAAGTCAAAATAGTCTATGGATATACTGCTTTCCTATCTTCTATGATACAGTTTATAACAGCCGTCATCCAGTAGGTGCTCAATAAATATAGACTTGAAGAATCAACAACCTTTTCCTACCACTCCATTTTTTCTCTATGTAGTTTTATATCTGAACATTAACATTGTTAATATGGTAAAAAAATAATTAAAAGTACTTCTAAGAGTCCCTTAAAATTTTTTCACTGTTGTATTTTCAGTTCTTCTGATTACATGAAGATTATCTCTAAAGATTCCTGTATCAAGAACATGCAACAGCGCTGTGTCCTTTTTATTACTGAAGGTCTATTTGGGGAGTGGGAGAGATAAAATTGTTTGTTCAGGATGAATGCTGTTCTATTAAGCAGTAGTGAAAGTTTCTGAGTCTCTGCTCAGGCCCATGAATTCTATGATAGCCTTCCCTATGGTCCCTGCTTCCAAGTTATTTAACTCTGGAGCAGCCTCAGAAACATCTTCCTGATATTTTAAAGGTCTCTACTGGATGCCACATGGAAGCCATCAGAGGGTACCCTCTCATGTGTTGGGCAGGTCCTGAGGAAGAAGCTATCCAGCCCCACACGTTGGCATCTCCAGAAAGAACTCCTTGCATTACCTCCGGGGGTTGCTTCCGTGACCTTTTATGGTGACCAGTTTCTAGACTCCATTCAGTTATCTCAAGCATGTAGACGTCAACATCACTTGACAAAAAAGACAAGAAATTAAGGGAATTAGGAACTTCCCTGCTCATTTCAGAACCATCAGTGGGCAGGGAGGTGGTGGGGCTTAGTGGGGAAGCATGCCAAGTCTGGAGTAAGACACTTAGGTCTGAATTCTGCCTCTGCCACTGTTTAGCCCTGATATCCTTGGGCAAGTTGGTTAAGCCTCTTTAAGCCTCACCTTCCCTATAATAATCCTTCCTTCAAAGAGTAGGTGGTATGACCTTGAAGTGGGATAGTATATACAAACTCTTAGTACATAGTAAGTGCCCGTATTAGTATTGTTGTTGCTTTGTTGTCTTTTATGAACTAGCCTAACCACTGCCTGCTCAGTAAACTCTCACCCACCCAGGCACGATTCTTGCAATTTCTGATACACGTCTTTTAAATACCAAAACAAGTGGAAGTTTTCTGATTTCCCAATAGTCCCAAGTATGACTTTCATTATGTTCACTGAAAATAAACCTTGCACAAGATGTGTCTACAATTTCGTGGATGCTTTTAGTTGTTACATAAAACCTGAACAAAGGAGAAGTGTGAATAATGCCCGAGTTCCCGTTCATCAACTTCCCCCTCAGAGACATTTCCAGTCTTCAAAACATTTCTTCGTACGTCAGAGTACTGTTTGCAGTTTCTCATTTTCCTGGAGGAATGACTAAGTTCTACGTGTTTAGTTGTTCTGTAAGACTTTCCCTCCTCTCTTGGGAGGGGGAAAACAAGTCCAGCATGAGAGTCACACTGAGCCCCTCGTTCAGAGCACAATGCTGGGGGGCGGAAGTGGTTTTGAATACTTCATAAGCGCGGCAGCTCTGAAGCTCCCCAAAGAAAACATTCTGTCTAGAAAGCTGCTTTTTTTTTTTCATTTTGTTTGCTTTTATTTATTTATTTTCACATCTTTATTGGAGTACAATTGCTTTACAATGGTGTGTTAGCTCCTGCTCTACAACAAAGTGAATCAGTTACACATACACACATGCTCCCACATCTCTTCCCTCCTGCATCTCCCTCCCTCCCACCCTCCCTACCCCACCCCTCCAGGTGGTCACAAAGCACTGAGCTTATCTCCCTGTGCTATGTGCTGCTTCCCACTAGCTATCTATTTTACGTTTGGTAGTGTATATATGTCCATGCCTCTCTCTTGCTTTGTCTCAGCTCACCCTTCCCCCTCCCCATATCCTCAAGTCCATTCTCTAGTAGGTCTGTGTCTTTATTCCTGTCTTACCCCTAGGTTCTCATGACATTTTTTCCCCTTAAATTCCATATATATGTGTTAGCATATGGGATTTGTCTTTCTCTTTCTGACTTACTTCACTCTGTATGACAGACTCTAGGTCTAGCCAACTCAATACAAATAGCTCAATTTCGTTTCTTTTTATGGCTGAGTAATATTCCATTGTGTATATGTGCCACATCTTCTTGATCCATTCATCCGATGATGGACACTTAGGTTGTTTCCATCTCCGGGCTATTGTAAATAGAGCTGCAATGGACATTTTGGTACATGACTCTTTTTGAATTGTGGTTTTCTCAGGGTATATGCCCAGCAGTGGGATTGCTGGGTAGTTCTATTTGTAGATTTTTAAGGAACCTCCATACTGTTCTCCATAGTGGCCGTACCAATTCACATTCCCACCAGCAGTGCAAAACTGTTCCCTTTTCTCCACACCCTCTCCAGCATTTATTGTTTCTAGATTTTTTAGAAAACTTCTAAACTGGCTTGTTAGCAATATCCGAGAGAATGGCAGTTCCCTCTGGTTTTATTTAAAGATATAAAGAACGCAAAGGGAATGGGGTTTTCAAAACGCAGCAGAGAACATTCTTTCTCTTCCTTGCTCTAAAGTTTGATTTGGTTATGTTGCAAAAAGAAAAAAATAAAAGAAAGAAAGAAGCAAACCTATTTTGGGGATGGAATGTTTCCCTACCATGTTTTTTAAGGTCATGGAGTTCTGTAGTTGTCTGTACACGAATCTAATGCTACGCACCCATCCCACTGCCGTCTTGCTGAAATCCTTATAATCTGCCCATCCCTTAATGAATAAATTTGGGAAAAGCAGTTTACTTTTCCACCTCCCTGTTTCTTCTCACAATGCTCACCCTATTTGGAATTCCCTCTCCATTTCTCTCCATTTCTCCAGTTTTCAGAGATTTAAGCTCTTCCCAAACCAACTCTAAAAATCTCAAGCCCAGCTGGGCCCTTCTTCATTTGTCAGCTGTTACGTGAGTTGCCTGTATTTCTCATTTCGCACCTGTCTATCGTGTACTGCGTTAAGGGGGCAGGTCTGAAATGGTTTTGCGATGCTACCAACTTTGCCGTACAGTGCAATTTTGTCTTCCAATCTGGAAAGTAGTTATTTGGGCCCTACTCTGCCTTATACAAAAGGAGCCTCTTAGCATTTGTTATTTTTGAAGATGATTATTACTCTATTTTGTCCAAGTTTTGTTTATAAACCCCATTTTTATTGTCTACGTGGCAAAGGGTCACGGAGGATTGGACACGCACTCTGATTTGCTGCTTAATGAGTTACCACAGTATCCATAGAAAAGCTGAGGTCTCCTGGAATCCTGGCACCATTGGGAAACCTGCCAAGTCATTCGGTCCTGTATTGACCATAGGCGCGAATCACAGGTCTGTGTCTTCTTCCAATAAAGATGTTATATGTATCCTAAAACTCATAAAGGAATGTTAGAGAATCAGAAGGAATCATGAATGTCAAGTTAACTATTAGGGCTTTGGAGTAATAAAAATAAAATTGGGGCATTAAGCTTTCAATCAATAAAGTTAATTCATTGGTCTGAAAGAGACTGGTCCATGTTAGTGTATCTCCACACAGTTCTTTCTAACAGTATTTCTTTGGATATATAGATAAGTCATATAACAGATTTGAGGATGGAGATGTGGTGAGAACACTGAGCCCTATAATTATTAAGTAGACCAATCTAAGGACCAATGCATTAGTTATATTGATTGAAAGCTTACAGCCCTGATTTTATTTTTATTATCCCAAAGCCCTAATAGTTAATTAACTTGAGGTACATGATTCCTTAGACTCTGTGACATCTCTAAGTTTTATGGTAAATACAACGTCTTCATTGGACGTGTCTGGAGATAACCAGCTGGCCCAGCCCTCCACATCGGCCTGGAAGGAGTCAGGAGGTGGCCCAGGAACTGGCAGTGCTCCAGACGAGACTACCTCTCACCCCAGCACGAGTGAGCAATGCACAGTCCAAGCAACCCCCTTTCTCCACCTTTACCTCCCTCCACCCAAATCAAACCCTCACAGCCCCATCACTAACTTTCTGGAGGCAAGAGGTCTAACCTCATGCCCTTATGTCCAGGTTATATCAGTATTCAAGATGCATTGGACACCCAGATTACCTCTTCCTCCATAGACAGCGAGACCACAGTTCACCATTACTCTAGTTGCCTCTTCTCTCCTTTATTTTTCTCCATAGCACGTATCACTAGATGAAATACTATACGTTTCACTAATTATCTGTCTCCTCTGACTTGAATATATGTTCTGTAGGGGCAGGTGTATGCGTGCACGTGTGTGTGAAAGTCTGTTTCTGCATCTCCAGTGTTTATATGGTGCCAGCACATTGTAGGCACTGGGTAGACGTTTGTTGAATGAATGGATGAATGCATGTATCAAAGTTTCCCTGGAGAGTTTGTCTGCTAACAAGGTCAGGGCTCTGCAGAGGCAGGCCTTGCTGATGATTCCTGAAGCCCATCTCCTCAGCCTCAGCTGCTTGTTTGCAGCTGATACCCCTTGGTTATTTCTTAAAATGTCTGTGAATGTTTCAAAAGCCAGCCCAATATTTAAACTCTCCGAACAAATGTCACTTCCAGGGCTTTATGGAAAGGAATAATCCAAGAGAAGGACGAATTTTAATGCCTGTAAATGCTGACTGCAGTCTTACTGAAAATAACTAGACATTTCTTCATTCATCTCTCTATCCAGCCGTACCTCTATTCAAAAACTTTTCATTGATCACATATTATGGGCTGGAAAATGTGTTAGATGCTGGGCATATCACGATGAGCAAAGCCAAGGCAGTACTTATCCTCATGGAGAATTTACAGACTAGTGAAAATGATCTAAATTTTCAACCCCGACACAATGACCCAGCAGATTGAATAAAATTACTTATACTGTATTTCGATTTTGATGACAAAAGAGTTGTGTGTTGTCATATCATTATCCCTGTCCCTCTCTCTATCCTACGTAATGTCCACCCCAGACCCTTTCTTTATTATAGTTCTAAACCTGGAACACCTCACAGTTTTCCCTTCACTTGCTGAGTGGTTATATTTATGTTTTTCTATTATTTTCTAATAAACTGCATATCTCTATCA
This sequence comes from Phocoena phocoena, assembly GCF_963924675.1. NCBI lineage: Eukaryota > Metazoa > Chordata > Mammalia > Artiodactyla > Phocoenidae > Phocoena > Phocoena phocoena. Next base: position 78,111,563 of record NC_089230.1, read on the forward strand.
TAAATTTACCACATTGTTTTAAATTATTTGCTTATTTGTTAGCACTCCCTTGTTCAGTGTTCAAAATAAAGTGTATGCCTTATTAATTACTGAAACTCTAACACTGAAATCACTCTCTCGATACATAGGAAAGTACATATATGTTCACCAGTTCATGGATAAATCAATAAATGGACGAATGATGGAATTTTAGCACTGCGGAATGATGGGCAACCCTTGAAATTAGATATGGTCATTCTTTAACAATTTTAATCATATGCAGTAAATATATTTAATCTGTAATGTGAACTTTCATCTTTCCAGTTTTCTTATAATTTCTATGCTTAAGTATGCACGACAAATTTGAGTTTCTCTGCCCTAGGCTGATGGCTCTAACTGTAAGTGATAATGAGAGAAAACATACACTAAACATCTAAAATGTTTCAACACAATCTCTCAATATACTTTCTTTTTTTTGTAAAAAAAAAAAAAATCTTTATTGGAGTATAATTGCTTTACAATGGTGTGTTCGTTTCTGCTGTATAAAAAAGTGAATAAGCTATACGTATACATATATCTCCACATCTCCTGCCTCTGTGTCTCCCTCCCTCTCACCCTCCCTATCCCACCCCTCTAGGTGGTCACAAAGCACCGAGCTGATCTCCCTGTGCTATGCGGCTGCTTCCCACTAGCTATCTATTTTACATTTGGTAGTGTATATATATGTCCATGCCACTCTCTCACTTCGTTCCAGCTTACCCTTCCCCCCTCCCCATGTGTATTTTATGTCTCAGTGATGAAATTAGCCCTTATTCCAAAGAACCCTTGCTTCTTTCAGTGGGAAATGATGTTTAAAAAATCTAATCTACACACCAGGGGTGCCCATTGCTATTAGTTTATAACGATTTCTGGGCCTCTTCAGTGGATGGACAGAGGAAGGGAATTGAATGTTTGTATTTTTAAAGACAAAATACTACAGGATAAATATTGATAACTACAATTAAAACGACACTATAGAATTTTTACTTAGTTCCTTCTAATTTACATCTGTTTCTCCTTTCTCCCACAAGAAACCTGACAGCCACTCTGGGAAATTTGAATATCACATACTCATTTATCACATACTACATACATGATTTTCACAGAATAAAATGCCAGTGTTACCAGCAATCATATGATAATGAAAACAGGTAATTTTTAATACCTCTTTTGTCTTTAGGATATATCTCTCTAGAGATGACATCAAATTATTTGTTTTAAAGGCTCTTGGAAAAGGTGATTTCTGTGTGGTTATGCTATAAACTAGAGAAATATTTGGGTTGATTTGTTTTATTTTAAAATTTTAGGGATGTCTTTTAAAATTTAATCTTGTTTTATATGTATCCATACATGTTTATAGGTCAATTTTTTTAAAAAACAACAATAAATAATGACGCGTAGCTGCTACCAATGTCTTTTCTAATCTATTCTCTGAATTCCTCTACAGATAACCATTAAAACATGTTATGGTTTATCCTTTCATTTTTAATATTAGTATATAATTCAGAAATATATATTTTTTTAATCACTTCTTAGATACATATTATCTTATCAGTCTTTCCTCTTTCCCTAAGTTTTCTATTTTATTTGCTTTCTAGAATTGTTTTTGTTTTTTAAAAGAAGGGTTGTATTTATTTTTACAATGGTTATTTTTATGGTAGTCCAGTCCCCTTAAAATACTCTTAGTTCTTTTATAGTTATTATCTATTGGTTCACTTTGATGATCGAAATTAAAATAAACTAATAGCTTCTTTTTTTCCCTTGAACCTAGTATCACTATAGATATGGTCCTTTGGTGTTTGGCTTTTTTTGTTTAGTTTCCCTGTCTGTTTTTATTGAGGGGTTCAGGTAGATGAAAGAACAACGCAGCGTCTACCTCTGTTTCCCCAGATAGTACACTAATACATTACTTATTTTGCGATCTTTATTGTAGCACATTAATGGGAATTTACTGTAGCAGAAAAAGAAATCAAATTTATGATTTGACTTTCTCTTTTGCAGCATTTCCAATTTAAAGAAACCAAATTTATAATACGTTATAATCAGAATAAAAAGTAAATAGCTTGAAGATTCTTGCTGGTAAGAAGGTAAATGTCCATCATATTTGATCCTTAATATTACAGACTTCTAGGTAATTACCTTCTCCTGAATGTTAAAATCCTCTAAATAGTCTTACACTTTTGGTATTTGTCAAGTGTCATCCAGCCTATCTTGCCTTTGTTCTTTTATTTTAAAAAGTTAATCTCATAATTAACAAAAAGCAATTATAAAGTACTTTATAACTCATAAGAGTTATGCTGAATAATATCTGTGAACTCTGCATGCTTTTTATAATTTGTAAAGTTTTATTTTAGATAAAGAACAATTACCCTGGAAACTAATGGATAGCTCCACTGTGATGAATTCAATAACCGTGCATTAGGCTGAGGAGGTCTCGGAGGAGGAAAGTATAAAAAGGATGTGAGCTGATTGCAGTGGGGGTAGAACTTTTGTGCTTTTCAGCCAAGTCCCTTCAGTAATGGAGCATATTTATATTTTTTGCTTTGGGTCATCCTCTCTTCAGCTTCTTGAATTGTAGACTCCCAGCATTTGTACAGTGGAAGAGATACATCTGAAAGCTCTTCCCTGCTTCTGTTGAATTTGGGTATTGTGTGTGTGTGTGTGATCTAGCCAGAGTCACAATCATGTGATTCCAGCAGTGTGATTACCTTATTAGAAAAACTAAAAAGGGGAACAGACTTCTGATGGCAAACACAAAATGTGTTCTGTGATATTCTTTTCAAAATGAGAAATAATTCTCTTCGAACTGTTTAGTTCTTATGTAAACATCAGGTGACAGAGAGTAAAAGACATCTGTAGAAATAAAGAATATATTTTTTCCTTGTGGCTTCACTCTACCATGTATGCTGTTTGAAGAGTATTGTGTGCTATACACGTGAGGCATTGGTTAGGGGAAACATTTATGCAGAAAACGTCTGCCTCTACCTCTGTCACTGTCTTACGAACTTGGGCAGGAGGGAAAAAATCCCGTTTTGGAAGACATTTTCTGTAACACTTCAATGTTTGCACTAACAATTTCGTTCCCATCTCTTTCCCCAAATGCTAACCAAAGAAACATTTTGGCTTCTGCAGCTAAAAAGGCAGATTATTTGCACCTTGAACATGAGCGCTGTGAGGCCTCATTTCTGAACAGAGATTTGTGTTGCCAGGGTCTTGGTCTGCCACTGAGAAGGATCTGGATTCTTCAGGACTCCTGCATTCTCGGGGCCTCACCAGAATGGAAGGGGTTAGAGCGCTGGGCTTTAGAACATATCTGAGCCTTACCAGGAAGCAGAAATGGCCCGGGCTCCTTGTTTCAGTCCTGCTGGGCAGTTAAAGCAGGAATTTCCCAGATCCTGCACTCTGTACCTTTTGGTGAAAATTTCTTTTCATAAAGGCTGACAGAATGGCACTGCCACCTACTCGCAGTCAGTCGAAATGAAGGTGATGTTTTCAGAGAACAGCACGCTCTACAGCTAGGCAGTTCAGCAGAAGCGGAGGGATGCAGCCCTGCCTCAGAGCAAGCCGGTGCCCACGGATACAAAGCGCTGCAAGCGAGCTACCAGCTCCTGGGTATGTGCTCAGGAGACTCAGATCATCATTTCTCATCTCCTCTCACATCACAGTCATTGTTGACCTTCCCACCGACTTGATTTCAACCGATCACCACAGCTCATTGCTCCAGCCACCTGGCCGCCTTTTGTTGACGCATCACGCCAACTCCCTTCCTGCATCAGGGTCTTCTAGGACTTTTCTCTCCGCCTGGAATGATCTGCTTCAGGTCTGCCTCTAGGTCTTCCCACGGACATTTCCTCTGGTCAGTCGGTTCTTACCTCTGGCTTTCTTTCCACATCTAAAGTGGTCCTATGCACTCCCTAGCACACCGTCTCACAGCACTTCTTCATATCATCCTAAATAATATTGCTTATTTATTGAGTTATTTTGTAAACTGAAGCCCCTCCACCCCACACACGAACAGACCGTGTGCTTCATTAAAAGAAAGTCTACACATAACTTGTACATTTCTGTGTCTCCAGTACCTAGATAATATGCATTCAGTGAATATTTGTTGAATAAACGATTACTCTGTATTTTCTGCCTTTTGGTGCAGGTGTAGCTCTAAAAAGTCACTTTAAAATCAACAGCATTCAAGTTTTTTTGAATGTAACTCTTACAGCAAGAACTAAATGACTATGCAAAATGTGAACACAGTCTTGTGAAAGCTGGAATTCTGATAAAAGCCTAAAGACACACTGGTGGCCCGTGGAGGAATCCGTATGGATGACGTGGCTCACCTCTTATCAACTGGCTCCAATGACGTGGATGACACAGTCTCTACTCCCTCTTTTATGAGCTTGAAAAGAGTGTGTTTTTGTGGTATTTGTACATTTGTGTTCTTAAATTTACATGTTGATTTTATTTGTTGATGTGTAACTTACATGAATATATGTTCTTCGGCATATTTCAGAGTAAAGGCAACGAGAGTAACACAGTGATTGGTGCAGTTTGGTGACTATAGATATAAGGACTCATCACCTGCCTTTAGGGGGTTTTCAGGTTAGTACAGTGGTAGAGGCCTGAGAAGGAAGAAACCCTGGGAGAACCCTCTTCTGGCTTCCTCAGATTTAATCCTCCTATTCTGTGACTTGCTAGAATTGATCATTATACCATTAAGTAAATTGGTAGAAACATTTGGAGTTTCCTCCCTCATCCGTAAAGGGTTTTATTATGCTGACGTAAATGTTGGTCTAAATTTTGAATTAGCGGAGTTGAGTGGTTTGGTTACGTTGGATATGTGAACTAAATTAGGAGATGGTGGCACCCGAGTGACTGCTGGTAATCCCAGTTGTTTTCCACCTCATAAAAGAATGGACATCTTGAGACTCCTTTTTTTTTTTTTTACAGCTCTCTGTAATGATTTCCATTTTTCAGCCATACAAGCCCTGCTGGGTCAGAAATGGTGAATGGAAGGTGCTGATTTAGCATCATATTGGAGTCACAGACTGCTGGGATGAGCTACTACATCCCCTCCCCTCCTGTGTGTACTGACTACTGCATGAAAGTGTGAGAGATGCCCTCCACCGGAGACCCATTCTCTTATTCTTCTGGCCCAAGGGTTTGGGGAAATGATAATAAGACAGTTAGAGCATTTGCTTAAAAATGTGGGTATCGTTCTGTCTTCTGTCATTAGAAATAGATGAAAGTTTCATAAAAGACTAGATACAAATATGCAACCAGATCTGTGATGTGATCATAACTGATACATAACTTTCCATCTTAGATATCAATTTGGGTAACTAAATTCCAAACTTTCTTGAGCCTAAAACTGCCACAGAACTCTAAAGGACTATATAATAGGCTGACCTATAATTTTGGAAGATGTGAAATTTTCCTGTTAATCATTAATTTTCCCCTACCCAAAAGTTTCGTGAATTTAATTATGGCAACTTTTTGTCAAGAATTGTGACCTGCAATTAACACAGTATTTATATTCTAAATACTTTCCGGGCCAGTAAAATCTCCGAAGTCTTGTTCAAGATCACGCTGTTTAAAATCAGGAACTTTGTTTCAGGTTCTGACTTAAACACATGCTAGCTGTATGAATTTGGGAAAAATCCTCAACTTATTTAATTTTACCTGATTCAGCTTTAAGAAGGCGGTCCCTCCTGACACTCTAAACCAGAGACCAAGTCCAGAATATAGATGGGACCCCACCGCAACTGCATTCCACCTCACGGAACTTTTCTGCAGCTGTATAACCAAACCAATCCTACTGCTTTACCAGCACCACCTGGATCATTATGGCTATGTGGGACCTCTGAGAACTACCTCACAATGACCAAAGCCATCGCTCTCTCACGTCCAGACAACACACTTCTTGTGGAAACTGCATCTTGGGTACTGTGGCCCCAGCCCAAATAACCGTCTTCATTGTAACCCATGTGAGACAAATAAAGGAACTTTGGTCTGGTGCTAGGAGGAATTATGGGAACTCTAGCTGCAGCTGCCCCTTGGGGAGGATTTGCCTACCATGAGGCAACCTCTTCCCTGGATAGCGCACTAAAGAAAACTGGAGACATTCTCACGCTCTTACAAAAATCCCTAGATTCCCTGGCAGGGGAGGCCTTTGACAACCACCAAGCCCTAGACTATCTCCTAGCAAGCTAAGAAGGGATTTTTGCTGTCATAAATAAAACATGTTGCACATATACTAATGTCATGGGGGAAGTAGAAGTAAATGTTAAAAAAATCCATGAACAGGCTTCCTGGCTCCACAGGTATAATCAAGGGAAGCGAGAATGGACCGACACCCTGAAGGGTTGGTTTCCAGGATATACTTGGCTTCTGCCATTTCTAGGTTCCATAGCCACTCTATTTCTCCTCTTTCTTTTTGGTCCTTGTATTTTTATCGACCTAGTTAAATTTCTATTCTCTAGAACACAACAATTCCAGCTTCAGATGATGCTACACCAGAGATTTCAACCCATCCCGCCTGAAGATGAGGAACATCAACACCCGCTGGGCAAGGTCGCTTCCTTCTACTCCGCGCTCTCCTTCTCTGCCACTCTACACAACCCCACGAGCCCTATCTCTGACAGACAACAAGGAGATCTGGACCCCCAGGTAGGGGCAACAGCCATGCTCAGCTTGAAGCAGTTACAGAAGACAGAGCATCAACCCTTTGCCCCTTAAAAGATTTTTAAGAGTGCAGACTCCTTGAGGGGGAATGTTAGAGTAGGCAGATAACTGAATCTGAGCAGAGAAAGTGGGGCACGGGCCAGATGGCAGGAAACCACACAGCTTGTAAACAGCAGGGGCTCCTTGGGCAGACACAGAAAATCAGGAACCTCCAAATTGACAGGAAACCACATTTGGGGGTCGTAAGTGTCCTGGAAGCAGACAAAGGAAGGTGGGAAAGGGTGGGAATCGCCAGCGACCTAATGTAACCTTTTGCTCATTATGCTCTCATTACAATAAAATCAGCCTTGCAGATGAGAAGTTCCCATCACGGACTGATGCCATGGGGCCATGACACTTTTGATCAAGACCAAATAAGGACAAAAATTCCTCCTCTACCAAGGAAGATGGAGCTGAGATGAAAATCAGGGAATATGACCCGCAAACCCTTACCTCCCTAAAGAATATTCTGCCCCTTCATTTCTACACCCCATATAACCAGCTAGGTAAAAAAACTCAGAGCAGTTACTCACCAGAGTCTACCTGCTCTCCCCTTGAGAGCATACTAGCACTCAATAAAGCCTCACTTTGCTTTCTTGACCTCCCTGTCTTGTCTCTGAATTCTTTCTGCAACAAGACAAGAACCTACTCTCTGGTGACGTTTTTTTGAGATTAAGATGGAAAAGTTATTCAAAATTTGTACCACAAGTCAGTTAACAGAAATCATTATTATTACCCCATATTTCAAACTGCATTGAGTTACTGGTTCCCAGTTGAGGAGATCTTTTAAAGCCACAGAATAATTAGTGAGTGTTGTTAGAACTGTATAGTTGAGTAAAATAACATATATACAACATAAAGATTTACCTTCTCACAAATGAAAGAAAAATTAGAAGACTTCTGAGCATTGCCAGCTTTAAATCTAGATCTATAACCCATCTACACAGGTTAAAAGTTAAGAACCTGGCCTTTGCTCTGAATTTAGTCGTTGAGAAATGTAACAAGACATTATTAGTCTACGTAGAGGCGTACAATTGCCTTTGGGACTTAAGATCAAATAAGTTTCTATGTCAATAATTGTGCCTGATAGTAACCTATAAGGGAAAAGAATCTGAAAAGGTATATATATATATATATATATATATATACACATATGTGTGTGTGTGTGTGTGTGTGTGTATGAATCACCGTGCTGTACACCTGAAACTAATATGATACTGTAAATCAACTATACTTCACTAATAAAGAAAAAATAATTGTTCCTGAACTGTTGGACCTATGCTTTGCTACAACACATTAATCCCATTGGTTAATGTGGGGGGAATTTATGGTTTCATGATTGATTCTATTTCACCAGTGGAGAAGGCATAGAAAGGGGACAGCCTGAGGTACAGACTGACTGGGTCTATGAATAAGGAAAGATTTTAACCAGAGAAGCAAACCATCAATGGGAGAAATCCTTGGAGCTGGGAGGACCTATACAGACATAACGATTGATGATATAGGATGACACAGATACTGGCTATTTATTTCAAAACATAGACTTGTGTTTTCTCTGAGCATAATTTCTCAGCCTATTCTCAGATGTCAATATGGTCTCGTATGAAGTCTTAGAGGATACCAAGTGAACAAAGAAATTAAATATCATAGGTCTTTATATCATGAGCGATTCAGTGAAGAGGTCCATCTGACTTAAATCAGGTAATCTATTTCAAGGTACTTAAGGAAAGCTCTGAAAAATACATCATTTTATAATCAGAGAAATATAAAACTGTTGCTACTTTGGAAATAGAAAAGAACTAGTCAGGTTTCAGAAAAATCAGTAATTAAGAATGACTTGTTTAAGATGGATTGTCTATTCATTGAGTTTGTGCCTTTCTGTATGAAAGCAAATCTGATACCGCCCCTTGCCTCTGTTATAAGTCAGTGTGCACATCACATACCACAGTTATAGGGTGAAAAAGAAGCTTTTCAAACTGAAATAAACTGAAAGGACAGTTAACTCTGTGTAGTTCTAGTCCCCAGAATAAATTAATCTTTGAGACTTTCCTGAAAGTTACTGACTTCTTAATAAACAGTTTTATCCCTTTCACATTGCTGATGTGAAAATATAGAAAAAGCCTTTGCAAATTGCATATATATGTGAAGAAAACTGCTAATTTCCTACCATCAGTTGGCTAACTGTAACATAACCTTCATTATTTTATGGGGATCTTTTTCTTTAATCTTCTTCCTCCCTCCCTCCCTCCCTCCCTCCCTCCCTCCCTCCCTTTTAAATTTGGATTTCAACTTCTTCTAAAGCCTGGACTCCCTGGTAAAACTTCTTCATAAGTAAACTAGTTTGCTCTTCTAAATAATTTTACCCCTCTAATCCTTCCTTCACACAGACAAAAGTAAAGATAATCAATATAATACTTCAGTATAGTAAAATATTTTCTGAGAATTATGTACTCTAAGGCAACATGGGTGTTAATATATGTTAGAGGAGACAAACGATTCATCCTAAAGCAGGATTTTAATGAGGCTTGGTTGTATTATTCCTCTATACAAGGAGAAAATCAATAGTCAATATAATAAAAGCAAGATAACATTTATACTAGTGTGAAAAAACCACTACAGGACCTAAAATCAGAATACCTAGAGACACGTATCATTATTATTGACGAGCACACTTAATATAGGGATATCCACTCTCACTCAAAACTAAAGGAATCTCAATCAAAATCCCAGCTAGATAATTTAGACAAACATATTCTAAAATTTATATGAAAGAACAATGTACAACAAATACATAAGTCAACTAAAAAAAAGAAAGCAAAGAATGAGGAATTGCCCAACCAGATAAAATAACGTACTCAAAAATCTATGACAATAACACAGAATGGATTGAGGCAAGAACAGAAAAACAGAAAAGTAGAGCAGAACAGTGATCTCAGAAAGAGAACTACATAAATATAGGAAATTGATTGTTGGTAAAACTAATACCACTAAAATTGAACAAAGTTTGGGAAATTGGCTCAGATATGAAGAAAATGAAGTTGAGGTCCTTACCTTGTATCATATATAAGAGTTTTAAATGTAATAAGTAAAAGTATAAAGCTAGTGAAAGAAAATTTGTGAGAGTATCTTTATGACTTAAGAGTGGGTAGAGATCTTTTTTAAAGATTCAAAAAGCATAAATCATAAGGTAATAAACTGATTCGTTAATATCAAGATGAAAGCTTTCAGGTCAGTGAAGGACTGGACAGACAAAACTAATAGGTGATTATTTAGGAAAAGATATTTGCAATTTGCAAAACCAAAATGGAATTTATTTTATAATAGAATTCTCCAAGAAACAAGGAAAAATAAGGAAGGCTATCTAATAGAAAAATGGTCAAAAGGTAAGATTACAGAGGCAATTTGTGAATGGGGAAACCTACTCATAAAAAGCATATGTAGTTGTAAAACTCAGTAGTAAATTTGAGAAATTCAAACTGAAATAAGATAACATGCACACCTACCAGAATCATAAAAATCAGAAGGGGAACGATGACAATTGGCAAAGAACTTTAGGAGAGAGAATTCTCAGGCCCGACTTGTAAGAATGTGAGCTGATACAAATCACTTTTTTTGGGGGGGTGGGGGAGGAATGATTTTTTTGGAAATCAATCTGGCAATATTTAGCAGAACGTGTGTAATCCAGGTCCCTACGGTAGGTAGCACTTCTGGATATATGAACCAGTTCATTCACATACAGGTTGTAAGGAGCATAAACAAGAATGTTCATGTTCAGGGTGGTGTTGAGGCAACCTAGGTGTCTTTCACATGAGGAAGGGATAAGTAAAATGTAGTCACTGTTCTGTAGTATGCTTTGCCGTAGTTAGAATCAACACATCATCAACACACTGAGTGTGCATACAACAGCATGATTAGATTTCTAGTTATAAGTGAGAAAGGAAAGAATGAGATCTGTAGTATAATGCCATTCAGAACAAGACAGTGCTACTTATTATATAAAGATATACGCATACTTAAGGAAATTTCCAGCTTTTAGATGGTTTCTTACAGGTACAGAGGGGAGGGCTTGGTAATAAGGGAGAAAACATAAAATAAAACAAATTGAGGAATGGTGTATGGACCAGTGATGAGAACGTGCTATGAAATGAAGTGTGCTCATTAAACCTCAATTCTGAATGCCACACTCTCCCCATCACAGGTCATTTTGACTTTTACTGTGTCAGCTCATCTACTTTAATGTGTTCATGAGAGAAGGCCCCTGCCCTCCCCAGCTGTCTCTCTCTCTCTCTGTTTATCTGTCTCTGTGTCTCTTTTTCTCTGTCTCTCTGTCTTTGTCTCTCCTTCTCTCTCTCTCTCTCATCATGGAGAAAAACAAATTTAGACTTCTATGAACACCGTGTATTGTCTAGTCCTAAGAGATAACTAAGAAATGGGATTTCCAGTCACATGCGTGGGCTGTTGCAATCCACCTGAAGTGATGTGAGGTGTCCCAGTTGAAAGAACCTCTGAAGTTTGGCTAAGAGAAGCTTTAATTCTCTCCTTGGTTGTAAACAATTTTATTGCTCCTTTCCATTCCTGTGTTAAAGAGAGAGTGAACGATTATACTGACCTCCTTCAGCAGAGGTTTAACTATCAAGTATTATTATCTCCATATGGCCTCATGACGACAAAGTCTGTGTGGTTTTGTTTTCATTGATAATAGACCAGCCTCTTTTGGCATAAAACTCATTATTCTTACTACTTCATATTAAAAATAGAAGCCCTCTAACTCTGCCAACCATCTAAGATCCATATGGGTTTTTTGAACTTGGATGTGCCACTGCACTCAATTACATATCCATCTATCTTTCATTGTTGTGGAATTAAAAGGACTTTTTTACATAGAACTGTCCCCAAATATGTAACTATTGCTAATCTCTGTTAATGCTGTCTTAATTGTTTCTAATTGATGTATTTTGAGAACCAGATACAGAGTATCCAATTAACCTTGACAGGAGATGACTATCTTTAATCCGAGGTGCCAGGCTCTGCTCTGAATTTTAATGAAGAAAAGAAGGAAAAGAAAACTCCTCTCTCTTCTCTTTTTATATCTTAATGCAAATGCATGCCTACATTTTTTGCCTGTTAACAGGAAAGAGAAAACCAGGGATTTGAAAGTAAGGATTATCAAATAGATCCCAGGAAATTTAGGGCAATGTAAGTCCTGGCTTCCTTTTTTGTGACCTTATAAATTAGAAGGATGGTTAGCTTATCAAGCTTGATCATATAGAAAAGCAAAGGTTCGGATCCAAGCTCTCTAACTACTTGCATTTTTCCTTGAGAAAGAAACAGCAACTTTCTGAGTGTGAGTTTCCTTAATCATAAATAGATAATTTTTTGATTATCTAGATAATTTTTCAGGTTTATTTGAAAGATCAAATGAGATAATGCATTAAAATTTTAGTTATAAATATAGCACATGGCAAGTGTGTACAGTACAATAAATAATAATGTATTTTAATTTTTTTCTTCATTTTAATGTCTTGATGTGCATGTTAGCTTGCCACTTTTGAGAGTTTATGGCATATGACAGAAGAGTGAAGTAAAAAAGTGTTAATTAATGATAATTTTTGAAACTTGACACTTTAAATAACAGAATATTTCCAAATTTTGCTTTTTAGGTAGGTCATTACTTAGAGAATATGGTGATACCAACCAATCTCCATAAATGGAATCCTAAGAGACTCCTTTCAATCTCTTTGATATTTAGTTACTGATTTGCACCCCGTTTAAAATCACAGTATAATGAGAATATCTCAAAACTTACCTCAATCAGCTTGTGAATAGCATCTTTTATTCCAGTGATTTTTTAAGAGCAATAAATTATTGCCACTGAGCTTTGATTTTCTTTACAACAACTATTACATGAAAATGAGTTACTTACAAATAAACTAGAAAAGTGTGTGTCAGACAAGAACTATTTGTAAATATTAAATAAAATGAAACACACTACAGCAGGTAAGCAACACAGAGCCAATATTTAAGCATTTTCAAATAAATATATACTAGGAAGTGATTTTCATTAAAAATGTGCGATATAAGTATTTACAATTTGAGGAAAACTGCTATTGGATTATATACCAGTTAACTGCCATAATAATCATTCATCTAATATGAATAACATTAGGAAAACTGTTTTGCTTCCTGGACATCAATGAGGTATTTTCATATAATGAGCTTCTTGGTAAAAGGCATAATTTCTTAGCAGTTTTTGACTAACAAGGTGACCATTTAAATCTTTCCAAAGTACATTGAAAAAACCTCTTTCTCTCTTTCCCCTTACCACTTTCATTCAGGATTCCCAGCACCAGAGATTTATTCTATTCCATTAGAGGTCTAGGAACCCCTTGTTAAGATATAGGTGTCCCCGGTACTAACCAATAATTATCCATTAACATCCTAACATTGGCCATATCATTAACTGCATTCATCTAGCTGGACTCTTCAGGCCAGGTTGAGAAGTAATCATCCACAGGTCTCTTCCATTTCTGCATGTCTTGAAATTAAAGGTACTGACTGGCTTTTGTTCTGGACAATCTTTTCAAGGAAGTTTGTATAGTAAACTGCCTTGGAAGAGAGTGTCTTTCTTGCTTTCTCTCCAGTATAATAAAGATGATGTATTCCATCAGAGCAAAGGTCAGGTAAGTTTGCTTGCAGCCAATTGGAAAAGACTGAGGTTTCTTCAGCTTGGAGTTTCTCAACAAAACCCTACTGTGTGCACAGCACCCACCCAGGCTGCCATGTGTCATCTCCATGTGACTTGAGGGTCAAAAGAATCTGATGTAACCATTACACTTATGCCTGTGCTGTAATAAAGTCTTTTTGTCTGACCCGGTAGTCTCGTATTTTCTATCAGCATCCATGAAACTGAGGCAGGCTACCTTGTTAACTTGCAAGGATAATATCACAGACCTTCTCAGTCTTGTCAGGCCATAAAGGAGACACACTGTCATGGGAGGTGAAGCAACTTCTGGAATATAGGGCAGTCTAATGAGATAGGTTCTCAATGGGTTTCCCTGGATATAGAAAAGGTATAGAAAGTGAGAGATATTGAAAACTCAAGGGTAAGAATTTGAAGCAGAAATGTTTATTCTGAAAGGGATGGAGGGAGGGTGCATGAAACAATGACCCATTTTTATTTTCTTAAGTTAATAATCTAATGTCTTTTAATTCCTTACCATGAGGACATGGTAGAGCTTATTATGTGCAGACACCCCGATGCTAGAGTATGAAAATGTAAAAGTTCTATTGCTAGTTTATGCCCCTGGAGAGGCAGGAAATAAGTTATACTAGAATTAGCAAACACTTTCTTAATGAAGAGTATATTGAAATAAAACAATGCTATCAAAGAAAATAATGAAGAATGATTCTAAGCTGAACTTCCGAGTGAATAAACAATCAAAATGCTTGTGCATTCTAAGCGTTCCCATCCCCCTCTCACTTTAGTCAGCTAGAGTGTGTCCTCTGAAATCCATGTCAGATTTTGCCGTCCCACTGCTCAGAAGTCCTCCAGTGGATCCCCATATCTCTCAAAAGTACACCCAGATTTACTCACAGTGACCTTACTCACAGTGACTCCCCTAGACATTGCCCTGTCTTCCAGGTTTCTTGTTAAATTGTACCTTTTGGGCAAGGCCTTCCCTGACCACCATATATAAGATAGCACTCATTCCCTTAGCTGTCATTCTGTGTCCGCTTCAGGTTCTTTCACTGTTTTCATCACACTGAACACCACAAGACATGATATGTGTACTCATCAACATGTAACATGTAAGTGCGTGCACACACACATATTTAGTTCTAGGTCACTTCCTCTGCCATGTGAATGGGAGTCTGAAAACCTGCTTTGTGCCAACAAACACATGAAAAGATGCTCAACATCACCAATTATTAGAGAAATGCAAATCAAAACCACAATAAGGTATCACCTCACATCAATCAGAATGGCCATCATTAAAAATCTGCAAACAATAAATGCTGGAGAGGGTGTGGAGAAGAGGGAACCCTCTTGCACTGCTGGTGGGAATGTAAATTGATACAGCCACTATGGAGAACAGTATGGAGGCTCCTTAAAAAACTAAAAATAGAGTTACCATATGATCCAGCAATCCCACTACTGGGCATATACCCCGGGAAAAACATAATTCAAAAAGATACATGTACCCCAATGTTCATTGCAGCACTGTTTACAATAGGCAGGACATGGAAGCACCCTAAATGCCCATCTACAGATGAATGGATAAAGAAGATGTGGTATATATATACAATGGAATATTACTCAGCCATAAAAAGGAAAGAAATTGGGTCATTTGTAGAGACGTGGATGGATCTAGAGACTGTCATACAGAGTGAAGTAAGTCAGAAAGAGAAAAATATCGTATATTAACGCATGTATATGGAATCTAGAAAAATGGTACTGATGAACTTATTTGCAGGGCAGGAAAAGAGATGCAGACATAGAGAATGGACTTGTGGACACAGTGGGGGAGGGGAGGGTGGGACAAACAGAGAGAGTAGCATTGACATATATACACTACCGTGTGTAAAACAGATAGCTAGTGGGAAGCTGCTGTATAGCACAGGGAGCTCAGCTCAGTGCTCTGTGATGACTTAGCTGGGTGGGGTGGGGGGGAGGGAGGGAGACGCAAGAGGGAGGGGATATGGGGATATATGTATACATATAGCTGATTCACTTTGTTCTACAGCAGAAACTAATACAACATCGTAAAGCAATTGTACTCCAATAAAAAAATTTAAAAATAAATAAAAGCGTGCCTTGTACTGTGCATTTGATTGTTACATTTATCAGTAAGCAGCTGATCATTATGTCCTCATTTACACTTCAGTGTAAAGGAGTGTCACTCTCAAAAAGGGGTCTGATATTTGACAGGAAAAGTGACCATAAAGTTTCCTGTTCAAATAAAGCCCTTTTGAGATTAAAGGACACAATTATAATCTCATTAGGATAGAGATAATCTTGGATTGTCCTAGGCAAACCAAGGTGCATCGTCATCCTATTTATATGGGATTCAGTGTGAGAAATTTAGGTAGGAAGCTCCTCCCCAAACTGCACCACTTTACCAATGTCTGCCCTTCTGCCCAAAGAAAACCTATCCTTCGAGACTCACCACATACTTCCTTTCCTCCATGAAACCTTCCTGGTTACCGTTATATCCTCAAGCTCCAGCGAAGACAGTCATTGTCTCTTTCAGATTTGTAGTACCTATTGGTGTTCATTTGTGATCCCTCATGACCTAGCCCAGTGCCTAACTCACATTAGACACTCAGTAAATCTCCACTGACTGAGTGACTTCAGGACTTGAGGCTCGTTGGGTCCTGTATGTCTTAGCACAGGAAGGTACATATGTATCTGGGAGTGGGCCTTGGATTAGATAGCAGACCACAACCACCACTAAGAGGTTGATAAAGAGTTGGAGTCAAAGATCTTCTGATGCATTACCTGGTCCTGATTTTATTATGATGTATAAAGATTCTGACCTGTATATCTAAGATAGTGACTCTCTGTACAACACAATTCCAAGGGAAAGGTGAAATGTTTTTGTTTTTGTGGGGATTTTTGCCAACTTCACATTTTCTGAAGGCAAGAAGCCAACTGCTCTTCTTTCTAGCAGCCACTTGAGCTGCCTGTTTTACTTCCCTCTGGAGCCTGGCAATTAACCACTGCTTGAAGCCCACCTGTCAGGCCTCTAGGAACATTTTTGGTTTTGTTTTTGCTTTTTTGTTTTGCGGTACGCGGGCCTCTCACTGTTGTGGCCTCTGCCGTTGCGGAGCACAGGCTCTAGACGCACAGGCTCAGCGGCCATGGCTCACGGGCCCAGCCGCTCCGTGGCATGTGGGATCTTCCCGGACCGGGGCACAAACCCGTGTCCCCTGCATCGGAAGGCGGACTCTCAACCACTGCGCCACCAGGGAAGCCCTAGGAACACTTTTAACACCATTACTTCGTCAATTTTCTCTGCTAAGGGAGTCTTCACGGTTCATTAACCAAGTACCAATCTTAGCATAATCTTTTTTTGCACGTTTTTCTTAACCTGCAACGTTTTAACCTTTGGGCATTGGAAATCCATCACATAGTGTTTGGTTCCTGTTTTATTTTGTTGATGTTTTCATTTTTTTTAATTTTTCTTAATCAGGACCTCATTAATTTTCAGAAGTCTTCTCTCCTTTTCTAGTAAAAGGAGAAATTTTCAAAAAAGAAATCAGTGCACAAAAGCTCATTTGTCAGAAAAAAAGAGTCTGCGAAGTAGAGAACCTGTAGAGAGAGGTAAAGAATTGGAGTAACTATGCAACGAACATACCAAAGCACATACGTTCAAATAACTATTGTATATGTTGAGGTAGTCACACTATTTTTATTTTTACGAAATTTTTAACCACCTATGTATTTTATATAAATTTTCTACAAGCAATGATTTTCGGATAATTTTGTGAAGTTCATGTATTCTCTTTTACAACTTCTTCCAGAAATACTGTATATTTGGGGGACTTATTCACCCTGGCTTCATGTTAAAGTGTTTAATTAAGAGAATACTATCAAACACACTTATTCAGCACTTTGTGGCTTGCATACAGGCAATGACTATTCCTTAGGGGCCGCCGTGTTCAAAAGCTTTTTCACCTCACTTGCAACCAGTGTGCCCAATTCAGCTTGGTCTGGCCAGTAAGCCTACGGAATACACTTGCCTTTCATTTGGGGCACATGGCTTATGTCTTCTGAAAATTTTTTCAAGGCCTTAACCCACAGTAGGACTAGCTAGCCCGGCCACATAACACACAAAGCACCTCAGAGGCAGAAAGGCAAACCGTCAAATGTGTCTCAGGTGAGGTCTCCCAACTGTAGAGTGTCCACAGGCACAGGTAAACTCTCCACTTGAAGGATTTAATCAGGAAGGAAGGAAAATCAATACTCATTTTTACCTTATTTCTTTTCTTTCATTACTCCCTGTTAGTGTTGAGTGGTCTCCATTGCCATCTAATTTCTCCCATTTCTCCTCTAAGGACCTCTCTTTGACCATTTGTACCTCAGACTAAATCTCTACCACCTAGCCCTCAATTTCCTCATTGCTCATGTCATTTAAAATATTTCTCTTTTGAGACTGTATTCAAAGGCAGTTTTCGAGCACATAAGCACAGTCGTCTTTTGTATAATAAGTCATTTATTATCAACCTTGTGTGATTTAGGCCAGTGGTTCTCACACTTGAACCTGCATCAAAACCACATGGAGGCTTGTTAAAACTCAGAGGTTCTGGTTCAGTAGAGCTGGAGTGGGACATGAGAATTTGCATGTCTAACAAGTTCCAACCGATACTGATACTCTCAGTCCAGAGATCACACTTTGAGAACCACTGACTTAAGCAATGCCGCGTGGGCCCTTCACGACGATCTGTTCGAAGGGATAGAATTGCCATCTCCAGCTTCTACTTAGGCTTCTGGTTTATTGCACTATTATCAAGACGTCCAACTTGGGGAGTCTGAAGGCTTAACTAGTTTAGGATAGCGTTAGGCCAGTGCCTCGTTTGGTCTATGAACAATGGCAGGGGGGACTAGTATGTTAGTCGGGAATGTATTTTTTTTAATGCTTTGACATGAGAACTCCTTGGTCACTGCAGAGGGTTATTTGTCTTTCTTTATTTCCATGTGTCTACTGTGTACTTGCTACTTAAGTTGGAGAATCTATAGAATACTGCTTAGAAAAGCAGGGATTTGTCACGTTTGACCAAAACAAACCAAAAGAAAAAACAAACAAAAATTCAGATAGACTGTATTTTATCTATCTTTGTATTTAACCTACAAGAAAGAAGGAAGAGAGTGTAGGGGAAATACTAAGCTGTACCTTTTTTTCATAAATTCAGCTTTTCAGCAACATTACCCTTCCCTAGGAAACATAGCCTGTGGGTTCAACATTATAGCCCTTATTGTCTTGTTTCTAAATCCTCTCCTATTTCTCTCTCCCTTTCTCCTTCTCTCTGATACTTGTGTATTTCTACGGTGACTCAGTCTTCAGTAACAATATTTTAGTGTAATTTCAGGAGAAGTGTGGATGAGGCTTTTGAATTAGGTCTTCCAACCCCTAAACAGTAACGTGCCACAAGGGGCACCAGTGCCCACTAAACACCAACTGACCAATGCAAACTGAACTACTTGTCACAAAATAATACACAAAGAAGTACAGTATTTGGAGAATCATGGAGGAATATATTTTTCTAATATGCTCTGGAAGTGTGAGAATGGCAATTTTCTTTCTCTTCTTTTATTATGTTTTAATTTTTAAATATAGTTTAGCTTGGAACGGAGTCCAGCAGTTGATAGCTCAATTAATTTACTGACTGGGGCCAGTAGGGTAGAATGAACTCTAGTTCCTTATTTTTAAAAAGAAATAGTTTCCCAGTAACACCAGGAACTGTACAGTACTACAGAAACAGACTCAAAGACTTAGCGAACAAACTTACGATTACCAGGGGAGAAGGGTGAGGGGAAGGGATAGATTGGGAGTTTGGGATTGACATGTACACACTTCTATATTTAAAATGGATAACCAACAAGGACCTACTGTACAGCACAGGAAACTCTGCTCGATATTGCGTAACAACTTAAGTGGGAAAAGAATTTGATAAAGAAGAGATACATGTATATGTAAAACTGAATCAATCTGTTGTACTCCTGAAACTAACACAACATTGTTAATCAGCTATATTCCAATATAAAATCAAAAGTTAAAAAAAATGTACTACTGTAAAAAGGACCTGCTAACTAAGGCTTTTATGTAGTTACTGTTTAGTTCCCTGTGGGTTGTTTTAGGTGTATTCATGTCAACGTTACCTTTCTGAGTGGATAAGTACAGAGCTCTTCTATGCAGCTTTCAGTTTAGAAAGTTAAAATGATCTCAGTCAATGACTTAAATGATGTACTTCCCCTCATCAATCTGCTTAATATCATCCATGTCCCAACTACCTAAATTCCCTCAAGTATCCAAATTATCCTTTAATTTTTGAATGACTCATGGGTTCAAGATTTTAAAAGAATGACAGCACAACCACCATCACCTTTCCCAAAATGTGATTATTAAATATAGCAACTCTTGTACTCAGAGAGCTAGTACAGAGAGGCAGTGAGAGGAAATTGGATGTGCTACGAATCTTATCCACTAGTTATACCTTTTTTCTTATCACTTTATGAGGTCTTCGTGTGCTAGTTTTTTGAAGACAAAGAATAAATGAAAATTGAGGCCCAGCATATTACTGTTAAGGAAAAGTAAGTTTTAATAAGCGTGTTATGCCAAAATTTTAACGTTTTTCTGTTTATCTTGTAAATTTGCCAAGGCCACGACTACAAATTAAAGCTGAGAAGTTGTGTAATTGTCTAGATTACCAACTTAAAATATTTCTGCAATTAGTTCTGTAATGGGGGAGTTTAACTTGAAAAAATGTTTTAATCCAAAGTGACTACCATCCCAGTGTTGTGTAATCAAACTGTGGGAACCATACAAAGGGTCCCATAGTTATTATCTTCTGTTGAGGTCGGGTCAGGCTGTAGGTCTCTCTTCTCATAGTTTGTTATAATTTATAAGGTGCTGCTAAGGTAATGAGGCGTGTATAAGTTAAGCATAGCAATACAAGTTTGCTTCAAAGAAATAAACAAAATATGTTTTTTTAACATAAAGAACAACAAAGAATCTAAACTTTTAGGCCCTTGAAAAGGATATGAGGCTTTCCCTATCCTACTTCCATACACACACTCATTCATGGCCTAGAAATTTCCAAAGAGTCATTCAAGCTTCATTTTTTGATCTTATTTAACATACGTAAATGAATAAATAAGCAAACGTCTTGTTGTCATGCGACATATTCACAGTCATGTTGGGACTAAGTGTCACGTATCTTGTTGTCATGCGACATATTCACAGTCATGTTGGGACTAAGTGTCACGTATCAAAACTGAAAAATTAAAAGCCTGAAAGAGAAAATATTTAAAGGAAGTCACAGAATAATGATTTCATGCCTTTGTTTCTTTAAGGGATAGAAGGTGAAATGGAAAGCAGCCTTCCTACAAATTCCTTCTAACTTCTATTCGCTCTTTTTGAAAAGAAATACTAAAAATATATAGAGTCATAGCAATAAATTGCTTCAAGATAGAAATGTACACACAACAATATTGTTGCTCCCGAATTCTTCACCAAGAATTGAGCAGGTATCAGTAAAGCAAAACTGAAACATTAAGTGCACTGCTATGTATTTTCAATCTGAGATAACACACAGTAGGCGCATAATGAATGTCTGCTAAACTGAAAGAATGTCCAGCCTTAGTTTCTTACCACTACAAATAGTGGGGTGCAGGGGAGAAGCAAGAGAGGTGGTTGAAAGAGGAAAATGGCATTCCACAAAGATATGAGTATATCACGTACGCCCAACTAGGAAACCGTCTTCTACCCTTCATGTCCTCTCCCTTTCATCCTTCCATCACAGTAAATGATGCTTCTTTCTGAAGGTCAGATGTGTTGAAGGATGTCTTGATCAAACGGTAGGGTTGAGGCCATGATGATGATGAGTCCTCACTGAACTAATTCTTCACTTATTATAGCCCCACATATCCACCCTTTGGAAGCTCAATCTAAAAATTCAAACCATTCCTCCCCTGTCCATCTTGAATAACCACACCTCAATGGATACTTAAGGAATGCTTCTCATCATGGTTTGCTCTGGATGAGCAACTGGATCTTTAAGCTACTGTCATGGCCCAACTTTAACTTCTCTGTAGCCATGCAGAGGGAGTCACATCTGGCAGGTGCATGGGTGAGCCCTGCAGATGACTGGGTGTAGAAATCCAGTAGATGGCTCAAAATCATTACCAATTAACTTCATATATTCTTACATTCTTATATTGACGCAACTAAGCTAGATTTGATCAAGTTGAGCCACTGAGAAATTGCATTTTTTGCCAACACCCAACTACAGAGTAACGTTAATGCCTCAATAGGAAGTTTATTCTCTTAGAACAAGAGAGAGCTTTCCTTAGGTTTTAAATTTATGTATTCCAAAAGATATGAAATTTGAAAACATCCTAAATTCAAGATCTTAAAGCTTTTCCGCCCTCCAATTATGAAAGCAAATAAAATGCCATAAGTTACGGCATGAGAAAAATACTGGCATCAGGCTAACCACTATGACTGCAGTCCTCCAGGGGACTGCTATCACATTCTTACAACAACAGAGCATTCTTGATATGGTTCCCTAAGAAGTTGGACACTTCTTAACAAAACACACATTGTTTGATTAATTATCTGTTTAATTGAACTTCAACAGACTCATTATTTATTTACTCTTAGTTTCACATGTTGGAGAAGATTATCTCTGTATTCTTGGACGTCAAGAACAAAGGGCCGGGAAGGGTGAGTTTTGACAGGGCGAGAGAGAGTCATGGACATATACACACTAAGAAACGTAGTAAGGTAGATAGCTGGGGGGAAGCAGCCGCAAGGCACAGGGATATTAGCTCGGTGCTTTGTGACAGCCTGGAAGGGTGGGATGGGGAGAGTGGGAGGGAGGGAGACGCAAGAGGGAAGACATATGGGAACATATGTATATGTATAGCTGATTCACTTTGTTATAAAGCAGAAACTAACACACCATTGTAAAGCAATTATACCCCAATAAAGATGTTTAAAAAAAATAAAAAAAAATAAAAAAAAAAGAACAAAGGGCCAATGAAGGTGGGATTGAAGTTGCTGAAATATACCAAAAAATACTTTTCAAGGTGCCATTCTCCCATGGCAGCATATACATAAGTGTATTCTGTGAGGCCCTCGATTTACATGCTAATTCATGAAATAAAATGTCTCTGAATTATTGCAGGATATACTTAACTCCCATCTTAAAACATCACAGCGGGTCTTCACATATGAACAACTCTGAGCACGCACTTCGAATAGCCAAGGCTTCGTAAAAGGAATGTAGTGACGACATCACATTATGAATTTTTAATTGCAACCATGGTATCATAAGCAACCATTGTATCTGTCCTGATAAGCAGTTTCTGCTGGGACAGGAACAATGTGAACTTTGGCGTCGCATGAGGTTGGGCTTCCTTCTCTTTGGGAACTAGGGGGATGTGGGCAGAGACTCAGAGGCGTTTTCTTGTGATAGACAGTGGTGATGTCATTAGAGGGAAGAGTTGTACCTTTTCAGAAGAAGGCGGGTATAGCCCACACACCTCCCCAAGCATCCACTTTCCAAAGGTTGGCAACTGCAATGACAAACACTAGTATTCCAATAAGCGGCCAATTCCTCGAGCAGCTCAATTAGGGGTGGCAATGAGGAACTCCAGCCTCAGGGGCAGGGGGGTGCTCAGGAGGAAGCAGGAGTAGCACATCAGGAGTTGTCATCAATAGAGGCAGTGGTGCCCACGACAGCAGACACAGTAGCAGTACCAGCACTGCAATGGCAAGGAATGAAAGCAGAGAAGAAGGGCCGAAATATCCGTCTCCAGCACCTGTGATGCAGTAACGAGGGAAATTCTTAGACATTACTGGTGGAGGCAGGGGAGAGGGAGGGTGGAGAGGAGGGGTAAATTCTTTAAAAAGAGCTCGTTTTGATCTTCATGACAATAAATATGTGAGCTATAGTTTAAAGAACAGGAAACAATATAAAGATTCTGTTCATGACATGCTGTGGCATGAAGAGTTTGTGAAACTCCACCTCAGATGCCTTAAGAGAGAAGTTCTCCTGTAATTCCCTATTAATGGGTTATAGCAAGCTGTAGCTTTGTTCTTTCCTTGTTTAGTGAATGTGACCCCACTGTGAAGGGCCATAGTAATATATGTAAGCCTAGCAGGTAGCTAAAAAATAGACATTTCTCCAAAGAAGATATACAGACTACCAACAAACACATGAAAGGATGCTCAACATAATTAATCATTAGAGAAATGCAAATCAAAACTACAATGAGATATCATCTCACACCGGTCAGAATGGCCATCATCAAAAAATCTAGAAACAATAAATGCTGGAGAGGGTGTGGAGAAAAGGGAACACTCTTGCACTGCTGGTGGGAATGTGAATTAGTACAGCCACTATGGAGAACAGTATGGAGGTTCCTTAAAAACCTACAAATAGAACTACCATATGACCCAGCAATCCCACTACTGGGCATATACCCTGAGAAAACCATAATTCAAAAAGAGTCATGTACCAAAATGTTCACTGCAGCTCTATTTACAATAGATAGGACATGGAACCAATGTAGATGTCTATCAAAAGATGAATGGATGAAGAAGATGTGGCACATATATACAATGAATATTACTCAGCCATAAAAAGAAACGAAATTGAGCTATTTGTAATGAGGTGGATAGACCTAGAGTCTGTCATACAGAGTGAAGTAAGTCAGAAAGAGAAAGACAAATACCGTATGCTAACACATATATATGGAATTTAAGGGGAAAAAATGTCATGAAGAACCTAGGGGTAAGACAGGAATAAAGACACAGACCTACTAGAGAACGGACTTGCGGATATGGGGAGGGGGAAGGGTAAGCTGTGACAAAGTGAGAGAGAGGCATGGACATATATACACTACCAAACATAAGGTAGATAGCTAATGGGAAGCAGCCGCATAGCACAGGGAGATCAGCTCGGTGCCTTGTGACCGCCTGGAGGGGTGGGATAGGGAGGGTAGGAGGGAGGGCGATGCAAGAGGGAAGAGATATGGGAACATACGTATACGTATAACTGATTCACTTTGTTATAAAGCAGCAACTAACACACCATTGTAAAGCAATTATACCCCAATAAAGATGTTAAAAATAAATAAATAAAATAAAATTTAAAATGGTACCTAATTTAACCAATGTTCAGTTTTTCTATTTGTTAAAAAATTTACTTCCTCTGTGCCAGGATAAGAAGTAATTTCCTATCAATAATAATTGTACATCCCTTTCCTTATGTTCAAGATGAGGAAAGTGTCTATTACAAGTGAATTTCTGTTTACATGAGAGGTAATAATTGAAGACTAAATATCTTGTGTACTTTAGTCTGGCAATCCTTTGGTATTTTGCCCAGAAAGGTATACTTTAGTTCAATTAAACAAAATTAATCAAATTAAGTAAATCTCCTATATAAATTTCTTTGCCATTATGAAAATGTAAGCACTGTTTTTTCATGGATGATTCACTTCCAGGCAATTAGTTTGTCTTTGTTACCTCTTTGGGTTAGATTCCTTCTAAATGAATTCAAAGTCAAGCTTTGTCAAAAAGCCTTGACAGATTAGATGATTATTTCATGTCCTGAGAATAGAATTTTGCTCTGGATCCTCCTCCTTTTAACAGGTTCTTAAAAGCCTGAAACCTCTTGCATATGATTTGGGTGGATGCCTCTTCTCCCTCCATCCTTCCCAAATCTCAACCCTCTGACCTTTTTCTCTCCACCTCTTAAAAAATAGAAATAGGTTACTATTGTTTACACTGGTTGTCAAACATGGGAGCCAGTTCAATAGATAATTTGGCCTGTTTTCTAACTTCAGAAAGAATGGCTCAAGGTCAACCTCATTTAAAATATCATTTTTGGGAGATGTCTTCTAAAATTAAATTAGTTTAGAATATCGAATATAATTGAGGAACATATTTCACGACAGATATTTTTTCAGGTATACTCACAGAGAAACTATTTATCAAGCTTGCTTATTTTGTGGAAAATGTTTAACTTATGTCATTGAACTGCCATATCTATCTATCTATCTATCTATCTATCTATATATATATATATATATATGAAAATATTCTAAAAGTAAAGCGGTACTTCCATACTCTATATGTCTGTAGAACTTTGGGGGCTTAATCATTCATGCTTTATATCCTGGAGCAGAGGAAGACCAGTTTTCAAAGGAAAGTACTGGTTCTATCTGTAGGGATATCTACAGCCTTCTTCATGAAGACTTCTGCCTATTCTTTCAAGTGAGACACTCGTGTGAGCAAAAAATTTTTAAGAGAATATAAACTTACTGTTCTCTGATCTGGTTTTTAAAGTATATTTTCCTTCCTTTAATAGTTAATCAAAAATTATATATTGCTAGAGAATATAAACCCAAGCTGTTAAAGTAAGTTTTGTATATAAATTAAAAACAAACTAAACTATATATAATCCCACCTATAAAACAAGAGATGGTCCAGAGATTTTTGTCTCACTGTGATTTTCACCATTATCACTTAAAACACCGGATCTTCTATTTCTAGTGATATTTCAACTTTGGCAGTAAAAAGGTTACTATAAAATGAAGTCTCATTCAATTAATTAAAATATATTGCAGTCAAACTTATTGTATTAACCTTAAAAAATCAAATATGTGAGCAAAAGAGTATATACAGAATTAAAGAAATTTCTGAGAGGCTATTTGGTCATTCTGCCATGTTGTTATCCATGGAAAGAATATTCTCCCTCAAAAATATGAATATTTGTCCCCCAGGGAAGATCTATCACCAGAGCAGGAGAGAAAACCTCTAATTATCTTTGCTGAAGACACTGCTAGATGGTCTCTTTCCTGGTGTTCTGATATTGTAATAATCCAGCTATCTTCAGATTTTAATTTGACTACCCATGTAGCTGTTCCACAGGGAGAGACCATGCTAAGTATGAAATGTAGACATCTAGTCTACATGAAAGAGGTTTCTTTAATTATAAATGAATATATTTTAATTCCAATTTTGTACATCTGTCCCTTGAGCTTGCTTAGCTTGAATTTATCTGAGGGAGACTGATTGATTCTCAGTCCTTGATAAAACAGAACTTCGGGTCATTCACAACTGAGAGCGAAAGCTTGGAAATAACGATCCACCTGAGGTGTTCCTTCAGAGGCAGCTTCCCAGATATTAAAAGACTGAGCTATATCAGTGGTGGAAAGGGTGGCAAATAACGTACATACTGAAAAATACTTGGGATGTAAAATCAGACATCACTATTTGGCATTTTGTAGACCACAGCGTTATAATATAGTTGATGGGGAAATGCATAAAATATGATAACCTCTAAAATGCTGGAAAGAAAAAGTAACAGATCAGTTAAACAGCTAAGTCTTCTAACAATGCAATACTCTTCAACCTTTCTTGCAGGTGGGCAGGTGAGGTCATCGTGTGACCACCAAGGGGCCAGTACTTAAGAAGCAGAAGTGTTATCAAGGAAGGGCCAACATGAACCTAACCAGATGCCAGGTCTAGGCCTGCCAGGGGAACAGAGAGGGGGGCAAAGCCAAAGCTGAGCTTCTGAAGGATGAGGTTGAGAATGATGAGATGAGAAACGTTAGAATTTGAACTAATGATGAGTGTCATACGGCTGAGTGAGGGATATTACTGTAATCCAGGGTGGATTGGGAAGAACGTAAGAGCCTCCTGTTCTGGATTTTCTCATCTATCTTCAACAGAAACTATGACTTTCTAACGTGCAACTGTATCCAGTCAGCAGTCACTTGGGACATCAGGTATGTGATAGTTAAATTTACGTGTCAACTTGACTGGGTCATGGGGTACCTAGACATTAGACGTTTGGTCAAACTTTATTCTAGGTGCGTCTGTGAGGGTGTTTGGGGTTGAGATTAACATTTTGTCAGCTGAGTAAAGCAGATTGCCCTCCCTAATGTGGGTGGGCCTCATTCAATTAATTGAAGACATGTGGGACCTTCCTGCAGAGCTGTGGGGTCAGGACTTCCAGGCACAGACTTGAGGGTGACACTTATGCCCCCGTGGGACATGGAGGCAAAGAGGATTATTCCTGAGTCCTAAGGTCCAGTGGAATTTGTCTTGCTAAATTGTGGGCTTGCTCAGGACCCATCATCCCTTTTTCCTTATGATTTCTCCCCTTTGGAATGGGAAAGATGTCTGTTCCACCCTTTCGGTGTCTGTTCCACCCTTGCAGTTTGGAAGAACATAACTTGCCTGGTTTCTCAGGTTCATAGCTGGAGAAGAATTTTGCCTCAGGATAAATCATACCTTGAGTTTCACCCATATCCTATTTAGATGAGACTTGGGACAATGCTGGGACAAGTTAAGACTCTTGGGGCTGTTGGGAAGAAATGATTGTATCTTGCATGTGAAAAACACATGCATTTTGGTGAGCCAGAGGTGGAATGCCTTGGACTGAATTGTGTTTCCTCAAAATTTGCATGTTGAAGCCCTGCCTCCCAATTTGGCCTTAGTGCCATTAGAAGTGACTCCAGAGAACCTGAGCACTTTCGCTCTCTGTCAATGTGAGGACACGGTGAAAAGTTGACCGGGAAAGAGAGCCATTGCCATGTTCAACTCTGCTGGAACCCTGATTTTGGATTTCCAGCCTCTAGAACTGTGAGGAAATAAATTTCTGCTGTTAAGTTACACAGTTGATGGTATTTTTCATGGCAGCCTGAGCTACAATGAGGTGACACTGTCCGATAGAGAACTGGACACACAATACTGAAACTCAGAAGAAAAGTGAAAGAAAGAGGACTAATGAAGTAATCAGGGAAGAGTGAGAATTCTAATGCTATATCAGTGCTCTTGTAGTCAGAAAAGTAAGAGGGGAAATTTCCAGGTAGATTATTGGCTCAAGGGAAAGTTTAAAGCCAGAAAAAAAGCTTATGATATGTTTGTAAAAGGTAAGTCAAATAGCTAGCTAGAGGGGAGGGTTTTTAAAGTAAGAGATAAAGGCTTAAAGTTAACTTTGAACCGCTGCGTAACGATTCATGTAGGAAGACAATGCATGCATTTCTGAGGCACTGTACATTATCTGTTTTTCAGCTGTGGAGATAAATTTACACTGATCCTGTGCTATTCTATACTACATCTTGAAGGTTATATGGTTAGACCATTAAAATCCCTTCAAATCCCAAGGTATTCTGATTCAATTGTACATTCTGAACATGCCTGACTTAGATGAAGGGCATAGTCTGTTGCTATACATAAAAATGTATTAACTGGCAGAAAGAGCTATCAAAACTGTGACCTTGACTTTATTAACAACGTTATTTAGTCCAGAGATCACCAAAGTGGGTTCACAAACTCCTCAGGAGTACACAATATGACCTATGAAGGCCAGTGTCAGAAAAATACTGGAGCTTCTATTTGTGTTCATTTTAATCTCAAATTTTGGTGAATATTCTGTAATATGAGTCACATATTAGCAATTATGTGCATATAATTATAAATAAATTTTAAAATATTTACTATTAGGGCTATGCAACATAAAAGTTTGAAGATTGTTGCTTTAATCAACTGTATTATTCTGTAGTTGAAAGACTTGAATTATTTGAATGACCTTCGATGGCGTTTCTCAGGAGCTGAAAACGAGACGAAGAGATTTAAGTATGGGAATGATAAGGTCAGACTATTTCTCTGAGAGCTCATTCTGAAGACTCACTGGAGGACAGGTCTGAGGGAGACAGTGAAAAGCAGGGTGAACACTTAGTTCCTCTCTCCAAGTGACAGATAATGAGGGTTTGATCTGGAGAGAGGGGCAATAAAGACTGAGCGAAAGGGACTGAATCGAGAAGTAATTAGCAGCTGAAGTAAACAGGAGGTGTTGACTGATTGAATGAGAAGTGTGAGACAAAAAGAATGAAAGAGGACTCCAAGGTTTTTGGCTTAGAGGACCAGCTAAAATTATCTGCAATAGAAAATACAGTTAGGGAAGGTTGAGGAGTAATATATAATCCTTGCAATTATAATGAGAGGCTCAGACCTTTGATAGGTGAATATACACAGAGGAGACCTGGGATCTGAGGGTCAGAGGAGAGCTCTGGATGGATGTATGGATTTGAAAGTCAGAAGAGGTACAAAGAAAGGGTCTAGGGAAGTAGTATAAGGGGTTAGGGTATAAAGTTAAAAACAAAAAAACCAAAAAAACCAGGAACAAGTATGTTGGGAAATATTAAGAGATTCATATGCCAGGGAAGCAAATGCAAGGCACTTTTATTTATCTGAAAACTTTGTGGTTTGAATTTTTTAAGTGAATGGATGAGGTGGAAAATGGTGATTCACAGGTGGTGGTATTTTTCAGTCTTTGAAAGCAACTGCTATGTAAGATGGCATCATTCAGATGTGAAAGTAAAGTTTCATTGTGAAAAATTAGTGGAGTGATAATTTGATTTCTATTTTACAAAGAATAATGACTTTAGAATTGAATGTTGGAATTAAACTAATTATGTATGAATCTATGTATTTTCTTATATAAGATACTGGCCAAAATTTGTTAAGATAAATGAAAAATAACTTCATCTAAATTTTACTTTATAATATTCTGAGAAAAATGTTATGTATTAAAAAAGTAACAAATATGCTATTTCATCTCAGCTAATTAAAAATATACCATTCTTTCACATTTTGAGCCTTTTAATATTCTTTTCCTTCATCCTGAATGTTCTCCCTCTACATTTCATCCTAGTGAACTCAACCTTCAACACCCAATTAACAGGCTTGATCCTCAGAAAGCTTTATTTTGGCTTCCTTATGGGTAGTCTCTCTTATCTATGCTCTTGTAGAGCTTTTTCTTTTACATATTTTACTATAATTATTATTTTCTTCCATTGTAGATTGCATTTATTTCTTTACTTTTAACAGAATATATATATTGTTTCTTATTGACGCTCAGATACAAAGGATTGTGCTAATAATACTCTTTAGTTTGAGGTAAACCATCATCATTTTCCCAGTCCCCTTCTCCTCCCCTTATCCATAGGTGACCTTACCAGGTATCTGTGACATTTTTTTCTTTATATTATCATTCCAAACAAAATATAAGATAAAACACGCCTATTTAAAAGGTTTCTTCCTTTTTCCTCTAAGCGCTCTATTTAAAAAAATTTACATTCACGCTGTATTGCATATATCGAATCTGCTGCTTTTCAGAGTTCCAAGTGTTCACGGCATGGCTCTTCTGCATTTGTCGGATGGATTCCTGTCTTACCTTCAGCTTGGAGTTAACACAAAGACTGCTGCCATGTATATTCTTAAATATATCCTCTTAACAGATATGACTGAAATATTTTTCAACAGTTGGATTACTGGGCCCTAGAATATATATAATTTTAATGTGAATAATTATTAGAATATTCTCAAAAGTGAAACCGGAATGATGGAGATCTTATATCATTACATCTCTACCAATACATGACAACATCTAGCATCTTAACTTTTGCCAAACATGAGTATAAATAGATAACTTATTATCTTGGTTTCATGTTTCAATCATTAATGAATTTGAAGATCTTATATACCAGTCAGGCATTTGAACTACCTCCTGTAAATTCATACTGTGTTGATTTATTATGGAATTTTGTTTCTCTTTCTGGTTGATTTGTAGGCACTCAGGTATATTTCAGATAATGTTTCTTTGTCAGTAATAGACACGGCATACACATGTTTATTCTTAGTATGTCCCTAATCTGTTAACTTTGTTCATAGTGTCTTCACTGAAGAAGAAATCATTAATTTTATGTAATTATCATTAAATACCTTCCATTATATGTTCATATAAATTAGAGAATGTATTTACTACATTTATTAAAAAGAATGCAGCCAGATTTATGATTAAGACTTCTTATAATAATTTTGTGACACTTGAAATGGTTATGTTATGAACACTTGAAATGTTCCTATAGAAGAGCACAGATTTTTCTCTCCATTAGTTTGGAAGCTTTTTCTATTATAAAATTTTAGATTACTTTCCATATTTCTGGTATATTCTTTGTTAATTCCTAGGTACTGTACTTTTTTTTTTTTTTTACTTCTATTACGAAGTGTATCTTGCTCTTGGATATATTTTCTAGCTTGTTATTACCTGTGTATAGAAACAGTATTTATTTTCATACGTGTATCTTGTTCCAGGAAATATTATATACCGAACTTAATACATTTATTAATACTGTTGGCTTTTCAAGGTAAATTATTTTATCATCTTTAAATAAAAACTGTTTATGTTTTTATTTTCAAATCTTATACATCTTATTGTCTTTTCCTATAGTATTCTTCCAGGACCTCAGTACTCTGTTAAACAATAAAAGTGATAATGGTCATCCTTGTCTTGTTCTTTCTTTTAACAAGGGATTGCGTCTGAATGCATTTTTTAAGTAAAGTGTGTGCCACTGATTTTTATTAGAGATTTACTAGATCAAGGAAATGCCCTTTCGTTTATAATTGCTTCTTTCCCTTTTATATTATGAGGTGATTCATATCAGATGATTTTCTGCATCTGTTAAAGCAATCATGAGTTGGCTACTTATATCTGTGGCCAATTACACTGATATATTTTCTGATATTCAATCATCTTTGCATTCTTGGAATATACAATACTTAATTATGATGTATTATAATTGTATATTACAATCTGATAACTTCACATAGCCAGTATTCTTTTAAA
Organism: Phocoena phocoena; assembly: GCF_963924675.1. NCBI lineage: Eukaryota > Metazoa > Chordata > Mammalia > Artiodactyla > Phocoenidae > Phocoena > Phocoena phocoena. The sequence goes on from NC_089230.1 coordinate 78,143,726, forward strand.
ATATGTGTTTCTATGATAATACTATAATTTTCCTTTTTTGTATTATCTGTATTCAGGATTGGAATAAAATGTCCAGTAATCTCATTAAAAATCAGTATTTTAGTGTATTTCTCTCGCTCTCCCTCTGTCTCTCTCAACTGGTAGATAGATAAAAAATACAGTTCTTCATAATGATATTATCCTGTATATCTGTATATGTAAAGTTTTTATATTATTTGTTTTCCTTAATAGTATGTCTCTAATATTATCTAGTGTCATTACATTTTAAAGGTATCAATTTAATAGTAATGTAATATTTCATGAAATAGGTAATATTTCATAAGACAATTTGTTTAATCTTTGACATTTATGGAAAATATTTTTTTCTAAATAAAACTATAGTGATAACTATGTGTTTTTGACAAACCAAACCCTCCTACTAGACAGTGAGTTCCCTGTGCCCCAGGGGTTATGGTATCATGGACTTTCTATCCTTAGTATACGGAGCAGTGTAGAGCACATAGGAGGTGCTTGATACATATATGCTAGATGAATGATTGAATGAGTGAAGGAATGGTCATTTTCCCCGACAAGTATCTGTTAATTTGGTTAATGAGATTTATGTTTACTGACACCACAAAATAGCATTGGCCAGTAGATTGACCTAAAGAGCACAGAAATATGGAAACTCCAGAAGAAAAATTCTATTAAATGTTCCTCTCTATTTAGCTCCATTTCTTTTTTAAAAAATTGCGTCCAAAGATTTATTTACATTGTTGACTTGATGAAAATTATCTTTCAATAATCCAGTTTTAATTTTACACATTTTTAATAATGTCTTAAAAGTCTGAAAATATATATTTTAAATATTCAAAAAGGTAAGCTATAAACATTCTAAAAGAAAACAATGATTTTGCTTAATGGTTATCCTTACATAATTTTATATGCTTAAATAACACTTTACATATGCGATCCTTTTTTATCACTAACAATCATATGAATAGTACCTTTTGAAATAATTAAATGAGAAACTGTGCTTTTTAATTAAACTCTGAAAACTCTTTGCTTATGGGCAGGTTTCAAGCTCAAGCTTTTGCCACTTGATGAAAGTGTTGTATATTTAGCTCCATTTCTGAAAAAATTGATGTATTGATAACTGTCTGTGACTAAAGACTGACCAGCCCCTGAAGAATGGGGCATTTAATAGAAATAATATATTGTTCGCCAGAAGAAAGTCTATTATAAAGACATAATAATAGCCACAATATCTTCGATATTTACTATGTGCTGAGATCTTTTCTGAAATTATCTTATCAAATCCCAACCACAATCTATGAAGTAGGCACTATGATCCCTATATATGACATAGCAAATCTAAGTTAAGTAAGTTACCCAAGACCATGGAGCTGGTACATTGTGGAAACTCAATTCTAACTTAGGTATCTTAAACACTGCACCTGTGAGGTCAAATAAGTTTCACCATGCATATCGGTCTGAATGACTGGTACTGGCTGCATAGATTAGTGAGGTAAGCAGAATTTCAAAGAAACACTTGGGGTATGATAGGAAGAGAGCACAGAAATTAAGTTGTAGCGTCAGCCACCATGGTTTGGTGAGGACTTGGTGGCAGCATTGGGTTACTCGTTTAACACTTCCCTACCTCTACTATCTCTTAACATGGAGTGTTTGTTAAGTCGGTGAATCCTCTACCAACCAAAATATTCTCTCTGCTTATACTCCTGGATGGACTCCTGCCCCCTGCCTCTCTAGCACCTCTCCCCCAAAACTTCTGACATCAGCATGATGATTGGATTTCTTGTTTCGCTCTTGGTGCTCCAGAGAAGAAGACAGCATTCTGCCTCATCCTACTCTCAGTGGTGATGGAGGGTTCCATCTTCTTTCCACTTGCTTCACCTCATCCATCCCAACGAAAGGTTTTAAAAAGCAAGAAGAAAGAGTAGCTTTCTGCAGCAAAGAATGAACACACACTGTCATTGTTTGCTAAGAAAAATGATATATTTAGAGAAACTGCTTCTTTTCTAAGTGAAGTATAAGTTCTTCCAAGTTTTAAATTTTATCATGTGAAAGTGAAGGAAATGGGTATATATTCCATTAGAGTCTTTCATTGACACGGAGTGTTTCATTGACATGCTAAGTCATTACTTCTCTGTTGTTTTTTCATGATCTTTTATGATCTTTGTTCTGTTGGTTGAATGACACTGAAAGTTACTTTTGCAGAAGTTTTCATGTTTTTGTTTCTCCTGTGAACATTACTCATTAAGGGCTCCTTTTTGGATCAGAGTAGTGGCCATTTCTCAAGGCTGGCATCTCCATTTTGTAATGTGGCTCTTATGAGAGAGACTCTGCTACTTTTAGTCACCAGTGGAAGTGCTTCATTAGATAATGTTAGAGATAACTTAATACATTTTGCTAGCTACAGGGAAGCAAGTGCGCTCCAGGGCTCTGTATGTGATTCGTTAGTGAATCAGAGCAGGCTTCCTATGGAAGGATAGGTCTTTAGCTGAGTTTTGCTGGCTGTTTAAAAAAAGTAAAAGATTAAAGACAAATAAATTTTTCTATGTGCAAAGCTTTTTTAGAGTTGTACTGTCTGGTTCTTCTCATGGATGAATTCACAAAGAGATATGGAGAAAATGTTTCAAGAGCTCCTAGCAAGTATAGATAGCAATAGTGACAGAGACCTATATAGATGCTTACGCCTCTCATTATAGTGAGAACAATTGAGTCTTTTTGAAAAATTTGGTGTCAAAGAAAGGAAAAGATGTAAGAACTGGATATAGACAAGTCTTCAACTGTAAAAAGAAAAAAACTTGTATTTTAGCTTGTAAATCCATTAATTTTTTCTCTGTTGAGATATAATTGACATATAACATTGTGCAAGTTTAAGGTAAATTTGATGAATCTATTGATTTGATGAATCTATTCTTAAGGAACGTGGAATTATTCCTACTGTATATGTGAATCCCTTTGCTTCCCTTTTTCCTCTCTCTTTCTGCCTTCTATGACCTTGACAAAGAAGAAATAAATCCACAACCTCCATTCAGAGTAAGCTCGTATCTCCCATACGATGAGAACACTGTGTGGAAATGCAATAGGCGTACATTTTAAGGAGGCTTTGTAAGATGCAGATCCTATTGTGAACAGAAAAACTTTCTTTGCATTTTGTATTTTATGTTTTATTTTCTAAAATTCAACCAGAAGTTTTAAACACTTTGAACTTAAAAGTATTTATACACACACACACACACACCCATATATATGCCCTTGCTTACACCAAGGTTACATACTTAATGTTTGTATTATATACATTTTAAAAAATTGGTTTAATTAGGTAATTCAAACTGCCTGGAGTTAGTCAGTCCTGGACAATTTTCAACTTTAAAGTGCTTTAATGGAGTCAAAGAGCAGGAACAGTATCCCACTGAAGTATTCAGAAAGGCACAGTCATGGTCTCCACCCTCCAGACACTTTCTATGCCACATATTAACAAATGTACAAAGTTTTTATTTTTATTTTATGGATTCTGATTAATAGTTCTATTAGCAAATTATAGGCTAGGCCACACAACATCTAAAGAGAACATTTACATTATAGTTAATATTGGGAATGTATCTGATGAATGATGAGGCTGTGTGTCACCAGGGGTTGCAATTCATATTTTTATGCCTCAAAGGAAGGAAGCTATACTAATAAGTTGCACCTCTGTGAAGAATTTTACTCAACAGTTTAGAAACAAATCTATTTTCTTTCTGGCGGTCCTAAGCATTTTTTTTATTGAAGTATAGTTGCTGTACAATATTATATAAGTTACAGGTGTGAAATCTAGTGATTCTTAAAGATTATGTTTCATTTATAGTTATTATAAAATATTGGGTATATTCTGTGTCTTGTATAATATATCCTTGTAGCTTATTTTATACCTAATACTTTGTATCTCTTACTCCTGGTTATCAGTGGGGAGAGGGGAATGGGGAAGGGCAATATAGGGGTAGGAGAGCAAGAGAAACAAATCTACTTTTAAGCTACATATCCATTTATTGTGATCTGACTTTATTTTACTAAACCATGAAGACAAGTTGTTGAGGAGGAATGGTAGAAATACATAAAAATAAGAAAACTGTAAATAAAAGAGAAAAAATAATAAAAATGGTATGTGGCAATCTGTAAGAAATGACTTTGAGGGTTAAGATACAAATGATCAATACAAATATTGAAATTAATAAAGATTTTCTCTAAACATTGTAACAGTTATTTACTGTGCATGGATACACATTTCTGTTTTTAAACATTTTCTTTAGTGTATAACAGTTTCGCTCTCTCTATATAAAATTTTTGGAAAATTCAGAAGCATGTGAAAAAGAAAAAACCAAAAACATCCATTTTCTCACTATCATTCAAAACCCCTGGTACCTTTGACATATTTACTACCAGGTTCCTTTCTATATATGTACATGTAGTTGAGATAATTTTGTGTGTGTGTGTGTGTATATGTATGTATATATTTTTTTTAAGTTTTTTTTTATATTTGGTTTTATACCTTCCAGGTTTTTCCTTAGTATTGCATCACTTCAGTGACCAAAACTTGTTCACCAGTGGATTTCTATCTTACTCGCCATGGGCTGAATGATCTTGGCTCACCTTGGGACCTCATCTCCTTCCACTTTCCTTCTTTCATTCCACTTGCCACATGGGCCTCCTTTCTCTTCCTATTACTTGCCAAGCCTGCCCCTCTCTGGGGTTCTTTTTCTTTGCCACCCCTCTGCCCACAGCACCCTTCCCTTTAGTGTAAATGGTTTTCTTCCTAATTTCACTCAAGTGTCTGTTCTAATACCACCTTATAGGAAAGGATATTCCTAACCAGCACATATAAGTAAAGCCCCTCAGTCCTTCACTCTCTTCCCACTCTACTTGGTTTTCTTCATACTTCTTGTCATATACATTTATTTCCTTAATATCTATTCTTCCTTCATCTTACACGCACACTCACAGACACACGCACCACAAAATCTAGGAGAATGGGATCTTTGTTTTGTTCACTGCTCAATTAACAGTGTCTGATACATAGTAGATAATAAATATTGAACAAATGATTGAATTTACTGGCTGTATAGTATTCCATTTCATAGATATGCCTTACTCTGCTTAACTCTATGGCTGGACAATGCTCATAATAAATAATGTGATGTTTAGCCTGTTTGTAAGTAAGTTATGTATCAAGTTTATGTCCATAAGATTAACTCTTAGCAAAAAATTATTGGGTTAATAATATAAAATTTTTGTAAAGTTCCCTTTTAACAGTATAAATTATCATCATTAACTTTAGAAAAATTTGTAAGCAATTTATACAGATTTTCAAATCACCATTGTAATAATCTGTACTAATTTATACTTTACCGTTTTGCATATAAATGGCTATTTTTACTACAATCTAGCCCGGAAGAATATTGCTTATTTTAAAGCTATAGTAATTTGAAAATTTGTTATTTTTGAATAATAAAATAGCAAAATGTATTTTCATATGTGTTAGTGATATTTTTGTATTTATTCTGCTTTTTCTATTGAAGTGTTGCAGTTTTAACTGTCACTTTCTTCACAAAATATATACATATATACATGATACATGTATATATATTTTCCATAGTTAAAATACATGAATATCAACATATAAAATATTCACCTATATAAGTAATAAAATTTAATGGATATCTGATATTTAAGAAACACCTTATATTTAAGGTATGCAATTTTTCTTATTTGTAATCCCTAATTGCTAAAATAGCATGGAAAATTGTATTTTATCATCATTATATTAAAAGGAAGATATCAAAATTTACATACTAAATAACTTTCACACTCAGTGAAGTAGGAATTTGGAGTCGGTCTCCTAATTCATACTGTCTCTCCAGTATGACATATAATCAATACATTTTTAGTCTGTTATTGGACTTGACTTTTGTTAATGGTGCTTTTGGCAAATAAGAATTTTACTTTTCAATATTATCAAATGTATTTAGTTGGAACACTTAACACATCTAATGGCCAATATTTGACCATTTTTAACTCATGAAATGGCAATTTCATATGCTTTTACCTAATATTATTTTCTTTATGACTTTTCCCTTTGATTAAGGCTTTAGAAATGTTCTAATATTCACATATTTGTCATTTCACATTAGAATTTTATGCTTCAATATTCCTGTTTATTTTTAAATCCCTCAGGATATATTTTTTTCCAAGAAACTAACCTATTTTTCCAATGGCATTTGTGGATAATTTTTCTTTTCCTTCCCAGAATTTGATGTCATCCTTATATACTATAAAATTAGAATATATACGAATTGCATTAGTTTCTGAAAGCCGCCATAACAAAGTATCACAAAATGAGAGGCTTAAAAGAACATAAATTTCTTGTCTCACAGTTCTGGAGGCGAGGAATTCAAAGTCAAGTTGTCATCAGGGCAATGTTCCCTTTGAAACCTGTAGGGTAGCATGCTCCCTTACTTCTTCCGAGTTTCCGATATTGTGCCTGCAATCTTTGGTGCTTCCTGGCTTGCAGACACTTGTCTCAATCCTTCATCTTCACATGCACTCTCCCTGTGTCTTCACATCATCTTCCTTTATTATGTGTCTACGTCTCTGTAAAAATGTCTACTTTTTAGAAGGACACCAGTCGTATGGGATTAGGGCTCACCCTAATGACTTCATTTCAATTTGATTGCTCTGTAAAGATTCATTTTCCAAACAGTGTCACGTTTTGAGGTATTAGAGGTTAAGACTTCAACATATTTTAGGGAAGGAGGAGTGGTGGGGACACAATTTGATCCATAACAGGAGTTTTACTAAAAAAAAAAAATAGACTCTTCACTCCATTTTATTCATCAATATTTCTATTTTTAGGAACTGTCCTGAGATAATTATTTTGGTTTTATAATAAGTTCTATTTTTTTACGATAGAATCAGTCTTCTAATACCAATCTCTTTTCTTCAAAAATGTCTTAGCTATACTCAAACATTTTTATTTCCAGATGAGTTTCAGAACATTGTTCTTCAACTTCTGCTAAATCTATAAATTAATTTGAAGAAAACTAACATATTTGTAATAGTAATTCTTTTAATTTAGAAGCATAGTAGGTCTTTCAATTTGCTATGTCTCCTTTTTCCTACACACACTTTTATACTTTTCTTCATAAAGTACTGTCAGAATACTTGAACACGTTATTGCCAGGTGTTTCACTGCTGTGTTGCTATTGTGGGTGGGATCTATTCTCCTTTTTGTTTTCCAAATGGCTATTGCCAGCACATGTAAATATAGTACTAATTTTTACACATTGGTAAAATGCTCCATACATTTATTAAACACTCTATCTAAACCAACACGTAAGCTGGCTTTCTTGTGTTTTCCAGGCATGCAATCATATTATCTGCAAGGCCATATGCAAATTTTTTCATCTTTTAAAAGAATGTACTGTGTTATTTCCCGTCTTTTTTTTGGTCAGAACTTTTAGAAATAACAATATATAACGAGAGCTAATATTGTGGTTCTCTTCATATGCATTTTGTTATGAATGTCTATAGTATTCCACCATTTTAACTATGATTTTGGTTGCCTGATAGAAAGAAATATTCATTTTCCTGTTAGCAAATATTCTTCTTTGATTTTGAGCTTTAAAATAAAGAATGAATATTTTAACTTAACAACTAGTTTTTAATTTTACATATATAATCCATTGTATTACATAATAAACCTACTGAGAGGATACATGGAACTTTACCATAAATTTCTACCTCGTGTGGAATTGCTTTATCCTAAGCCAATGACATTGACTGTGAAATCCTGCTTTTTGATTAGAGTCCCTGAGTTATATGATGAATTGCTAAGAAGACATTTTTGTACATATGCATATAGGAATTTTAATATAAATGGGCCTATAATATAAATCTGTTCTGAAACTTGATTTTTTAAACCTGACATTCCTTGGGGATCCTTGCATATTAGTACATTTAGATATATATCGTCTTTTTAATTACTACATAGTATTCCAAATCTCTCAGTTAGTAGCTTTACTTTATAAGGGAGATACCTTTGAACCATATTGCTAAGTGATTTTCAAAAGCAACCCCAGAGACTTGTGCATGTTATATCATAATTATGAATTACTTTTACTCCCCATTCAACTGAGTTTCATTAATCTTTGATTTTTTTAGTATGCATGTCTGTGTAATGTTCTATGTAGTCGTGTTTTCAAGCACTACTCTGAACATTTCTATATATCTAAATACATTGTTATTATCATTTTTAACAATTACAGGGTGCTCTATTTATAATGCATGTTTAAGAAGTTAATGTGAATGACATTTCTCTAGTATTTTTCTGTTAAAATTACCCATAGTAAATAACATTATTTTCTACTTTAAAACTGAAAAAAATATTTGCAGATCTTGAAGGTTTTGTATCTTCCAGGTCCTAGTTTTCAAACTCATTTTTAGGCTTACTGGCCATACCTCTAACTCCCAAATTTATATTTGCAGCCTGAATTTGTACATCCAACTGTTCACTTGTATATCCAACTGCCTCCTTCACACCTTAACTGGAATGTCTTGTAGGCAACTCACACTTCATGCTTCCAAAAGCCGATTCCTCATAATCTTTTCTTTCCGTGACCTCCTTCTCGCACAGTCTTCCCCATCTCAATTAAGGGCCACTCCATACTCAATCCAAAAATTTAAAGTTACCCATGAATTCTCTCTTTTGTCTCACAACATAGAGCAAACCCTCCAGAAAATTCTTTCAAAATATACCCAAGAGTTTCACTTGTAGCTGGCACCTCTCCTGCCACCCTCATCTCTCACAGGGATCATTACAACGGCCTCCTCTCTGATCTCCTGTCTTCTATTCTGGCCCCCAACCTCTGTCACAGAGCAGCAAGGATAATTCTTTTAAAATTCAATTCAGTTTATATCTCTCAGCTCCTCAAAACTTCTGGTGTATCCCCATTTCACTCATTAAGAAGCCAAAGTTCCTAGAATAGTCTGCAGGATAATAGTCAATTTTGGATGCCTGAAACCTTTCTGACTTCACCTTCTACTACTCACCTCAGTCCTCTACCCCAGCCGTACTTGGTCTCACTGATGATCCTAGAAAATTAATAATTAAACCAGGAGATGGTAGTCCTGCTCCTGCTCTTTGTACTTCTCATTCCCTCTACCTGCAGCTCCCTTCTCCTCTTATATATAAAGCCACACTTCTCACCTCCTTCATGTCTTTATTTAAATAATATCACCTTGGTAGGTCATCTCTGAGATCAGGAACAAGACAAGAATGCCCACTCTTCCCACTTGTATTCAACATAGAGTTTGAAGTCCTAGCTACAGCAATCAGAGAAGAAAAAGAAATAAAAAGAATCCAAATTGGAAAGGAAGAAGTAAAACTGTCAGTGTTTGCAGATGACATGATACATAGAAACTCCTAAGGACACCACCAGAAAACTACTAGAACTCATTCGGTAAAGTTTCAGGATACCAAATTAATATACAAAAACCTGCTGCATTTCTATATACTAACAATGAACTATCAGAAAGAGAAATTAAGGAAACAATTCCATTCGCCATTGCATCTGAATACCCAATTTAAAGCTGACCTCTCAAATTATCTAAGCCTCCTTTTCTGGTTTCTGGTTTGCTCCTTAGTATTCTTGACTTTTAAACATTTTTTCTATTATTTTTTTTATATATACTACAATATAAGTTTCCTGAGAGCAAGGACTTTGGTTGGTTTTGTTTATTTATCTGTACTATCTAAAACAGAGCTTGGATCACAGAAGAAATTTAGTAATTAATTAATGTTTCAATGAATAAATTTACTCTTCTCCACTCAATGAATCCTGAATGTATATGTGAGTATATATTGGTAGTCCAGTATTTAATATTAACTCATCATTAGTCATGTAAATGCAAATTAAACCCACATGGTGACAATTTTTTTCAGCAACATCAAAAAAACTAGAAAAAGAAAGAAAAAGATGATAAAACCCATGCTGATGAAGATGTGGGGAAATCAGTACTTGCTATCACTGCTTCTAGGAGAATTTAAATCAAAAGCTTTAAAAATGTGCTTCCTTATTGACGCTAAAAAAGTATTCTAAGAATATAGTCATGATATTTGCAAATCATTATTTCTAGTTATAGTAGACCCAGAACAGTTGATAGTTGCAGTTCATCTGAAACAACTGTTTATCCAAAAGCAATTAGTAACATTTGTTCCATGTTTAAGATGGAGTGTGATGCAATTATTGAAAATAATGATGTGAAAGATTAAATGATAACATGGAAAACATTTCCATATATTGTTAAGTGAATCGAAGCAAGTTATAAATCTGTTTATACAGTCTGCTCTTTAAAGTACCATAGACCAAGAGTTTCTGTCTCTCAATGGTTCTATTTCTTTTGAATTTAATCTTATAATAAGTAAAAGTAAATTCCTCTCTCACAAGCAAAAAGCACATGCTGTTTAGAATAATGGCAATGCCCTTGTTGTCAGTGAGTGTTAGTATTTTGACAAAATATATTATGTATGCTATGATTTGTTTTCCATTTTAATTAGGATGACTGTTTAGTAATAACCTGATTTCTAGTGTAAGTTATTTTGAGCATCAAATCCCTAGTCTTTTTGCTAATTTGAACTGATACAATTTTTATAAGAAGTAGTGATAAATGTTAATGTCAGACTTTTTTTGTTATTTAACACAGTTGAATAATCCTCATTTAAATCTCTAAATGTCTTGTCTTCCAAGACATTTCGTGGTCTAGCTTTCTCCCTTCTTGACCTTTCTTTTTTCTGGATTTTTTCCTTCTTATTTCTCACTCATCAAAAGTGTTCCCCAAAATTCCATTCTTGAGACTTTCTGCTCTTTCTCCTTCTCTCCAATGGCAACAGAAATTTATTCATTTACTCACTTATTCATACATATGTTCTTTCAACACGTATTTATTTATTACTTAAATGTTCCAGGCACAGTGTGCTTGATGCTAGAATACAATCTTGAATAATTCAGACTTACTGCTATGAACTGAATTGTGTCCCACTAAAATTTATATACTGGAGCCCTAACTCCAAATGTGATACTATTTGGAGATGGGGGTCTTTGGGAGGTAATTGGGTTTAGGTGAGGGTGGAGCCCTAAAGATGGAATTAGTGCCCTTATAAGAATAAATACCAGGAAGACTGCTTCCTCTCTCTCTTTCTACCCTCACACACCAAGGAAAGGCCATGTGAGGACACAGCAGGAAGGTGGCCATTTAGAAGAGAGTTCTCACCGGACACCAACTATGCTGGCACCTTGGCCTCGGACTTCCAGTCTCCAGAACTGTGAGTAATAAATTCCTGTTGTTTAAGTTGCTCAGTCTATGGTATTTTGTTGTGGCTACCCGAGCCAACTAAGACAGATTTTGGCACTAAGAAGTGGGGTGATGCTGTAACAAGTACCTAAACATGTGGAAACAGCTTTGAAACTGGGTAATGGGTAGAGGCTAGAAGAGTTTTGAGGTGTATGCTAGAAATATAGACATTCTGGTGAGATCTCAGACAAGAATGAGGAACATGTTACTAGAAAATGGAGGAAGGACTATCCATGTTATAAAGTGGCAAATAATTTGGCTGAATTGTGTTCTAGTGTTTTGTGTAAGGAAAATCTTGTGAATGATGAAATTAGATATTTAGTTAAGTAGATTTCTAAGCAGTATTGAAGGTACAGCTTTGTTCCTCCTGATTGCTTAAAGAAAAATGTTAGATGAGAGATGGATTGAAGATGGAATTGTTAAGCAAAAGGAACCAGAATTTAAATATATGGAAAATTTTCAACCTGTCCATATTGTAGAAAATGAGAAAGCATGTTCAGCAGAGAATGCCTACAGTGTGGGTACCAACTATTTGACCAGGAGATTACAGTGGGTATAAATTATGGACCTTATCAGCCATCTCAACAGAAGCCAAGAATATAGATAGGATTATACCAGCAGAAACACTGTCAGCTGGGATTAAAGGAAACAGAAAATGGGATGGAGTGGAGACTCTGAACAAGTGCTATCCTTCAAGAAAAGGGAAGAAGTACTCCAAAGGTGATTCAGGGCTGCTACTCCCATCACAGCCCCAGAGTACACAGGGGTGATTGAAGGTCGAGGGAGTTGGTAAAGATACCTCCACTTGAGTTTTAAGGGGCAGGACATCCACTCAGCAGAGCTGCATAGGCAGGGCCCTTGCAGAGAGCGGTGTTGGTGCTGTTCCTTTGAGCCATGTCTGATTTAGGTAATATTTACATGAGACAATAGATTGTAAACTTAGAATTGATGCTGGGGATGAGTTAAGACATTGGGAATACATTGGGGCTGTTGGGATAGAATAAATAAATGTATTTCGCATATGAGAAGAATGTAAATGGGGGGGGCGGGGGTAGAATGCTATACACTTAATTCCATTGCCTCAAAATTCAGGAGTTCCTAAGTCACTTAAGTCACTCAAGGAATTTAAAGCCTAGTAATGACGATGATGATAAAAATAATAGCCAACATTATTGAGTGTTCACAATGAATGAGATGATGTTTTAAGCGATTTACATGTATTATATTAAACTCTCACAAAACGTAATAAAGTGAACACTAATTCCATCCTGATTTTGAAAAGGAAGGAAAAAGACATAGAACGACAATAGGTACATTATTAGGAAACTAATTAATGAATTTAACTTGCAGTAGATGCTCTGAGGAAGAATTATAATACAGTAAGAGAATATAACTGGAATATTTCACCAGGGGCATTAAAGTTTAAAGAGAAAGTGACGCTTAACCTGGAGGTGAGGCCTGAGTAATTGCGAGGGAGGCAAAGTCGTATGAGAACAGAAGAGGGAAAGCAGCTTGTGAAAATACCCTGAGATGGGAAGGAGTTCCAGGAAAGGAACGAGGCGTATGTGGACACATGGTGACAAAATGCACAACCAGAGTGAAGAATGAACTGGTGGAGGGCAGGACAGAGGCAAAGAGACCACTTTGGGGTCAAATCAGGTAATCGCTGACAAGAGTCCACAGTGCCCTATGGTGGCAGTGGACGTAAAACAAGTTGACGCATTTGGAATATACCTGATCTGCAAAATCTACTAAAGGAGTGGTTGTGATACGTGAGGGAGAATAAAAATTTAAATTGACTCTCAAGTGTCCATGCTGAACAGTTACTAACGTGGTGGGATCATTTGGTGAGAACAGAAAAGCAAAGAAAAGAACATATGAATTGTATAGCTCTTTCTCATGCTTCTAGAATGCACGGTGTGTGGCTAGGATACATGGTGTTTAATGTATTTTCTACATCCATTCCTTCATTCACTCACTGATTTATTACATGCTCGGAACCATGCCCTCTGCTAGGTGGTTAGAATGCAAAAGTAAGGGATGACCTCAACAGGCTTGGACATGTGGTGATGAGACTCAGACCTCTGAGGAGGAGGCCACTGCTTTATTTTTGGTAATTTTAACCTCTAAAGAGATGCAATGAAGATGTTTCTGTGAGTGAAGGAAGAAAGTGGAATCAGGACCCAGTGGTTATTGAAAGAAAATGATGCTTCTATGGTGAAGAGCCATTTCTGAGACAGGGTGGGTGCTGGCAGAAACATCAGGCAAATCAGAAAGTGTAAGTCCCTTTCCCATCCTCCTACCTTTCAGTGAACCCCAGTACCCCTTCTTTATCTTCCTTCATCCCTTCCTTTCTTCCTTACTTCTTTTATTTTCTTTCTCTCTCTCTCTCTCTCCCTCTCTCCCTCTCTCCCTCTCTCCCTCTCTCCCTCTCTCCCTCTCTCCCTCTCTCCCTCTCTCCCTCTCTCTCTCCCTCTCTCCCTCTCTCCCTCTCTCCCTCTCTCCCTCTCTCCCTCTCTCTCTCTCTCCCTCTCTCCCTCTCTCTCTCTCTCCCTCTCTTTCTTGAGGTTTAAACAAAAAGGCCTTAGATGAATGTATAGGTTCGGGAGTCATCAGTATAGGATGAGATCACCGTGACAGTATGTTTTATGAAAGATGCCCTAGAAAGGTACCCTCCTAATCGCTGGCCTGTCCTCTTCAGCTACACAAGCTTGAGGTAGTGTCTCCTCTCCTTCCATTAACGTACTGGTGCTATGGTAGAGATCACAAACTCAAATGCCAAGAAATAACATAAATATGTGATTTGAACTCAGCAGAAAGAAGATAGAAAACCAGAGGGCCACCGGAGAATGGGAGAAAGCCTGCCTTGTTTAGTCATTAAATTCAAATTCTGTGCAAATACGTTTGTACTAGCCAAACAAAACAAGACTGCAGCCAGATTCTGCCAACAGCTGCTGATTTGCAAGTTATGTCAGGCATGTAGCTGACTAGTTCACTCATCTCTGATTAAATGATGCCACATCCACATTTTAATATGTTACCCATCTAGGGTATTTGCATTCTGGAAAAGGGTTTCATGAGATGCAATCTTTTTAGCGCTTGAGAACTTCACGTCAAGAAACACTGTTAAGATGTTACAGGAGAGTTCTTTGAGCAATGCTCTCTAAATTACAATGCAAAGAGCAAATAATGTGAAAAGCCAATCCTTGGGGGCTTCCCTGCTGGCGCAGTGGTTGAGTCTGCCTGCCGCTGCAGGGGACACGGGTTCGTGCCCCGGTCCGGGAAGATCCCACATGCTGCGGAGCGGCTGGTCCCATGAGCCATGGCCGCTGAGCCTGCGCTTCCGGAGCCTGTGCTCCGCAACGGGAGGGGCCACGGCACTGAGAGGCCCGCGTACCGCAAAAAAAAAAAAAAAGACAATCCTTGTTTAAAATGTATGTCCATATAACACCACATGAAAGTGACCCTTAGAAATTATTTATTTGACCAAAATCAGCTATTTTTTAGACCCCCTTTTGTTGACTGACTTAGAAATGCTGTGTAAGTACAAGCACACCTTCTTCCTTGCACATTTTAATTTTTAGGATAGAGATTTTCATTTATCAATTCAGATAGCAAATTAATCAACTAACAAGGATTTGACACATGGAACATGGATCAATCAATTTTACAACTATAATTGGAATCAGACACTTCACATTTTATGCTAATATTAGTGATTCTGGTGACTGAGTAATTAGAAATAAATTATTTCTGCAAAGATCCATCTCAACACATAACAAAACAGGGGCTAGGAATAAACTAATCTATTTAAGAAAATCAGAGTGTAGTAAATATTTAATGAGAAGCATAATAATGTACACTATATTAAGAAAGATAGATGTAATGTAAGATGAAATCTGAACACAGGCATGGCTCATCAAGAAACTCCTTACCCTGGTTTACAAAGCCCCCTATGAGTTGGTTTTAGCTATGTGGTTTGTATTTTATTGTCCTGTATTGTATTTTACTTTATTTTATTGGCCGCAGGGCACAGCATGCCGTATCTTCCTGTGTGAGTTGGTTCATGTCTACATTGCTAAGCATATCTGCTTTTTTTCATCTGCTATGTTCTAGCTATGTGATTTTGATTTTCTATTATTTTATTTATTTATTTTTGGCCATGCTGCACGGCATGTAGGATCTTAGATACCCAACCAGGGATTGAACCTGTGCCCCCTGCAGTGGAAACATGGAGTCCTAACCACTGGACCGCCACGGAATTCCCTGTTTTTCTATTATTTTAATATGGCAAACACGTTGTAACTTGAGAGCCTTTACGTCAGCTGTTTGCTTTGCCTGGGATGCTCATTCCCCAGATATGTGAACTTCTGACTCCTTCTCATCGCTCAGATTATTACAATATTACTAACTCAGAGAGGCCTGTCTAGAACAACTAGTCTAAAATAGTTACCCAATGGCTCTCTATAATATTATTTTATTTCAATTATCTGCATATACTGGTCGCTAGCTGATGTTTTTTAATTTGTTCATTTATGGTCTTTCTTGCATTTCCACCCATCTCTAAGCTTCATGAGAGCTGGCAAATAATATAAGCTCTATGTAGTAGGCTGAATGGTGTCTCCAAAAAGATATGCTCTAATCTCCGGAATCTGTGAATGTGACTTTATACAGCAAAAGATATGAGAAGTTAAGGATGTTGAGAGGAGGAACGTATCCTCATCTATCTGGGTGGGCCCTAACCACACACAGAGGAGAAGATGATGTGAAGGTGGAAGAGGGATTGGAAAGATGAAACTATGAACCACAGAAAGCCAAGGCACGCCGGCAGCCACCAGAATCTAGAAGAGGCAAAGAATTCCTTCCCAGACCGGCCAGAAGCAGCACGGCCCTAACAAACACTTGATTTCAGATTTCTGGCCTCCAGGACTTGCAGAAAACAAATTTCTGTTGTCTTAAGCCACCCAGTGTACAGCAATTTGTTACAACAGCAATAGGAAACTAATATACCTTCTTTAAAACAAAACAAAACAAACTTAAAATAAATAAATCAAGATACAGAGTTGTTAAGAAAGAGTTAAAAATAACAGAAAGAAAGCGAAAGGAATGACTGGAAATGCTGCCAGGAAGCAATATTAAAAGCAGTGAAAATTAAATTAAAAAGTGACGGAAAACACAGAGACCTAGGGGGCAGATATAAGCCATTCTCACAAAAAGAAACTGTAAAGTAAAAACGTTTCAATGATTATGCAAACTATGCTTAATACAGAAAATGGCAAAGATGAAACACATGTTTTTGGAGTCCCTGAAAAAGAGAAAAGAAAAATAATATTCAAAGAAATGCCATACAAATTTCCCTGAGTAAAAAAATATAAAGTTATTTATCAAAGGAAATACCACTTCCCCCCAAACTAATATAATATGATTAATGAAGAAATATCAAGCTATCGTTTATGCATTTCTATAAAAATAAAGGCATATGGTTATAGAGGTAGCAAAAACAAGAATTGTCCAATATCATGGGTAGAAGAAAGGTAGCTTATTTAATCTCAGACTTCCTCTGGACCGCATACAACCTCAGAAAACAAGAGAGCTGTTTGTGCCACTCACTGAATTCAGGAACTAAAGGAATACAGCATCCACGAGCCTTTATTGGAATATGATATTTAAGGATGAAGTCTGACTAATCAAGAGATTAATGATAATAGTACAAACGTTAGGAAAGTAAAATAATAAAACTTCTGGTAGTAGAAAAGGATTTCTAACTGTGGCTCAAAATCCTGAATCCACAAAATAAAGATTGATTTTGATAACCTTAAAAACAAATTTCTGATTAGCCAATCAAAAGATAAATTACTTTCTGTGAAGATTATTTGCAATTTTGTAACAGACAAGGCCAAATATTTTGACTCTGTAAAGAGTTTCCAAGAGTTGATAGGATAAAATAAGTCACCTAATAAACAAATGGGCAAATTATGTGAACAAGCAATGAACAAACAGGCAAAACAACTTGTCTGTACACATAAGATGCCCAACCTTGTTTAAAATAGAGATGGACAGTAAAATTGCACTGAAATATCATGTTTTCCCTGTCAGTGAAATGAAAATCTAAAAATTTGATAACACTCCCCGTTTGTAAGATTTAGGATATCAGGAACTTTTCTACTTTGCTGTTGGAGGGTAAATTTGTACACATTCTCTGAAAGAAAATTCGTCAGTAGTTATCAAAAAGAAATTCATATACCTTTTGTACAGCAATTTCACTTTGGGAAATTTATTTTACAGATTTACTTCCAGAGGAAAGAAATTAAATATTGCAGTATTGTTTGTAGAAACAAAGTATTTTAAACTTCCTAAGTGTCCATTAATAGGGAACTGGTTAAAAGAATTGACACATCGATACAATAGAAAACTATACAGTTATAGAAAATTATGATTCAACATCAGTGATATGTTGTGAAATAATAAACATGTATATTCCCACATATATTGTGGAATGATTAACATAAGATGAAATAAAAGTGAGTATAATGTACTATATTTTCCATTTTAATTACAATGTGTCTTGGTGTGGACCCTTTGGATTGATCTTGTTTGGGACTCTCTGTGCTTCCTGGATCTAGGTGTCTATTTCCTTTCCCAAGTTAAGGAAGTTTTCAGCTGTTACTCCTTTAACTAAGTTCTCTTCCTCTTTCTTTCTCTCTCCTCCTTCTACGACCCCTAGAATGTGAATGTTTGTATGCCTGACGTTGTCCCAGGAATCACTTAACTATTTTCATTTTTAATTTTGTTTGTTTGTTCAGCTAAGTTTATTTGCACTACTCTTTCTTCCATTTTACTGATCCATTCCTCCTTATCACCTAATCTACTATTGATTCCATCTAGTATATTTTAAATTTCAGTTAATGTATCCTTCAGCTCTGCTTGGTTCTTTATATTTTCTAACCTTTGTTAGTCTTCTCACTGCAGTCATCCATTCTTCTCCTGAGTTCCTTGAGCATCTTTATAATCATTACCTTGAACTCTTTAATAGGGAGATTGCTTAGCTCTACTTTGCTTAGTTCTTCTTCTGGGGTTTTATCTTGGCCACTCCCCAGCATTGTCTTTATAATGTTTTTATTTTGTCTGTTTCTCTAATAAGTTTGAGTTTCCTGGAAATAGACCTAAAATGAAGACTTGTCTACAGAAACTTTCTTGGAGAGTGCTCTTGTGAGATAAGAGTGTAAGGAAGTAAATAAGGCAAAATTGGAGAGAGATGTTGATATAATTGCAACAGAGACCTCATCCAATCTTTAATATGTTCTGAGCACACTCCAAGCTTGAAGTGGATACCCTTAGGGGATGTTAACATGCTATACAAAAGTGTTCACAATTGTGCGTACTCATATTTCCAACTACATGCCTTTCCCTAAAACTTCAATTCCCCCATCTCTTTCTTTTCATGTCCCATACCATCCAGTCAGGCCATTTATCCTGCCTATGCATCTCTACAGAATATTAGCTCAGCCCATTTCTCTCACCAAAAATGAATGACAAAATGTGTCACCTAGACCTCTTCCCATAGAAGGATGTCATTCAGGACCATCTCACTGGGGCTGTAACGCAGTTGCCCTCCATTAGTAGCTCACATAAGCTTACTCAACTGACCCATTCACGACAGTCAAAGCCATCCTTTTCCCTTCTTCATGAACTGGCCATAAAGAATCTCTCACATGATCATAAGCATAAGCTTAGCATGAAGCACTGGTGCAACAATGAGGGATGACATAGCAGTCTGGGTAACCTACTTGTGTAGCTTGTGTGGTCACTCTTGCACTGCTCACACATGATCCCAGATGTGTCACTTCCAACTTATGATAGGTTGCTGTTAAACCCACTTAACTTTATGATATGTTGGGTCTGACAGAATCCAATGCATTATGGGCAGCTTTGGCTAGATAATCAGAGTGTTTCACTCTCTGTTACTCCATCTCTCTCAGGTGGATTAGCAAGATAGGATTACCTTGCTAAATGGTGGATTACCAAGCTATTTTTGAAATGGTGTGTAGTTCTCTGTAGACATCATGGCCTTGCCCTAGAACCATGTGGTCTACATTGTCATTCACTACTGGGTCTATCACTAACTGCACATATCTTTCCGGCAATAAATAACCCCCCGCACTGCCCAATATGGTAGCTACAAGGCACATGTGACTATTTAGTTAAATAAAATTAGAAATTCAGTTCCTAGCCACATTCTGAGTGTTCAGTAGTTGCGTACGGCTTGTGACTACTATATTGTACCACACAAACATGGCAGAATTTCATCACTGTTGAAGGTTTTATTGAAAAATGGTGCAGAACCATGAGGTCTTCCGGGTCATAGGAATTAAGTGGCATGTCTCCTTTCACCACAGGTGGGACCCTCTTGGGCTCTTTCCTGTACTAGGTCCTTCTCAAAGCTGACCATCTTTTATGGCACTAAGGAACTGAATTTGAACTAAGTTTCCCAAGTTAATAATATGCTACCATCTAAAACAAGCCACAGCCTAGGAGAAAATATTTGCAAAAGACATTTCTGATAAGGGACTGTTATCCAAAATACACAAAGCATAGATGGCAAAGAAGCATATGAAAAGGTGCTCCACACCATATGTCATCAGAGAATAAAAATTAAAACAATAAAGAGCTACCCTACTTACCTATTAGGATGGCAAAAATATAAAACACAGTCAACATCAAGAACTAGCAAGGATGTGGAGCAACAGAAACACTCATTCAGTCCTAGTGGGAATGCAAAATAATACAGCCACCTTGGAAGACAGTTTGGCAGTTTCTTACCATATGATTCAGAAATCATGCTCCTTAGTATTAACCCAAATAAGCTGAAGATTATGTCAACACGAAACTTGAAAATGAGGGTGATGACAGCTTTATTCATAATTGCCCAAACCTGGAACCAATCAAGATGTTCTCAGTAGATGAATGGGATGAATTCCATACAGTGGAGTATTATTCAGTGTTAAAAAGAAATTAGCTATCAAGCCCTGAAAGTCATGAAGAAAATATAGAGGAATATAAATATAAGTGCAAGAAGCCAACATGAAAAGGCTACATACTGTACGATCCCACCTATATGGCATTCTGGAGAAGGCAAAACTATGGAGACAGTGAAAAGATCAGTGGTTGTCAGGAGTTCGGGGAGAGGGAGAGGTAAACAGGTGGAGCACAGAGGATTTTTAGGTCAGTGGAACTACTTTGTATGATAGTATAATGCTGGATACATGTCATTATACATTTGTCCAAACCCATAGGATATACAATACCAAGAGTGAACCCTCATATAAACTATGGACTTTAGGTGATAATAATGTCCGTGTAGCTTCATCAGTTGTAACAAAGGTACCACTCTGGTGCGGGATGCTGAAAATAGAAAAAACTATGAATGACTTAACGAAAGGAGGTATTTGGGAAATCTCTGGCTCAATTTTGCTATGAATTTAAATTTACTCTAAATAAAGTCTATTTTTAAAAAAGGATATGCTTTGTAGATAAGTTCAAAAACAGAAACAGAGTTACAGATGTAGAAAACAAACTTATGGTTACCGGGGGGTAAGGGGGAGGGGAGGGATAAATTGGAAGTTTGGGATTGACACATACACATTACTATATATAAAACAGATAACTAATAAGGACCTAATGTATAGCACAGGGAAGTCTACTGAATACTCTGTAATGGCCTATATGGGGAGAGAATCTAAAAAACAGTGGATATATGTATATGTATAACATTCAATTTGCTGTACACCTGAAACTAACAGAACATTGTAAATCAACTATACCTCAATAAAAATTTTTTAAAAAGGGTATGCTGCCTCCAAAGCTCAGAGACCTACCGAGTATCCTGTTTCTTACTTGTGGGTCATGCAAGATGTGATATTTTGTCCTATACTTTAGATTGCATATCACAGTATGACCTAGATTTCTGGATCCATAAAATTCCATTTACATGGCTGATCGTTGAATCTTTATGCAGTTTATCTCTCATCCTCTGGAGTCTGAGTATCTAACTAAGCCCTGTGTGCCCCTTGCCGTTTCTTGTTCATCTGCCTGTCAACATGATATAAACACTATACTGGACCAACGTGATGATCTGAGGAATGTCCAGAAGGTCAAGTGACTTTTGGAAAGTTAATATAGCTCTGGGACAAAAACATAATGTATACTGTTGTCCATATCTTGTGATGTCGACAGTTTCTCATGATCCTTCTGAATAGGGATGAAAAATAATCATACCTGCATGTACCAGAAGCTAAATTAATATGCCCTATCAAAGATATCACATTTGCACAACTTCTACAATTGGAACTACTACTTAGTTGTTTGTATTAGGCTACTGTCATCCATATACCTATCCAATTTTTTTAGGGGTTAGACTACTGAACTATATGGGGATGGTAAGAACTGCCACACCTGTCATCTTTAAATATTTAAGGGTGATAGTAAGTAACCCATTCCTTCAAAAATGTGTTGTTGTTTTTTATTTACTATTATTTTCTGGGGAAGTGGATAGTTTTAGAGGCTTCCAATGGGCCTTCTCCACTATAACTCTTACCACGTGGACAGAGTTGGAGATATCACACTCTCAGACCTCAGACTATAATACAAAGAGACAGTAATCATAACAGCATAGTACAGGCACAGAAAAAGAGAAACAAAGATCAATGGACCAGAATAAAGAGCCCAGAAATAAAACCACACACTTATGGTCAATTAATCTATGACAAAGGAGGTAAAAATACACAATAGTGAAAAGATAGTCTCTTCAATAAGTGGTGCTGAGAAAATTGGACAGCTACATGTAAAAGAATGAAAATAGAACATTCCCTAACACCATATAAAAAATGAACTCAAAATGGATTAAAGACCTAAATGTAAAACTTGAAACCGTAAAACTCCTAGAAGAAAATATAGGCAGAACACTCTTTGACATACATCATAGCAGTATTTTTTGAATCTGTCTCCTCAAGCAAAGGAAATAAAAGCAAAAATAAACAAATGGGACCTAATTAAACTTACAAGCTTTTGCACAGCAAAGGGAACCTTCGACTAAATGAAAAGACAGCTTACTGAATGGGAGAAAATATTTGCAAATAATGACCAATAAAGGATTACTATCCAAAATATATAAACAGCCTATACAACTCAACATCAAAAAAAGATCCAGATTAAAAAGTGAGCAGAAGACTTGAATAGACATTCTTCCAAAAAGACATGCAGATATCCAATAGGCATATGAAAAGATGCTCAGTATCCTTAATCAGCAGAGAAATGCAAACTAAAACCACAGTGAGATGTTACCTCACCCCTGTCAGGATGGCTATCACCAAAGACCATGATGAGAGATGTTGGCTAGTATGTGGAGAAAAGGGAATCCTCATACACTGTTGGTGGGAATGTAAATTGGTGTACCCACTATGGAAAACTGTATGGAAGTTTCTCAAAAGACTAAAAATAGATCTACCATATGGACCAACAATTCCAGTCCTGGGTATTTATCCAAAAAAATCCCCAGAACACTAATTCAAAAAGATACATCCTTGATTTTTTGTTATAGAAATTAAGCAATATCCTGGTTAGCTTTCCATGTAAGTTACTTTTAGAGGTATTGTGTTATATTGACCATCTCCACATATCTCTGCAGGTCAAGCCCTCGCCGGCCTGCCACCCCAAATTTGCTGCTTATTTTAATAGAGTGCTCATCTTACTTTGACAGTAAAGTGCCACTACCCGACTTTGTCTGTCTCAGGACACTGGTTCTGTTACAGCATCTCCTACATTCAACCCTAGAGGAGAACCTTACCAAGCTTCTCAGGGACGATGGATGATAGTGCCATTCTCATCAGTGTAATCTTTATTGCTTAGTGAATGAGCTGTGCTTCTGGTTATTTATTAGTACTTGTATATAGTTTTCTGGTTGTTCTTCTGATCTTACATAGTATATCACTATACCATACACATTTCTTTAAGCCATTTCATACCTTCCTCTTCTATCTGTCACACAATTCTGGCATTTCTACTTCACTTTTATGCTCCATCATGTTTCAGACTTTCTAAGTGACATCCTAGCAATGTGTTATATGCCTCCTAGGGTCCTTGCCGGTGTGTTAAATCATGTATCATATGAGAATGCTCCATACTGATACAATCTGCGTTATCCAACTTTATGTTCTTTACTTCCTGGTCCATCACCTTCAGGATCCAGTTTTATTCATATCTCTTGGACACTGTGGTAACTACTAAACAGATCCTGCATCTCCTTTAGCATAGTCTCTTTTGTCCTATAGTTAGCTCAGTACTTCCTCATGGGACTGTACTGGTATTTGACCCTTCTTATTGGTCTGTTTACTTGGAGGGAGATGAGGGTAGATCCTTGGGATGCAGGGGGCATTGGTGGGAACACTGACTTTGAAAACACCTAACTCATTTGAATCTTCTGCATGATCTCCAAGCCAAGTCTTCTTTAAAACAGAACCACTCTCTTCTAACAAAGGAGTTTGGGTTACTTCCACTACTAAGAGGGTTCAGGGGAAAATGGAACTTCAAGGTTCTCAACTTCGTCTAATCAATTATCTTTATTCCAAATCTAAGAGGAATATGCCTTTATTATTAGAACCCTGACCTTAGTCCAGGAGATCTGCTGGGCTGAGAATTCAATTTTCTTTGACACTTCACTAGTTTTATGATTAAGTTTTGAACCCAGTCTTCTATTCTGTCTGCTCTCCAGTGGCAGGCAATTAAATTCTCCTTAAATGCTGCCAAGTGTCACTCTGGTATTCAGATTTTGCCTTGGATTGATAATTAATCACCTGAACTTGTCATTATCTCTCTTTAATTAAAACAAAATGGCTTTAAGTAAAGCCTTCCCAATTCATAGTTGTTTTTTTAAAATTATTTATTTACTTTTGGCAGCATTGGGTCTTCGTTGCTGCGTGTAGGCTTTCTCTAGTTGTGGCGAGCAGGGCTACTCTTTGTCGCGATGCATGGGCTTCTCATTGCGGTGGCTTCTCTTGTTGTGGAGCATGGGCTCTAGGCACACAGGCTCCAGTAGTTGTGGCACGTGGGCTCAGTAGTTGTGGCTTGTGGGCTCTAGAGCACAGGCTTAGTAGTTGTGGTGCACGGGCTTAGTTGCTCTGTGGCATGTGGGATCCTCCTGGACCAGGGCTCGAACCTATGTCCCCTGCATTGGCAGGCAGACTCAACCACTGCGTTACCAGGAAAGTCCCCCCAATTCATCGTTTTTATACCTACTGTTTCCCTTTTGCCATTAAGTTCCATACATGATTGGAACTTAACCAATGTGTGTCCCCTTCCACCAGCACTGCGTCTCAATTCACTTTGTCATTTTAACAATTGCCAAATGATAAAGACTTTATTTTCTACCTACCACCAACAATGGAGTCCTCATTGCTAGACAGCCTTTATAAACAGATTGCCAGAGTATACAGCCGTTTCATACTAGTATTTTCTTCTTCCTAGCCCTCATTTCATCTTAATTAGATAGGCAGCTATATATTGATACTCACCACCAACCCTCATGTTCATGCATCTTCAGTCATTTGGGTTGCCTGTAGGTTATTCTCTCATAGATTTCTCAGGTAATGCTCATGGGAACAATATTCTTTGAATTCTTACATATTACATATTCTTTTTAATGACATATTGTAATTGAAAGTCACTTTTGTTAGATAGAAAATCATTATCTTGTGAAATTGTTCCTTGAATATATTAAACATTTTTCTCCATTTTCTTGTTGACTAAGTATGTAGCTCTTGAAATCCTTGTGATAATCTATGCTTACCCATATGAAATGTATGGTAAATTTTCCAGATGAAAAATAATTTTTCTTGCAATTACTTAAAATCTAATAATTTTATTTGAATGTGTAATGTGGAATTGGTGATTCTGGAATAAGATTCTTGGGTTCATGATATGCTATCTCAATTTGTGGTTTCAACTATATTTCTTAATTATTATTTTGGGAAAGCTGTTTTATCACTTTGCTTTGGTTTTCAGCTCCAGAACTCCTATTATTTTAATTTGGACTTTCTCTTCCTATCTTTGATATTTTCCCTTTTTTTCTAAGACTTTTTATCTTTTCCTTAAAGTTTTTATTTTATTTAAGAAAATTTACTTCTTTACATCTTTTCTGTCTCTTAAGGTATCAGTGTTTATTCACTCGTATTCCTTCTAGTTTATTACTCTTTTCTAAACAATAATAATTTTCTTTTTCATTTTTTCCTAAGTACTGACACATCTTTTCACATTTTTCTAATTCTTATTTATGTTATGTTTTTCTTTCATGTTTTATATGATTTTAAAATGTCATTTAATTATTTTAAAGGCATATGTTTATGGCATACTTTCATTGTAAGGTTGTTATTTTTCCTATTTTTTCTTACAGTAATTTTATAATGTACATTTTTATTCAAATATTAGACTTCACAAACTTTTAGGATGAAGCATATTTAAAGAAAACTTCGATCAGTTCACATGACTCCCCCTCTGTTGGTCTTCTCTAATGCTCAAATATATGGCAGCTTATTTTCTGAAATATTCTGACTGTAGGCTTCTCCCTCACTTTGGTTTAGATCTTTCTTTGTCCTTTGCCTTTACTTTTCCTGTCATCCTCAGTTTTGATTCTACTCTCAGAAGCTTTCCTTCACTCTTAGGTCCTGTCCAAAATGAAGCTCTAGTGGATCAGTTTTCAAGTTTACAGGGGTTATACTGCCCAGCAGTTAAATATCCCTTTCTTAGAAAAATCTGAAGCATCTCTTCAATCATTCTGAGAAACACTGGTAGAGTGGGGTTAATAGATTAAATTGTAGAAATATTAAACTTTTAAAAAATGTATTTACATATAATGCCAAATTTATTTCCAGATATTTTCTACCAATCTTCACAAACTACCAGCATGGAATAGCAATTTCCATGTCACCACACCCATGCAGGGACTGACTTGTTCTTTTCCTTTGTCTGACAATTTAATTAAAGGTGGTTGTTCAGCGTTGTAATCTGCATCTCAACCTCAATCTCACTCTACCAAAGCACAAACAAAAGCACTCATATACCTAAGTTAAATGATGTGTATGAGTGGTTTCTTTTTAATAATAAGAATAAAGTTGTATGTTTGGTTTGAAAACTCCAGAGGAATTGTAGAAACTCTTAGACATTAGATGGGGCATCAAAACGTAGACTGGCTGTGACTGGTTTTCTCTCATTATTCAGATCAGGATTAAAGGATTCTTTCAGGCCCTGGTCATTAGGCTGTCCTTTCTCCTCTGCTACTGGCCGCTTCTCTTCCTGATGATGCTCCTTAATTCTTCTATATAGTTTCAATGGCAACTTCCCCTTTTACGCCACACAGTACTTTTTTACATTAACTTCTGTTCCTCCACCACTTCACTTAAATCCCAACAGACAAAGGTACACGTGTGTGTGCACACATATACAGTCACAGATATCTTCTTTTCTCACAGGAAATGTTTTTTTTACTTTTTTTTTTAACTTTCAACTCTGGCCCCCATAATCCTAGGATAGAAGCTGAAGTTTCATGTTGCAGGACAGGAGAAGTAAGAAAATACAGTGATTTATCTGAAGTAGTAAAAACAAGAGTTTTGAGTGTAGTACCTGTGCTACCAGCAAAACCAGCAGGAAAGAAATCAGACTTCACTCAGAAACTTATTTTCCTGATACCTTGCTTGGCACTTTTCATGCTATGTTGCTATCAGTCTTTAACAATAATTCAGTGAAGTAGAAGTCATTATCCCCAGTTTACAGAAAAGGAAGCTGAGACTTAGAAACATGTGAACTGCCCAAAGACAGGGGTATCGAATCACTCTTACACATTAATATGTGTAAGAGTTGAACTCTAAGTTTAGGCCTGTCTGACTCCACAGTCTATACCTTTTCCCCATACTGTCAAACTACAGAGAACGTAGTTCTGTGAGGTCTTTATTAACGATGCTGTTTGGGCTATGGTAAGCAGTGTCTCTGTTTTAGCTTACTGTGCTTTGCAGAAGTAAACAAACTCTTTTTAAATCTCTATTTCCTCCTGTGGGCATACTTCTCTAATCATCTCATATGAATAAGAAGTTTTCAAATACTGTTCACGGAGATTTAATAGAGACAGTTCCTAAGTGGGCAAAATTAGAAACCTAAGTCGTGTGTTTAACACTTAAAGTATACAAGGATTTAGGGTTTGTGGACTTCAAATATTATTAAAATTACTTAACTTATTAAAATGCATTTTAAGCTATATATTAAAAAGTAGAGTGATTCATAAGTATAAAAATAACTTGATATTTCTAAAATCTGATATAAACAGGTCATATCTTGCTTTGATTTAAATCTGTTCTGTTCTCAAGTCTATGAGCGTTGCTGTGAAGAGCAAAGAGGAATAAATGACTAGGTGTGTGTTGGGGTGGGCTGCATGCTTCTTCTACAAACTTGGTCTCTTTTCTAGAAGTTTGGTTAACTTTTATGCTCTGTCTACTTCTAAACTAGGCCTACATAGATTAACATGACATTTTGATGAGAAATTTGCATAAAATTTGCTAAATTTATCATTAATTGAAGACTTTCTCCTTTCTTAACACACTCCTCCATTCTGCAACACAAAGGCCTTACTTAATTTAGTAATTTAATTAATTTCAGTGTACAGTAATAAGGGAGAGAGTTTCTTCCATATTACCATGGTGAATACTTCTAGATTTACGTTATTTTAATTTTTTAAAACTGTTTTATTGATTCCATTCAATAAAAAACACTTTAGGAGTAATAAAAGAAATTACCCACGTTGAGACTACTATTTTGAAGCTGTGACACTAAACAAAGAGGGAAACCAAAATGCATGTTAGCTTTAATTTTATTCTTTCCTTACACGTTGCTTACATGGGTTGGACTATGGAATTCACCACTTGTTTCCTTCTGAAATTAATTTTAAAGGAAATAAAATGATCATTTTTATGAAGACATTATCGTATTTAAGAATGTTAACTCTTTTTCCCTGCATTGTGACTAGTATGTCATATTCATTGTTCATTCAGCATTCTGATGAAAAAAACAGTTAAGTCACCCCACTTACGTATTAGTCATTTAAACAAAAAATAATATAAGAAAATAAAAATTCTCAATTAGCATAACCTAGCTTTGCCCCTCTAAGTAATTTATCTCCTTAAATCTATATGCATGAGGAAAGTAGATTGATTACAAATTATCCTTTTTGCTAATGTCAAAATGTCACCTAAAATCAGCCAAGCATTCCTGACCTGGATCTTGATAGTTTAAATACTCAGGCAAAGTTATTTTAAAAATTTGAAACTATCACTTTTTTGACACAGAAAATTTTGCTTTGACTTCCTCAAACCTGTACCTTATACAACAACTTCTGGTTTGTCCTCTATGAATTCTGCTCAGATTATTAAATAAATGCTATACAGCTTCCTAACATTCATTCAATAATTTAACAAATATTTATTGAATATCTGCTACAGGTCAGGTAATATGCTAGGCTTCAGAGATATGACAATAAGCCAAATCATTCATGTCCTCTGAATCTTGCTGAGCACTAAATAAATCTCAACCAAATTGTCTAAAAATAAACAGTTGCTAAATAAACTTTTAAAGTTCATGCATACAATTCTCCAGCATTGAATTTCTTGGTAAATTCTGTTGGCTTTACCTCCAAGATTTATTGAGATCCCAACCACTTCTCATCATCTCCATTCTTCCTTGGTCGGCGCCCTCATCTTCTAGCTCCAGAATTATTATAATGGCTTTCTAACTTGTCACTGTCTTCTGCTCTCGCCCCACCTCCTCTCTCAATGTCTTTTCTCAACACAGCAGCTACAGTAAAACTTTAGTGAGGTCTTTCCTTAACTCTTACAGAGAAAAGTAACTCCAACCTCTAGACCTTTTTTTCCCTTGACCTGCTTTATTATTTTCCCTACCGTGTATCACAACTGGACATGATTTGTTCCCCAATAATTCTCAAATGACTTAGAATACTACCTGGCACATTGTAGGTATTTCACAGTATTTGTTTTGCATGAATATTGTAGGATAATATATTTCAATGATAATAATACTATATAAAGGTTATTAGTAACAGAATATTTATAAAACCTATTAAGCTAAAAACAAGATAGATAAATGATAGGTAGATATATAAGATAGCTTCAAAATATTATCTTTCAGTGGACTTTGATATGGGTAATTTTATTTTCTTTTTAAAGATTTTTCTATTTATTCCAATTTTTTTTACAATGAATGTGCACTACCTGGTTGGTAAAACAAAAAACATCAGTAAAAATGCAAAAATATTTTTAAATAAGATAAAAATAATTTGAAAAGTGATAAACTATGCAGAGACAAAATTAGGAATAATGCACTGGGGTAACGTCAGCATACGTCTGTGTTATTACCAATCAGTCATTCCCAGTATGGTTTGGGGACGAAGCCTCTTTGTTAGGAGGGGGTAGAATTGTGGCCTTGATGTCCATCTAGATAATTTGCTTTTATCATCACGTTTCTGTGGCTCTTTTATTCTTCCTTTTCACTCTCTCATTTTTCCAGCCGATTACTAACATCAGAGACCTCTGCTCATGCAAAGATTGTTAGTTTCTTTGATGTAGAGAACATCTGTTCTGTTTCCAAAAGGGCTCAACAACTCTATTTCTATTGCTCTGTTTTGTTTTCTAATTTTAATTTCATGAACACTTGCTACATCTTCAGGAAGGGAAACCTTCTTGTATAATTTATTTGGAAGGTGGATGTACAGTGTTTGGGTTGAATGACTGACTGTGACTATGTATAAAAGGTACATTGTGAAATGTTCTATTTCTTATATTGAATATTTCCAATGAAGTTCTCCCCTGCTGTTCTTTGAATGCCCTTTCTGATTATATTTTCCCACCACAGACATTTATACGATATTCAGCCCTAAGACTAAATTAATTTTAGCCCTCTGGGATTTTGCTCTTTCACTACTTGATAGCAAGTCACACCTAGGTTGGGGTTGCCTTGACTTTCAAATATATACTAAAATTCTAGGGATGAAATAATGATGAAATGACAGTGTAAACTCTTATTTGTTTTGATGATTAGTACTTGATATTGAGTAGATCCAGGTTAGGAATGCTTGGCTGATTTCAGGTGACATTTGGACATTAGCAAAAAAGATAATTTCTCTCTCTCTTTTTTTCTGTAAATACTTTCCCCTGTGTTCTAGTGTGGTACTTGAGGAGCCCAACACTAGTCTTTTTTTTTTAATTGAAAACCAAATTTTTCTATGTGGAAGCCTGTAAAGTATGCTTTTTATTTTGGGGCTATAGAAATGTTACCAGGATCTAGGTAGAATCTGGGTTTGTGCCTTTTTTTTTTCATTAACCCTATATAAAATCGATCATATATTTCCACTAGGAGAACTTGCATTCCTATTCATGGAATATCTCTTCTATCATTTCTTTTTCTTTTTTTTTTTTTTTTTTTTGCAGTACGCGGGCCTCTCACTGTTGTGGCCTCTCCCCTTTTGGAGCACAGGCTCCGGACGCGCAGGCTCAGTGACCATGGCTCATGGGCCTAGCCGCTCTGCGACATGTGGGATCTTCCCGGACCAGGGCACGAACCCGCGTACCCTGCATCAGCAGGCAGACTCTCAAGCACTGCGCCACCAGGGAAGCCCCATTTCTTTAATTTTCATATCTCACATTCTTTTACTACTTTTCCTCCTGGAAAATATTACTCGAATGTTAGTGCTCTTGAATATGTCCTTGTTTTATATATATATATATATATATATATACACATATTTATAAGTTATGGGAATTTAAAAAATTTAGTGTGAAGGCTACTAAGATATGCTTTTCAGTTTTATTTTCCAGTTTATCTACTGAATTTTTACATGTAGAAATTATTTTTAGTTCCATATGTTGTTTTCATATTTTATGTTTCATTCCATGAGAGTTCTTAATATCACTCATGCATTTTATCTAGTGCCTCCCTAGGATCTAATAATTGTAATATTTAGCTTTATTTCCTGCTCACATAACCACAAGTCCTTGTAAATGGGTATACTTAATTTTTATCTTCATCGATATTGTTTCCCAGGTATGTAAGCTGTCAAGTATCTCACGTGGAGGCCACTGGCAGGAAATGACAGACCAGTTGCAGAACAAGAACGTCTCCAGTGGACCTCTGGCTGACGTGGGGATGTTGGGTGGTTTCTCTGGTTCCAGGCTTTTTCATACACAAGTGCAGATGGTGTGATCCTGGAAGACGTAGGGACGCAATTAAGTTCACCTGGATAAGTCCTCTCCAGGGTGTCCATCATCAACTCAACCAGGAGCCCTGCAACCGAGTACCTACCAGTCTGGCAGGTTCAAACTTTCCCTTCACACCATTAAAACAATGCTCTGACACCTGCAATGGCTGAGTATTCTGTGGGCCTGTCTCCAGATTGTACTGGAACCTTTTGAGCCCTTGATTTTCTCAGATATTCCAGATAATTTCTCTCTGGGCAGTTTCACGTTCTGCAGTGAACTAAGTTTCACTTCCATCTGATTTATTTTAAGTACTTACGGCTTAGGATTTCAAAGACAGGAGCATGAAAAATGTAAGTTTCTAATACTTTCTTCTCTAAATATGCTTTTGGGCATCCCATTTCCTTTACATACTATAAAACCACTTAACAGGGCTTCCCTGGTGGCGCAGTGGTTGAGAGTCCGCCTGCTGATGCGGGGGACGCGGGTTCGTGCCCCGGTCTGGGAGGATCCCACGTGCCGCGGAGCGGCTGGGCCCGTGAGCCATGGCCGCTGAGCCTGCGCGTCCGGAGCCTGTGCTCCGCGATGGGAGAGGCCACAACAGTGACAGGCCCACATACCGAAAAAAAACAAAACAAAACAAAACCACTTAACAGCCAGTATATGAAAAACTAGAAAAGAATGGCTTCTTGCATGGAAAGAGACATACTTGAAACAATGATCATGATGATAGTGACAATAAAGACACTTATTGTCAAAGTCAAAAATAGATATAGACACAAAGATATCAGTAGAAAATAGATTTTATAATCATATTCACTTATTTATTCATTTGTTAATTCAATAAATGCTTGTTTATATCCATTATGTACTAGGCACTTTTTTTTTTTTTTTTTGCTGGGGATATAAAGACAAATAAGACAAAACTTCTCCTCTTAAATGTTTCATAGTCTAAAAGTTTTGATAGCATTAGTTGTAGCAATAGTATAGTAATAGTAATCAACATTTCCTGCGCACCTATAATAGTCAATGTTCTTTTCTAAGTGCTCTGAATGTGTTTTCTCATTTCGCGTTATCTCATCTAATGTTAAAATGTTTCTAGGAAATAGGACTGTTATTACCCTCATTTTACAACTTAGAAAGCAAAGGCATTGGGAAAACAAGCAACTAGATCACACTTGTATAGGTAGGTACAAGAATTCAAGTTCAAGTAGTCTAGTTCCAGAATCATCTTATTACTTACTATGATGTCAAGCACATATATAACTAATAAAGCCATTAAATTAAGAAAAGAGCAATAAAAGAGACTTGAAAAATCATCTAGGTGACACAGGGTATGCAGGGAAGATCTCTGCTGTGGAACAGACGCCTGCGAGAGTCCTTAGTAATTCCTTAGTAATTAATCCCATTGGGCTAGTGGAGAAGGTTTGTACTGGAAGGAGTACACTTAAAAAACAAGTTTGACAGAGAAAAATTATCTCAGAGAGGAACAGAATAAAACATGGAATGAAAAAGCCTACAGTTTTAGACAGATAATTAACTTTGGATCCTCAAACATATGGGGAATTAATTTTAAAAACTCTTTCAAATGATGAGGATTAATATACCAATTATTAGGAATTACTTTTGGATGTGAAGAAAATGCAAAGTAGTTTTAGTTAAAAGGAGAAAACATTCTATCACATTGAATTATAAGAATCATTAGGAATCCTTGACAAGCAGAGTAAACACATCTTATTTCCATTTTGGTGAAAAAAGAAAAAGCAACAAAAAGCATTATTTTAGTTTAATCATTCGTCCACTTTAGCAAATATGGGTATGATGAGCTAGTAAGTCTTAGGTATGATTAATAGTTTATTGTTCTAAATAGATTTTTGTTAACTTTCCTAATATGAACTGTGTTTCTTTCACATCTGTTCAACACATGTGGCAAATAAATTTTTGTCAAGCCAAATGGACCCAACAAACCATGTCTGCTATAAATCATGTTTGTAGAAAATCCTGAGATTAATTTTCATATATTGACTTTCCTATGGGAAAAATATTGACAGAAATTGTTGTAAGAAAATTGAGCTTCTTTTTTGGGAGGTGGAGGGAGAGTATAAGACTCTCAGGCCTTATGTTTTAAATTTTCATAGGTTTATTCTGAACTGTTTCAATATCTCAGTTTTCTTGGATGGTGAAATTGAAATCACTCTAACTTCAGTACCATAGCTCTTTATTCCTATGTTCATGTCTATGTAGATTTCTTCACAATTATTATTGTATATATTTATGTTACTCACAGACAAAACTTTCTGCCTTCTAACTTCTGTGAAATTTTGCCTTGTCTTAGCACACAGACTAAGTTTTTCAACACAATGTTGAAAAGAAGTAGTGAGAACAGACAACCTTATATTATTCCCAGTCTTAATATTTTACCATTAAGTATGATGTTAAATGTATTTTTTACTAGATGCTCTTTATTGGATGGAGGAAATTCTCACCTGTTGCAAATATGCTGAGATTTTAAGATTACGAATGAATGTTGAAGTAGGTCAAATGCTTTTTCTATATCCACTGAAATTTATACACACACACATTTTATTCTGTTAATGTAGTGAGTTTAGGAATTGATTATTTACTGTTGAGCCAACTTTGTATTATTGTACCTTTTTTAAATACATTGCTGGATTTACTTTGCTAAGTTTTGGACAGTGATTTTGCCTTTATTGTCAAGAGTAATGTCAGTATGTAATTTTATTTTTCTGTAATGTTCCTGTATCAGGATTATATGGGACTCATACAACACATTGATAAGTATTCACTTCTGCTTTACTTTCTAAAACAGAAATATGTAAGATCTGTACCATTTCTTCCTTAAATATATAATAAAATTTACCAGTGAAGACAGCTGGGCCTGGAGTTATTTTTGTCGTAATTTTTAATTATGAACTCAATTTATTTAATTTATTCAATATACTTTAAATTGTTTAATAAATACATCCATTTTATTAACTGCATTTAATAATAATTACATCCAATAAGTATACATCTGTTCTTTTGATTATTTTGATAAACAGCATCTTTGGGAATTTACCCATTTCATCTAAACTGTCAATTTTATTACCACAAAGTTACACATAATATTTCTTCATTATTATTTTAATGTCTGTAGATATGTTTTATTCCTGATACTAGTAACTTGTGATTTCTCTTACTCTTTTTATATTTTATAAATTTTAATAGATGTTTAGTGGTTATAGTAATCATCTAGAAAATAAACTTTGGCTTTGTTAATTTTCCTTACTGAAGGTATGTTTTAAATTTTATTAACTCTACACAACTTTATCATTTTATTTCTCTTAATTTCCTTAAAAACTATTATTTAGTTCTTTTTTTAAATCTTAATTCAATTGTGATTTTTTAATTCTAATTATATTTATTTTAATTAGTGGAATTAATGTCTTTAAGTCTTTCATCTTGATATGTTTTCATTTGTCCCTTTCATTTTTGTTATTTTCCTCTTGATTTCTTTTCTATTGATCTAGTATATGTTTTAAAATTTTCCAGTTTTATGTCCTCTATTAGCTTTTTATTTTGGTCATGCTTTTAGCATTACTAATTTACTTGTTACCCTGGAAATTACAAAATGCAATCTTGACTTGCCAGCAAGATGGCAGAGTAGAAGGACGTAAGCTCACCCCTTCTTACAAAAACACCTAAATCACAACTAACTGCTGAACAACCGTCAACAAAACAAACAAAAAAAACAAGTGCTGGAACCTACCAGAAAATATACCCTACAAAGACAAAGAAAAAGCCACTACAAGACAGTAGGAAGGGTGCAATAATGATAAAATCAAATCCCATACACACCGGGTAGGCAACTCACAAACTGGAAAATAATTATACCGCAGTTATTCTCCCACAGGAGTGAAAGCCCTGAGCCCCATGGTAGGCTTCTCAGCCTGGGGGTCTGGCAACAGGAGAAACAGCCCCCCAGAGAATCTGGCTTTGGCGACCAGAAGGATTTGATCATAGGTAATCCACAGGGCTGGGGGAAACAGAAACTCCACTCTTGGGGGGTGCACACAAGGTCCTGTGTG
Source organism: Phocoena phocoena (assembly GCF_963924675.1). Lineage (NCBI taxonomy): Eukaryota > Metazoa > Chordata > Mammalia > Artiodactyla > Phocoenidae > Phocoena > Phocoena phocoena. The sequence goes on from NC_089230.1 coordinate 78,179,505, forward strand.
CACCATGACCCAGGGGAAAAAGTGGTAACCTCATAAGAGACTCAGCCAAACCTACCTGCTAGTACTGGACGGTCTCCTGCAGAGGTGGGGGGCAGCTATGGTTCACTGCGGGGACAAAGACACTGGCAGCAGCTGTTCTGGTGAGTGTTCACTAGTGTGAACCTCCCAAACCCACCATTTCCTCCCCAAGACATAGCCCCACCCAATAGCCTGTAGCTCTAGTGCTGGGACCTCTCAGACCAAACAACCAACAGGACAGGAACACAGCCCCACCCATCAGTAGACAGGCTGTTTAAAGTCTTCCTGAGCACAGCCCTGCCAACCAGAGGCACAAGAACCAGCTCCAACACCAGTGAGCAGGATCCCTCCCACCAGGAAGCCTGCAAAAGCCTCTGAGACAGCTTCATCCACCAGAGGACAGACAGCAGAAGCAGGAAGAACTATAATACTACAGCCTGTGGAACAGAAAACACAATCAAGAAAGTTAGGCAAAATGAGATGACAGAGAAATATGTCCCAGGTGAAGGAACAAGATAAAACCCCAGAAGAACAACTAAGTGAAGTGGAGATAGGCAATCTACTGGAAGAAGAATTCAGAGTAATGATAATGAAGACAATCCAAGATCTCAGAAAAAGAATAGAAGCACAGATCGAGAATATGCAAGAAATGTTTAACAAGACCCAGAAGAAGTAAAGAACAAACAGAGATGAGCAATACAATAACTGAAATGAAAAATACACTAGAAGGAATCAATAGCAGAGTAATGGAGGCAGAAGAATGGATAAGTGAGCTGGAAGACAGAATGGTGGAAATCACTGCTGCAAAACAGAACAAAGAAAAAAGACTGAAAACAAATGAAGACAGTCTAAGAGACCTCTGCAACAACATTAATGCACCAATATTTGCATTATAGTGGTCCCAGAAGGAGAAGAGAGAGAGAAAGTACCTGAGAAAATTTTTGAAGAGATAATAGCTGAAAATTTCCCTAAGATGGTAAAGGAAAGAGTCACCAAAGTCCAGGAAGTGCAGAGAGTACCAGGCAGGATAAACCCAAGAAGGAACACATAGTAATTAAATTTACAAAAATTAAGGACAAAGAAAAAATACTAAAAGCAACAAGAGAAAAAAAAAACAAATAACATAAAAGAGAACTCCAATTAGGTTATAAACTGATTTGTCAGCAGAAACTCTGCAGGCCAGAATGTAGTGGCATGATATATTTAAAGTGATTAAAGGGAAGAAACTACAACCAAGAATATTTTACCCAGCAAGGCTCTCATTCAGATTCGACAAAGAAATCAAAAGCTTCACAAAGTTAAGAGAATTCAGCACCACTAGACTAGCTTTGCAACAAATACTAAATAAAATTCTTTAAGCAGGAAAGAAAAGGCCATTACTAGAAACAAGAAAATTATGAATGGAAATGCTCACTGGTAAAGGCAAACATAAATACGATATCAAAACCAGCAATTGTGAGAAGAGGAGAGCACAAATGCAGGATAATGGAAATGAATTTGAAATGAAAAGACCAGCAACTTAAAACAATCTCGTTTATATATAGACTGCTATATCGAATCCTCATGGTAATTGTAAATGGAAAATCTACAATAGATACACACACAAAAAGAAGGAATCTAACACAACACTAAGGTTAGTCATCAGATCACAAGAGAAGAGGAAAGGAAGAAAAACAACCTACAAAAACAAATCCAAAACAATTAAGAAAATGGCGATAGGAACATATATATTGATAATTACCTTAAAGGATTAAATGGATTAAATGCTCCAACCAAAAGAAATAGACTGGATGAATGGATACAAAAATAAGAGCCATATATATGCTGTCTACAAGAGACCCACTTCAGATCTAGAGACACATACAGACTGAAAGTGAAGGGATGGAAAAAGCTATTCCATGCAAATGAAAATCAAAAGAAAGCTGAAGTAGAAATACTCATAACAGACAAAATAGGTTTTAAAATAAACACTCTGACAAGAGACAAAGAAGGACACTGCATAATTATCATGGGATCAATCCAAGAAGAAGACATAACAACTGTAAGTATATATGCACCCAACATAGGAGCACCCCAATATATAAGGCAAATACTAACAGCCATAAAAGGAGAAATTGACAGTAACACAGTAATAGTGGCTGACTTTAACACTCCACTTTCACCAATGGACAGATCATCCAAACAGAAATCAATAAGGAAGCACAGGCCTTAAATGGCACATTAGACCTGGTGGACTTTATTGATATTTATAGAACATTCCATCCAAAAACAGCAGAATACACATTCTTCTCAAGTGCACATGGAACATTTTGCAGGATTCACTAAATTTAAGAAAATTGAAATCATATCAAGCAACTTTTCTGATGACAGCACTATAAGGTTGGAAATCAACTATAAGAAAAAACTCTAAAGAACACAAACATGTGGAGACTAAACAATATACTACTAAACAACCAATGGTTCACTGAAGAAATCAAAGAGGAAATCAAAAAATACCAAATGACAACAAAAACAGGATGATCCAAAGCCTTATGGGACATGGCAAAAGCAGTTCTAAGAGGGAAGTTTATAGCGATAAAATCTTACTTCAGGAAACAAGAAAAATCTCAAATAAACAACCTAGCCTTACACTCAAAGCAAGTAGAGAAAAAAGGACAAATAAAACCCAAAGTTAGCAGAAGGAAAGATATTACAAAGATCAGAGCAGAAATAAATGAAATAGAAATGAAGAAAACAATAGAAAAGATCAATGAAACTAAGAGCTGTTTCTTTGAGAAGATAAGCAAAATTGATACAATTTTAGCCAGACTCACCAAGAAAAAAAAGGAAGAGGGCTCAAATCAATAAAATTAGAAAGGTAAAAGAAGTTACAATGGACACCACAGAAATATAAAGGATCACGAGAGACACAAGCAACTATACACAAATAAAATGAACAACCTGGAAGAAATGGATAAATTCTTGCAAAGGTACAATCTCCAAAGACTGAACCAGGAAGAAATAGAAAATATGAACAGACCAATCACAAGGACTGAAATTGAAACTGTGATTTAAAAACAACCAACAAACAAAAGTCCAGGACCAGATGGCTTCTCAGGTGAATTCTAGCAAACATTTAGAAGAGAGCTAATACGTATATTTCTCAAACTCTTCCAAAAGTTTGCAGAGGAAGGAACACTCCCAAGCTCATTTTATGAAGCCACCATCACCCTGATACCAAAACCAGAGAAAGATATCAAAAAACAAGAAAATTACAAGCCAATATTACTGCTGAACATGGACACAAAAATCCTCAACAAAATACTAGCAAACAGAATCCAACAGTACATTAAAAGGATCATCCACCATGATCAAATGGAATTTATCCCAGGGATGCAAGGATTTTTCAATATCCACAAATCAAACAGTGCGATATACCACATCAACAAACTTAAGAATAAAAACCATATGATCATCTCAAAAGATGTGGAAAAAGCTTTTGACAAAATTCAACACCCATTTATGATAAAAACTCTACAGAAAGTGGGCAGAGAGGGAACTTACCTCAACATAATAAAGGCCATATATGACAAACCTACAGCTAGCATACTCAATGGTAAAAAGCTGAAACCATTTCCTCTAAGATCAGGAATAAGACAAGGATGTCCACTCTCACCACTTTTATTCAACATAGTTTTGGAATTCCTAGCCACAGCAATCAGAGGAGAAAAAGAAATAAAAGGAAGCTGAATTGGAAAAGAAAAAGTAAAACTATCGCTCTTTGTAGATGACATGATACTATACATAGAAATTATAAAGGTGCTACCAGAAAACTGCTAGAGCTCATTGATGCATTTGGAAAAGTTGCAAGACACAAAAAATTACACAGAAATCTGTTGCACTTCTATACACTAATAATGAAAGATCAGAAAGAGAAATTGCAGAAACAATCCCATTTACCATCACATCAATAAGGATAAAATACCTAGGAATAAACCTGCCTAAGGGGACAAAAGATGTGTATTCAGAAAATTATGATGCTGATGAAAGAAACTGAAGATGACACAAAGAGATGGAAAGATATACCATGTTCTTGGATTGGAAGAATCAATATTGTCAAAATGACTATACTGCCCAAGGCAATCTACAGATTTAATGCAATCCCCATCAAATTACCAATGGCATTTTTCACAGAACTAGAACAAAAAATTTCACAATTTGTATGGAAACACAAAAGACCCTGAATACCCAAAGCAATCTTGAGAAAGAAAAACAAAACTGGAGGAATCAGGCTCCCTGACCTCAGACTATGCTACAAAGCTACAGTAATCAAGACAGCATGGTACTGGCACAAAAACAGAAATATAGATAAATGGAAAAGTATAGAAAGTCCTGAGATAAACCCAGGCACCTATTGTCAATTTATCTATGCCAAAGGAGGCAAGACTATACAGTGGAGGAAAGGCAGTCTCTACAATAAGTGGTGCTGGGAAAACTGAACAGCTACATGTAAAAGAAAGAAATTAGAAAACTCCCTAACACCATACACAAAAATAAACTCAAAATTGATTAAAAACCTAAATATAAGACCAGATACTATAAAACTCTTGGAGGAAAACATAGACAGAACAGTCTGGCATAATTCACAGCAATATCTTTTTCAAGCCATCTCCTAGAGTAATGGAAATAACAACAAAAATAAACAAATGGGACCTAATTAAACTCAAAAGCTTTTCCACAGCAAAGGAAACCATAGACAAAACAAAAAGACAACTGACAGAATGGGAGAAAATATTTGCAAATGATGTGACTGACAAGGGATTAGTCTCCAAAATTTACCAAGAGCTCATGTGGCTTAATATCAAAAAAACAAACAATCCAATCAAAAAAATGGGCAGAAGACCTAAATAGACTTTTCTGCAAAGAAGACATAAAGATGGCCAAGAGGCACATGAAAAGAGGCTCACCATCACTAATTATTAGAGAAATGCGAATCAAAACCACAATGAGATATCACCTCACACCAGTCAGAATAGCCATCATCAAAGAAAATCAATAATTACTGGAGAGGATGTAGAGAAAAGGGAACCCTCGTACACTTTTGGTGGGAATGTAAATTGGTATAGCCACTATGGAGAAGAGTATGGAAGTTCCTTAAAAAACTAAAAATAGAGCTACCATGTGATCCAGCAATCCAACTCCTGGGCATATATCTGGAGAAAAAAAATTGTTTGAAAGGATACATGCACCCCAATATTCATTGCAGTGCTCTTTATATCATCCAAGACATGGAAGCAACCTATATGTCCATCAACAGATGAATGCATAAAGAAGATGTGGTACATATATACAATGGAATATTACTCAGCCATTTAAAACAATGAAATAATGCCATTGGCAGCAACATGGATGGACCTGGAGATTATCATACTAAGTGAAGTAAGTCAGACAGAGAAAGACTAATATCATATGAAATCGCTTATATGTGGAATCTAAAACAGAAAATGATACCAATGAACTTATTTACAAAACAGAAACAGACTCATAGACTTAGAGATCAAACTTATGGTTACCAGGGGGGAAGGGTTTGGGGGAGGGATAGATTGGGAGTTTGCGATTGACATATACACACTACTATATTTAAAATATATATCCAACAAGTATGTACAGTATAGAACAGGTAACTCTGCTGAATATTCTGTAATAAACTAAATGGAAAAAAAATTTTGAAAAAGAATAGATATCTGTATAACTGAATCACTTTGCTGTACATCTGAAACAAACACAACATTGTTAATCAACTGTGCTCCAATATAAAATAAAAATATGTAATCTTAGCTTAAAAGACTACCTTATGTTAATATTTTTATCTCCTACAATATGAAAACCTTAATATAGTTTAATTCCCATTGTGATTTGCCTTGCCTTCTGTGATACAAATTGCCTGTATGAGACATCTTTGATTATATCTGATGCCTTTATTATATTATTTTCAGTTTTTTCATTTTTTTCTGTCAATTTCATTTTCTACCCTCTAGTTTGCTAAGCCTTTCTTCAACTATATCCAGACTGTTATTAAAGCCAGTGTATTTTTATTTCATATATTAATTTTTGTAGCTCCAGAATGGTTATTTTCCTAGATTGTAATTTTCAATAGAAATATTCTACTGTTTCATCCAATTTATCCTCATTTAATTCTATTTCCTTTCACATATTAAATGCAGCTAACCACATTATCAGATCACCTTGAGATTAAACCACAGACTGCTTTAACTCTTTACCAGTAAAATTTTCCTGATTCTCAATGTATCTAGTGATTTTTGATGTATGAAGTATGCTGTGAGGATGATATATAGTGTAGAATTTCCTCCTACGAGTGCTGAGTGAGTTTTATTCTTTCTAGCACTTGCATTACCTGCTGATCTTCGTGATCCAAATGAAGCATGGTTTTAGGACTGATTAGGATAAGTCTATCTCAGTTTCTCCTTTTTGCGTAGGGCATAGTCCTTCTTCCTATACTTTACAACTAGGACATGTATTTTCTGCGATCTCAACTCAATGACCAAGGTGTGCACCGAGGTTCCTCTACTCTTGCTGGACCTGAACATCTCTTTTTTTCTCATCTCCAGTAGTCTCAGTCTCTTCATGCACAGTTTAGGAGTTGGCCAAAGACCTGATGGGAATATTACAGTTTTTAGTTCTTCTATTCTGCAAATACCTTCTCTCTGGTGCCTTGTCTCCTCCCCCATCTTTTCTCCCTTAGCAGTACTGAAGTCAATCTGTTTCTTCCAGCCTGAGACTGTCTCCCTCTGCACTGCAGTCTGGAAAATTCCTTGAAGCAGATCACTGGTGTAAATATGGGGCTCACCTGGTATGTTTTCCTTCTCTCAGGAATTAGCTCAGTGTCGGTTGTTGTACAGTGCCTGCAGAAAGCTCTTTATAACTTTTTACATGTTTTTATTTAGTTCAGCTTATTTTTAGCTATTTAGGAATTGGAGGGTAAGTCTGGCAGGGCCAGAAACAGAAGACTCCTAGTCACTTAATTATTCAAAAATATTTATTGCAAGACTGAGTTAGTTTCTGGGAATCCAGTGATGTACAAAATAACAGTTTCTGCTTTCAAATACCTTATGTTTTCACAGAGGATGTAGACAACTGGAGAGATATAGCATTCTGTATATGCCAAAGAATTTACAAGCTTACCAAACACTCCAGAAATTGACTAAAAAAATCTTTAAAACTCTTCATGTAGCTTAGATTTCCTTTCCCACAATTGTGTACAGAATTGCTTTGGTAGCAGGATATAGTTATGATATATGGCTCTATATTTCTGGCATTCATTTTCAATCTCTGAAGCTGGCCATTAAAATATTGATGGAACTTCAAATATAGCATATTTTCTTTCTTAAAAAATATAACATATTTTAATGTACTTTGTGTCTTTACTTATATATACATTTTGATATTTATTACTATAGAATGATGTTCTTTTTACATGTAGAGAGAAGTCAAAGTATCTAAGTGTATGAATATTTAATTTGAAACATATTTTATAGTTTATATGTAGATTAAATACTAAATAATAGAAATTTTTTTCTGTAAACAGCTAAAGTTAATATTTCTTTCAACACGTCAGGGATTTCGCAGTTAGAATTTCCTAAAGCTTTCCATTATATCTGCACCCCTTTTAGTCAGTTAATGTAGATTAAGTCAGACAGTATAGAATATCTATTCTAGTTGCAGACACTCAGTCTTTAGATGCCCTTTGAGACAGTTGTATTTTACATCCTAGAATTTGGTAACATAAGAACTTCGTCTTTACTGATACTATCTAAAGGCAGAGTATTTTCTATTTAACTGTGAAATAAGTTACTCACCAATTAACAGAATTATAGTTATGCCTATGTTTTTCATGATGTGGTTTTAATATCCCAAAGTCTTTGGAATAAATTTTCTTACTACTTCCCTGGTTTTGATGTGGGGAAAGGTGTACTCCAGATCAACAACTTCTGGTTCAGAAAAAAATGTAAATGCTTAAAAAAATGAGAACACCATGGTTAATTTAGCATTCATGTGACTTTACTGAAGATGTGCTAATTTTGGTTATTGCTTTGTGAAGTTTTTACCAAGTATCTTAGAAGGTCTTAGATCTCCTGATCTATAGAAAACATATGACCTTCTATACAATAAGGCTCAGGCTATCCTTGAAGCATATAAATGAAGGTCTTTCAGTTTTCTTTGTCCATCTTAAAGATAAGTTTCGAAAAAAAGAAACTAGTTATGGTTTCTCAGCCTCAGCACTATTGACATTTTGGATGGAATAATTACTTTTGTGATGGGCTGTCTGGTACATTGTTGGATGTTTAGCCGCATCCCTGGCTTCTACCCACTACATGCCAGAAGTATCTTTCCACCCCAATGTGACAAACAAAAATGTCTTCAGACATTGCCAAATGTTTCCTGGAAGGTGGGATGGCTACAAAATTGCCCTCAGTTAAGAACCACTGTGCTAGAGGATATAATAATTTGGCTCCCATTAGAGAAAATATTGATGGGAAATATACATTTGTAACACAGGATGGTAGAGCAGAAATGGCACAGAGTAGCAACAAGAACAATGGAACAAAAAACTAAGACGTGCAGTGCTTAGTATGTGGTAGGCACTGCTGTAAGCTTTATACATATTAATTATTTAACACTTTCAACAATCTCATTAGTTAGGTGTTATTATCTGCATTTTACAGATGAGGAAATTGAGGAATCAAAATTAAATTGTCTAAAGTCATACAACTCGTAAGTGGTTTCAACCCTAAGGAACTTATTTCCAGCATATGAGCTTAGTTGTTTTTAATATATTTTTATTTAGAATAGTTTGAGATTCACAGAAGAGTTTCAGTGATAGTACAGCGTTCCCATATGCCTCATACCCAGTTCTTCCTATTGTTTCCCTATTTTACATTAGTGCGGTACATTTGTCCCAGATAGTGAATATTGATATACGATGAACAAGAGTCCATACATTATTCAAATGTTTTTAGTTTTACCCAATGTTCTTTTTCTCTTCCAGAATCTCACTCAGATGCTCCATTACATTTACTCATCATATCATCTTGTTTTAGACTTCTCTACACTGTGGCAGTTTCTTAGACTCTCCTTGTTTTTTATGACCTCCACAGTTTTGAGGTGTACTTGTCAGGTATTTTGTAGAATGTCTGATGTTTTCTCAGGAGTATACTGAGATTCTGGGCTTTGGGGATGGAGGGCACAGAGGTAAACTGACCTTTTCATCACATCATATCAAGAGCACAGGCTATCAATGTGCATTATCACTGTTGATGATAACATTGCTCACATAGCTGAGATGGTGCTTGTCACATTTCGGTAGTTACTCTTTTTTGTTTGTTTTTTTAAGTTACTCTTTTTTAAGTGTAAAATTACTCTTTTTCTCCCTCCTTTTAATACTCCTTTTGGACTCCTTTTGGAAGAAGATCCCTATGTGCCGCCTAAAATTTAAGAGTGGGAAGTTATGCTCCAACAGAAATTTATATAGTTTGTGTACATAAATTACTTGGAATTCTTCTGCATGTGAGATTAGTTTAATCTCCCAATTCTTTATTTTTTTTCAATCATTTAGTTATATCAATATGAACTCATGGTGATTTTTTACTTGGGGTTACAATCTAGTATTACTTTACTTCTCTTGTTACTCAAATTGTTCCAGCTTCGACCATTGAGAGCTCTTTCATGTGGCTCCTACTTCCCTTTGATAAACTCCCATCACTCTGTGTGTGTGTGTGTCTCTGTGTGTGTGTGAAGCATTTCTTTAATTTCTGGCATTATAAGATGTCGCAGGTTCTTCTTGCATAATCCCTGCCTCAGACCTAGTATCAGCCAATTCTCCTTGTTAATCTTGCTGGAGAATGGTATGAGAAAGAAAGATCTGGGTACTGGGTTTGCTCATTGCTACTAGGGAATACTTTCTTCTAGGCCCTCTCAGCTAATAAAGCAAGGGAATATATGTGTGTGTAGTAACCCATGTACGCACAGTGTTTTGTGCTAGTATCAGCATTTCAATAATGATGCTATGGCTTAGGAATGCCTGAGGCCACTCATTTGGGCCCATGCTACTTGTGATGAAAAGACACTGAGCCAATGTCCCAACTAGAGCCAATGTTGTGGCTGGACCAGCCTTTGTGGTTCTTATTATGATTGCAGGTGTACCTCAGCAGCAACCACCAGGGAACCTTGAAAACACTAAGATCACAGATCCTAGAGAGCACATGGCATGGCTGGGACCACACAGTGAAGACAGTGAGGCTTCTGGGAGAGAGAGAGAGGGAGGTGGCATGGGCCTGGGGTTCTGCCTTCATTGAGGTTAAGAGCAAGGTGCCTATGGTTTCACGGATTCACTCAAGTATAATGTATTAAAGCTCATTATTTTATTAGAAAATAATCTTTGGGTGGTTAACTTAGTGGAAGTCAATTTGTCTTAAAGCTCATGGTATGCATTTGAATCAATATAAAGAAGTACAGGTAAAGTACCATGTGAGTAAACAAAAATCATGGCCTTCCATTTCAGTTCTGTACTGCAAAGTTTAGGTCATTCTGTCTCACAAACCTTAGTCTTTTTAGGGAAAGTGGGGTGCAATCCAAATCTACCTTCCATCAAGAATTGCATTAGATACCTACTTAAGTCAAAGTACAGGAAAAAATTTAAGAATTAAGAGCCAATATTAATTATTATACAAATCATAGGTGTCATCTTTATTGTTATCCTGGAAAAAATAGTTTATTATTAAGAAGACTTTTTTCAGGATCTGATAAAGACCATAACTTAGCTCACAGACAGAAAGAAAATTAAGTCTGATGTGTAGACTAATTGTCTCTTCCAGTGTAAGTAACTGAGCCGATGTTAAGTCACAAATACAATTAGTTTACTAAAGAACCAAGGTGGCCTGAGAAAAACAGGGGCCAGTATCAACCTTTGAGAATAAACATATTTTGAAATCAGAGAATAATTAACTCAATAAATTATACCTGTTCTTTGAACTAAATGTTTTAAGAAGAATATTTCAATTATTTTTATTTTTGAAATTAGTTATAGCTATTGGTACAATCAAATGACAAAAAGTATTGTTCCCCCTTCTATTTCGACTTTCATAGCAATAAAATAGATAACAGAGACCAAAATGACTGTAACACAAACTTTCACAAGTAACATTTCCATGACTCTTGGGTTTTTTAGGCAAAAAAGGATGTGGAATGTGTTAGTAGTATCTTGAATGGGGAGACTACAGAGCCTGGGGGACTGTTTAGAAGATTTATCTGGAGGGAGAAAATTATCAGCAATTTATCTATTGCTGATCTGTGAGTCTACTCCATGAGCAGGTAAAGGTGACTGTGTGTGTGTGTGTGTGTGTGTGTGTGTGTGTGTGTGAGTGTCCTCCATATTAAACCTTGTGATAGCGTTTCCTATGTAATGTATTAGCACATATGAAATATTATTCTAATAGTTGGGATACTGAGAAGACTGGTAAGAAAGAAAACTGATCTTGGTTGGGGCTACAGTATAGAGGTGACTGCAGTGTGATCAGCCTTTGAAATAAGATTGAAGGTTTATTAATGGATTTGATTGAACGTTTGAATTTCTAAATTGGGATTGTGTTTGCAAACAATTGACAATATACACATTTATTACCTAAAAGACAATAGTGAAGCCATGAGCCTGTTGGAGCTTTCATTCAATTATAGAGGAAGATTAATTCATAAGAATGACTTTTAAAGGGCAGTGAGTGACAAAACTATAAAAAGTAAATATGTCAGCTATTTCTTTCTTTCTTCCTTTCTTTCCTTCCTTCCTTCCTTCTTTCTTTTCTTTTCTTTCTTTCTTTCTTTCTTTCTTTCTCTCGTTCATTTTATGAGACATTCCTGTTCAACAGTTCAACATATAGTTATAAACATCTGTTGAAAGTATGTATACTAATTTTATATTTTTTTCAATTAAACAAAAATTTAATATTATTTTTCAATTAACATTTTCACTTTAGAGATGTCTTGTTTCTTTATATAATTTAGCTCTAAGGTGATAATTCCGTTTACCTAAATCTGTTATTTAAATATGATATAAATTTCTTTTACTCACTTGTTAGAGAGGAAGCAGTGAAGGAAACATTCTCTTTAAAAAAACGAAAAATAATTATTGACAGTGAAATACTGGAGCTATATCATCATTTTAGAGTCTATGGTACCCTAAAAATGATAAACACAAACGTACTAAAGACATTAGGGAATCAGTCCTCACAAATGTTCCAAAAATGAGGTTGACTCCATAACTATAGAGATAAAATGGTAATAATTCATGAAAACTGGGATGATGAAAAAAATAAAACTGACCATTCAATAACAATTCTAAAGAAGAATAAAAGAGGAGAAGGAGAATGTTCGTACAAAAGCCCTTTTTCTGAGATGAATTTTTTTAAAAAGATATGTACAAGAGACGCAAAGGAGGAAATAACTAAAGATAAATGCAAAACAGTGGTACGATACCTGTAATATAATTTCAGAAAGATAAAGAAAACTCAACAAAAACAGGAAAATCCTTATTTTGTTTACTTCTGTTTTGTCTGCAATAACAGAAGTCAACTGGACTTAGTTCTAGAAAAAAAAGGGAGGGATCAATTAAAAAGCTGCATGAGTGCCTCATCCACAGCCAGGAACGTGGGCAGCTTCAGACAAGGACTGAACAAGGAACTGAAATGACATCCACATTTTCTCTCTTCCCCTCATCCTTAATTTCCCATTGCATCTCCTTCATTCTCTACCTTTTGGGCCACGAGCTTTCTCTGTTTCTTAGTCTTTGTGGTAAAGTAAGAGGTATGGTCACCATTAGCTCTCAAGTTTACATTTTACAGGTCAGCTACCTGGGAGAGATGAAGAAATTTCTCTCTTCATACAAATTCAAGATTTTTAGGAAAGGGATTCTGATTGGACCACTGGTTTTGCATACATGCAGCTTGACCAATCAACTGTGGTCAAACGAACATGGTTACAATGAATAAAAGCATGGTGGTTGTGAATTCCAGTGTGAACCTGGTTCCCATAACTGTGAGCTAGAGATGCAGTAGGCATCAGAGAAGAGGAAGCTGTGACTTGGAGACACTACACGACAAGTGCCTACAATCAGCTGAGAAAACATGTTTGTCATGCACATGGTTTTGCCCTATAAGGAAAAGTTTCCCCTTCTTGACCCCTCTCCCTCTATACCTGTTCTGAGAAGGCTGCCTTATCTTCCCGACCAGATCACTGATCATTAGATTATATTTGGGATCCTGACTCAAGGCTGCAGTCCTTCTAATCAGGAATGATGCTAATTAACTGTACCAACCCAATTCTACTGTTCAGGATTATTTTCTCAAGAGGAGTGAAAAAAGCAGTAACAATAATTAAAAACAAAAAAACTCATAAAGCCATTTCATAAGAATAGAGTAGAAGAGAACTGTAGCCGTAACATTTCTGGTGAGCTGACGGCGGGACAAGGCCACCCAGAAAATGAATGCAAACCTAGAGGATATTAATTGACACAAACCCAGCTTAGTTTTCAGCAGATGAAAGGTGATGTCATCACATGCTCCACAGGTCAGGAGACAGGGGAACATGATGCTTGGTTCTGAGCAAAACTTGATACAAGAGATCTTAACAAAAAGAAGCATAATTAGAATGATATGATTTGAAAAATGAACACCTCTAAAAACATGCCATATAAGGCATCTTGAAAAGAAATTAGCAAGTTTAGCCTGGAATAAAACATTTGACAGGGGAGGGAAAATAATACACTCACTGTCTTTATATCCTTAAAAGGTTTACCAGTTTAAGAGAAATTAACATTATTTTCAGTACCTATGTAGGGAAGGACCAAGAACAATTGTGAATATGAGTGGAAACAACCCCACTTTGAACTATGATCATGTGTAATAGGGCTGTTTAACAAAGCAGTGGGCCACTTTAATACTGATCTCTCAGTATTAGGATGAGAGGCAAAATAACCATCTTCATTGATGTTGTGGAAGATGGATACACTCTAAAGTATCTTTTGATTGCAGTTAAGATCTAACATTGAAAAGAGAAAGTGTGAGAGCTGCTGGCAGCCCAGAGAGAGCCACTAGTGGTAGCACAGACTGCAACGCTGCTAGAAGGGAGAGAGATCATCTGCGTTCTCATCTTCAGGACATGAAGAAAGACACTTGTCCTCAGGCTGCACACTGGGTAAGTAGCTGGTATAATCTTAGGAAAATCCCCTATTTTCCCAGTTCCATAGCTTCCTTATTTTAGAGTGAAAGAATTAGATTGGGCGCTATTTAAAATCCACTTTGCCCCTAAAATTCTTTAAATGCAGTATATTAATATTTCAAATCTCCCCCAAACAATAAAAAGTTATCACCAACCTCATGTTAGTAGGCTGTGCATTCACTGATACATACACAGAGACCTTATTGCGGATAGGCACTCCATCGGTACATTCTCCTTGTATTTGGGAGCTCTGCCTAAGAAACTGAGCTGTTATAAAAATAACTGTAGAGCTGTATACTCATATCTATGGAACTGTTTTTTTCACACCTCAATAGAGTATATTTGGAAGGGAACTGAAAGGGAATTGTGAGCATTTGTTTGAAATCTCTCATTTAATAAATAAGAAAACTAAGGCATAGAGTATCATATGAAGTCAAAAAAAAAAGATTAGGGAATTTCATTTCAGCTGTATTTAAAAACAACCTGAAAGCAGAGCTTTCTCTAAGAATAAGCAGAATATATCCTGATCTCACCTAGGATGCCTCCTCTTGTCAGTGAACTCTCTCCATGCTAAGCCCAGAATATCTGTGCGTAGTAGAATCATGCTCAGTGACATCCAATCCCCTACTTCTTCTGAGGCTCAGGAAAGTCTACGCATCCCAGCACCAGGCAGCAAGTGACAGTGACATTTCCCCCGTGGGCTGAGGCAGTGAAATCCCTAGTGACCCTGTAGTTCTCTCTGCCCCTAAGGGAAGACAACACGCTTGGAATTATCGCTTTGCTTTTCTTATTTAGTAAGCAATTAATAAATAACCATTTCTGTTAGGTTTCAGTCACTTTGAAATGCATTATTTAAATTTTAGCTTATTGGCACATTTCCAGAAAATTATCACTTTAAGCAATTTGCTATGTTTTTAATGTAAGTAGTAATGTGCTCACATTACCTGATGTATTCTTTTTTTTTTTTTTTTTTTTTGCATACGCGAGCCTTTCACCGCCGTGGCCTCTCCCACCGCGGAGCACAGGCTCCGGACGCGCAGGCCCAGCGGCCACGGCCCACGGGCCCAGCCGCTCCGCGGCACGCGGGATCCTCCCGGACCGGGGCACGAACCCGCATCTCCCGCACTGGCAGGCGGACTCTCAACCACTGCGCCACTGGGGAAGCCCACCTGATGTATTCTTGAGAGCAAGGAAGTACATAATGGACAGGGGCCATCGTCTTATAAAAAGGCGTCATGATTATATAAAGAAGCTTAGATTATATAAACTAACTGAAGAGATGGATGCCTGAACGGGTTTCTATCAGCCCTTACTCATCTAATACCCTTGGTGATGTCTAGCCTCCCTACCGCGTTGCATCTGGGCAGATGTACTTGTCCAGTTGATTATGGAGCTTCTATGCTTCACTGGCTGCTTCACCCAATTTTTTTTTCTCTCACTTTTCCTCTCTGTGATAATTAACAGGCATAGCACTACCTCTGAAGTCAGCCAAAGAAAGTGAAAGGCAATACTGTGCATCATTTCTGGGCTTTAAGAACCACCGTGAGACTTATTTCCATATCTTTTTTCCTGCCTTGGTGAGGTTGTAAGCATATGTCAAGGGGGAAACGCCATCAGTCTGGGACCCAGTGAGAGGAAGCAGCAGAGCCTGCCTCCAACACATTAAACATATTGCATAAGCAAGACAACCCTCAGAATGAGAGAAGATATTCACAAACAAAGCAACTGACAAGGGATTAATCTCCAAAATACAGGAACAGCACATGTAGCTCAATATCAAAAAAACAAATAACCCAGTCAAAAAATGGGTGGAAGATCTAAATAGACATTTCTCCAAAGAAGACATACAGATGGCCAAAACACACGAAAAGATGCTCAACATCACTAATTATTAGAGAGATGCAAATCAAAACCACAATGAGTTATCACCTCACACTGGTCAGAATGGCCATCATCAGAACATCTACAAACAATCAAAGCTGGAATGGGTGTGGAGAAGAGGGAACCTTCCTACACTGTTGGTGGTAATGTAAATTGGTACAGCCCCTATGGAGAACAGTATGGAGGTTCCTTAAAAAACTAAAAGTACTAATGCCTATTTGTGGAATCTAGAAAAAAGGTACAGATGAACCAGTTTGCAAGGCAGAAATAGAGACATGGATGTAGAGAACAAAAAAATGGACACCAAGGGGGGAAAGGAGGGGTGGGATGAATTGGGAGATTGGTATTAGCATATATATATTATGTATAAAATAGATAACTAATGAGAACCTGCTGTATACCACAGGGAACTCCACTTCACTGTACAGTAGAAACTAACACAACATTATAAAAGAACTATACCTCAATTTAAAAAAACACTCAAAAAAAAAAAAAAAAAAAACTACCATATGACCCAGCAATCTCACTCCTGGGCATATACCCAGAGAAAACCATAATTCAAAGAAATACATGCACCCCAATGTTTATTGCAGAACTATTTAAAATAGCCAGGACATGGAAGCAACCTAATGTCCATCGACAGAGGAATGGATAAAGAAGGAATGGATATATACAATGGAATATTAGTCATAAAAAGAACAAAGTAATGCCATTTGCAGCAACATGGATGGACCTAGAGATTGTCATACTGAGTGAAGTTAAGTCAGACACAGAAAGACAAATATAATATAATATCACTTATATGTGGAATCTAAAAACAAGGGTACAAACGAACTTATTTACAAAACAGAAGTAGAGTCACAGATGTAGAAGACAAACTTATGGTTACCCGGGGATAAGGAGGTAGGGTAAATTGGGAGATTGGGACTGACATATACACACTACTATATATAAAATAGATAACTGTTAAGAACCTGCTGTATAGCACAGGGAATTTCACTCACTACTCTCTAATGGCCTACATGAGAAAAGAATCTTAAAAAAAAAAAAAAAAAGGGTTGATATATGTATAACTGATTCACTTTGCTGTACACCTGAAACTAACACAACATTGTAAATCAACTCTACTCCCATAAAAATATTTTAAAAAGAAAGAAATAAACATTAATTGATATAATACACTAATGTTTTGGAGTTGTTACCACAGCAAAACCTAGACTGTCCTGAACAAAATGTTTTCAGATATGTTTAGATATAGATCATTTCTCAGATGAAACTGCCTAAGTTAACTTTTTCATTTTTTTTTCTTCTCATGCAGACTGTAATCTTTCAGAAAATAGGAATTATATCTTTTCCTTTGTAGTACTTCTGTAGTGCCTCGTGTAAAGCTTAACATTTTGTATGTAACCTACTACTACTAGTACTACCACTACTATTGTTATTATTCAGTTGAATGGCATTTATATCTGAGTGGCTATGTTAAGAATTTAAGTGCTTCTAGAGATGAATGCCAAACTTGGTAATGAAATGTAAGGGATATTAAAAGAGAAAATACCTGTCAGTAGAAGAAAGGCATCATCCCCTGAGGGGCTTCTGATGTTATTTTTAGAGTCTAGATTTAGCGTGATGGGGGAGTAGAGTCTGTTTTGTAATTTCAGGAGAATTCCACAGGAGTAGTTCAATCTCAATGGAAGAGTTTTAGGTGCACTTGAAAACGGAAATGGCTAAACAAAAGCTCATAAACTGGTGAAAAGGATTTGAAAATGGACACATTCAGGCAAAGTGAGAAGAGATTACACACACACACACACACACACGCATACACCATCACCATCACCATTATGTAAATAACTAGGAAACTTCGTATCTCAATTTCATCACAGCAATATTTGCTTTGAAGAATTCACCTGTTGATAGTTCTGGGGAACGTGTAATTGCTTTAAGTTACTTCAAAGTGTATTTGATAAAGTCTCAGTGGGAACTTAAATGTTTTGCTCAAAGTAATACTTTGTTTTAAACATAGTTTCACGTTTTCATTCAGGGATATGTTTGACATTGAAAAGCTGAATTAATACATCTATTCACTGTGACTCTAGAGCTGGAATCTGTGAGCTCCTGAGGAATATATGAAATGACAAGAACTGACTCTGGTACCACAGAACAGTGTCTGTTCTAATGCCATCCATCCAGATGATATCAGAATCTTCCAAAATAAATAACATATGGAATGCTTCTGAATATCAGAAAAAATGGCAGGATACGTTCAGCTAAAGCGATGAAGAAACAGTAAAACTAATTCAGTTCAAAAACGAACATTTGGATAGAGCGTATTCAAAGATGGGCAGCACATGTATATTATTTTGTAGGAGCTCAAATTCAGACAGACAGCAGAAAGACCACAGTGTAATATGTGCTGTAATGCAGGTGAGTGTTCAGCAGTATCAGTACACAGATGTGGAAGCAAACAGGTGTGACTACAAGGTGGGACGGGGAGAAGAGGACGGAACAGATAAAACAAGGCTTTGTGCTATCAGTACATTGCCCAATAATTTAATGCACAACTCTTAGATTCTGACTGTGCTATTAACTAAGATCAATAGTCCCAACAATGTGAATAAGAACAAAACAACCCCCAAAATATTGTTTTCTATCAATGATGATATGATCTTGGAGATGCCTAACACCAAAATGGGATCATAAAATGCCAGGGCTCTTATATGTCTCTGTTTTTTGGAATGAAAGGCTTCTTCTGGAAAAAATTACATCACATTGCGTATTTTCCTACAAGAAGAAACATAAATAAATTATGCATTAGGGAGCTAGAGGCAATTTGGAGAAAAAAGTTGGGCTTGGAATTTGTTTTACTCAGGGGAATACAAAATGTTTCCACCGTCCATCAGTATGAAAGAAATAAGCTGTGCATCTATCACAATAATTTGAATTATGTATTTCAAATATGAGGTAAAAATAATTAACAAAATAAGAGAAGAAGATGAGTGCTGTATGTTGCAGCCTCAGAGTTTGGAAATGAGGAAAATTAAATTTTTCTTTAAAGGATAAAATAAGTATAAAGGATGACGTGATATAATGAACATTAGCAAAAGAGAAAATGCCTTTTGATACTTGAGAACCATTGAATGGTTGAGAGGTACATGTACCTATACAAGGGTAGGGCACAGAGACAATATTCAAGCAAGAATGGTCCAGGGAGGAACCAAAGTATTCAAGTGTGTTGTGCAGGTCTGGTGCCATCATGGAGAGGAAGACATGAAGAGACCAACGTCATTAAGCATTTCAAAATACGCAAGAATTCAAAATGTGCAAGTGACCCTCTTCGATCTTATTCTGTACATATCAAGAACACTTCTTTTAATTTGACTTCAACATGAGCTGCCAATAAAAAGAGAGTCTCAGTCAAGTCACTGTGAAGCAGTTATATTTCTTGACAGTTATATTTCTCATTGTAAAGTAATATGCCATCTTTTTATTATTTTTTTAACATCTTTATTGGAGTATAATTGCTTTACAATGGTGTGTTAGTTTGTGCTGTATAACAAAGTGAATCAGCTACGTATATACATGTATCCCCATATCTCCTCCCTCTTGCGTCTCCCTCCCACCGTCCCTATCCCACCCCTCTAGTCCATCTTTTTAAAACATTTTCAGGAATATTTTGTATTCCATGCAATGCTAACTTCAAGACAGTTGCAGTTCAATGATAAACATATAGGAAGAATTGTAAGTTATGCTTCTTAAAAAATAGTAACATTTCTTTAGCATTGGGGCAAAAAAAGCTACAAAAATGGCAAATTGAGGGCTTCCCTGGCGGCGCAGTGGTTGGGAGTCCGCCTGCCGATGCAGGGGACACAGGTTCGTGCCCCGGCCCGGGAAGATCCCACATGCCAGGGAGCGGCTGGGCCCGTGAGTGGAGTTTCCTCCACTTCAGATGCCAATTGCAAGTAGTAAGTCCCCAGGTTACCCAAATCTTCTGTCAGACTTGGCTACAAATCAGATGTTCTCATGACTGCCCTCCTTGGATTTGATCATTTGCTAGAAAAGCTCACAGAACTCAGGGAAACACTTACTTACATTTACAAGTTTATTACATAGTAAAGGATATGATAAAGGGTAGAGGTGGACAGTCAGGTGAAGAAGTACATGGGCAAGGTTTGGGAGGGTCCTGAAAGCAGGGGGTTTTGTTGGGTTGTACCACTCTCCCAATTCTTGGATGTGTTCACCAACCTGGAAGCTCTCAAACCCTGGGGTACAGGATTTGGATTTTTATGGAGGCTTCATCACATAGGTATTAACTCAATCTCCAGGCCCTCTCCCCTTCTCAGAGTACAGAGGGTGGGACTGAAATGTCCAGGTTTCTAACCATGGCTTGGTTTTTCTGGTAACCAGCTCCAACCAGGAGCCCACCAAGAGTCACCTCATTACAACAAAAGACATTCCAACCATCCAGGAAATTACAAGGAATTTAAGAGTTTGGTGTCAAATGCTCCTATCTCTCAGGAAATTACAAAGGTTTTAGGAGCTCTGTGTCAGGAATGGGCCAAAGACTAAATGTTAGGACAAAAGATTATTCTAGCATCCATATTTATGAGGGTTGCAGGAGCTCTGTATAAGGAACCAGGGGCAGATATAGAGAAATAGATATAGATATCATAAGAAATGTATATTGAAATAATAAGTATAAATATATTTCTTATTATTTCATACTGTGATGTTACAAATCTTCAGTGTCAAAAATGGTACAGAATACACCAAGAAAACTCACATTAACATTTCCATTAAAGACCAAAACTTTTAAACTTTAAGGACATTTTGATGTCAACGAAATTGTAATAACAGGATATGAGTGTATCTTTCACTGTTTTAATTTTTTTAATTTAAAAAAATTTTTGGCCACACTGCACAGCAGGCGGGATATTAGTTCCCCAGCCAGGGATCGAACCTACACCCCCTGCACTGGAGGTGTGGAGTCTTAACCACTGGACTGCCAGGGAAATCCCAACTATTTTTAAAAATAGGGAAAACTCACACTAGAACTTAGTTTTCTTTATCACCTTCTAAATTGAGAAATGAATACAGCAGGAGGTATATTTGCTGTTGTAACAAAGCACATCTTATTTAAATTTAATAAATTGGTGAGAAATTGTCCATGTGGAATTTATTTTATTCATCACTTTTGATTTTTTCAAGGCCTACAAAGAGGATAACAACATATGTATATATTTCTGTCATGGCACTGGTTTCCTGCAACCATTCGGGGGACAGGGGTAGACAATGACAGCCACAGCTTTTATTTCTTGTTGCCTGAAACCACAATAAATTCTAAAGACATGTTCGTGGTTTCATGGCTTCTATAGAATGACTGACTGTGTGTCTATAATTGACATTTGTATTACCAGAGAGAAGTCCCCTACTTCAGAGAAATAGTTGTGGCATTCAATGTGTTTCCGAAGAGAATTTAGAAAACTTCTCATGATCTGAAACTCTCTTAAGATTTTCCACCTTTAGGATAGCAAGATGTTTTTGAGTAACTTAATTTTTAAAATTTAACTTTCAAATAGAGTTGTCAGCTAGTTCATTGGCCCCAAGTTATGTGTTACATTTCTTTTTGCTTGAAGTCGGAACGAATTACGTGCATCCTCAGAAAGCCAGTGACCCTGGAATAATAATCCTTAAAAGTACAGCCTTATGCTCAAAAGTAATATCCATCATAAATGCATTAGATATTCTTCTGTTTTACAAGAAGTGTTGTATGTGATCACATCAAATAAAAGGCTCTACTAGGAAAGACATTCTGGTTTATTTTTACTTACTCTCATCAGACTAAATACTAACAACCAGTGTATAATATTTTTTTAAAAACTTTTTTATTTATAAATAAATTTTATCTTTTATTTTCCTGTTATAAGAATTATACATACATATAATAGAAAGGGGAAAAATAACAGCAACAATGCCAAAAATCACCCATGGCCCCATACTATAGAAATACCTACTATAGATTTTTTAATATTCTCCTAATCTTTTCCTATGACTAATTATTTTAGGTTTAAGAGCCATAATCATACTGCACGTAAGATTTTGCATTCTTTATTTAGTAAATTACTATATTAACCTCTAAAAATTTTTCTATAGACTCTTGAACATTATCTTTTAGATTTTTGCCTCATACCTGGGAAATAGAGTGAGGCAGGGAAACAGATACATAGAATGCCAAAGGCTGTCTCATTAAAGAATAATCAAAAGAAAGAGTAACAGAAAGACAGTAAAACTGAAGTTTTCAACTCCTGGAGATGCTGCTCTGTATCCTTGTCAGCATCCAAATACATCACTCCTCCACACTCCATCAAAATATAAAATAAATAAAACAGAAATTTCTGCGGTTGTGATGAACACACTCTAAAAGTTCCTTCAGTTATTCCCACCTCTGTGTACTCATGCCCCTTGTTCAATGTGGGTGAGACCCTGTAACTTACGTCTAACCAATGGAATATGGCAAAAGTTATGGAATATCCCTTTGTGATTATATTAGTTAAGACCATAACAACAGCCTTTCAAAGAACTTTGCCCCTTATTGAGGAAGCAAGTGGTCATTTTGGGAAGATCCACAGGGCAAGAAACTGAGAGCAGCCTCTTGTTGATAGCCAGAAACTGAAGGTCTCAATCCAACAGCTGACAAGGAATTGAATACCACCAACCACATGAGCTTGGAGGTAAATCCTTCCCCAGTTAAAACTTCAGGTGAGAACCCAGTCCTTGCTGAATGTCAGCCTTGTGGAAGACCCAGTTAAGTTGTGCTCCTGACCCACAGAAACTGTGAGATAATATACGTGTATTGTTTTAAACTGTTAGATTTGTAGTAATATTGTCATGTATGTAAGTAATATGGTGTTAGCAACTATGTTTCAGATACATGCTAAAGGAATAGGAGATAAATAAAGTCTGTATTTTAAGGGCTTTCACACTTCCTTTGGATGAAAGTTATTTAAAACAATGTAAGTTCTAAAATTTAATGCAAAGTTCTGGTGAGAAAAGGGAAAAGATGGATGGTTTTGTTGAGGATGCCTTCAAAGAGATGGATCTTGAAAAACAAGAGTCAAATGAATAGAGAAGAGTGGGAAGAACTTTTGGCTGTCTGTCAAATAAAAATAGACTGACGTGAGATCAATTTATCCTATAGATCAAAGAGAAACACCAATCAATAAGCAATTTGGTCTGAATGGGAGGACATTTATGGTGGCAGGGAACAGGGAATTGTATCATGTGATGAAAAGTAACACTGCATAAAATCAGCATTATTTACATTTTTTCAACATTTTTCTTTCTTTTTCTTTAGCTCTGCCTCAAACCTACCAACACTAAACACTTGTGTGTGGGTACACACATATATACACCCATACACACAACATACAAACACACACACACGCACACACACACGAGTATTGCTCTTAACTCTACTTTCTGAATGTGCATAAGAATACAAAGCATCAGTTTTCCAGGGGACTGTCTTGATGCCTCTGAGGTAGAATATGTGATGACTGGGAATCACGGCAAGAGATAAGGTAGGATGGTAGGATGAGAAAGTCTCTTCCTCCCTTTCTAGAAGTTTGAACTCAATCTGCAGAAACTGGAGGTCCAAGCCTTGATAACTAATTAGAAGATACTTCCTATTCTTACCAATATGTTTCTAGATGTATATATTTCTGATATTGCAACAACATCATCATTAAGGAAAGCAAAAAGTGGAAGCCCATATTAGACTGACAGTGAGACTAATTATCTCAGCTGCTGCTGAAAGCTTATCAATTAAACCTCTCTAAAGTTAATAAAGTAGTGGAATTTATTTTTTTTTTTCTGTTTGGATTTGCCAAATGAAAAAATGGCATTTGCATAGGGATTACTTTCCTGCAAGTGCCCTCTCCTAATACTATACCATGTGCAATCTTTCCTATCAAGACAAAAATATACTTTTAGGCAAAAAATTGATCCCCATGTCTCATGTTTATTTCCTGGAAAAAGCAAAGAGTGATGAAATATTTACTCTGTGGGGGAGCCTCTTAATTTTGAAGAACAAAAAAAATCTGAAGGAAAAAATACAAGAAATGAAAATTGTTTATATTTTTCTTGGTTATCTTTTAAATGACATATATACTCATTTACAATTTAACTCGAAGGAATTACATTTTTAAGCAATTCTTTCACCAAGTTCATAGAGAGATTTGAATTACATTGTTTATACATTTTAGGCTGGTGCATGAATAAGACACAATTTGAAATCATATGTATCTGTAGGCATTTAAAATAAATTATTAAAGAATAATTCTTAACCTGGAGTCAATGAATGTGCTCTTTTATTTGTCAGCCCCTCCTAAAATAAGTCAGGACTGGAGGAGTGGTTTTCTCAGTGGAGAAAACATATAAAGAATCTCTGCTCTTGCCCTTTCATCTGGGTAACCTTTCATGCATCCCATTTTGCCTTACATTGACTATGTAATCAACTGGTTTCCTGATTTAGAAAACAATGATGTATTTGTTCAGTTTTCAATAAACCATTTTCTGCAGAAACTGCACACCCCAACAGTCATGATTCTACTCTACCACCTTGCCTACTGCCTCGGCTACAGCTGTTTGGACCAGTGTGGACACCTGCTTCCAGTTGGTACAATTCTTATTATTTTTCTAGCTGGAATTTGGTATAGGGACTAAAAGATTTGTAGTCAGTCTGCTTAGATCAAGAAAAGGAATTAAATGTAAACTGTAAAATACAGGAAGCCAGTATTCCTGATATGTACATGAAGAATGAGAGTGAAAAATCATGCAAGAAAAGAAGAATAAATCAAAGAGTGGAGAGATGAAAAGATGAGAGATGGAGAAGGATGATTATTTGGGTTTCTGATGACTTTCTCGTTATTAGTTTCAATCATGCCTTTTGTTTCCATGAAATAACTAAGGTTTCATCAAGTACATTTAATTATTTTGCTTAAGTAACTTCAGTAGCTTTCTGTTAATTACAATTCACTCATGACTAAAACATTTCCTAGGTCTCCTTCACATGAAAAAATGTTCCCATATCAGACTAATAAAATAAATATTTGGAAAGTAAATTGAAGTCCCAATGTGCATTATTAATATTATAGATAGATTGATTGATAGAGATTTAAGCTTATGCTCTAACCTATTGAATTAATTTTGATCCTTCAACCAAATATATTATCTTTATTTACATTTGTAATTCAACAAACATTGTAAGCCTTCTGCACCACACTACTGGAAATATCCCTGAGTTATCAACAGCTTCTTAATCACTTGCTAAAACACAGATGCATTAGGCCAATAGTGTTCCCTTGGTAAAATGATTTTAAGAAAGTGGAACAATGTTGGTTTACCATAATTTGTATTTAGGTGAATTTGTCTTTGTAGTTTTCATTTATGGATCTCTCTTCTTTTTGTTGTTAAGCCTCTCTTTTATTCCACCACAAATGCCTTTACGTACTTATTGACTTTCTATATATGTCCTAAAAACCCTTCAAAATATGTTTTGATCTTTTTTTTTTTCTCCAGCAAGTTCAGTCTTATTAGGAAAACAGGTGAGAAGTTGGTAAAATTTCCACTGTCAAGCATGGACATGATGGCTCCACGTACAGGGACATTACACAGGGGAAACCACACTTTTCTTCAGCAGCCTTTTGATTTCAGCACACAACGTGGAGCCACGGTAACGGTTAGTGCGTGTCAGCACAGCTATGATGACTGCATTCAGACAGGGAGTTCCATGGTGTTTGAGCAGAGACTAGCCTTGCCAAAGTTCATTAAACCATCCTGGATCTTTGCCAGCAATGCTTTTGAATACAAACTTGTTTCCGCTTTTTTGCAGCTTCCAAACTTCATGAGACTTTCATCATTTGCTCCAGGCTTACTGCAGGAACTTCCTAGCACATCCTATTGCCTTCAACCACTCTTTTTCTTGGGAAAGTAGCACATTGCCTAATCTTCTCCAAAACTTATGTCTTAATATTTATCACTACTTAGTATACATTCCTAGCTCTTATTATATAAAGTTAAAAAATGCACCCTATCAAATTTCTTTATCTTCTAACCTATTTGTTCCATGACGGTATTTTTATGATTGTATTTCTACTCCCTCTCCAGTCATTTCCCAGATTTATCATGCTAGCTCAGTTTCTCTGATAATATCTCACCTAGCTGGAAATTCTACATCACACCGATCTGACAACTTTCAGTTTTCACTACTTACTATTTGTCACAACTGGATACTTAGTGCTTTTCATATATCATCTCGCTTAACCCTTAAAACCCAACGCAGCATACATTGTTGTTCACATGTTTCAAATGAGAAGATGGGTATTTTTCCCAAGGTCACACAGTTGATTTATGATGAGGTTAGGATATGAAGGATCTCTGTGCTCTAGAAACTACATTTATGATGATTATCCCCAAAGACTTGGCTTCATTTCTCTGTGATCTTTTGTCCATAACCTGAATTGCACTAGTTTCTGTTTACCCTCTGATTACTGACTTTTCTATATTGACTTAGAACGCCATGATCACCTAAAATGCATTTGAGACACTGCTGTGTGACCATACACTCCTTTTTGGTTGAGTTCCACAATATTTTATTGAACATATAATTTAGGCTAGCAGAGAGACTCAGTAATGAGGGACACTTTCTTTCTTTCTAGAAGCTTAGTGTAGCAGAGAATATACACACCTGAAGAAAAACAGTTAAACCCTTGTCTTTAATTTTTGTAATTTGGGATAAAATACGAGGTCAGCTAAGAATGGAGTGGGCTGCATTAGGGAGAGTCTTAAAGGAGATCTCTCCTGGCCCTAAGCAGCTCGGTTAGATGAGTATTTAGTATATTTCAGTGCCTTGGAAATATTCTGAGAATAAATGAAATAAGGTATAGGAAGTTTCTGCTTTGGAAAAAGGCAGTTCAGCTGTCTGTAAATAGGGAGCAACGTAGAATTCAATTTCAGAGACTGCTTTTCACCAGCTTAATCTCAGTATGCCACTATAGATACACTTTTGTATCCCACGGTCAGGCTGTGGTAACTAGCAAAAAAATCATAATTGTTGTCACAAATGGTAACGATTTGTGTTTGTGATTGAGACATGTTTTTGCTAACCTGCACTTTGGGCATGGAAAACAGTAACCTTATACATTAAACATGCAGGCAGTATAATTTTATAATAGGCTGCATGCTTAAAATGAAAATGCAAAGATTCTATATTTTAAAAGTTATAATTCAAAAGGGTTCACATTGCTTGTTAACAATAGCATTTTCTGTGTAGCACCCACTCTGACCTTCCTTGGTGTCATGTTGAATGTGATATATCAAAAAGAACAATCTGGGCTTCCTCGGTGGCGCAGTGGTTGAGAGTCCGCCTGCCGATTCAGGGGACACGGGTTCGTGCCCCGGTCCGGGAAGATGCCACATGCCGCGGAGCGGCTGGGCCCGTGAGCCATGGCCGCTGAGCCTGCGCTTCCGAAGCCTGTGCTCCGCAACGGGAGAGGCCCCATCAGGGAGAGGCCCGCGTAAGAACAATCTGCTTCTGCCTTTAGGGGATTTTCACCTCAGTAAGGCAAAACCATTATAAAAATCCTTTCCCCTTTTGCAAAATGTGTTGGATGAAACTGACAAATATATTTGCTCTTTCCATACATGAATTCATTTATTTGTAGGCATAAGATAATAGCCAGAGTCCTACCCATTCCACATGACTTTGACGCCTGAATGTATGAGAGACGGTGGGACTGACTTCATGAATAGCATGGAAACAATCATGAACAGAACTGAGGAATGAGCCATCGAGACAGCCCAAGAAGGAAAGTAGGAGAGAGGAAGAATAGTGGGCAAACTGGGCAAAACTGATTAGTGAAACATAACAGTAGTGTCAGAGAAGCAGGGACTATCTGAGTATCCTGAAGATGAGGTTGATTAGTGAAGGCTCTAGAATCCGAGAATAACTGCTTTAAATTTACCAGGGTGTCTGGGAGTGTCGTGAAGAGTGATGTCTTCTCCGAAGGAAGAGATGAGAAAAAGCAGTTGAAAGCATCTTGAGAACTTTCTTACTGTTTTGATGGGTTAAGGTCTAACCTATTTCACTGCCTGAGGAAAGCATGAGAAAGAAGTCTGAAGTATATCATAGGAGCTTGGATATGTCTTGAGGAAGAAAAGGAAAAAGGAGGAGATTCAAGAAAGAAAATAAAAAGGTTTAGAACTAAACAGAGGAACAGAGAGGAGGGCAACTTCTCTAAATACAAAGAGGAAACAAGGATGATAAGTAAGAATTGGGGAATAGGGTGTGGGTTATGGAAAGGGCACTAGTCCTTTTATCTCAGTACTGTATTCTCACCCCAGGGCTCCTAGGGTACAATGGAGAAACCTGGTGGGAGGAAGCCCATGTCAGGCCTCCTTAAGAGAGCGGAGGGGATAGCTTCTGAGGGCGTGACTCAGCAGCCAGGGGTCTGCAACCCTGGGCATTTTTTTTTTTAACATCTTTATTGGAGTATAATTGCTTTACAATGGTGTGTTAGTTTCTACTTTATAACAAAGTGAATCAGCTATACATATACATACATCCCCATATCTCCTCCCTCTTGCGTCTCCCTCCCACCCTCCCTATCCCACCCCTCCAGGTGGTCACAAAGCACCGAGTTGACCTCCCTGTGCTAAGCGGCTGCTTCCCACTAGCTATCTATTCTACATTTGGTAGTGTATATATGTCCACGCCACTCTCTCACTTTGTCCCAGCTTACCCTTCCCCCTCCCCATATCCTCAAGCCCATTCTCTAGTAGGTCTGCGTCTTTATTCCCATCTTACCCCTAGGTATTTCATGACCTTTTTTTTTTTCTCTTAGATTCCATGTATATGTATTAGCATACGGTATTTGTTTTTCTCTTTCTGACTTACTTCACTCTGTATGACAGACTCTAGGTCCATCCACCTCACTACAAATAACTCAATTTCGTTTCTTTTTATGGCTGAGTAATATTGCATTGTATATGCTGGAGAGGGTGCGGAGAAACAGGAACACTCCTGCACTTTTGGTGGGAATGCAAATTGATACAGCCACTATGGAGAACAGAATGGAGGTTCCTTAAAAAACTACAAATAGAACTACCATACGACCCAGCAATCCCACTGCTGGGCATATACCCTGAGACAACCTTGGGTTTTGTTGGTTGTGGGTTTTTTTCTTTCTTTCTTTTCTTAGTTTGGGGCATTATTCCACTAGTGTCAGTATAGAAACATAAAATACCTCAACTGTAGGGCAGAAATACATTAGCATTAATTATCACAAGTAGGGTGACATAATTAGCTCTGTCCTCTAGCAAAGGTAGAAAAAAATGAAATGCTGTAAAAGAAGTCAGGGAAGGAAAGAGATAGAAAAATGAAGCTTCATGGCCAAAGAGAAAGGAGAAACGAGGAACTAGCAGAAAGGAAAACACAAATTTCTAGTCTGTCTCCTATGTTTTAAGGCCTGTGCTCTGATATATTCACAAACCACTTTTGTGGGTGGATTCATTACACACATTTACAGATGAGGAAATAAGCAAAACAAATCCAATCTTCCCTCATCAACATACCCAGGGGCTTGAGGTCGTTGACTTTCTATGCACTGTTTGCTCTGCCATAAACGCTTTTGTTCCTCTGTGGTAAAATCTCATTCATAAAGCCCTGCTCAGGCCTAATTTTCCCTCTGAAGCCTTTCATAACCGTTTACCTAAAAACAACTGTTAACTGTTCTCAATTAATATAAATCCAACTTCAGAAAAAATTTCTCCAAGTGTGCAACCTTGGAACCATTGACTCAGATGGCCTCAAACTTCAGACACGCATCTTCCTGACTCTCAAGCCCCTGGCCTCCCTTTTCTTAGGGCAGTTACTTCAGAAAACTTCTAATTTCTGATTCTTTCTCTGCCTCTCTGAAATGAAGATAAATTTTCTCTCAGCCTCTTGCCAGTTTTACAACCCAGGAGTGATTTTCTCAAGGACCTGGGAGCTGTCCCTTTGAAATGTAATCATCAAGGGAGATACAGTATCTCCACTTCCCAGTTTGTGGCAGGGCAGGAGCCTAACTTCAATGGCACCAATTAGCAAACCTAGATGGAATAATCACAGATAGAAAATTTAACTTCCGAAATAACTCAGTATGGTCCCAGTTGATCAACCTCCACTCCAGTGTCCTCCAGTACTTTTTGTCTAGCTCATTCCAGTGCTTAAAAAGCATTTTGGAGG
Source organism: Phocoena phocoena (assembly GCF_963924675.1). Lineage (NCBI taxonomy): Eukaryota > Metazoa > Chordata > Mammalia > Artiodactyla > Phocoenidae > Phocoena > Phocoena phocoena. The sequence continues at coordinate 78,209,950 of NC_089230.1, forward strand.
CTTCCGGGAAGATGGCGGAAGAGTACGACGCGGAGATCACCTTCCTCCCCACAGATACACCAGAAATACATCTACACGTGGAACAACTCCTACAGGACACCTACTGAACGCTGGCAGAAGACCTCCCAAAAGGCAAGAAACCCCCCACGTACGTGGGTAGGGCAAAAGAAAAAAGTATAAACAGACACAAAAGGATAGGGACGGGATCTGCACCAGTGGGAGGGAGCCGTGAAGGAGGAAATGTTTCCAAACACTAGGAGCCCCTTCGCGGACGGAGACTGCGGGCGGCGGAGGCAGAAAGCTTCGGCACCGCAAAGCTTCGGCACCGCGGAGGAGAGCACAGCCACAGGGGTGAGCGCAGTCACGGGGGTGCAGAGGGCAAAGCGGAGAGATTCCCACACTGAGGATCGGTGCCGACCAGCACTCACCAGCCCGAGAGGCTTGTCTGCTCACCCGCCGGGGCGGGCGGGGCTGGGAGCTGAGGCTCGGGCTTCGGTCGGAGCGACGGGAGAGGACTGGGGCTGGCGGCGTGAACACAGCCTGCAGGAGGTTAGTGCGCCATGGCTGGCCGGGAGGGAGTCCGGGGAAAAGTCTGGACCTGCCGAAGAGGCAAGAGACTTTTTCTTACCTCTTAGTTTCCTGGTGCGCGAGGAGAGCGGATTCAGAGCGCTGCTTAAAGGAGCTCCAGAGACGGGCGCGAGCCGCGGCTAAGAGCGCGGACCCCAGAGACGGGCATGAGACGCTAAGGCTGCTGCTGCCGCCACCAAGAAACCTGTGTGCGAGCACAGGTCACTATCCACACCCGCCTTCCGGGGAGCGTGTGCAGCCCACCACTGCCAGGTTCCCGGGATCCAGGAACAACTTCCCCGGGAGAACGCACGGCGCTCAGGCTGGTGCAACGTCATGGCGGCCTCTGCCGCCGCAGGCCCGCCCCTCACGCTGTGCCCCTCCCACCTCCGGCCTGAGTGAGCCAGAGCCCCCGAATCAGCGGCTCCTTTAACCCTGTCCTGTCTGAGCGAAGAGCAGGTGCCCTCCGGCGACCTACGAGCAGAGGCGGGGCCGAATCCAAAGCTGAGCCCCGGGAGCTGTGCGAACAAAGAACCGAAAGGGAAATTGCTCTCAGCAGCCTCAGAAGCAGCGGATTAAAGCTCCACAATCAACGTGATGTACCCTGCATCTGTGGAATACATGAATAGAAAACCAATCATCCCAAATTCAGGAGGTGGACTTTGAGAGCAAGATTTATTATTTTTTCCCCTTTTCCTCTTTTTGTGAGTGTGTATGTGTATGCTTCTGTGTGAGATTTTGTCTGTATAGCTTTGCTTCCACCATTTGTCCTAGGGTTCTATCCGTCCGTTTGGTTTTTTTTTTCTCTTAATAATTATTTTTTTATTTTAATAAGCTTATTATATTTTATCTTACTTTATTTTATTTTACTTTATCTCCTTTCTTTTTCTCCTTCCTTCCCTCCTTCCTTCCTTCCTCCCTCCCTCCCTCCCTCCTTTCTTTCTTTCTTTCTCTCTTTCTACTTCTACTAATTCTTTCCTTCTACTTTTTCTCCCTTTTATTCTGAGCCGTGTGGATGAAAGGCTCTTGGTGCAGCAGCCAGGCCTCAGTGCTGTGCCTCTGAGGTGGGAGAGCCAACTTCAGGACACTAGTCCACAAGAGACCTCCCAGCTTCACGTAATATCAAATGGCGAAAATCTCCCAGAGATCTCCATCTCAACACCAGCACCCAGCTTCACTCAACGCCCAGCAAGCTACAGTGCTGGACACCCTATGCCAAACAACTAGCAAGACAGGAACACAACCCCACCCATTAGCAGAGAGACTGCCTAAAATCATAATAAGTCCACAGACACCCCAAAACACACCACCAGACGTGGACCTGCCCACCAGAAAGACAAGATCCAGCCTCATCCACCAGAACACAGGCACTAGTCGCCTCCACCAGGAAGCCTACACAACCCACTGAACCAACCTTAGCCACCGGGGACAGACACCAAAAACAATGGGAACTACGAACCTGCAGCCTGCAAAAAGGAGACCCCAAACACAGTAAGGTAAGCAAAATGAGAAGAAGAAAAACACACCGCAGATGTAGGAGCAAGATAAAAACCCACCAGACCTAAAAATGAACAGGAAATAGGCAGTCTACCTGAAAAAGAATTCAGAATAATGATAGTAAAGATGATCCAAAATCTTGAAAATAGAATAGACAAAATGCAAGAAACATTTAACAATGACCTAGAAGAACTGAAGATGAGACAAACAATGATGAACGCCACAATAAATGAAATTAAAAATACTCTAGATGGGATCAATAGCAGAATAACGGAGGCAGAAGAACGGATAAGTGACCTGGAAGATAAAATAGTGGAAATAACTACTGCAGAGTAGAATAAAGAAAAAAGAATGAAAAGAACTGAGGACAGTCTCAGAGACCTCTGGGACAATGTCAAATGCACCAACATTGGGATTATAGGCTTTCCAGAAGAAGAAGAGAAAAAGAAGCGGACTGAGAAAGTATTTGAAGAGATAATAGTTGAAAACTTCCCTAATATGGGAAAGGAAATAGTTAATCATGTCCAGGAAGCACAGAGAGTCCCATACAGGATAAATCCAAGGAGAAACACGTCCAGACACATATTAATCAAACTGTCAAAAATTAAATACAAAGAAAACATATTAAAAGCAGCAAGGGAAAAACAACAAATAACACACAAGGGAATCCCCATAAGCTTAACAGCTGATCTTTCAGCAGAAACCCTGCAAGCCAGAAGGGACTGGCAGGACATATTTAAAGTGATGAAGGACAAAAACCTGCAACCAAGATTACTCTACCCAGCAAGGATCTCATTCAGATTTGATGGAGAAAGTAAAACCTTTACAGACAAGCAAAAGCTGAGAGAGTTCAGCACCACCAAACCAGCTTTACAACAACTGCTAAAAGAACTTCTCTAGGCAAGAAACACAAGAGAAGGAAAAGACCTACAATAACAAACCCAAAACAATTAAGAAAATGGGAATAAGAACATACATATCAATAATTACCTTAAATGTAAATGGACTAAATGCTCCCACCAAAAGACACAGATTGGCTGAGTTGATACAAAAACAAGACCCATATATTTGCTGTCTACAAGAGACCCACTTCAGACCTAGAGACACATACAGACTGAAAGTGAGGGGTTGGAAAAAGATATTTCATGCAAATGGAAACCAAAAGAAAGCTGGAATACCAATTCTCATATCAGACAAAATAGACTTTAAAATAAAGACTATTAGAAGAGACAAAGAAGGACACTACATAATGATCAAGGGATCGATCCAAGAAGAGGATATAACAATTGTAAATATTTATGCACCCAACATAAGAGCACCTCAATACATAAGGCACATACTAACAGCCATAAAAGAGGAAATGGACAGTAACATATTCATAGTAGGGGACTTTAACACCCCACTTTCACCCATGGACAGATCATCCAAAATGAAAATAAATAAGGAGACACAAGCTTTAAATGATACATTCAACAAGATGGACTTAATTGATATTTATAGGACATTCCATCCAAAAACAACAGAATACACATTTTTCTCAAGTGCTCATGGAACATTCTCCAGGATAGATCATATCTTGGGTCACAAATCAAGCCTTGGTAAATATAAGAAAATTGAAATTGTATCAAGTATCTTTTCTGACCACAACGCTATGAGACTAGCTATCAATTACAGGAAAAGATCTGTAAGAAATACAAACACATGGAGCCTAAACAATACACTACTTAATAACGAAGTGATCACTGAAGAAATCAAAGAGGAAATAAAAAAATACCTAGAAACAAATGACAATGGAGACACGATGACCCAAAAACTATACGATGCAACAAAAGCAGTTCTAAGAGGGAATTTTATAGCAATACAATCCTACCTTACAAAACAGGAAACATCTCGCATAAACAACCTAACCTTGCACCTAAAGCAATTAGAGAAAGAAGAACAAAGTTAGCAGAAGGAAAGAAATCATAAAAATCAGATCAGAAATAAATGAAAAAGAAATGAAGGAAACGATAGCAAAGATCAATAAAACTAAAAACTTGTTCTTTGAGAAGATAAACAAAATTGATAAACCATTAGCCAGACTCATCAATAAACAAAGGGAGAGGACTCACATCAATAGAATTAGAAATGAAAAAGGAGAAGTAACTGACACTGCAGAAATACAAAAGATCATGAGAGATTACTACAAGCAACTCTATGCCAATAAAATGGACAACCTGGAAGAAATGTGCAAACTCTTAGAAATGCACAACCTGCCAAGACTTAATCAGGAAGAGATAGAAAATATGAACAGACCAATCACAAGCACTGAAATTGAATCTGTGATTAAAAATCTTACAACAAACTAAAGCCCAGGACCAGATGGCTTCACAGGCGAATTCTATCAAACATTTAGAGAAGAGCTAACACCTATCCTTCTCAAACTCTTCGAAAATATAGCAGAGGGAGGAACACTCCCAAACTCATTCTACGAGGCCACCATCACCCTGATAACAAAACCAGACAAGGATGTCACAAAGAAAGAAAACTGCAGGCCAATATCACTGATGAACATAGATGCAAAAATCCTCAACAAAATACTAGCAAACAGAATCCAGCAGCACATTAAAAGGATCATACACCATGATCAAGTGGGGTTTATTCCAGGAATACAAGGATTCTTCAATATTCTGAAATCAATTAACGTGATACCCCATATTAACAAATTGAAGGAGAAAAACCATATGATCATCTCAGTAGATGCAGAAAAAGCTTTTGACAAAATTCAACACCCATTTATGATAAAAACCCTGCAGAAAGTAGGCATAGAGGGAACTTTCCTCAACATAATAAAGGCCATATATGACAAACCCACAGCCAACGTTGTCCTCAATGGTGAAAAACTGAAAGCATTTCCACTAAGATCAGGAACAAGACAAGGTTGCCCACTCTCACCACTCTTATTCAACATAGTTTTGGAAGTTTTAGCCACAGCAATCAGAGAAGAAAAGGAAATAAAATGAATCCAAATCGGAAAAGAAGAGTAAAGCTGTCACTGTTTGCAGATGACATGATACTATATATAGATGCTAAAGATGCTACCAGAAAACTACTAGAGCTAATCAATGAATTTGGTAAAGTAGCAGGATACAAAATTAATTCACAGAAATCTCTGGCATTCCTATACACTAATGATGAAAAATCTGAAAGTGAAATCAAGAAAACACTCCCATTTACCATTGCAACAAAAAGAATAAAATATCTAGGAATAAACCTACCTAAGGAGAGAAAAGACCTGTATGCAGAAAATTATAAGACACTGATGAAAGAAGTTAAAGATGATAGAAATAGATGGAGAGATATACCATGTTCTTGGATGGGAAGAATCAACATTGTGAAAATGATTCTACTACCCAAAGCAATCTACAGATTCAATGCAATCCCTATGAAACTACCACTGGCATTTTTCACAGAACTAGAACAAAAAAATTCACAACTTGTATGGAAACACAAAAGACCCCGAATAGCCAAAGCAATCTTGAGAACGAAAAATGGAGCTGGAGGAATCAGGCTCCCTGACTTCAGACTATACTACAAAGCTGTAGTAATCAAGACAGTATGGTACTGGCACAAAAACAGAAGGATAGATCAATGGAACAGGTTAGAAAGCCCAGAGATAAACTGACACACATATGGTCACCTTATCTTTGATAAAGGAGGCAGGAATGTACAGTGGAGAAAGGACAGCGTCTTCAATAAGTGGTGCTGGGAAAACTGGACAGGTACATGTAAAAGTATGAGATTAGATCACTCCCTAACACCTTACACAAAAATAAGCTCAAAATGGATTAAAGACCTAAATGTAAGGCCAGAAACTATCAAACTCTTAGAGGAAAACATAGGCAGAACACTCTATGACATAATTCACAGCAAGATCCTTTTTGACCCACCTCCTAGAGAAATGGAAATAAAAACAAAAATAAACAAATGAGACCTAATGAAACTTAAAAGCTTTTGCACAGCAAAGGAAACATAAACAAGATGAAAGACAACCCTCAGAATGGGAGAAAATATTTGCAAACATAGCAACTGACAAAGGATTAATCTCCAAAATTTACAAACAGCTCATGCAGCTCAATAACAAAAAAACAAACAACCCAATCCAAAAATGGGCAGAAGACTTAAGTAGACATTTCTCCAAAGAAGATATACAGATTGCCAACAAACACATGAAAGAATGCTCAACATCATTAATCATGAGAGAAATGGAAATCAAAACTACAATGAGATATCATCTCACACCACTCAGAATGGCCATCATCAAAAAATCTACAAACAATAATCGCTGGAGAGGGTGTGGAGAAAAGGGAACCCTCTTGCACTGTTGCTGGCAATGTAAATTGATACAGCCACTATGGAGAACAGTGTGGAGGTTCCTTAAAAAACTACAAATAGAACTACCATATGACCCAGCAATCCCACTACTGGGCATATACCCTGAGAAAACCATAGTTCAAAAAGAGTCATGTACCACAATGTTCACTGCAGCTCTGTTTACAATAGCCAGGACATGGAAACAACCTAAGTGTCCATCAACAGATGAATCGTTAAAGAAGATGTGGCACATATATACAATGGAATATTACTCAGCCATAAAAAGGAACAAAACTGAGTTATTTGCAGTGAGGTGGATGGACCTAGAGACTGTCATACAGAGTGAAGTAAGTCAGAAAGAGAAAGACAAATACTGTATGCTAACACATATATATGGAATTTAAGGGGAAAAAATGTTATGAAGAACCTAGGGGTAAGACAGGAATAAAGACACAGACCTACTAGAGAATGGGCTTGAGGATATGGGGAGGGGGAAGGGTAAGCTGGGACAAAGTGAGAGAGTTGCATGGACATATATACACTACCAAACGTAAAATAGATGGCTAGTGCACTGGAAGCAGCGTCACGGCACAGGGAGATCAGCTTGGTGATTTGTGACCACCTAGAGGGGTGGGATAGGGCGGGTGGGAGGGAGACACAAGAGGGAGGAGATATGGGGATGTATGTATATGTATAACTGATTCACTTTGTTATAAAGCAGAAACTAACACACCTTTGTAAAACAATTATACTCTAATAAAGATGTTAAAAAAACAATAAAACAACATATATACCTTATATGTGTTAAATATATATTATATATAACATTAAATACTTTAAATATATATTATATATAACATTAGATATGTTATATATAATGTATATATACTATATTTATAAGTATATACTTTGTATTATAATATATATTTAATTGAAGTATAGTTGACTTACATATATTAGTTTCAGATGTACAAAACTGATTTAATATTTTTATAGATTATACACTATACAAAGTTATTATAAAATATTGAATATGTTCCTTGTGCAGTACATTATATCCCTATGATTTATTTATATTATAACTGGTAGTTTGTACCTCTTAATCCCCTTCACCTATTTTGTCTCTCTCCACACACCCTCTCTTCTGGCAACCCCTACTTTGTTCTCTGTGTCTGTGAGTCTGTTTCTGTTTTGTTATATTTGTTCATTTGTTTTGTTTTTTAGATTCCTCATATAAGTAAAGATATACAGTATTTGTCTTTCTCTGTCTGCCTTATTTCACCAACCATAATACCCTCCAGATCCATCCATGTTGTGAATAATGGCAAGATTTCCTTCTTCTTATGGCTGAGTAGTATTCCACTTTGTATATATATAATCCATATCTTCTTTTTCCATTAATCTATCAATGGGCCCTTAGGTGCTTCCATATCTTGGCTATTTTAAATAATGCTGCTGTAAACATTGGGGTGTGTATATCTTTTCAACTTAGTGTTTTCATTTTTTTTAAGTTACTGGCACAGAAACAGACACATCGATCAATGGAACAGAATAGAGAGCCCAGAAATAAACTCACACACATATGGTCAATTAATCTACAACAAAGAAGCAAGAATATATAATGCGGAAAAGACAGTCTCTTCAATAAGTGGTGTTGTAAAAACTGGACTGCTACATGTAAAATAATGAAACTAGAACATTTTCTCACACTAAGTACAAAAATAAACTCAAAATGGATTAAAGACCTAAATGTAAGATCAGAAACCATGAAGTCCTAGAAGAGGACATAGGCAGTAAGCTCTTTGACATCAGTCTCAGCGATATTTTTTTTTGCATCTGTCTCCTCAGACGAGGGAAACAAAAGCAAAGATAAACAAATGGGATCTAATCAAACGAAAAACATTTTGTACAGTGAGGGAAACCATCAATAAAATGAAAAGGCAACCTACTGAATGGATATATTTTGAAGATAAAGCCAAAAGGATTTCCTCAGAGATTGAATAAAGGGTGTTAGAGAAAAAGAATGGGCAAGGATAATGCCAAGGTTTGTAGCCTCAGCAACCTGGAATAGTAGTATTCATGGTAGACTTCTCTCTACCTTGATTCTTAAGTAATGTGATCTCCACTTAAGGAGGTTGCACTTTGATGACTCTTAGCATGAACTGCTTTTATTCAACTTTGTATCAATTCAGAAATCCTGGTTCCAGAATTTTCTCCCTGCAGTTGTATAACCTTTTGGGTAAATCATACCCAGTGACCCAAAGCCATCTAGCAACTAGAAAAATGATCTTCTGGCATCCCAATATGACATATGTAACTACAGGGTAGGTTTGGTAGGACTGGACTGGGGACATTATCCAGTACTGGCTGAAGCAGCATCTCTGCTCTGGGTGGCGTCCAGAGGCAGATCATTCTAAAAGCCAAACATAGGACTGGAGTGAAGCCCAGCGAAGTTTGAATTCCAGTTCTGGCCTTTACGTAGTTAGCTTCAGGCTCTCATCTATAAAATGAGGAACATAATATTATTTCCTGAAATTTTTAAAGTTAGCATTTAAGGAAATGCATATAGAATTCTTATCATTGTTGATTCTTATTCTCTCCTCACCCTTCTCTTTACTTTTAATCATGTGCTAGTATTGACAATCTTTTTACCAAGCATCAGTGTCTGTAACAAAACTCATAAAAGCCTGCATCATCTTGACAGACCACCTGTCCTCTCTTGGGTATCTGTTGTTAATTACAGACAGCTTTCCTGCCTAGACTTGGTCCCAGTCCCAGTCCTTAAAACAGGCTTTCTGTTTCTGCGACCCAAGTTTTCAGGTCTAATTCTGTTGCGCTTATGATTTGTATAGTTGTTCCCATCTGGTATGTGGCACACAGCAAGAACTCAATAAGTGTTCTCTATTGTTATAATAGTAATATAATCATTAGACAAATAAGATGATGGATGTCCATAAGTGTGTGAAATTTGTTTCATTTTCCTAAGGGAAAGTGATTTATAGACTTTTGTGATATTATATGGGAAATGTAATTATACTCATGCATGAGCTGAAGATCTCTATCTCTTTACTTACTCATCCTTTCCTCATCATGTTGTTGTTTCTTGTCTTCAACTGGAAATGCCCTGGTTGCCTGTCTCAGGACAAATTTAGCTGATCCAGCCTTGGGTTTACTGCTCATAGGTTTTGTGTTCTCTTCATACGCTCCACATAGGTGTGGATCTGAGAGTTGTTCAGGTGAATGAAATAAAAATGATGAGGATTGCGTAAAGTTAATGGGAGAAGAAATTGAGTATGGGAAGAGAATCAAGGTTCTATAGAAAATCGGAGGTAGGAAGATGCACTAAAAAAAGCAAAGTCAATTTAGACTTGCCACTTTCTAAAGTGCCAATTTGCTGACAAAAATATTTTGTTGTATTTTGATAGACAAAGTCAGTCCTGTTCACAAAAAAATTCATGAAGTAAATTTTAAATTAATTGTTAATTTCAAAAGCACTAACGGATAGCATTTTTGACTCAACTCTTTTTCCTTAAAAGAGAAAAAATAAGTTTTTTCATTAAAATGTTTATTTCATGCCTTTTTCATAGCTGGACTAATCTTTAGCTTTCTTAACTCTCCACATTGACATAAGGCTTCCTTGGATTTCAACAAGTCACTGTTTGATACCTTTCCTCATATACCCATCAAGTTAGATTCTGACATGAGTTAAATGGGGAAATGCAGTCAATGTAGAATTTTCCAGAGAAAACAAACGTCGTCCTGAGATTGAGAAAGTTAATTCATCAGCTTCCAAAGGAGAACAAGAATTCTTGATTCAGCATTGTTACCAAATGTGTTCATATTCTGTATATATTTTTTCAGTGAATGCAGATGACACAGTTCTGAGTGGAGGCTGGGAAAATTATTACTTTTCAGTCTCTTACAAAGTCTTTGATCTATCTTTGTATTTCACTTCTGTTTCCTTACTGCTAAGACAAAGATGTCATGTGCCTTGAAGAGATGCTATAAGAATCTCTCTTTAATAATTATTTAAGCTTTTAGAAAATATATCCCTTTACTGTTACACAGGAATCAAGTAAGATGATAAATATTTTGCATTATACAAACTCTCTCCTCAAATAGATATTCCTGAATATATATCTGAGCCATTACCTTTGGACAGTGGTGACTCATGCAATACTAAGGGAAATTTTATCCAGTGAGTTAAATTTTGGGTTAATTTTAAACAAAATGTGATCTATGGATTAATTACTTAGGTAGGCATATTTCTCAAAAACATTAAATGCACTTTTGTTTACATCAATGGAGAGAAAATTAGTAAGGTTTTCTCTGTTATTTTCCCCCAGACAATGTCGGAGAAATAGATAGACATGAAGACTTTTGTGAATCAAATTAAGAATTTATTTTAGGGCTTCCCTGGCGGCGCAGTGGTTGAGAGTCCGCCTGCCGGTGCAGGGGACGCGGGTTCGTGCCCCGGTCGGGGAAGATCCCACATGCCACGCAGCGGCTGGGCCCGCGAGCCATGGCCTCTGAGCCTGCGCGTCCGGAGCCTGTGCTCCGCAGCGGGAGAGGCCACAGCAGTGAGAGGCCCGTGTGCCGCAAAAAAAAAAAAAAAAAGAATTTATTTAAAAATACCTGAAAAGTACAATTAAATTTCATAGCTAGCCAGTCTGTTGTTTTGGTAATTCTGTCCTTTGTTATGACTTTTAAACGCATATTTTCTACACAGCTCCTTTTAGAGACTGAAAGCAGAAGAAAGCTTCTCAGTAATAAATGCTCTTTAGCTTCCCTAAAGAAAACAATATCTTGCCAAAAAAATGTTTGAAAGAGGACTGTGCCTACTTTTTTGACTGAATATTAAGCAGAGAACAATAGATTTATTATGATCAATATCATCATATTTTCCTGGCCATATTCATTGGGTTCTTTTTCTCAGCTTTTGGGCTTGTATCACTATCATTATCTCTCCCAAATTAGTTTTGGAAAAATAAATAAGTAAAAATTAAAAACTGTTGGTCATTTACCTTAGGTTGATACAACCCAGGGATTCACTAAGAGGTTCACCTGCATTCGGTACGTGAAGATTATATGCACGAAGCACATTGTGATGTGAGTATGCAAATGTCATGCTTGCAAGAGTTCTCATAAAACAAGGTGAATGAGAGCTTCCTCATCCTTGAAGAAGTGAGCCAATCTGGAGGACATGAATCCCACATTCAACATGGATAATGTATTCATCGATTGTGACCAAGTAAATTCAGCACCCCTTTCTCTTTTTAACATCCCCTTTAGTGTAAAGTTTAAAAGGTCATTTAACTGATGAGTTTCAAAGAAAAATAAATCACATTGGCTGAAAATATTGGGCTTGGTATGTTACCAGTGTCTACGTATTTTGATTTTCTGTTTTCTAAGCTCCCCCGGTTGAGAGCTATTGGCTGATCAGTCGCTTTCATACAGCCCAAACCTCTGCAGGGCACATCTGAGGTAAACACAAAGAACAGAAAAAAGACCCCATGGTACCCCTCTGCTGCCCCTGTTGCCACCCTGCTGCTGCATTCTTTAAAAACGGCTCTGCATGCATCAGTGAACGTCATTAACCTAAAGGTTAAAGGTACTTACAAAGACCTATGGCAAACATCATGCTTAATAATGAAGTGTTAAAAAATAGGTCTGAAACCAGAAATGAAACAAAGGTGCATACTTCAGCCACTTCTGCCAATAATTTTACTAGAGGTCTTAGGCAACTTAGTTTTAGTTGGGCAAGAAACAGATAGTACATTTACCATGTAGATGTGTTGCAAGGAAGAAACAACACAATGTGTGCTGTGTGCCTTATTCATAATATACAAATATTTATATAACTGATATTATCAGTTATAACGATTGTTATTTTCAGAGTTCATTTTGATTTTCTCCTTTACCATAATTCAACCAAATAGGCAAAATATTTTTCCTAAATGTAAAAAACGTCCATAATGTAATCGTCATGTTTGTAAATCTCAGAAGTAAAATGGTTCCCCCAAATAAAATAAAGATGTGCTTTTATTTACTTATGAAACAAACAAACAAACTAGGATTGATTTTTACCATTTCAGAAATGTTATAACTGGCTTCAAATACGTTGACTTTTTTGTATTGATTTATTGGATCAAAAGTGCAACTGTGAACATTGAGAGATAGATGGCTTATGTCCTATCCTATTGCCTTTCCTCCTGCTGACCTAAGAGACTGGTCTTGTTTCAGTCTGTTAGTGCAGCTGTTCAGCTGGCAGAGTCCTTTAGCATACAGACAGGCATCTGGAACCCAACCCAAGCATCTCTTAAATTGCCACCAATGCATCTTTTTCTTTTGCAGCCAAATTCTTGAACAGCTCGACTCACGTAATTCCTGCGTTGAATTTGATGCAATACACCTGCTACATCATCTCATATTACTCCTACCCTGTTGCCTTCTCCTTTCCAATCTCAGCTCCCACTTCACAATAGTCCAATATCCTTGTGCAATGGCCGCAGCCTTCACCCACACTCGGAGTGATCTTCTGGCTTCACAAAGTCTCTGGGCTGCTTCTTTCTCCTTCTATAGGAGATGCTCTCATCTGGCTCACTCTATTCTCCCAGGTAGAACTGAAGAGATGAAGTTAAATGAGCAACGTTTGCAGCAAGATGAATCATACTGGAAGTATATTGCTCTAGATCAGACACATAAGTTATCTACAGCCTTAAATCAAGTGTGTGAAAAAGTTGTATGTTCCAAAATTGTTCTCACTAAACTTTGGACCAAAATCTTCATAATCATTGCAATCTATAACTGACTCTACTATTTCCCCTCTTATCTTACCCAGTAGGGAAAGGCAAGTAAGATAAAGCCATAAAGAATATTGGATGGCCAACTGAATGGTTCATCCACTCTAAAGTACTTAATTCCTACTCTGCTCCAGGAGACAGTTGCATGTGGAATGAATATTCTATGTTTTGAGATCTTCTTTTTGAAAAGAATCCTCATATTTATAAGTGAAATACTGTCATGTTTTACTGTTTGCAAGTAATTAAGATTTTTTTGAATCTCACTGCAAGTCATACAAAAAAACACAGCCATGTGAGCTAAGTTTGAGCAGGGGACCACCAGTTTGAGGCTCTATTTTAGGAGTTGGCCTAAAGGAAGAATCTGTTTTCTAGTACCCCAAAGGATTTTTAAGCCTCCATGACCTTGGTTTGGGTTTTATGTTCAGTGCAGAAATGTCAGAATATAACAGCTATATTTCCAATTTTCCTATACAAGCCTTGAGAACGGGAAGGATTATTTTTGTTTAGACTGGTATATGGCATTAGTCCCTTCAGGTTTATCATCAGTTTATGCTAAAAATCCTTGTAAAGCTGTTTGCAACATTAATGCTTTATATGAGTTTGAAAAATGATTCATTTCTAGTTGCCAGGTTGTAACCACCAATATTATTCTTTTCTGTTATAACTCAGTTTGTACCTGAATCCTAACTCCTTATCTAAGCTCTTGAAGATGTGAAAGCAGTACCAATGAGATTATTGTAATGCACTAAGACATTCCAAACCTCTGTAATGAGAAAGATACCCAGAGACAAAAGAACCAATATAAAGGAAGCGATACATATTCACTGGTTTCACAGATTCATTGAGTTTCCTCACTACACAAAGAGTCATGACTTCTGAATTCAAATACGTTCAAAATCAAACTGTTATACCTAAGACATGATAGCAACCACTGATATAACTCATGAAAATGACCTTGGGGAAATTCATTGATTGGCAGGTGTAAGGACTTTCTATGGGTCTCCCACTCATGTAGGTCAAAGAAGGACCTGAGTGTTAATAAATAAAAGCCTAATACCAGATTGCTTTGAGTAGTATAGTCATTTTCACAATGTTGATTCTTCCAGTCCAAGAACATGGTATATCTCTCCATCTGTTGGTATCATCTCTAATTTTTTTCATCAGTGTCTTATAGTTTTCTCCATATAGGTCTTTTGTCTCCTTAGGTAGGATTATTCCTAGGTATTTTACTCTTTTTGTTGCAATGGTAAATGGGAGTGTTTCCTTCATCTCTCTTTCAGACTTTTCATCATTAGTGTATAGGAATGCAAGAGATTTCTGTGCATTAATTTTGTATCCTGCTACTTTACCAAATTTAACAGATTCAGTGCAATCCCTATGAAACTACCAATGGCATTTTTCACAGAACTAGAACAAGAAATTTTACAATTTGTAAGGAAGCAAAAAGACCCCGAATAGCCAAAGCAATCTTGAGAGAGAAAAACGGACCTGGAGGAATCAGGCTCCCTGACTTCTGACTATACTACAATAATCAAGACATTATGGTACTGGCACAAAAACAGAAATATAGATCTATGGAAAAGGACAGAAGGCCCAGAGATAAGCTCATGCACATATGGTCACCTTATCTTTGATAAAGGAGGCAAGAATATACAGTGGAGAAAAGACAGCCTCTGCAATAAGTGGTGCTGGAAAAACTGGACAGCTATATGTAAAAGAATGAAATTAGAACACTCCCTAACACCATATACAAAAATAAACTCAAAATGGATTAAAGACCTAAATGTAAGGCCAGACACTATAAAACTCTTAGAGGAAAACATAGGCAGAACACTCTATGACATAAATCACAGCAAGATCCTTTTTGACCCACCTCCTAGAGAAATGGAAATAAAAACAAAAATAAACAAATGGGACCTAATGAAATTTAAAAGCTTTTGCACTGCAAAGGAAACCTTAAACAAGACGAAAAGACTACCCTTAGAATGGGAGAAAATATTTGCAAACGAAGCAACTGACAAAGGGTTAATCTCCAAAATATACAAACAGCTCATGCAGCTCAATATCAAAAGCAATCATGGGATGTTTGCTGTATGCAGTGAATAAGCAAGGTCTTATAGGTCGCTTTCACTATTACTTTTGATAATTCAAGAAAGGCTTTATTCTTTTTGTTATTCTAACCTTAATAAGATCTTTAGACAAATTTTAACTTTGTGGTCAATATCTTGGGGCATTTTTATGCTACTTCCTTATGATTGTCTTTCATGGGGACTTATGATTCAAAAAGATCAATGTCATCTTCCACCCCTAAGACTAACTAGTGAAAATCTTCTTAGCAATTCTTATCCCAAAGCTTTTTATTAAAATTCTTATTTTTGAAATTTCAGAGTCTGGATTCAATCCAGTTCTCCCATTTCTCTATTTTGAATAATTACACTAAGACCTGGATTGCATGTAAAATGTTATCTGTAAATTAAGAATCGGAGCTGCCTATAAACTCCAAATTTCTACCAAATAAATCCAGTTCGCCTAAAGGTTTCCAGACTTGTATAAAAACCATAAACCAAAGTATTCCTCCATCCTTACTTTCAAAATACACATTTTTGAATGATGGACACAAGGGGGTTTTAGCATTATAGAAATTTGTCTTGGGGGAAATATATCAATCTCATGTTCAGTTAATATGTCTAAGAGGTTGAGTGCTCTAGTCAGTCTGGGGCTGGCACTAGACTTTAGAAAACAGACTGACAAGGTAAAATACGATTCCCAAGAGAGAGAAATTTTCAGACACCATGTTCTTTGGTAGAGGGATCCAGCAGTGAGTCAGTGAGAAGAGAGAAAGTTTCAGAGAACTAGCTGTCTTCACATATTGATGGTTGCCACATAAAAGAATTGCTGGTTCTGAGTTACTCTAACAAGCAGAACTAGTACCAAAGGTTACCCAGAGACATATTTTGACTTCCATATGGGAAATATTTCTAAGAATTAGAAATTATCAGCAATGAAATGGCCCATTTTATGAAATAAGCAATCCCATATTTCAAAACATTCCGGGAAACTGGACAACTGTCTGGGTTTCAAGTGCAATTCCTTCAAAAGGTCCGATGTACAATGCCTTCTTCCTCTACCATTACATGTCTATTCATTTCCAGTTTCTTTGCCATCTTTCCTGCGAGAGAGAATCTTTTCCCATTGTTGTATTCTTCCAACCTGGTCACCACCACTAACAGATTACAGTGGAAATTGCGTACAACAGAACGAATTCCCTGGGGTCCATTACACCAAGGTACTTTACTCCCTGAGATCACCAACGTATAGTTATCATCTAGAACACTTATCCCTTGAATTAGGAGGATTCCTGAATTAGGATGATTCACAACCACTTTTCAAAGCTTAAATATTGAAAGTTTACTATTTTCCAGGTACCAGGCCCCACGGCTTGGGAAGCAGAACGGACGATATCCTCACAGACTGACAAGGTGTGTTGTGTTCTGATCCCTCCTAAGGTAGACAAACTCCAAAATGGCCTATCTGGTTCTCTAGGCAAACATTTCAATTGCCTTTCTTGACATTATATCTTGCAGGTTTCTACTGAATGAATGCCTAAATGCTAAGAATACCTACATTCTTGAATATAGTACGATGTAGTTGTCACAAGTGTAACTGATCGAAGGAAAGATGATAAGAGGCACAAATATATCATACTAGTTCTTTTAATATATATTAAGGATATAAATATGTAACTGTGTGAAGGCAGCATCATCCCCAAGTTCCCCAAGTTCTATAACCACCTCACTGGGGTTATAATCCTGTTCGGTTCTTTGGGGAAACTAAACCAATTCCTTTGGGGGTTTCTTTATATCTCTGTGACTGTTCTTGGGTGTTTTGAAATGATTTGGCAATCCTGCCGGCCTGGTGCAGCAAGGTGCAAGCAGTAAACCTACTGGGTGGGTTATGAGTGCGTTTGCCATGGAATCATTCATACCCATGCCTCTTATAGCTAGTACAAACTATTGCTGGCTCATGCCTACATTATTTTCAGTTTAGCAGGTTGAATCAGAAGCAAATACTATGTACTTCTGGGTTCTAATGATCCCTTGGAACTGGATTTCAAACACGTATAAAGTCCTATCTCTGTCCACTGAGCAGTTATTTCTCAATATGTTATATTGCATGTATTTTTTGGAATCCTATTCAATTATTCTGGTCTCTATGGATTTGGTTCTGAAAGACTCTACCAAGCACGTTACTAGCATAGAAATATAAATGCTGATGGTGCTTCAAATCGTCATCAGGTCAGGTTTAGCAGCTCAAGACTTAGGCAGTCAGTGGTTTCTTTTTCCCACTTTTCAAATTAAGTCCCTTTCTTGAAACACTGGCTAACTCACAGATATAACCCCACCTGTACACACCTGTACTTCATATGAAATAAGAGTCATGTCAGAGAGGGACTTCTGTTCTGAGTTGGTCTGGATTCCTCTTCTCTCAAGATAAGAAGATGCTTTTCCCTGTGCCCATATTGTTCTCATCCCAGCTTGTCTGGACTTCATCTAAGGCACTCATTGGTATTTACAAATGGTGTTAATCTTTGCACTTATAAAGGTTCAGTGTTCACAGTTACCATTTGGCTTCTATGTACATACCATGTACTAATAATTCTCATGTCTCTCAGCCATATTGATTCACCAAAGTGTGACATATGGACCAGAAATATTAGTATCACCTGAGAGCCTATTAGACATGCAGAATAGCAGGGCCCATTCCAGACCTACTATATCAGTCAAGGTCACATAAGTAGACAAAAGACACACCCGTCATTTTAACAGAACCTAATACTAAAAATTAACTAGAATTAAAGGTGTTACATAGATAAGTAAAAAAGGCAAAAGGAAACACAAAGGTATTATGATGGAATAGTTGTAAGAAGCATTTCTTGCTCCAGTGGCTGGTTGGAATTGTTAAATATTGGGACATGGAGAAGTTCCATGGAGCTGAAATCCAGAGCAATGAAGAGGCTGTGCTTGTCAGCTGAGGCTAATGACCTGAATGCCATTAGGAGAAGCTCCACTGAGCTGGGACCCCAAGGAGAGTGCAACTGGGCAACTGGAGGTAGCATCTCAGCTCAGAGAAGGGGCTTCTTGAATCTGAAAATCAGATTCCTGAGTGGGGAACTTGAATGGCCCAGTGCAGCTTTTCTCCAGTAGAGTGGTGTGGGGAGGCAGTGAGGCTGGTCCAGTGAACGTTCAATAATCCAAACTGGATTGAGCTGCTGCTGCTGGTGTGAAATGGTATCGTTCAAATGGCATTGCAGGCAGGAAACCTAAAGGACGCAGGAAAAGAAACTTGCTTCATCCTTGCGGTCTACGTTCTGTGCCCTGTTGGCAGAGCCAAGCATAGACCAATCTGGTAGACACGGAATCCTGAAGAGTGGGTGAAGGGCTCAGAGTCAACGGATCACGCACAGAATAAGAATCTGTATTTTAACTAGACCCACCTCCTCTTCCTCTAGGCCCCGGGATTCACAAGAGCATTCAAACACAAGACGCTCCTCATTCAGTGGACATTCTAAGTAAACATTCTTATTTGGAATGGATAATTTGAATTCTTCCCCAAAGACTAGCAATGACTCTAACCTACCACTGTTGGTCCTCAACTACATATCTTAAGCAACATTAATGTTCAATAAACATTAGTCTAAGTTTCCATTTTTTGAAAAAATGAAGCTGATAGATTACATATCTGTGACATCATATAAGAAATTCATGAAGATCTGGTTGATTTATCCAGATAGTCTGATATCTTTATAATAAGAATAACTGCTAATTGTGGTCTCTGAATCCTTGACGAATTCAAGTATAATTTTGTGCACAGGTACATAGGACTCTGCCGTAAGATACAGACATATTTTGCAGGTGGATATTTAGGGTCTACCTTTGGTTTCACCCTTGACTTTTTTAACCCTTTGGGGTAAGTCCATTAACTTTTGCTACCAAATAAACGGAGAAAATGTGATGATTTGCTCTATATCTCTCACACAGAGGTTGTGTAAGATCCTTGGGCTTTAAAGTTATACATGTATAATGCACGTGTAGAGGTGAAGTACAGCTATAAAGAAATAGTAGTTGTTTTGTGCAAAAGTTCTAGACTTTACTTCCTAACTTCAAAATTGTCACCCCGAGAAGGTATAATGTTTGGATATTCCTAACTAGGACTGCTCCCTGGATTTTGGATTTATGAAATCAGATTCAGTTTCAGAGACAAATTTGTCTGAATATTCTCAGTAGTGGCACATTGCTTTTGAGTGGGATTTATTTTAGAAACAGACCCTTTCGGTACTCTTAGTAGCCCAGTACTCTATAAGAATATATCTAGATCTTAATTTCTCTAATTCCAGTGCTAAATTTGGGCCTGACATGTAAAAGGCTGTATCAAGACTTGTTAAGTAATAGAATAAATGAAC
The DNA here is from genome assembly GCF_963924675.1 of Phocoena phocoena. NCBI lineage: Eukaryota > Metazoa > Chordata > Mammalia > Artiodactyla > Phocoenidae > Phocoena > Phocoena phocoena. The sequence continues at coordinate 78,229,630 of NC_089230.1, forward strand.
GGTTAAATGAAAACATAAGTGAGTAATAAAGTTTAATTTTAGCCAAGGTATCAATGTAAAATTGTTATAAACGTGGCTAGAAAACAGATACAAAAATATTTCCTAAATAGAGACTTCAAAACTACTTTAAGAAATGGAATAAGTGTAGAATTGCAAAGGAAAGAGAAAGTATTGACCTTGAAAGACAATTTCTGCTAGGTTTGTTTAAATCAGCCTGATTTTAATAATATGCACATACATTATACATAACTTAGTTACATATTTTATTATGTTTCTATAATTACAGGGAAAATGATGATTAAAGGTTATTTTTATTATATTAGTAAGCATATCTCTTTCTGAATTGTTTTACGAAATTGCTCAAGTGCTGGGAAATCAACTCAGATACATTAAATCCTCAGTAGTACCGTTAGCCCTTTTAGTGCAAATTGCTAATTTTTGTGTCAAGTCGATAACTGAGTTTGCGGTCTCAGCAACTGAGAAGTCTATTTAGCTGTAGTGAACCACAAAATGTCATGCCACTCCAGGATACAGTAGCTCTAGAAATCTTGGCAGCTGTAGGCTGACCTATACAAAAGAGATATTTGGCCAGTTAAGACATGTCTGGGAATATTTTAGGTCGGAAGAAAGGACTATCATTAGATAGAAATATTGAAACATTCTCCATGGGAAGCCCAGAGACTTTGCTAGATCCACATGGCAAAGGCAGTGTAGGGGCTGGAGCTTCAGAGATGGAGGCAAGACCCTTCTCTGTGAGTTCTCTGGTCCACAAAATGCTTAGAAAACCAGTGAGGTCATTTTGACGCGAAATGGTCAACCAGTGGTATAAATCTGCTGAGATAACACAAAGATAAACAAATCTGGAAATGCAGGACTTGTAATATAAACATCCTTATCTGGTGACTTCAAGAATTTATTATGTATTAGTGCTCATTCGCTAGAGATGCTCTGAGCCACTTGTCTCCAGATTCATGATGAATTATCATATGAAAAAACTTTTCCCATATTTATTAAATATATAATAGAGCACTAAGAGTTTTAAAATGACTGTCGCGATTGTTGTCTCCATTCCTGTCATCTTTCGTGGGAAAAAAAGTTCTTCCCAGGCTGGCCTTAGGCAACATTGTGGAAGAAGGTTATTCTTCCTTCTCTGATTCCCTCTCATCAAAGAATAAATTCAATGACACGAAATCTTGTGAATGAAGGTTAAAACAACCGCTGAGAAGTTACTGAAGGCAGGCACTCTGCTTTAAGGGTAGCAACCGCATTAATCCTCTCCCAACCCCAAGTGACACCCAGTCTTTTCTGCATTTTACAGATGCGTCTTACAGACTGAGACCGAGACGGGTTAAACAACTTACCTGAAGTCCCTAAACCACCCAGTGGAGAATCGACAGTGACTCCAGAATTACCACACACACGCTTTAGCAGGGGTAGCAAATGCCCTTGCATAAAGACATTTGCATAGTAAGAGATTTAGTTCAAAAACTCTCAAAGGAAATAGTCTATGAGATTTCACTCCAAAGAATTCATGACCTGAATCTGAACTGAGTCAGGAACTGTTTTGACTGGGAGAGGTCTCCCTAATGTTCCTGGAGCAGAATCCTTTGGGAGCTAACCCCTCTGACTAACTCAGAGTTGTGGAAAGGAAAGCAAACAGCGAGACCAGTATCTGGTGAAAATATCATCTTCCTTTCCCATGTGGTCTGTTAAAAGGTTTCTTTTTTTGTGGGCCTTGGTGTGTCCTTGGCTCTGGAGAGACGTGTGCCTTTGTGGCATTCTTACAACTTCCTCTTCCACTTCCCAGCAAGAGCTCATTGTTCCCTCTCAGCCTACGTACCCTTCATTCTCTTCAGCACTTCCTCTGCGACATTGATGCTGTTTGATGCTTCTTTCTCATTAGATGTGCGTGAGTTCTGCAGAGCAGGGACCACACCACTCTTCCTGGGTACCCAGCCTCTAGCATGGCCCGCCAGGACTCATAAGAGCTTTATGGCACTCAACAGAAATTTAATATAGACATGTCGCTGATGTGAGGTATCAAGTACTGCTGATTTCACAAGTGGAATAGAGCTTACAGAACAGTATTAGAAACGGACTGTGGCAGTGTAGGTCAGCCAAGATCTATATAGCTGTTAGCCTTAAGAACCCGTATGTAAGGCTGATGAAGATAAAGACGGAGAAAGTTAGAAGAAGCAAATTATAATAAACTATGACATCCTCCCTTTTGAGGTATAAGTCCAGGCTGTCTAAGTCAGTAAGAGTCTCCTGAAGGCTATAATTTTTTGTGCATAGTATTGTCTTTTTGAAACAGATTATTTATAAAGCACTTTAGACAGCAGACTTCAAATTGGATGTGTTGACTTTACATATTTTCCCGCTAAAATTATACAAAATCTGGTATGAAAGTCTATTTTAGTCTCTCCTACTTAAAGCACTCCCTAATTAATAAACTAAGACTTTAGGCAGCTGACATTCCATGATTCCGGTTCTTTCCCTCATGGCTATGTCACATATTTTGTCTCTCAAGCACACCCACGAGAAGGTTTTTTTCTCATACTGGAAAGTTATCATGCGTATTCCACCTAAATAGATCATCATAAAAGATCCAATGATCATAAGAGATCCTTTAGGGACTTCCTGGCATTCCAGGGGTTAAGACTCTGCACTTCCAATGTAGTGGGAGTGGGTTCAATTCTTTCTCAGGGAACTAAGACCCCACATACTGGCACGTCCCCCCCGAAAAATAATTAATATTTATTGAGGGGTAATTACATGCGCCAGGCCATAAGCCTAGCACTCTATGTGGGCTATCTTTATCCTCATAAGAATTCTGGAAATCACCTACTATTATCATTATATTTTTACAGATAGGAAAACTGAGATGTGAAGTTATTCCCCTGAAGTTGCTCCTCTAGTAAATGGTGGAGCAGTATTTATTCTCGGGAAGTCTGAGCTCAAGGAAGATAACCCGAAACAGTCATCTTGCATTCTTGGAAAGTAATCGGCCATAACTTAAATGTATAAAACCATCTGAAGGCAGCTGAGGAAGCAGAACTTGGGACACAGTCACAGGGCTGTGATGCAGTCCTTCTTCTCTTCTGTTTACATCAGGGTAGCTTCAGGGCACACGTTAGGATCTAAACTTGAAGTGCCACACAGGAAGCGGTGTGAAGCTTGATTAGGCCTGCATGTCCCATAGTCCTGACTCTTTTTATTTGTTATTTTTTCCATGTAAGCATTTATCTTTTAAATAAAAAAGTATATATATTTAAGGTATAAAACATGATGATTTGATATACATAGGCATAGTTGAATGATTACTACAGTCAAGCCAATTAACACATCTTCTTACGTAGTTAGCATTTTTTGTATGATGAGTGAACCTGAAATCTACTTTCTTAGCAAGTATCCAGTATTCAGTTAAGTAGTATTATCTATAGTCATCATGCCGTACATTTTACTTACCCTACAGCACTGCAGCTTTGTACCCTTTCACTAACATCTCCCTTTTCTCCCACCCCCTACCCCTGGTAACCACGATTCTACTCTCTCCTTCTATGTATTCAACCTTTTTTTTGGTTTTACGTGTACATGAGGTTGTGCAGTATTTTCTTCTTTCTGTGCTGGTTTATTTGACTTAGCATATTATCTTTCAGGTGTATCCATATTGTTGCAAATGACAGGATCTCCTTTTTTAAGGCTTAAAATATTAATAACTTAATAATATTTATTTCCACAATCACTGAATCTCCTTTTAAAGATAATATGTAATGTGAGGAAGCCGTATCTTGGAAGAAACTTTATAAAAGTTTAACTTTGTAAAAGAAAATCTAACCAATCTCTCTGAGTGCTGGTTGGCCTTAGAGCTCCAAGTATGAAGGAGAAACATATTTGAAAATAATGTTTCTTACTTAGTGCATCAAATTCGACCTGTTCTAGAGACTAAGTGTATCCAGTGGAATATGGTGAATCACAGACACAAAATATGAAAAATCCAAATGTAAGTATCCAAGTCAGAGCTCTCTGCCCAGATCAATGTTCGTGCCAACCACAACCCTGATCACAGCTCTGCCAGCCGCACATCCTGGTGGTGTAGTTGCCTGGGTTGAGGCAGAGCAGTGCACACGCACACGGATGCAGTACTCTCCCCCAGTAGAAGTTATCCTGCTTGGGGTTTGACCGCAGAGAGACGCAGAGAGACGCAGACTAAGAGGACTTGCAGTATATCAGACACAAGAAGGGCATATTAGATCTCTTTTACATAAAGGAATCAAGACCCAGAGATGGTGAAAACACTGTCCAAAGCCTTATAGCTAAACAGGGACAGAACTCCAAACTTTTACCTCGACCCTGTTTTACTGCCATTGGATTTGTATCTTTAAGGTCAAATGATGTACCAGATTACTTTCGAAAGGAATTGTATTTTTGTGTGAAATCCAGATTTCTTTTTTCTCATCATACATTTTCTTTCTTGCTAGGTGGTTTTTTTTTCCCCCTTTTTTGGGGGGGACATGATTTCACTTAGCTGTCCCAAGTGGCTAGCATTTGTATGGTTGTTGGTTATAAAGTGTGTATCTAAACAGGGAAGAGCAGTACTGAATTTGCTTTGGACATAAAAGGCATAGTGATATAACTGGATCTAAAAATGCATAGGATTGCAAATCCATCTTCTCTCTAAAAAAGGAGGGCATATTTTCCATCCCTCTAGAATGCTTTTTGCAACTACAATGAATGTTTTATTGTTGTGTCCATATGCATACTTTAATTTGTCTCGGAAAAGCTTCTTAGTTGATATGGCACTTTAAAACTCTCCGATCCACCAGCGAGAGCATCCAATAAACAAAATTAAGCCTGCCAGCAGACATTAAGGACCATCTCATTCAGTGTCTTGAAATCATAGGCCACACTTGCCTCCTACCTACAAGCATAGTAACCCCAGTAAACATTGGCCAAGTGTGATGCCAGCTATGGTTGATGGATATCAGATTTACAGTCAAAAGAAATCTGTGGAAAGTAGCTTTGGGAACAGACACAAAAGCCAGCCGGCCTTGGGGGTAATATCAGTAAGGATGCTTTTGGCAGCACCTGGCTCTAACAGTAAAGACATTTGCCAGATGACATTACTGGAAGTTTGTTGACATCAGGGTTGGTTGATTCTTTTGCTTAGCAATAAACTGAGTTCTCAGGTTCTTCCAATCTCTCTACTATGCCAGCAAGAGTGTTGGCTTCATCTATAGCCACATGGCTGAAGAAGTACCTCGTACCATATCCAGACTGGAACTATATCCAGAGGCTAATGAAATAAATCATTTTCTTACTCTATTACTAAACTGTCTAGTAAAATCTTATCATTGATTTATCCTCAGTTCTTATGCTTAAACCAAATTCCCATTAGGAGAAAGGACTGCTCTCTTAGGACAGGATGTCTATTGAAGTCAGGAGTGGGTTTATGTACAGTGTTGACTACAGCAATATTTCAGATTGAAAGATTCATGGAGCCCAGCTTAGGAAATTCCATAGATAGATGGAAAGTATGGGCACATTTCCTTCCTCCACTATCCTTGAGTTCTATATGATACACATTTCCAATTTATTGTTGATCTAGGATAATTATTGCATATTTAACATTAAACATTTCCAATACATTTATTGGAATACATTTATAAGTAATTTCCAATACATTCCAATAACTTATCTAATTTGCCCTCACAAAAATCATGTGGTCAGAGAGGGTATTTGTTTTCTATGTCTGCTTTAACAAATTACCATAAATATAATGGCTCAAAATCACATAAATATATTATATTACATTTCAGAAGGTCAGAAGTCTGAGGAAGGTTTCAGTGGGCTAAAATCAAGCTGTTGGAAAGGCTGGCGCCTTTCTGGAAGCTCTAAGGAGGACTATGTCTCCTTACCTTTTTCAGGTTCTAGAGGTTGCCATAGTTCCCTGGGTCACGCATGCTGCCATATTCAAAGCCACCAACAGCAGGTTGAGTCTTCACACTGCATAACTCCAACCTTGCTTCCACTGTCGCATCTCCTTCTCTCTTCCACCTCCCTTTTCCACTCGTAGGGACCCTTGTGGACATTGTGCGTATCTGGATGATCTCCCCATCTTAAGGTCTGTTATTAGCAACCTTAATTCCATCTGTACCCTTAATTCCCCTTTGCCATGTAACATAATACTTTCTCAGATTCCTAAGACTAGGGCATGCACATCTTTAGAAGGGCACTACTCTGCTTACCACAAATACATATTATATTATATCCACATTTCATAAAAAAAGAAACCCAAGGGGACAGAGAGTTTTAACATTTGCAAAAGGTCAGACTAATAATGGACAGAATTAAGGATTTTACTCATTTATTCAGACCCCAAACTCAGTGGATTATTTAGAAAACGAAACAGTTGCTCCCAAATGGCTTTCTAGAGAAGACTTTATTTTCAGTATTTACACTGCATGTAAATATGAAATCGAATGTTCTGAAGGTACAGCGGGAAAATTGTTTTACGATGGATGCATAAATATTAATTTGACCACAACTGCTTTGAAAAATGTAGAGTGAAGAACAATCGATTTTTGGCATCAGGTTCTCAAAGATATCTCGTTGCGGGGGGGGGCTCGTTGAGTCTAACCAGTGTCCTTCCCCCACCCTCATGCTCTCCCTTTATCATATCACCTGTTATTTTCCTCATGGGACCAGTCATTATATGAAATGATGATGTTTACATTTTTATTCAGTTGTTATGCACCTTTCTCCTCTCACAAAGGAATGTAAGTTTCCATATCCTTCTTGATCATTTCTTTATCACCACAACCAAGGTAGAACCTGGTATTTAGTAGAAAATCAATAAACAGCTGTTCAGCGAACCATTGCCAAAATTATTGGGTTGGCCAAAAACTACCTTTGGTTTTTAAGTAAAAGACACATTTTTCATTTTCACCAAGATCTTTATTGAACAATGTATTCACCCTTTTGTTCCACTACCTTCTGCCATGTTTTCAGGAAACTTCATAATTCCTTCTTCCCAAAACTTTTTTTATCATTTTGAGCAAAGAACTATTCCAGTGCCTTTTACAGTCTTCCAGGGAATTGAAATTTTTTTCCATTAAGAGAATTGTGTGATGACCGCGATAATGGAAATCCGAAGGTGCAATATATGGTGAATATGGTGGATGAATCAGAACTTCCCAGCCAAGCTGTAACAGTTTTTACCTGGTCATCAAAGAAACATGCGCTCTTGCGTTAGCCTGATGAAGATTATGCGTTTTCTGTTGATGAATTCTGGGTGCTTTTCATCGAGTGCTGCTTTCAGTTGGTCTAATTGGGAGCAGTAGTTGCTGGAATTAATCATTTGGTTTTCCAGGAGCTCATAATAGAGGACTCCCTTCCAGTCCCACCATATACACAACATCACCTTCTTTGGATGAAGAACGGCCTTTGGTGTGGTTGGTGGTGGTTCATTTCAGTTGCCCCATGATTTCTTCTGTTCCACATTGTGGTACAGTATCCACTTTTCATCGCCCGTCACAATTTGTTTTAAAAACGGAACCTTTACATTACGCTTAAGTAGAGAACTGCATGCGGAAATACGGTCAAAAAGGTTTTTTTCCACGTAACTTATGTGGAACCCAAACATCAAAGCGATTCACATAACCAAGATGGTGCCAATGATTTTCAACACTTGATTTGGGTATTTTGAGTATGTTGACTATCTTCCACGTGGTATAACATTGATTGTTCTCAGTTAATATATCTATTTGATCGCTATCAACTTCAACTGACCTACCTGAATGTGGAGCATCGTCCAGCGAGAAATCTCCAGCATGAAACTTCGCAAACCACTTTTGACAAGTTAGGTCAGTCACGGCACCTTCTCCATACACTGCACAAATCTTTTTTTGCATTTTGGTTGCGTTTTTACCTTCTTGAAATAATAAAGCATAATATGCCAAAAATGTTGCTTTTTTCCTTCCATCTTCAATATTAAAACGTTTACACAAAATTCATCAATTTTGATGTCTTTTTTAAAATGCATGCTGATATAACAGTGGTCACATACAATCTAACAAAATTGTTTCAAATGAAGTTAGAGACAACTAAGTGCTACTAGAGCCATCTTATGGAAAAAACTGAATGAACCTTTCGGCCAACCCAATATTTCCACGGAAGAGAGCACACCAAGGTGGGGTAAGATCAGCTCTCTGACCAACTCTGCTCTTACATCATGGATTCTGCAGAACTGGCAACATCTATATGCAAAACATGTTTTTCACCATCTCCTTATGGTTTGATGTGCAATTAACTTCTTATGTTCCCTTTTGCTATTAAAAATAATAGTGATGAATAACATTTTACAAAATCGTTTTCCTTCACTTTGATTTTTATCCTTGTATTAAATTCCTAGAATTAAAATTACAGAGTTAAATGATCAGTGCATTTTTAAGATTCTTGATAAATATTGTCTAACTCTTTACTAGAAAGGTTGTATCAGGGCTTCCCTGGTGGCGCAGTGGTTGAGAGTCCACCTGCCGATGCAGGGGACATGGGTCCGTGCCCCGGTCCGGGAGGATCCCACATGCCGCGGAGCGGCTGGGCCCGTGAGCCATGGCCGCTGAGCCTGCGCGTCCGGAGCCTGTGCTCCGCAACGGGAGAGGCCACAACAGTGAGAGGCCCGCGTACCGCAAAAAAAAAAAAAAAAAGAAAGGTTGTATCAAATCATATTCTTACCAGCATGTATGGAATGATCTCTGTGGTCATATTATTGGAAACAGTGAGCATTTTTTCTACGTTTATTTTTTTATTGAAGTACAGTTGATTTTAAATATTATATTAGTTTCAGATGTACAGTATGGTGATTCACTACTTTTATCGAATTTGTACTCCATTTAAAGTTTTCACAAAATAATGGCTATATTTCCTTGTGCTGTGCAGGACATTCTTTTGGCTTATCAGTTTTATAGATAGTAGTTTTTATCTCTTAATCCCACACCCCTATATTGCCCCTCTCCTCCCCTCTCTCTCTGCTGTTAACCACTAGTTTGTTCTCTATATTTATGACTCTGTTTCTGTTTTGTTACTTACAGTCATTTGTGTTATTTTTTAGATTCCGCATAAAAGTGATAACCTAGTGTATTTGTATTTCTCTGACTTATTTCATTAAGTATAACCCTCTCTAGGCCAATCCACATTGTTGCAAGTGGCAGAATTTCATTCTATCTTATGACTGAGTGGTATTCCACTGTATATATAAAACCACATCTTAATTCATTTATCTGGTCTTGGACACTTGGGTTGCTTCCCTCTCATGGCTGTTGTAAATAGTGCTGCTATGAACATTTAGTTGGGGTGCATGTATATTTTTTTTTTTTTTTTTTTTTTGCTGTAGGCAGGCCTCTCACTATTGTGGCCTCTCCCGTTGCGGAGCACAGGCTCCGGATGCGCAGGCTCAGAGGCCATGGCTCACGGGCCCAGCCGCCCCGTGGCATGTGGGATCTTCCCGGACCGGGGCACGAACCTGTGTCCCCTGCATCGGCAGGCAGACTCTTAACCACTGCGCCGCCAGGGAAGCCCACATGTATATTTTTGAATTAATGATTTTTTTTCTTTGACTGTGTACCCAGGGGTGGAATTACTGGATCATAGCAGTTCTATTTTTAGTTTTCTGAGGAAGACTCCGTATTGTTTTTCATCTTGGCTGCATTAATTTACATTCCTACCAAAGTATACCATGCTTCTCTTTTCTCCACATCTTTGCCAACATTTGTTGTTTATATTCTTTTTGATTATAGCCATTCTGACAGGTGTTAGGTAATATTGTGGTTTTGGTTTGCATTTCTCTAATAATTAGTGACGTTGAGCATCTTTTCATGTGCCTGCTGGCCATCCGTATGTCTTCTTTGGAAAAATGTTTATTCAGGTCTTCTGCCCATGTTTTCATTGGGTTGTTTGTTTTTTTGATATTGGGTTGTATGAATTGATATAATATTTTGAATATTAACTCCTTATTGGTTATGTCATTTGCAAATATTTTCCCCCATTTATTAAGTTGCCTTTTCATTTTGTTAATGGTTCCCTTTGCTGTGCAAAAGCTTTTAAGTTTAATTAGGTCCCATTTGCTTATTTCTGCTTTTGTTTGTTTTGTCTTAGGAGACAAATAAAAAACTATTGCTATGATTTTTATCAAAGCATGATCATATTCTTGGAAAAAATGAGTATTGACTTTTAAAATATTTTCAGAGGAGGAGTCAAGATGGTGGAATAGGAGGATGCGGAATTCGTTGCTCCTCACAAGTTCATCCAAAACACGTTTACAAATGGAATAATTCGGGGCTTCCCTGGTGGCGCAGTGGTTGAGAGTCCGCCTGCCGATGCAGGGGACACGGGTTCGTGCCCCGGTCCAGGAAGATCCCACATGCCGCGGAGCGGCTGGGCCCGTGAGCCATGGCTGCTGAACCTGCGCATCCGGAGCCTGTGCTCCGCAACGGGAGAGGCCACAGCAGCGAGAGGCCCACGTACCGCAAAAAAAAAAAAAAAAAAAGGAATAATTCCCACAGAGCTCCTGCTGAACAGTAGTGGTAGACACCTAAAAGAATGGAAGAAGAAGAAAAGAAGAATAAAAAAAGAGACCAAAAAATGTGGCGGGAAGCTGAAGGTGATGAGAGGTCCCCTCATTAAGAAAGACTCCCTCATGGAGGGGAAAGACAAGGAACTTCGGGGGATCACAGGAGAATGCAGCCGATGGTCTGTGGAAGGCAGGACAAAGTAAGAACTGCGTGCATGACCTACACCACAGCTCTGTGCATTCTACCCTGAATAGTGAGTCCCCCGTTGCGAAGAGGAGCTGGGTGCAGACGCAGGGAGAGGACAGCTCTTGGCTATGAAAAGACAGCCTGAAGGGGCAGAAGCAATGGGCACCACAACCGGGAAAGTCTGTGGAAAAAGCCTGAGGCACCAAAGCAAGACGTCATAGTCGAACATCATGCAAGGGGCGGAGCTGCCTTATAAACCCCTTCCCCACTCCCCAGCTTCTTCTGCCTCTGCAGGCATTGGGAGTGGCTCCCACCTGAGTGGGCCTACCTCCCTCTTGGGCCTGGGTCGCCTCCTCCTGCGTTGGCTCCAGGGCCCTGAGAGCCACCCACCCCAAAACCTCCCTGGGAATCAGCCCTGGGCACCCCTGCCTGGGACGAGAGTCTGCCAAAGCTGGCAGGGTCAGAGGGCTAAAGAATGGAGTTGGAAGAACAGATCTTGGAAGAGAAACGCAGTTGGCTGCATGGATACAATAGAAGGGATGGGAGTGAGGGGACACATGGCCTGGAATGCCCCTAGAGGAAGTGGGGTCTGCCTGGAAAGTGAGGCGCCATTGTTGAGAGACCCATGGGGGACAGAGCCAACAATGCTCCCACATGCCAGCTGCTGCCACTGCAGGTACTGGGAGTACCCAAGTGTGCTCCAAGCAGCCGCTGCTTTCGCTCCCACTCACCTGGGCAAGGATCAGATGCCTGAGGGTGGCACACACGCAGAGGTGGGGTTTAAACCAAAACTGAGTGCAAAGGGTTGTGCAACTAAGGAAGAGAGACATAAATCTTTCTATGCAGCAGCACAAGCTGTGAATTAAATCCCCAAGATCGGCTGGGTAAACCCTGTGTTTGTGGAATAAACAATGAGTGTTTCAACATCTGAGACCAGTCTAGCCTTTGCAGCACTGGACTTTGTGTGCAAATAAAAATGAAAATAAACAAATGGCACCTAATGAAACTTTAAAAGCTTTTGCACAGTAAAGGAGACCATAAACAAGGTGAAAAGAGAACCCTCAGAATGGAAAAAAATACTTACAAATGAAGCAACTGACAAAGGATTAATTTCCAAAATATACAAGCAGCACGTACAGCTCAATATCAAAAAATCAAACAACCCAATCAAAAAATGGGCACAAGACCTAAATAGACATCTCTCCAAAGAAGACATACAGATGGCCAAGAAGCACATGAAAAGCTGCTCAACATCACTAATTATTAGAGAAATGCAAATCAAAACTACAATGAGGTATCACCCCACACCAGTTAGAATGGGCATCATCAGAAAATCTACAAACAACAAATGCTGGAGAGGGTGTGGAAAAAAGGGAACCCTCTTGCACTGTTGGTGGGAATGTAAATTGATACAACCACTATGGAGAACAGTATGGAGGGTCCTTAAAAAACTAAAAATAGAACTACCATATGACCCAGCAATCCCACTACTGGGCATGTACCCAGAGAAAACCATAAGTCAAAAAAAAAAACACATGCACCCCAATGTCCATAGCAGCACTATTTACAATAGCCAGGACATGGAAGCAACCTAAAAGTCCATCGACAGAGGAATGGATAAAGAAGATGTGGTACATATATACAGTGGAATTTTACTCAGCCATAAAAAGGAATGAAATTGGGTCATCTGTAGAGATGTGGATGGACCTAGAAAGTGACATACAGATTGAAGTAAGTCAGAAAGAGAAAAGCAAATATTGTATAATAATGCATATATATGGAATCTAGAAAAATGATATAGATGATGTTAGTTGCAAAGCAGAAATAGAGACACAGAGGAAGAGAACAAATGTATGGAAAAGAAGGGAGAAAGGGGTGCAGTGGGAGGAATTGGGAGACTGGGATTGACACATATACATTATGGATGCTATGTATAAAATGGACAGCTGATGGGAACATGCTATATAGCACAGGGAGCTCACCTAGTGCACTGTGGTAACCTAAATGGGAGGGAAGTCCAAAAGGGAGGGGATGTTTTTATGTGTATGGCTGATTCATTTTGCTGTGCAGTGGAGGCTAACACAACAGCGTAAAACAACCGTACTCCAATACAACCCAGCAATCCCACTACTGGGCATGTACCCTGAGAAGACCGCAATTCAAAAAGGGTCATGTACCACAATGTTCATTGCAGCTCTATTTACAATAACCAGGACATGGAAGCCACCTAAGTGTCCATCGACAGATGAATGGATAAAGAAGGTGTGGCACATATATACAATGGAATATTACTCAGCCATAAAAAGAAACAAAATTGAGTTATTTGTATTGAGGTGGATGGACCTAGAGTCTGTCATACAGAGTGAAGTAAGTCAGAAAGGGAACAATAAATATCGTATGCTAATGCATATATATGGAATCTAAAAAGAAAAATGGTTCTGAAGAACCTAGGGGCAGGACAGCAATAAAGACACAGATGTAGAGAATGGACTTGAGGACACAGGGAGGGGGAAGGGTAAGCTGGGACAAAGTGAGAGAGTTGCATTGACATATATACATTACCAAATGTAAAATAGATAGCTAGTGGGAAGCAGCCGCATAGCACAGGGAGATCAACTCTGTGCTTTGTGACCACCTAGAGGGGTGGGATAAGGAGGGTGGGAGGGAGATGCAAGAGGGAGGGGATATGGGGATATATGTATACATATAGCTGATTCACTTTGTTATACAGCAGAAACTAACACAACATTGTAAAGCAATTATACTCCAATAAAGATGTTAAAGTAAAATAAATTATTTGCTAGTTTGAGGAATCAAAGGAAGAGCATCTCATTGCAGCATTTAATTGCTAAGGAGTGCACAGTTTTCATGCTGGCTATCTTTGGTAAGTCTATGCATAATTTCATCTGCTACAAATTATTTATTCACGTCTTTGACTCAATTTTCTATTGAGTCCTTCCAGTTTTAATATTCATCGCTTTTTCAATAGATCAAATATATAAAATCTATGTTACATTTTTGGTATTTTCCCATTTTGTCACTAGTATTTTTTTTAACATCTTTATTGGAGTATAATTGCTTTACAATGTTGTATTAGTTTCTGCTATATAACAAAGTGAATCAGTTATATGTATGCATATATCCCCATATCCCCTCCCTCTTACAGAGAATTTTGTTTTTTCAGGACTTCAGAAATATGTTGATTATACCCCTCAGTTTAAGACATGATGTCATCATCAACCTGTATAAGACAGCTTTTTTTCTTCGTTAAGATATGTTTGATATATGTGTAGTTAGAAAACATACAGTATTTTATGTGTCTGTTTTTATTTTAATATTCATTATTTTTCTTAATTTTAATTCAAATGATTTTGAAATCTACCCACATCACCGTGCGCAGGTATAGATAATTGCAGTGTAGTATAAATCACATGCAATGATCACTGTAGCAGATGCTGTTGGTGTTCTGCCTATGCCCTCACAAGGTGTTACATTTTTTGTGTTTACCAGGCAGATTTCAGCTGGCCAGCACTTGCAGCTTCACCAGTGGTTTGCCCTTGGGCTACAGGAATTCACTCTGCTGAAGTTCATTTCAGTCCAGAGTGCCTGGAAATTAACACCCACTGGGCAGCACTGAGTGGATAAATACATAATCTCCCTGACTCTTGGCTGAGGTTATTCTGAGGTGTGTATTCTGCACAGTTTTCCAGAGCCTATCTGTGGGATTAAGCTTCAGTTGCCCACTGTAGTAACTGGCTCTGAAACAATCTCTTACTGGCTGCTTCTGATGCCAGAAAGGCAGCTGTGAGCAGTCTTGAGGAGAGATCTTAGTCTCCTGCCCAGGAATTGAACCTGGGTAGCCTGGATGAAAACCAGGAATCCTAGCCACTAGACCACCAGGAGCTAGAAGCTAGAAGCCAAATTCCCCTGGCTTTTACCCCCATTTGAAAGGAAGAATGTTTCAAGGAGGCAAAAATTTTAAAAACAGGTACAAAGTTTATTATCAAAGACACAGCATAATAAGTGGGAGAGTGCACAGAGAAGCAGTTTGTTTATTTAAGTTTATTTAAGTCAGAAGCTAGGCATCCTCTCTAAGGAGGAGCCCAGTAAAGTGGTGATTTGAATCACCAGTCCTTCTGAGTCTTTGTTTACCTTTGGCCAATTATCTTGTTTCTTTTTTCACACCTGACCAGTCCTAGGACCCTCCTTCCCTAAGATGGGTGAGCAACATTTTGCCAAGATGGATCCCACCGCAGAGGCCTGTGGGTGCATGTCCACACTTATTATGGGGTGGTGCCCCCTCCCTTTTTGACCCCCAAAGAAACTTCCTGCCCATGTGCAGACAGGGAAGTGTTCCTTGGCCTCAGGAGTGGTCATCTTATCTCTTTACTTCAGCAGAGCTCAGCTTCTGCCACCAGCTTTGTCCTTGGAGTGTCTGGGTGAGAACAAAGCTACAATTTTACTCCACTTGACAAACACCAGCTGTCCAGCCCAGGGGCCAATCTATCTCCGACCTCACTTCCTTTTCCTTATTTTACCTCTCCACTTCCCTTTTGGTTTCCTCAGTTCTTGTCTCAATGTCTGCTTCTGGAGAGAACCCTAGAAGGGCAGCCACTCTTTTTTTAATCTACATTCCTAGTGGATAGATTGTTTCCAACATCTTGCTACGACAAACAAACACACACACAAAACATCGTGATGAGCATAATTTTACATCTCCTCATGAATCTATGTAGGTTTTCTTTAGGCTATATTACCCAGGAGTGGATTATCTAAACATCAGGTATATTACACCACTACAGTACATCTTCTCTGTTTCTTCCACAACTTCACCGGCATTTTATATCATGTGACTTTCCAGTTTTTTTCACACTGTTTGGTATCAAACAGTGTTTCATTATTTGATTTGTATATCTCTACTTATTAGTGAAGTTAAGCATTTTTCTTTCCTACTCTTCTTAGCTGAAGGGAGCGTGTCTATTCTATGAACTCTCTATTTTCATCCTTAGGCTGATTTTTCCACTGAGCTTCTTAATTTTCTTGCTGGTTTACAGAAACTCCTATAAAATCTAGATGCAGATTCTTTCTTATTTTTTTGACATTGCAAATATCTTTTCTCGTGTCACGCCTTTGTCCATGTTGTGTGTAGTGTTATTCATGGAAGAGACAACTTTAAATTGATTCAGTAAAATCCACCAAATGTAAGACATGTACCATTATATCTTACGCTTTGGGGTTCTTAAGAAATCCTCCCCTACCCAAAGGTCACAAAGATATTTTCTTACATTTTGTTTTTCTAATACTATTACTTTCATATTTAGAATTTTAATACATTTAAAGTTTATTTTTACATATATTGTGTAAGATAGAAATTCAATTTTATCTTTCTTTGGATCAGAGCTAATTTTCTTTACACCATCAGTTACATAGTCAATTATTTTCTGTACTGATTTGTGATGCCATTCTATACTTTTCTGATTTTTCTATTTTGTTATGCAGGTCTATTTGTCAGCACATTTGTTAATACAACACTGTTTTAATCATTTTTGCTTTATAATGTCTAGAAGGGCATGAATCTTTTTCCAGCTCCTAGCTCCTCATTTTCAAAATTGTTGTAGATCTTCAGAGGTCTTTATTTTCCCATACACATTTTGGATCATTTTGTCAAGTTTTCAGGAAAGAAAAAAAAAAACAAACAACGCTTCTTCCAGTCAATTGAATTGAATTGCACTGAATTTTTAGATTAATTAGCACAGAATTTACTCCATAGCAGTTGTGCTTATGTTATCTTTTCCTATCCTGATAGCAGATGTATTTTCACATATATTTGTATATTTCTTAATGAGTCTATTTTTACATATTTATATAAAACAATTTGAAATTTATTTTGGTGAGTTATGGGAGTAAATATTTAATCACATTTTTGTAATAAGTTAATTACGATTTGTCTAGTTGCTTCTTAGTAAAGAAGCAACTAGACAAATCAGTTGCTTTGTGATATAAATTTATTCAATTTTAATTTATTGCAGTACAAGGATTATGTTTTCCTCCTATCTATTCTATTGCAATGACCTGTTAACTGCATCTTATAAACATAACATATTAATTATACTTAGACCTTGGGAAGGCATGACCTCACTGATTATTTTTGTTCCTAAACATTTTGGGAGGCTTTTCTTGTTCATTTATTCTTTTATACAAGCAATTGAAATAACTTGTCAATTTTAATTTAAAATTCCCATTAGAATTTTGTTCATAATTGTATTAAACTTCAAATTAATTTGTGGAGTTACATACTAATTCTATATTTTAATATGTATTTTCATTAATCAAAATCTTATTCTGTGTCACTTATATGTGCTTCGTATATGTCTGCCTTAGAAAAGATCTTTCTAAAGTGGTCTTCAATCCCTTTTATGATGGCAGGGGTTGATTAGAATGGGGGATTATTTGAAGGTAATATGTCAACTTAAATATATTGCATAAGAATATCTTTGAATGTTAGCAGTATTGACTCAGGGTTATGTCACCCCTGAGATCAACTGTGATATATTAATAGGAAATACCACTTTATCCAAAATCAACATGTAAATTGTCCACACATTAACTAGGAAAGGGATTTTGTATAAAGAAGGTGCTCAATGATTGCATAATTGAATGATTGAATGCTGCAACTCTAACTTTAAGCTCCCATTTTTCTAACTTTTATAGACTAAGAAAATTTAGTTAATGATGTAACAGGATGGGCCTATGACAATTTAAAAGTATCTGTCCAGAAGTCCTGCCATATCAATGCAAATAGTCATCCTTCTGGTTGAACTAATTAAAGCTTTGTAAACCATACATTGTTTGCATTCACTTTTGATCTAGCAACAGCTTCAGAAATTTTGCACACTGCAAATATTCTCTACACACGACTTCACTAATCATTACTGAACTGGGAAAGAAGCCAAACACTTGATACCAATGCTGCTTTTTGTTGAAAATCTTCATGTGCTGTGTGTGCCCCTTTATTTTTCCTGCTATGTGTTATTTAATGATTTTAATTGCATTGTAGAAGAGGTCTGTATAGATTGAGTGAGAAAAATAAGATTAAGGAGGTCCCTGAGAATCAACTCTCCAGGCAGCTCACTAATCTACCTAGGCAGCTCCTGTTACAGTGGTGATGCCAATCGTAAACTGGTACAAAACCTAACTGAAAGTTTAGAGCAGCAACAAAGTTACCAGATGAACCATTTATATGCCTATCTCCTGACAGCAGTACCCATTTTCAGTATTGGGAGAGCAATTTTCCTTTTCATTTCCGACTACTGCAGTCCTAGACGATTCAACATTGAGTGTGGACACTGGTTATAGTAGAGAAATTGTTGTAATACACATCAAAGAATTTAAGTTCAAAGGATTTAAGACACAGAGCTACAGATATCTGCTTCTTTTTTACTACCTATAAGTGCTTGAAGTGGATTAAATTCCAAACCTGCTAAATTCCAAACCACACTCCATTCTAACGCTGAGTTTATGGAGCCTCACTTTGTCTTCTCCTCGAATCCAGATACAGGGCTCACCTTCTTGCTTATAATTGGGCTTCAAATATCTTGCCCGTATCTCACCCATCCCTTACCACTCTTTTTGTCTCCATCAGCTACCATGTTCTCCCATATAAAAAAAAATGGTAGTGCATCATTTCTACGTTCAAAAAATCAAAAGGTGCTATATGATCTCACTCTGGCTTGCTTTCTGAAGTCATCTGCTATCACTTCCCTTTTGGTTCAGTTCATTCCAACCATATAGTATATGTGTTGTTCTTTAGACTTGCCAAGCTTATTCCTCAGGTGCTTTGCCTCTACTGATCCCTCTGTCTATCTGTAATCTCCCCAGGTTTTCACCTATTTGCTTTTTCACTTAATAGAAGTTTTTTTTTTTTTTTTTAGGTTCAATGTCTCCTAGAATCTTTCTTAAACACTCTATTCAAAACTTCTCCCATCACTTTCTTGATCTGCCCTGTTTTTTATCTTTGTCTCCATTGGCTTTCTTCTACATTAAAATTTTGGCAACGTGAAACAAGGGTTATTTCATATTGTCTCACTGTGTCCTTCTTTCTATCACTCATATATATTTGTTCATGAACATCAAATATATGTGAGAACCAAACCCATATTGGGTGCGATTTATCTGATTCTGGGGGGGGACGACTTAGACAATATCACTCCTAGGTTTATTCAGTCATGGAGACATTTGACTTACTTGTTAAACAGTCAACAAATATTAATTGAGCACCGACTCTAACTTAAACCCTGTTCTAGGCACTGGCGGTACAGTGGTAAGCAAACTAGATGTGTTTCCTGATGTTCAGAACTTACATCCTGATGCTGTTGTTCATATTGAAATTATGGCAAGTTTTTACTCATTAGGAAAATCTATGTTCATCTGGAGTCCTAATAAGAAGAAATCCTTTGTTTACAATCAGAAGAGATCCCTGAGAAGCTTGTACTGCAAACTTCAGTTCACCTTTGTCTCCTTTGTCTGCACATTCTAGTGAAATATTTCTTTAGTATTTGTTGGCTTCTGTTATACAAACACAAACACACTGTGAAATATGAACATCAGTTTTAAATACTTATTAATTTGTGAGAGCTAGAGACAGCAGCACAAAAGACACTGGAAGTAGCTTATTATACATATATATTATTATACATATAAATACATATATACATTATTATACATATATATACATAGAGAGAGAGAGTTTTAGGATCACTTGATCTCTGTCAACCACAACTTTCCAAAATTCTTCACTCACCCTTCACTTTTCACTCACAAAACCATCAGTCACTTTTATTATTATCGCTACCTGTTGCCTTAAAGGTAATGAAATATCACCTGAAGAACTATCGTAATGACCAGGTTATTATTGAGGTTTTAAACCATTTATACCCACCAAGTCCACCTAATCCTATGGATTTGGTTGTATGTTATAGTTTACACTGTAGTCAAAAAGTTTTGTATTTGTGGAATTAAAATATTTTCCCCAGGGGGAAAAAAAAAAAAAGAAGAAATCTTGCCACTTAAAAGACTAGACTTTCCTACTACAACAGTCTCTGAAGAATACAGAGACGGAAACAGAAGCCCATTAGTGTGTGCAGAGACCAGCAGACTCAGGGCCCAGAAAAAACTGATAGAAGCCAATCCTGGAGAAATAAGAGATTTGAAGCAGGTATTCAACAGCATATGTTTGTAAGGGAATAAAAACTTCCTTACAAATACTCTTGAAAAAGATTGTTTTTAAGTAAAGTTTAAGGAGTTACAGGTACATAGATTAATAATTTTATACAAAAAGTAAAAATGTTATAAAGGGTGTAAAAAAGGAGGAAAAAAGGGCTGTAAGTCAATCCACTGAAAGCTTTCTTCCCATTAAAAAAAATTAACACCCAAATCAATTTCTTGATTCTAAAGCTAATAATCAGAGACACATGAATCAATGGAAAATGTATTCAGTATCAACACATTGTTGCTTTACTACTTTGTCTTAGATATTCACTAAGTGAGAAATATCTATATCTCTAAATATTTTGCTTTCTGATTCCCCCATGGTATGAGATTCAGTACTGTTGAACATAATTGGTTTAACTTTTAGCCCCTGAGCGCATTTCTGTTCATAGTAGATTGTATGTATCAAGTCCCTTTTCTGATTGAAAACCTACAATTACCACACGGGGGGCTGATATGCTACTGTCCTCTGCCACAAGTCCTACCCATGAAAGCTCTCAAGAGCTCAACAAGGAGGCTCGCCTGGACTCTTTACTAACTAATTAATAGCACTAATTAATCCCTCAGCATCATACCTTTACAACTATGTTAAACGATGTATCTTTTTTTTACTCGTGGATTTTAAGCACGTGTTTGAATTCCCAGTAAGATTCCAGACATAGAGCATGTCACATTCTTATCTGGCCCCCTTTGCTTTTTCATATGTTCCTGTAACCGAGCAGAACCCCATGAGGCCATCTCAGAATAGACCTCCACCCATGTCCACCTGCCTTTTGTCTGTAGAAAAACTTTAGCCAAAGAATAAATTTAATCAGAGAAGTGAGAAAAAGCAGAAAGAAAGGAAAACAGTCAAGCAAGACAAAATAATAATACTTTAGCCATTAAACAAAGTCAAGGACATGTAGTTCTTCCTCAAGGACTCTAGGTAATATTCTGAGTCATGTTCTTTGAGCTGTTTTGCAGATACTGAAACCCTCACCAGGTGGAAGAAATTAACTGCATGCTGCCCACAAGCACAGAGACCCCAGACCGGTTGGAACCAGAAGGTTGGTGATGATGACTCCCCATTACCTCACCACCAACCAATCAGAAGGATGTCCACGAGCTGATCATGCCCTGCTCCTTGAACACTATAAAGACTCCTCACTACCCGCTCCAGGGAAGGACACAGTTTTGAGGGCATTGGCCCGTTTGGGGCCCCTTTGCCTGGCAAAGAAATAAAGCTACTCTTTTCTACTCCACCCAAAACTCTGTCTCTGCATTTCAATTTGACGCTGGTGAACAGAAGCCAAGTTTCAGCAACAGTACTAATATATATGTAAGTGGTGCTCAATAATATCTTTAAAAATCTACTAAATTGATGAAGAAGTAATTCTTTGTCATTAGGAGGCTGAAATATTTGTTGGAATCTAAAGGGAGATACTCATAAAATATTACAGTGGTTCAGAGGAGGAAATTGTTTTTAGAAAACCACTTATATGCTACCGTCCTCTGCCACAAGTCCTACCCATGAAAGCTCTCAAGAGCTCAACAAGGAGGCTCGCCTGGACTCCTTGTACTCCTTACTCCTTTATAGTAAGTAAATTTTCCATTTACTTACTATACCCCAATTTCAGATAAATATTTCATATAAATACTCCTGTGTGTACCTACTGGAAAACTGATAATATAATAAGCCCTCAATAAATGTTTGTTGGCTCTCTTTTTTCTTTTTCTGTATTTATAACTGTTTACATTTATAAAGAGTTTAAGTAAGAAAGTCTTTTGGAAGCTATAATTAGAAATGTATGAAGAAATTCATTGTTGACGAAAGTAGTTAAATCATGGAGATTAGAGGATATTTTTAGGAAGTTTTCTTTTTCCCTTAGACGAGCTCATTGTTATTTCTGGCTTCAAACATTTGGACTGCTAGAAGGGCTTCTGGAATCCAGGATATGAAGACCCTGAAATATGTTTTTGTCTGCTTGAAGACAACAAACTCTTCATGGGAAACTCAGTGGAGAGATCTGTCAACCTAAACATCCCATATTACCATCAGAAATATGGGATCTGCAGTTGTTGAATTATAATGGAGGATGTTTTAAATTTTGAGGGTTGGTATGGTTTCTTTCCATAAAAATAGCTAGTTTAACATTGTCAAACCTTTTTATAATCGTTGGTTTGTTACACTGTTCTCTTTAGAGTATGTCAATGATTTTTTTTTCATAGCATGAGAAAATTTGTCATAGAGACATTTAATAGAACAGCTAAAGAAACCATAATATTTTCTAACTTCTTCCTCCACAACTATTTCTTGGAATTTCATTCAGTAATTAACGTTCTAATCCAGGGCACTTCTCTCTGAGGTAATCACGTTAGAGGATAGGACTTAAGGGAGTATGACTTGATCAAAACTTGTTCTCTTAGCCTGGGCAGAAAACAACATTTCTTTGCAAGCTATTGAATCATTTAGGTTTGGCATTCCAACAATCATTTGGTCTGCCTTTAGACATATGACCATGTCTATCACGAGCTTTGCTTCTTGCTTCCAAAGAAGGAGGAATTTCCTGGAAAACAACAACTGTGTTAGGTAAGAGAGATCAAAACAGAGAGAGTAAAAATAAGACACAGAACCATGCAGCCTCATTTGTGTGACCTAGGGTGTGAAAAGCATTGGAAGTAAAATTGAATTTGATTGAGCAGAAGATAATGAAATCTGTGACTTTCCAGTTGAGAAGGGATTTGTTCTGCCCTTTCATTTATAACTGCAATTATAGAAGCATTATTACAAACAAAAGGAAATTATCTTCAGTAATCAGAAAGTATAACTGGCTGGCCAGAGTTCAGGAAGTTCAGAGGCAGTTATAATAGGATACTACTCAGACAATGGTGACAGACCCATACTCACTAATTGAAAAGGACAAAAATTGTATAAACTATTCTAGTGGTTTAAAAACAAAACAAAAGTTAAGCTACTTCTGATATTACGAAGACTTCAAAGTAACATAAACAAAACAATTAAACAGATATTACCATCTAAGGATCAAATAATTCTGAACAATATTCAGTGACATATGTTGAAAGTTTTGAAGTAAAGATGGTAGAGAAAATCCTCAAATAAGTAATGGGATGAGACATGACATCTGGTATAGTGACGTAAACTGAACCTCTGAGATTTCGTCACATACAAGGTGCCAAATGCCTCCATTGACCCAGTCTGTGTGCTCTCTCAGAAGAACATATGTTGAGAAGTTCTGCATGGTGATTATTAAAACGCCTCTACTTTTAGGACAAAGGCCACACCAGCCTTTCCTAAGCTAAGCTCGGTGTTATTCTCTAATCTGCCCACTTCGTACTGGCACACTTAAAAGACTCTAAAGGAGAACCTACAGGGAAAGACATTCTAATTCAAAGCAATGAGGAGTTGACACAGCTGTAACTCCTTTTTCTCTCTACCCACTACCCTGAAACTCACATATCCCTCTGCAGACTGAAGATATGATTTTTTTATCCACCAGAGACCTTAGATGAGGTGAATATCCCAGAAGAATAATTCACCCAATAGATTAAGAAAGGTGTAAGGTATATGGTGCTTGTTCCCAGTCCAGGTCGAAAGAGGGGACAAAAAAAAAGTTAGTGAAAAATGTGTGTTCTTAGAAAGTACTGTCCTTCTGACAATTAATCATATTTATGGTCATATTTAATGTTAGTTGTATTTTCTTTAATTAATAAACTAAAATTTGGCCATTTCATTGATCTTTATATATATATTTTAATTTATGGTTAAACATCACTGAATGTTGGAACTTCCTTAATTAATGTAATTCAACAATGAAGTTGACCAAGTAAACTGAAAACTCTGTTGCAAAACGACCAAGGAAGTCCGAGCAGCCTAGCCCATGTTAGAGAGGACACAACAGAATAGGCTGCAAGAAAGAATTTAAGACTGACAGGTAAAATGAAAGAGTTCCATAGTATAAACTAAAATTACATTTATTTAAGGATCTGAGATATCCCTTAGTCTCACCCTCTCAATTAGCAGAGGAGAGGCTCAGGCCATTAGAGGCTCCCCAAGCTGGGGAGTTCTCAGCTCTGGGAAAACTGAGAACCAGAAGCTTGATCTGCTCCTAAAGTATACTCATTCTCTTCCAGCAAGCTGCTTCATGCAGACAACATGTCGTTAATCTTGCTCATTTGTAGTAGGAAAGCTGAGGCGTAGAAAATTTGTGAAACAAGTTCTAAAGAAAGAAAATTTGAGTGCTTCCACTGAGGAAGATACGATGAGCATTATGAGAAATGAAAAATCCTATCTTCAATGAAAAGAGAAATCCAAGAGCAACGGTGAAAGAAGAACATATAGGCCGTTACAGAGTATTGAGTAGAGTTCCCTGTGCTATACAGTAGGTCCTTATTAGTTATCTATTTTATATATAGTAGTGTGTACATGTCAACCTCAATCTCCCAATTTATCCCTCCCCTCCTTACCCCCTGGTAACCATAAGTTTGTTTTCTACGTCTGTAACCTTATTTCTGTTTTGTAGATAAGTTCATTTGTACCCTTTTTTTAGATTCCACATATAAGCAGTATCATATGATATTACTATGAAGATAATGGTTAAAATACAACTTTGTAGTATTTTTCAAGAGTTCTCCTATCTTAGATGGCAACCAGGAAAATAAGTTTTGTAGTGTTTCCTTTTTACATGTATTTATTAACCAAGTAGCCTTTTGCAGGGAGGCTATAGCTTGAGCTGTCTCATTTGCTATTACTATTTTTTAAAGTAGGCGAAAGGTTTCATAGTTACAAGAAGACCTTGAGACCATAAGGTTGCAGTTGGCTGTTGCT
Organism: Phocoena phocoena; assembly: GCF_963924675.1. NCBI lineage: Eukaryota > Metazoa > Chordata > Mammalia > Artiodactyla > Phocoenidae > Phocoena > Phocoena phocoena. The sequence goes on from NC_089230.1 coordinate 78,254,479, forward strand.
GGTAGATACTGTTTTGAAAAGGGCTGATGGTGCCCTTGAGTCTGATAAAGTTTAGAGAACTCACGTTTTCAGTAATATAAGAACGTGTCTGAACGCACATCCATAATGGCCACCTAGTTCCATTTTGGATGTGTGAATGACAGTTATTTCATTTTGATTTTTAATGTAATTTTTTTAACGGCTAAAGCAGATGTACAGTGCATGTTTAATAGGCCACAAACAGGCAGCTTTCGTTAGCCTAAAATTCAAATTCAATCATGTATAGCCAGAATGATTTCCCCATACCTCAATATGTGAAAATTTCTTCCATTATTTCCGCCTTTCGATTACAAATCTTTCCATAAACGGCACTGATAATCAATACATTTCTCCAACGTTGCCAGCATGGCCCAGTAGCCTGCTTTAGGTCCATTTATGTCCCTCAAAGCTAGGCCTCTTTCTTTTACCTAGTTCTCCATTTTGCAGGAAAACGAATCAGATATCATGAACAGGCTCAGAGGTATGAGAACGGGGAAATGCTTTGTAGGCTATACATTTTATCACTTACACCCGATTGTCACACAAGCATGGTACGTGTGCTTTTAGCAATTCACTTAAAACAAGCACAGATACATGTCATGGATAGTTATATTCTGTGACAACTTCACTAGAGAATTTTCTTTTCCTCCTGAACATTGGGGTCAAACATATGGTTAGAAGTAAAACAATAACTTTCCATTTTGACAGGAAGACAAACATTTGGTAAACAGTGCAATTGAATTAGTTGGGTGGTTCTTACAGGCCTGGTCTATATTTTTGTGTCAGCTGTCTTCCACTCTTGTTGTCTTTCATCCTGGTATGGGTATCATTTGGGGTCAACAGTCTCTTCTATAGACAGTCCAATGCAAAGGCCCTTCTTAAATGGGAAATATGAATTTAAGAGTCAATTCCCTTCAGTTTTGTTGCATGTGTGTTAGTTACGAGTACCTAATGAGTCCTTTTATTTACTTTTGAGACAGTTCATTAAATGATGTCTTTTCCAGAGTACAGAATCTTCTAGTTGCAGGTCACAGGGCATCTGATCTTCATCCAAAGATAGATTACTGTGACTGGCTTTAGAAACAAGCTTAGAATATTCTTTTACTAATTCAATTAAACTTTATAATAATATAACATAGCAACAAGGAGCCATCTTGGACATAGATGATGAATACAAAACCTCAGTAAATACAAAACTTCAATACCCACAAAGGTATACTATTGAAACATAATTTTTCTCTTTACCTTCATTTCTACTAAATCTAGCTAAAGTAAGACTAATCTGTTCAAAATAAGTTTGGTTTCATTAAGCATGGCCTGATTAATTGTTCATATAGCCTTTTTCAAACTGGCTGCACTGGAACTTTTCATTAGGAATCTCAGAACTTTTAAAAGGCATTTCAAGGCCAGGAAACTCATGCCAATGGCTTGTCTTCAGATTCTGCCTGTGATATCTACAGAGTGGGTAAATTTGTCTCTTTTCCAGGTCCCCAAAATATCTAGTTTTCTGCACATGCCAAGAGATATTCTCTTCCATTCACCTGATAAGGTTGCTCAGAACCCAAGGGTCTCCAATTTTTGGAGGAACCAGATGGAGAGGAAAGAAAAATATTATAATTTTATCCACAGGTATAAATTAGCAAACTGTTGTAAATCATAAGTAGCTTGAGGAAAAGGGCCTTTCTATATCTGAAAAACAAAGATTAGAAGCCAGTAGTATGTCAGACAAGTCATAAAATTATAATTATATTTAGCAGTTCATTTAATCCCATATAATTAATCTTTGTTCTGTTTGAGTTCAGTTTTTCCATTAGTTTTGTTGTCCTTGCCTGATGGTTGAGGATGATAGTGATAATTTCAAGAAGTTTGTGAAAGTTTTGTTAATGCTAGCATGATTTGTCCAGTGAACTGGGTGCCTTAATCACTGGAGACTGTAGAAACTATACTCCAAGTGAGAAACACATTTTCTAACCTTTCCCTTTCCTCGTCAAGGCATCAGCCCTGCAGCCAGGGAAGAATTTAACCCATCAAATACAAAAATGAGGTTTATCTAGGAGCCAGGAAAAGCCAAGCAACCATTTTAGATTTCCCATAGTCCTGACTATCTAATTTACAGCTATTGTTTATTCATTTTAAATTCCCTGACTTAGGAGTAGACCGTTTGCATGCTACAATGGCATCAGGATGGCAGAAGTCTGACAATGAGGGGAAGTCCTAAGAACATACAAAATTCTTTTTTCAAAATACATTTTTCACAACCCTTTTATCACTTTCCGGATTCATATTAATATGCCCCATATTTTTCGCATCCAGAAACATCCTGCTGTAGGGCAAAATTATTATCATCATTCTTTTCCTCTGTAAAAATATCTCTATTCTTTGTATCTTCTCTCACTCTCTCACTGGCAATACATTTCCTACATGCTTTACACACTGAAACGTTTCCCTTATCATTTTAGTAGCTTTAATTATGTATTATAATTTTTAACCTTTTAAAAAAAACCTTAATCTCTAATGAGAACCAAGAAGAAAACAGTTGTGAACTGTTTGTCATATTGGCATTCTCTGATTAGCAAACTTTAGAACATATTCTATAAACATGCATTTTCCCAAAGCACAATCTCTTTTCTCTAAGTGGTACGAGACATGTGTCTAATAAATGCAAACATCTTTAGTTTCCCTCTTGCAAGAAGCAGAGGTAGGTAAATTTAGATTTGTTTCCTTTGTAAGCACTTACGTTTCTTTAAGCCAATCAAATAGAGTATTCAAAGACAAAGACGCATATGGAGACATACATATATCCAGACAGAGGTATCATTGTTTCATCTTTTTATATTTCATGAAGCAGGCATTGCAATTAAACTTTTAATTAAACAGTCAGAATAGTCAAATTTACACATTTGATTTTAAAAGGCTTCTTTTTCTTCCCTCCTTTTTTTTCCTCTTGGCTTGAAGTTCTACTAATTAACCCGAGGCTGAGGTCCCAGACAAAATGGGCTGTGTTTGTACTTCAAGGACATGATAAGAGTTAATTTCAAGTTTTCTCCTAAGAATATCTTGTTCTCTCAGGGTCACTGTTATGAAAAAAAAAAGTATTTTATTCTCTGACTGCACATGAAAAAAGGACCCGTTTTGGAATTCCAAAAGAGTTTCATCTCAACAAATTTTCTCCAGAGTCTAAAGAATACTGTGACCACACGGTGTTAAATTATTTTTTCTTATTTATAGGTTTATAATTATAGGTTGACCAGTCTGCCAAAATTTTCCCTAGGGGGCTGTCAAATGGAGTCAGAGAAGAAGGACTTCCCATGTTGAGTCAGATTAAACACTCCCAGGCAAAACCAAAGGCAAACCAAATCCTTGCTAGCCAAATGGAAGCCACAAACAAAAACCAAAAAACCCAAACCAAAACAAGCAAACAAAACACCCAAACAGCCCAATGCTCAATTGACTTCCAAGTCCCGCTAAGCTCATGGCCTTAGTCCAAGTGGCACCTTACAAATGGGATCTAAAAAATCCCCAGCAGGGAAACAGAAGTTTCCCTAAATAGACAAGGTTGAGGGCCCTCAGAATGCACACCGGGAGACTTACTGAAGTGCTGGCAGTGGTGTCTTGATGTCCCAAATGCTAACTTTCTCCTTCCCCGAGATATTTTCTCAGAGCAGGAAGTCCAGATCATTGCAGGCAGAAGGAGAGGACAGTGCCCTCAAGGAAAAGGGGGCCTTGGCAGCTGTTAGGGCAGCCTCTATCCTCTCCTTCATCCCCACCCCAGGGCTCTAACTACCGAGAAGGCATTCTGGGTATGATCAGGGCACAGCCCTACGGCAGGGGATCCCTGGCAATCTGGCCTCCAGAGGAGTCCTCCAACCCTCCACTCTCCCAAAAGAGGCTGGCGTAGAGAGGAACCTTGGAGTGTCTGATCAAGCTGAGGGGCGAGGCGGGGATGCCTGCCCATGAGTCGCTCCTGGCCAAGCCCCCAGAATTCTGTTGCAGAAACTCAAACTGTGTTCACTGGTGCCTAATAGAAACACAGAGACAGAGTTTGGGTGAAGTAGAAAAGAGCAGCCTTTACTGCTTTGCTAGGCAAAGGAGGCCACAGTGGGCTAATGCCCTCAAGACTGTGTGACCCACCCTGGAGGGGTAGTGAGGAGCTTTATAGTGTTCAAGGAGCAGGGCTTGTGCAGCTTGTTGACAATTCTCAGATCGGTTGGCCTCAAGGTGAAGTTTCAAGCATCATCAACCTTCTGGTTTCTACCAGTCTAGGGTCTGTGTTCTTGTGGTCAGTAGTTTTCATCTGGTGGGGGTCTGTTTCCTGTAAAACCAACGTAGGAATCTACATCAGGCCTTTATCGATATCTTTCAGGGAACTGTGAGTTTGGTGATTCTGCTACGTGGCAGATGTTTCTACATCTTCACTGTCCCCAGTCATTAACTATTGAGTCAGCATTTTACTTCAAAAGACAAGGACACAGGGGGTTGTACAAGGTTTCAGAACTACACCTTTCCTTGTGTGATAGGCGCTGTAATAATACTAGATTCACAATGGAAATGCTTATGTAAATAATAGCATACTTCCCAGCTAGGTCTGCCCCAGTGTTTTTCTCTAAGAGTAGCATAGTGTTTTGCTTATATTTCCAGATGCAGGTGGTCAGACCTGCTTGGTAGAGAGGAAACTGGGTCACAGAGATGACTTAGGTTATCGACATGGAGACCTACAACTTAGCCCCGTGAAATGTCGCCCTTCGGTGAGATGCCCTCCAGCACCATGCACGGCATGTCGTGCAAAGGGAGTGGGGTTTGGTCATTGTTTGGTCCAGATCAGTGGCCACTCTCTCGTGATTCTCAGTCACTTAGTATTTCTGCAGTGTCAGCCTCATACAGAATGCTTTCCTTAAATTCTGTCCCCTGAGCTTCATACAATTTAGTAATGTCCTAAATAACTAAGAAGTGGAAAATGGATGCACAGGGATTGGTGTTTTCTGCCAAGCGGCTGAAAATAGCGTGCCGTCAAGATGTGAAACCCAACTACGAGTCAATGTCAATAATGTGAGGTAGCAGGAACAGGTCAATGAGAGCATGGGCCTTCCCGTGCCTGCGGCTGAAGGCCAGAAGCTTACACACCTACAGAATCCTAGGACCCGAGAGATAGAAAGGACTTCACAAGTCAGTTACAACCTTCCAATTTCCATACAGACACCCCTTCTGCATGGCCTGAGCAGAAGGTCATCCAGGATATCCTGGAACACTTCCACTGAAGGAAGAACATGGAGATGCAGCATCTCTGCTCCCTGGAGCATGACCCCCCCCAGAACTGTAAGTGATAATTGAGACCAAGGGATCAACTGCACATAGTTTATGGCATTTTGAGGGGTGGAAAACTCCATTTGTAATAAACGGAGTTAAAACTGAATTATTGAGGCAATGACCTAATTGATTTAAAAAATATAGTTTAAAAAAATACAGCTTTAAAAAAAAATACAGCTTTGCCTGAAATCCATGGACTCTTTTATACCTTGTATTGTTTGAATTAATCACACTTTGTTTTCTAAAGTAGCATTATAAATAGAAACAATTCCTCTTGACTTCTAAAACCCCACGTTGTTTTTCAAAGCTGTTTTTAATTGACACAGTAAAGAAATACATTTTTAAAATTACATCTGGGTACAAACACATACACACACATAACTGAAATGCAAACAAAAGCATCACAGAATAATACTCACCCTTAGCACCATGCAGCTGAAGGTTTTCTATTATTTACTATTCTAGTCCACTTTTTTTGTTTTGTAAAATCATCAGCACTTTAATTTTTGCTCACACCAAGTGTACATTCTCATTCTAAGTCAGCTGTGGTTCTGCTACACATTGTCTTCACCCAGGACCTAAGATGATGAAGCAGATTCTAAGCAGAGCGTTGTCCTTTCTTCTGGTACATGGAGAAACCATATGCTGGTCCTTAAGGCTTCTTCCTACAAATGAAACACATTCCACTCACTTACATTGGCCAAAGCAAGTCAAGACACGTGGCTAAGTCTGATGTCTTCAGGTTGGGGAGACATATTCCTTCTTCAGAGATAATTGGCAGATATTTGTGAAAAATAGTGTTTCCTACTTTTGAGCTTTACATACATTCATGATTTCTTATAAATCTTAAAGCCATGTTTATAATAGGTATTATTCACCCTAAATGATGACAAAAATGAGACTCATAGACCATAGAACTATTAAATGACGCAGCCTGGATTCAGAGCATATCTGTGATATATAAACCCATTCTTATAACCTGTACATTTTAAAAATCACATCCCAGTAGACTGAGATTTCTTTTACAAGATCTCCCCAAACCTAGCAATTATAGTAAGAAAACACAAACATTAATAATATTCCTGGGCTTCCCTGGTGGCGCTGTGGTTGAGAGTCCGCCTGCCGATGCAGGGGACACGGGTTCGTGCCCCGGTCCGGGAAGATCCCACATGCCGCGGAGCGGCTGGGCCCGTGAGCCGTGGCCGCTGAGCCTGCGCGTCCAGAGCCTGTGCTCCGCAACGGGAGAGGCCACAACAGTGAGGTCACAACAGTGAAAGGCCCTCGTACTGCAAAAAAATTAATAAATAAATAAAAATTTTTGTGTTTTTTAAAACAATTTATTGAAATGTAGTTGAATTACAATGTTCTATTAGTATCAGGTGTACAGCAAAGTGATTCAGTTACACACACATACACACATACATATATATATATATATATATATATATTCTTTTCCATTACAGGTTATTACAAGATATTGAGTATAGTTCCCTGTGCTATACAGTAGGCCCTTGTTGGTTATCTATTTTATATATAGTAATGTGTATATTTTAATCCTAAACTCCCAATTTTTTACAAATTAGGAATTTGGGAATGAAAGTTTTGAAGTGAATGAATGAACGACTTATCTTTGCTAAAATTAAAGCCAGACACCTGCTCAGTATCTAGTCCCCCTTTCTCCACACTGACAGAAACCTGAATTGTGAGAGTGACAATTTACCTAAATAAAAACTCCTTTGTTCTTTCCCTTGAAGACTAGGGTGACCAATGTTAAGTAAAGGAAAGTTGTAGAGTGAGGTCTCCAAGATAGGTCTTTGAAGGGGCTGACTCTGCCAACGTATACTGCCATTTACCCCCAACCCCTTCCTTCTTCTTTCTCTCTGGAAACCACCATCTTGGAGGTTGGAGCTGAAGCCACCATCTTGCTACCTGGAAGATGAAAACCATGCTCTAAGGGTGGTGGAGAAGGAAGATGGAGGGAGGTTGAGGCATTGACAATATCATAGAGCCACTGCACTCCCTCTGGACTGCCTGCCTCCAGATTCAAGTGAGAAGGAAATACTTCCCTATCTCCAGAGAAACCAGATAGGAGACTGGAATGATACTTTGAGATAAAGACAACTTGATTGCCAAGTGGTCTGCTGGATGGTAGAGAAGAAAGCAGCTACAAAGAAGAGCCCAGATTTTAACTGAGGGAGCAGCTAAGGGAGAAATCAAAGACAAGATGAAGAAAGGAGCTAAAAGCATTGAAAGTAGGTTGGAAATATTGTCAGAATTGAGTGGAATTTTATTTGGTAAGGCAGACTCGAGGTTATTTTGGATAAACTCGTATTGGGAAGCCAATGAGGTCTCCAGGAGGTGACGTCTATGAGGATAAGAGACATTTGAGAATGAAGTTCACAGAAAAGTCTGGATTCAAGCTTAATGGTTAACACTAAATGTTACTGGCAGGAGACTCAAGAACCAGGAAGTGAATCCAGCTCTGGTCCATGAAGAGCAACGTCATGAAGAGGCAGCAGGAAGAGGGGAAGCCAGAGATGCCATTTTCAACAGGAGAACCAGAACTCAGTATCACGTAACAGCATGTAACAACAACAAAAGTGGTGTTATGTGTGCCTGTAAACACTTCAATAAACTTGGTAATATTTGGATCGTAGGTTCTTTGAAAATTTAAGCTAAAGACTCTAGCTTAAAGAATATTTTTAATTACCCCATTTCCTAGCAAAATCTAGTACATAGTTGGCTCTGAAAATTTTGCTATTGTAATTTTTGTTGATTCACCCAGAATAGGGGAAGGCTCCATGCTTTGCAGACACTGAGGCACTTCTGGGTATTTTCAGACTGCTGATGCTGAACTTTGCACATAAGTTACTCCCTTCCTTAGAATACTTTAGAAGTGAGGTATAAATATTTAAGAAAGGAAAAGGTTATACTGTGCTTTCCTTGATTGACATAACCGAGGAAGGAGAAATTGAAATTTTAAATATATTCTCTACGCTCTGCCTTTAAATCAACTGAAATAACTTCAACTCCAATCACTGCTAGGTTGCTCTGGGAATCAGTCTTTCCTAAGGTGACAACTAAAGTAACATGGATTCTATAATATTATTTTAATACATGACTAGGTTCTGAGAAAAATACCTTCTCCCAACATAACCGTAAGAAATCAGTAAATGTTAAAATAAGCAGACTGCTATAAAAAAGAACCTGACTTTTAGCCACAACAATTTCCCTCAGTTTGTAGATAGGAGAAATCTTTCTCTAAAATGGTGTGAATTGAAAGTGAGCGTTTTCCAGCCTTGTACCATAAAGAATAATAACCACGGAGCCCAAAGTGTATATGTCTTTATTAGTAATAGGGACGTTGAAAACTTTCAAAAACCGTACTTAACAGAGGTTCACATGTTTTCTGCATCACAGCCCATTCCTCTTTACAAGCCTCATCTGTTTTTGCACAGAGCTGCTATCCTGAACCCCTTGGTGCCTCCTGGTATTATTATCAACCATCAAGTTATTTCACATGTTTGCCTCCTCCAGTATCCCTGAACCTTAGCTCTATTATAATCTCCATGGTAGAAAAGACAATACACGAAAGTATGAAGATTTCATCTGTACTGCAAAGAGACCACTGTTTGTTTTATTTTTTTTCTCTTTTGCTTAAACGCCTGGGTAGCCGTACCATAATTACTGAGAAATTTCTATTGATCTTTAACTTCAAATTTCCTGAAAGTATTTGGTAGAGTTATTTGGCGTTTCTTCATTCCTGCAGAGCAGAAAATAAGAGCCCAGAGTTGGGTTTAAATCTGTGTTCTTCCAATGACTGGCTCTGAGACGTTAGGCAGGTTAACTTCATCAATTTGCACCTCAGTTCTCTCATATGCACAATCGAGACAAAGCAATACTCAGACTAGTAGTTTAGCGAGAATCAGTATATGTAAAACCCTTTGCAGAGGCAGTTGCTGGATCAGAGTAAGCCATCACAAAATTTTAGCAATTGTTCTTTAAACATTTATTATAATTTCTACTCATAAAGTATATATATTTGTTTTTTTGCAGTGGAAAACAGAAAGAAAACACCAAACAGTCCATTGGTCAGTCCCTAGTCATGTCGACTATGCTATGATAGTGATGCCTCTTCTGAAATACTTCATATTCAAAACGCTCAACCTTATACTACTACAGGTAATTCATAATCCAAAACAAATGTCCACACAGAAAACATGCTGTGAGACTATCATGTTAATTTCTAAGCAGAAGAAATCTCAAACCTGAATATTTATTTCATTTACATTTATATTAAAAGTTGTTTTGGGGCAGAGTAGAAGGATGTGAGCTCACTCCCTCTTGTGAGAGCACCAGAATCATAACTAACTGCTGAATAATAATTGACAGGAAGACACTGGAACTCACCGAAAAAGATACCCCACATCCAAAGACAAAGGAGGAGCCACAATGAGACAGTAAGAGGGGTACAATCACGCTAAAATCAAATCCCATAACCGCTAAGTGGGTGACTCACGAACTGCAGAACAATTATACAACAGAAGTCCACCCACTGGGGTGACAGTTCTGAGCCCCATTCAGGCTTCCCAACCTGGGGGTCCAGCTGGGAGGAGGAATTCCCAGAGAATCAGATTTTGAAGGCTAGCAGGATTTGATTGCAGGACTTCAACAGGACTGGGGGAAACAGAGACTCCACTCCTTGGAGGGCACACACAAAGAAATGTTCACATCAGGACCCAGGTGAAGGAGAAGTGACCCCATAGGAGACTGAACCAGACCTGCCTGCTAGTGCTGGAGGGTCTCCTGCAGAGGCAGGGTGTGGCTGTGGCTCACCATGGGGACAAGGACACTGGCAACAGAAGTTCTGGGAAGTACTCCTTGGTATGAGCCCTCCTAGAGTCTGCCATTAGCCCCACCAAAGAGCCTGTAGCCTCCAGTGCTGGGTTGCCTCAGACCAAACAACCAACAGGGAGGGAACTCTGTCCCACCCATCAGCAGTCAGCAGATTAAAGTTTTATGGAGCTCTGCACACGAGAGCAACACCCAGCTCTACCCACCACCAGCCCCTCCCATCAGGAAGCTTGCACAAGCCTCTTAGCCTCATCCACCAGAGCAAAGGCAGCAGAAACAAGAAGAACTACAGTCCTGCAGCCTGTGGAATGAAAAACACATGCACAGAAAAATAGACAAAATGAAAAGGTAGAGGACTATGTACCAGATGAAGGAACAAGATAAAACCCCAGAAAAAAAATTAAATGAAGTGGAGATAGGCTGAATTCTTTTTCTGGAGAAAATGATAGTGAAGATGATCCAGGACTTCAGAAGAAGAATGCAGGAAAAGATTGAGAAGATGCAAGAAATCTTTAAAAATGACTAGAAGAATTAAAGAACCAACACCTAGAAGAATTAAAAAACAAACAGAGATGAACAAAACAATAACTGAAATGAAACGTACACTAAAAGGAATCAATAGTAGCATAACTGAGGCAGAAGAACAGATAAGTGACCTGGAAGACAGAATGGTGGAATTCACTGCTGTGGAACAGAATAAAGAAAAAAGAATGAAAAGAAATGAAGACAGCCTAAGAGACCTCTGGGATAATATTAAATGCACCAACATTCACGTTATAGGGGTCCCAGAAGGAGAAGAGAGAGAGAAAGGACTCAAGAAAATATTTGAAGACATTATAGTTGAAAACTTCCCTAACATGGGAAACGAAATAGCCACCCAAGTCCGGGAAGCACAGAGGAGTCCCAGGCAGGATAAACCCAAGAAGAGACATGTTGAGACACATAGTAATCAAACTGACAAAAATTAAAGACAAAATATTATTAAAAGCAACAAGGTAAAAATGACAAATAATATACAAAGGAATTCCCACAAGGCTACCAGCTGATTTCTCAGCAGAAATTCTACAAGCCAGAAAGGAGTGGCATGATATATTTAAAGTGATGAAAGGGAAGAACCTACAACCAAGATTACTCTATCTATCAAGGATCTCATTGATATTTGACAGAGGAATCAAAAGCTTTACAGACAAGCAAAAGTTAAGACAATTCAGCACCACCAAACCAGCTCTACAACAAAGGTTAAAGGAACTTCTCTAAGTGGGAAACATTTAGAACATTCTAAAATTAGAAATGAGAAAGAGAGGGCTTCCCTGGTGGTGCAGTGGTTGAGAGTCTGCCTGCTGATGCAGGGGACACGGGCTCGTGCCTCGGTCCAAGAAGATCCCACATGCTGCGGAGCGGCTGGGCCCGTGAGCCATGGCTGCTGAGCCTGCGCGTCTGGAGCCTGTGTTCCGCAACGGGAGAGACCACAACAGTGAGAGGCCCGCGTACCACAAAAAAAAAAAGAAATAAATGAGAAAGAGAAGAAAAGGACCTACAAAAACAACCCCAAAACAATTAAGAAAATGGTAATAGGAAAATGCATTTAGATAATTACCTTAAATGTGAATGGATTAAATGCTCCAACCAAAAGACACAGGTTCTCTGGATGGATACAAAAACAAAACCCATATATATGCTGTATACAAGAGATCCACTTCAGACTTAGGGACACACACAGACTGAAAGTCAGGGTATGGAAAAAGATATTCCATGAAAGTGGAAATCAAAAGAAAGCTAGAATAGCAATACTCATATCAGATGAAATAGACTTTAAAATAATGTTATGAGACAAGAAAGGGCACTACATAATGATCAAGGGATCAATCCAAGAAGAAGATATAACAATTATATATATATATATATATATGCACCCAACATAGGAGCACTCAATACATTAGGCAAATGCCAACAGCTATAAAAGAGGAAATCGACAGTAATGTAATAATAGCGGGGGACTTTAACACATCACTTATACCAGTAGACAGATAATCCAGACAGAAAATTAATAAGGAAACATGGCTTTAAATGACAAAATAGACCGGATAGTAGATTTAATTGATATTTATAGGACATTCCATCCAAAAACAACAGAATACACCTTCTTCTCAAGTGCACATGGAACATTCTCCAGGATAGATCACATCTTGGGTCACAAATCAAGCCTCATTAAATTTAAGAAAGTTGAAATCATATCAAGCATCTTTTCTGACCACAATGCTGTGAGATTAAAAATCAGTTACAGGGAAAAAAACATTAAAAAAAAAGAAGCACATGGAGGCTAAACAATACATTACTAAATAACCAAGAGATCACTGAAAAATCAAAGAGGACATCAAAAAACACCTAGAGACAAATGACAAGAAAACACAATGATCCAAAACATATAGAATGCAGATAAAGCAGTTCTAAGAGGGAAGTTTATCGCAATACAATCCTACCTCAAGAAACAAGAAAAATCTCAAATAAACAGACTATCCTTACACCTAAAGAAACTAGAGAAAGAAGAACAAACAAAACCCAAAGTTAGTAGAAGGAAAGAAATCATAAAGATCAGAGCAGAAATAAATGAAATATAAACAAAGAAAACAATAGCAAAGGTCAATAAAATTAAAAGCTGGTTCTTTGAGAAGATAAACAAAATTGATAAACCTTTGGCCAGACTCATCAAGAAAAACGAGAGGATTCAAATCAATAAAATTAGAAATGAGAAAGGATAAGTTACAACAGACATCGCAGAAATACAAAGCATCTTAAGAGACTGCTACAAGCAACTCTATGGCAATAAAATGGACAACCTGGAAGAAATGGTCAAATTCTTAGAAAGATATAACCTTCCAAGACTGAACCAGAAAGAAATAGAAAACATGAACAGACCAATCACGAGTAATGAAATTGAAACTGTGATTAAAAATCTTCCAACAAACAAAAGTCCAGGACCAGATGGCTTCACAAGTGAATTCTATCAAACATTTAGAGAAGAGCTAACACCCATCGTTCTCAAATTCTTCCAAAAAATTGCAGAGGAAAGAACACTCCCAAATTTATTCTACGAGGCCACCATCACCCTGATAATAAAACCAGACAAAGATACCACCAAAAAAATTACAGACCAATATCACTGATGAACATAGATGCAAAAATCCTGAACAAAATACTAACAGACAGAATCCAACAACACATTAAACGGATCATACACCATGATCAAGTGGGATTTATCCCAGGGATGCAAGGATTCTTGAATATACACAAATCAATCAATGTGATACATCATATTAACAAATTGAAGAATAAAAACCATATGATCATCTCAATAGATGCAGAAAAAGCTTTTGACAAAATTCAACACCAATTTATGATAAAAACTCTCCAGAAAGTGGGCAGAGAGGGAATCTACCTCAACATAATAAAGGCCATATACGACAAACTCACAGCAAACATCATTCTCAATGGTGAAAAACTGAAAGCATTTCCTCTAAGATCAGGAACAAGACAAGGATGTCCACTCTCACCACTATTATTCAACATAGTTTTGGAGATCCTAGCACTGCAATCAGAGAAAGAAAAGAATTAAAGGAATACAAAATGGAAAAGAAGAAGTAAAACTGTCACAGTTTACAGAAGACATGATACTATACATAGAAAATCCTTAAAATGCTACCAGAAAACTACTAGAGCTAATCAGTGAACTTGGTAAAGTTGCAGGATACAAAATGAATGCATGGAAAGCTCTTGCATTCCTATACACTAACAATGAAAGATCAAAAAGAGAAATTAAGCAAACAATCCCATTTACCATTGCAACAAAAAGAACAAAATACCTACGAATAGACCTTCCTGTAGAGGTAAATGACTTTTACTCAGAAAACTATAAGACACTGGTGAAAGAAATCAAGGATGACACAAACAGATGGAGAGATGTACCATGTTCTTGGATTGGAAGTATCAAAATTGTGAAAATGACTATACTACCCAAAGCAATCTACAGATTCAATGCAATCCTTATCAAATTACCAATGGCATTTTTTACAGAACTGGAACAAAAAAATCTTAAAATTTGTATGGAGACACAGAAGACCCCGAATAGCAAAAACAATCTTGAGAAACAAAAATAGAGCTGTAGGAATGAAACTCCCTGACTTCAGACTACACTACAAAGCCACAGTAATCAAGACAATATGGTACTCGCACAAAAACAGAAATATGGATCAACCAATAGGATAGAAAGGGCTATCTTTTTTTTTTTTTCATGTGGGCTCTTCCCGGAACAGGGCACGAACCCTCATCGCCTGCATCGCCAGGCGGACTCTCAACCACTGCGCCACCAGGGAAGCCCAATCGATAGGAAAGAAAGCCCAGAGATAAACCCACACACCTATGGTCAACTAAACTATGACAAAGGAGTCAAGGATATACAATGGAGAAAAGACAGTCTCTTCAATAAATGGTGCTGGGAAAACGACAGCTACATGTAAAAGAATGAAATTAGAACACTCCCTAACACCATACACAAAAATAAGCTCCAAATGGATTAGAGACCTAAATACAAGACTGGACACTATAAAACTCTTAGAGGAAAACATAGGAAGAACACTCTGACATAAATCACAGCAAGATCTTTTTAGACCCACCTCTGAGAGTAATAGAAATAAAACAAAAATAAACAAATGGGACCTAATGAAACTTAAAAGCTTTTGCACAGCAAAAGAAACTATAAACAAGATGAAAAGAGGGGCTTCTCTGGTGGCGCAGTTGTTGGGAGTCCGCCTGCCGATGCGGGGGACGCGGGTTCGTGCCCTGGTCCGGGAGGATCCCACGTGCCGTGGAGTGGCTGGGCCCATGAGCCATGACCGCTGAGCCTGGACGTCCGGAGCCTGTGCTCCGCAACGGGAGAGGCTACAGCAGTGGGAGGGGCCCACGTACCGCAAAAAAAAAAAAAAAAAAAAAGATGAAAAGAAAACCCTCAGAATGGGAGAAAATATTTGCAAACGAATCAACGGACAAGGATTAATCTCCAAAATATATAAACAGCTCATGCAGCTCGATATTAATAAAACAAACAACCCAATCCAAAAATGGGCAGAAGACCTAAATAGACCTTTCTCCAAAGAAGACCTACAGATGGCCAAGAGGCACATGAAAAGCTGCTCAACATCACCAATTATTAGAGAAATGCAAACCAAAATTACAATGAGGTACCACCTCACACCAGTTAGAATGGGCATCATCAGAAAATCTACAAACAACAAATGCTGGAGAGGGTGTGGAGAAAAGGGAACCCTCTTGCACTGTTTGTGGGAATGTACATTGATACAGCCACTATGGAGAACAGTATGGAGGTTCCTTAAAAAACTACAAATAGAACTACCATATGACCCAGCAATCCCACTACTGGGCAGAGAAAACCATAATTCAAAAAGGCACATGTGAGGGTGGGTGGTGGTGGTGAGATGAATTGGGAGATTAGCATTGACATATATACACTAATATGTATAAGATAGATCACTAATAAGAACCTGCTGTATAAAATTCAAATAAATAAAAGAAAATTCAAAAAATAAAAGTTGTTTATCTGTTTTGCCTTGCTTTTGATAGTTCCAAGAGAAGATACTCTTGCCGGTAAATGTTTTACATGTTTTTATACAAGTAAGTGAAATTGCCAATTCTTTACAGCTTTTTCTCAGCCTAACTCAGTGTCATATTCTCTCAGAGGGGTCTCTCAGCAAAAGATCTCTTGATGGTCCCAGCACACCAGTTTGAAAGGAAATGGGTTCAAGTGGAATTTTATAGTCAGCTGAGCCAAGCTGAACGTAAGAAAGACATGTCAGAAAATGGTATGGAGAATAAAGTCTCAACACGCTCAGTCAGTATATTTTAAATTATATCGACCCTAAGTCAATGATTTCCTGTACTCTTTAGGAAGATTTCAAAGAAGATATTTAAATACATGGTCTTTTCAATCTGAAAATTAGCATGCCATGCTGTAGATGAAAAGGCATATCCTTTCTTCGCATGTGACATATTCATCCTGCCTTTGTTTGCAATAAAAATTAGGACGAATACTTACCTTCCATGTTTCAATTCAAATAATTTTCAATATATGATGATAAGTTCCATTTCCATGAGCTGTTGCCACCAGAGCAGAGTATATATATTCGCTTCTATATTTCAAATGTACAGGTATAATGTTTCAAAGTCAGGAAATCCTTGAACTTTTATTTTTTTAACAGCAGTTCGACATACCTCTGAGAAATACACAATTCTTAATCTCAGGGTTTTTTCTCCACATATGCACAAAATCTATACTGCAGTTATTTTTCTTCTAGTTCAACAGTTTCTCTTTAGCAAAATAAATTTACATTGGCATTTGCAAAAAAATAAAAGAATATCAGGACTGCAGAAGCAGAAGTAAATGGCTCTACACACTATTTGTAATACATAAACTTGTAAATAAACCAGACAAAGTGAATTTGGGGGAAGAGGGATGATTTAAAGCATTAATGGAAAATGATGTGTTTATTCATTCTTTCAACAAAGTTTGCCAGTAGATTTTAGATGCCGAAAATAAAATGGAAAATAAGAGAGAGAACTCATCCTTCTGGAAATTAGCACCATAATGACAGTGCTGTCTAAAAAATGTTGAGGTACATACACTTAGATGAGTTAGGATGCCTAAGGGTATTTCCATGCTGGAGGGCAGAATTATCTTAGAATCCTTTCTGTTTTACTATTTTGGTGCTTTGAATAAGCTGTGTGTCTTTCTATATAAAGATAAATATCACCGAATAACCTAAAACACTATCTTTTCTGCCTTTAGATTTATAATGTCTGCATGTAGGAAGTATATGCAACAAAATGTTGCAATCGTAACATTTTCAGATATTTTTTATATTGCTATGTGTAGCCATGATTTTAATCTGATAAAAAAGGTAAGGTCTGGCATAATGACAATAACCTGTTCACAGCTAAAAGTAAAAACACGAAATGGGTGTTAGAAATATAGAGGGTAATTGTATAAGGGCTAGTGATTTAAATGCAGATGTGATGCCTGGACCTTAGCAGCCGTTTTTGACCATGAAGCAACAATATTGATGAAAAAGAGCAAACATGGTGAAAATGGTGGTAATAAATAGTTAACCCTTGAACATTGCGTGGGTTAGGAGCACCAACCTTTCAGTGCAGTTGAAAATCCAGGTAACTTATGGTTGGCCCTAGGTAGAAACAATTCCTCTGTATCTGAGGTTCTGAAACTGCGGATTTAACCAACCTGGATCCTGTACTTACTATTGAAAAATATCTAGGTATAAGTGAGCCTGAGCAGTTCAAGGATCAACAGTAAACACATTTGTTTAGGGTACCGTCAAACAGTGTTTGCTTATTTGCAGATGAAGGCGTTGCTTCTTCAGTGTTACAGCTAGCATGGGTGAAAAGCAAGGTGTGGATTAAGAATTTTTCATACCTTGACATGGAGGATGTTTAACGTGTTGGTTACACGCTTACACTGGGGCCATGATTTGACTGAATGAAAGGAACCTGGCTATCCATCCTATGGGAGAGAATCAGACTGGGATGCAGGGATAAGTTGCAGGCACAGAAAATAATGTGTGAGTTTTGCATACAGAGTGAAAGCGGCAGTTTGCTGAGGTAAAGGAAGTTCAGAGAAGGCTTTGCCTCTGATGAAGATTTCAACATAAGGGGAAAGGGCAAACCCTTTGGCAGTGGTCATTCTTAAATCCTCGTTTCATCTCTATGCCCTGTACATCCAGCTGGGTAGCTAATCAAGCTTTCCTTTCCCTTATGTGTATTCATTTCTTCCTGGTATTAATTTGTATGCAGCATTGATTACATCAAGCAACAAGCCTTCAAGCAGTAAGCATTATTTTCTAACTAACTTGGAAAGAGTAAAATTAATTCACACCTTTGGCATTTTAAGACTATAAAACTTGCCTAAGGTCACCAAAAATGAACACTCATGGGTCTTTATTAGCAACTTTTTGCTTAGTCCACTGGGTACCTGTAGGTCTACTCTTGTTCAGAAGTTTTAAAGAAATAAACTGTTTATATTCTAATTATAAAAAGTTAATGTTTCAGCTGGTTATTAAAAATGACCACAGGAGGGCTTCCCTGGTGGCGCAGTGGTTGGGAGTCCGTCTGCCGATGCAGGGGACGCGGGTTCATGCCCCGGTCCGGGAAGATCCCACATGCCGCGGAGCGGCTGGGCCCGTGAGCCATGGCCGCTGAGCCTGCGCGTCCGGAGCCTGTGCTCCGCAACGGGAGAGGCCACAACAGTGAGAGGCCCGTGTACCGCAAAAAAAAAAAAAAAAAAAAAAATGAACAAAAGAAATATATTAACCTATGAAGTAAAACTGAATTTACTGAACATAGAAAGATGGAAGCTTTTTTTTTTTTTGAGGAAAATATGAGATGGTAGAGTTTGTGAAAGTAAAGATATAGTTAAAAAGATACAATTTCAAAAAAATAACAGGAAAACTAGGAAAGATCCTTAAGATAGTATGCTCCATACTAGAGAGAATATTAGAGAAAAATTAGCAGCATAAGAAAAAAACCGTACAAACATCTCTTCAGTTTATCCTTACAAAGCAAACCCTGAATACTTAAAGATTTTGTAAATTGCTTCCGGACACTAGCTTGACTGAGTTTGACTGAGTTCTTTTATAAGAATTAAGAATGTCACAAGTATAATACAACCCCTAATAGGATCTGTATTGTAATGCAAACTCCCTCTTTCAGGTATATTGTCAATGATTTTGCTTTTCCCTAGAAATGTACAAGGTAAAATCAGTTCCAAGTCCTCAGCTTATTATTGATTTTTCTTTGTTCGACATATAACCTTCCTGCTAAGAGCTCTCCAGACTGGTCAGAAATTGAGTGAAAGTGACAACAATGTAATATACCTATTCATAAAAGCTTTAAATTGGAATTCTAGACACAGTGCCACTTGAGAACAATACTGTATTGCTAGGCACCACACTTTTTTCTCCTTTCAGTACATTTAACTTAAAGGAGTCCAAGGGGTATTAAATAAAAGGTAGAGTAGGAACTTAACAGCCTGTAACTCATTGCCAATTAATTGGAACGTAAAGAAAACAGTTCTCCCTTTCATAGCATCAGCCAACCTGAAATAGTCTATAGGCTCGTACTAGATGCCTTCATATGTATGCCTTGGTCATTAGGAAAAAATTCATTTTATATAATAATTGCTAAATTATAAAACTATATTTTATGATTTGGGGGAAATTAATTAAATCCGTCGCAGTTTTTAAAGGATATGCACCTGGGCATATACCTGGGGAAAACCATAATACAAAAAGATACATGCACTTCCCAATGCTCATTGCAGCACTACTTACAATAGCCAGGACATGGATGCAACCTAAATGTCCATCAACAGAAGAATGGATAAAGAAGATGTGGTATATATATACAATGGAATATTACTCAGCCATAAAAAGGAAGGAAGCTGTGCAGTTTGCAGAGATGTGAATGGACCTAGAGACTGTCACACAAAGTCAGAAAGAGGAAGACATCGTATAATATCACTTATAGGTGGAATCTAGAAAAATGATACAGATGAACTTATTTGCAAAGCAGAAATAGAGACAGACATAGAGAATGGACATATGGATACCAGGGGGAAGCGGCGGGTGGGATGAATTGGGAGATTGGGATTGACATAGGTACACTACTAGGTATAAAACAGATAACTAGTGAGAACCGACTGTAGAGCACAGGGAACTCTACTCAGTGCTCTGTGGTGACCTAAATGGGAAGGAAATCCAAAAAAGAAGGGATATATGTATACGTAGAGCTGATTCACTTTTCCGTACAGCAGAAACTAGCACAACATTGTAAAGCAACTATAGCTCCATAAAAGTTTAATTAAAAAAGGATATGCATAAAGATTTTTCTTAAAAAATGTTGATCCTATGGAAAAACAAATGTTGATCCTATGGTTATTTTTAAATGGCAGGAAAATGCAGATAAAAACCAAAGGACAAAAAATAGCAACTAGCTAAATAAAATTTAATTATCTCACCCTGTGAAATATGAATTATTTAAAACGCTAATTTAAAGTTCATTTGTTGGTCAAGAAAGATGTGCACTGTATCTTAAGTGGAAAAAAATAAGATTTATGTCAATAAAGTCCTATTAAAGAAAGAGAGTTTGATTTGTGAAGAAAAAGAAAATGTTGCCTGCCCTTCCAGTTCTACAGGGATCAAGCCATTAGCCACTGCAGTCACCTGAGTCACATTAGCCCCTGAGTCACACTGCATGAAACTGAGGGGAACTGAGGATGGAGAAAATTTTTTCTACGCATCTTCCCTTTTCTGTGCATCTTCCCACATAAAAAAGTACTAAAATCATTAACTTGAGAGGTCTGTTCTTTGTGATTAGCAGTAATCTTTTGATGTTCCATTACAAGATTTTTCTATCAAAAAAATTCATATATATCCTGGCTCCCCCCTCACCTCTTTGGAGCAGTTCCTCTAAGAGGTTGTCTCCCAGGCTACAGTCCTCAATAAGATCCCCAAATAAAACTTTTCTGTTGAGCATTTTCCTTCAGTTGATAGTTCGTGTATATGGGATTTCTGCATCCTTGAAATACACAGGGAAAAACATACAGAATTATATACAAGTGTAACAGTGACATCTTTGCTTTTTCTTTTTTTTTAATATTTATTTCTTTGGTTGCATTGGGTCTTAGTTGGAGCAGGTGGGCTCCTTAGTTGTGGCATGTGAACGCTTAGTTGCAGCACGCATGTGGAACATAGTTCCCTGACCAGGAATCAAACCCAGGCCCCCTGCACTGGGAGCACAGAGTCTTATCCACTTCCCTTATCCACCAGGGAAGTCCGCAACAGTGATATCTTGGAGTTAAGATTTTTGAGCAGATTTTTATTGACTTCTTTGAGCTTTGTTTTTGACTGATGAAGAGAAATACAAATGCTGTTTTTAAAAACTGATATTGTAGAATTTAAATTCAAAGAGAAATGAAAAGTTGATCAAGACCTATCTTCTACCTAGTATTAGAGTGACCTGTGCAGTATTCTCACCGTATGATAACTCAGCTGCTAGCCAGATACCTCTGAGAAAGTATAGCTCACTTCATTTCTAGGCAGGATGAATGGAAAATTTCAAGCATGAAAAACATCTTTTTCTTTTTCTTTCCAATTCCACTCTCCCTACTTGTTCTCCTCTTTGGCACTTCTTGTCCTCCATAAGTAGTGCGTGGGTCGAACAGGTTTATTCTTTATTTTACAAAGCAGTCCTCCCAATACTTCAAGATTGGTAATCAAGTCCTTTCTTTCCCATGTCTCTTCAATCTCTCGGCCCAAGATAAGAAGAGGGGATGGGGGAGTAGAGAAGCCGAGCAGTAGAGAATGCTGTTTGAGCAAACCACCTACCATAGACAAGGCACCAGGTGGCCCCTCTTGCAAACAACCCATTTTCAACAGGCACTTTTAGGGGTTCCTTCACAAGGCTGGGGGATAGAGGTGAGGTGGAAAGCACTGTAAATGAGAGGAGGTAAAAACATGTGCATCCATCCTAGTCTAAGAACATGGAATGCTAACTCACCTTCTGCCTATAAGAAATTTTTTCGTTTCCATATGTGCCCCAATGTGTTTTTTTTAAGATTTTATTTTTTTCCCACGTGGACCATCTTTCTTAAAGTCTTTATTGAATTTGTTACAATATTGCTTCTGTTTTATGTTTTGGTTTTTTGGCCATGAGACATGTGGGATCTTAGCTCCCCAACCAGGGATCAAACCCGCACCCTCTGCATTGGAAGGTGAAGTCCTTCTTAACCACTGGACTGCCTGGGAAGTCCCCAAAATGTTTTTTGAGTCAGTTGTGGATTTCAAAAAAAAGAGTCATTTTTCTTTTTACTTTCACTGTGAGAGTAAGAGAGGAAAGGGGAATTGGACATAGCGGAGTTAAAGACAGTACCTGGAGAAAAAGAAGACATGATTCTTTTTGAAATCCACAACCGATTCCATGTATTTTAAATATTTCCACTGTTAGATAGTCAGCTACTTGAGTCATTCATAGTACCTGATTCACTTTGCATGTAGTACATTCAGTGATATCGCCTGTGTTTAACACGTTATGTTATTCAGACATACATGTCCTTAGTCATGTATACATGGACCCTCACAATTAGAATCACACGCACACAGGTTCTTTTTTAAACCACATCAGAAGATTGACAGCTATCCACACTGATAAACAAACAGTCCATAGTTACCCTGGTCAGTTGAAACATACACCATACGTGAATGAATACATTCACAATTTATTCTATTCTCTGTGGTTATGGGCTTTATTATAGCATTATTAGTAAATCAGCTTAGAAGATAACTGAAGAAAATTCCCCATAATATCTGCGAGGGATCCAGTGGGCATCTACTAGCTAAAGTTAGGCTTTTCTAATTACTGGGTACTCTTAGTTTGGACTCCGATGTAAACATTGGTTTCAAATTGTCCCCAGAATCTTTTTGGCCAAGAAAAATATAGCAACGCAAGGACAGATTCCAATTTAGCAGAAAATATGCAGTGAAAAATACTAGATTCTTTGGGAAATATTAACTCATGTACAATATATCAGTAGGTAATAATTCATAATGCTATTTTCTAGGGTCCTAAAACTGCCCCCAGAGCCCCTATTTAATTGGACTTTCAAAATAGCTCAGGGCTTCCCTGGTGGCGCAGTGGTTGAGAGTCCGCCTGCCGAGGCAGGGGACGTGGGTTCGTGTCCCGGTCCAGGAGGATCCCACATGCCGCGGAGCGGCTGGGCCCGTGAGCCCAGCCGCTGAGCCTGCGCGTCCGGAGCCTGTGCTCTGCAGCGGGAGAGGCCATAGCTGTGAGAGGCCCGAGTACAGCAAAAAAAAAAAAAATAGCTCAGCCTAGGATAGCACATGAAGGGCATTTGGGCCGCTGAGTACACAGGAGATCCACAGTGAGTTAGCCCTCAGCCACAGTCTTCTGTCCCATGGGTCAGAGACCAGTCTGCTCAAAACTCTAAGAGGGAAAATTCCCGTCAGGTCATACAGGGTGAAAAACCCTCCTCTCACTTAAGCAGGAGGAAGACAGCTCTCCACAGGACTGTTTTAGTCCTTCTGCTTACTGCTCATCTGGGGACATCACCAGCTCAGTTCCTGATGGCAACCAGAGAAAGCTTGTGTCACTCACCCGTGCACCTCAGAACAGAGCAGAAATGGAGCAGAACCAACCCTGGTTCAGCAACTCAGCCTCATGCCTGAGAGCAAAGGCAGCTTCCTGAACCCAAGGAAAAGCTGAGTCCAAAGAAGAATAGAACCCTGCAGAGATAGATTCAAGAAAAAGCCATGTAAAGAAAAAGGTAAGAGAAAAAGCCATGTAAAGATGGAGAGATAATGATACTCCCACATATGGTGCTGTAGTTAACACTATATGTCTGCGTCCTTTTCCTCCTTCAGCTGCTTCTGTTTAGTGGTTTAACCTGCTCATGGGGTTTTTAATTTCAATTACTATACATATAGCTTCTAGAAGTGCTGGTCTGATTGGTTTTTTTTTGGTAGTCACTTCTCTGGTCACATTTTCATTCTCTTTTATTTACCAGGAGAAAACCATAATTCCAAAAGATACATGCACCCCAATGTTCATTGCAGCATTATTTACAATAGCCAGGACATGGAAGCAACCTAAGTGTCCATCAACAGAGGAATGGATAAAGAAGATGTATTACATAGATACAATGGAATAGTACTCAGCCATAAGAAGGAACGAAACTGTGCCATTTGCAGAGACGTGGATGGACCTAGAGACTGTCACACAGGCTGAAGTAAGCCAGAAAGAGAAAAACAAATATTGTATATTAACACATATATGTGGAATCTAGAAAAATGATACAGATGAGCCTACTTCTCTAAGCATTTTAAACATAACTGTTTTATACTCTGATAATTCTAATATCTAAAGTCTTTATGAGTCTGTTTCAGCTCTGTGTTGTTCTACTTGTTCTCATTCACAGAGCTTTGTTTTGTGATTTCCGACTCCAAGTGAAGCATTTGCCTTTCAACTTCATATGTGGGAATATGCGAAGATATGAGTTGAAATTGAGTTCCTCAGAGAGTGCGCTTTCATCAGCCAATCTAGGGAGGCACTTCTGATTTAGAGCCACTTACAATTAAACCATTAGCTTGAGGTTGTTTAGTCCACTCTGGTTGTGTGAATTTGGACCACAGCTGACGAAAGACACTCAATGTTATGAATTCTCAATATAGATCTCTTCAACACAGCTCAAAGCCACAGCATGCTCTATCTCTCCACTTGGTAGGGTTTAGTTCGTCTTATACTAGAGTAACAGCTTCTAGCACCTGTGCAGGAGTCTGGTTTCAGATTCCCCATCATGCCAGCATCCTGGTCTTTATCTTCCGTTCTCTCTACCCCATGCAGCTATCAAAAGAGTCTAATTTATCTCCCCGGAGTCTGACTCTCACTTTTTTTTTTTTCAATTTTGAACTTCCCCTAGTTTTTGTGCCAGCTCAGTTCAGCATTTTGATGGTTTCAAACAAGAGGGTAATTCAGGATATCCATTCCACCAAACTGCCAAACGTAAAAGTTACTGCTCCCTGGAAAAGGTTCATGTTCTGCTAGATTCTGGCTTCTTTTGGTTGTTCCTGTTTGTTTTTCTCACTCCCACATCAAGACATTTGCAAAACCTCTTCCTTTTTCACCTTCTATGTTCAATCATTCCAGCTCAGAGATCTCTTCCTTAAGAAGCCTTTCTAATGTTCAGACGAGGTCAAGCCTGCCTAATTTATATTTATGTAACACTCTGTGCTTCTATTTTATGGTGTTATCACTAATCTAGGGATGAGTTGTTTGATGTCAGTCTCCCTGATAGCTAGAAAATAGGCTCCCGGGGAAAGGAACGGTATATATCTCGTTCATGGAAAGATCTCCAGTGCCTACCATGGTGCCTGACATAAAATAGTCCTTTGCTAATTTCTTGTTGGGTGGATTCTTAAATGAATAATTGAAAGGCGTTATACAGACATACTGAAAAGGGGGAATTGCATGGTAACTTCTTTTTCACTGTTTACTTTAAAAGTGTAGCAAATGTGGGAATTAATAGTCGTGTTGATGATCAGTGGTGTGTAACCAATTCTTCCTTCTAATGAGGCAGGCAGGTGCAACACTGTCAGGAAGGCAGCTAGGAATTCCTTCCTCTGTTCAGGCCCCAGGAAGCTGCGTTACTTACAGTTTCAAGCGTTTAAAGTGAGGAACACTTATTTTAAACAATTTGCATGATTTAATCTTTTAACACCTGAAATTTATTTGAATTAAGACATTGCATGCTTAATGTATCTAATTATTTATATTTCAGCTTTTTAATAGCCCCTGTAGGGCATTATAACATAAGGATAAATATAAAAGATAACTGCTGTGTGTATAAACAAGGGAACACACCAAAGCACTAGCACCAGTAATCAAATACGTATTTTCCCCTTCACTGAGTTTTATCATTTTGGGGGTCATATAAACCTTTATGATAATCTCACTTGATAGATTCCCATTATATTCAATCATGAAACAAACTTTAAGAAAAGAAAAATCAACAAAATAAAATAATGCTGTCAAGAAATATCGTATTTACTCTGCATTCCTTTAATGATATTCTCTTTATGGTTTGATGAGAATAAGAAGCTCATCTTAAAGATACTGGAAATGAATATATGTTAAAACCCTAAAGCAGTAGCTGAATATTCCACCATAATAAAGTTAACATAGTCACTTCTATTAGAAATTTCCACAATTACATTTAACTCCATATATCTGCATTCCAAAAGGACTTTTGTTTCCTATTTTTGTTGTGAAAAACAAAAGCAAACCCCTTACACCAAAATATATAGACTTACATTGAACAGAGTATTAAAAACTACTTATAATACAAAAGCAAATCTGTAATCTTCTTTTGAGACATTTTCATACTAAGAAATTGTTCTAATTTTCTTTGTAAACAAAACTAAAAATAAACAAATGGGACCACTTATTGTTTAAAGAGGAATAAATCACTTTCTATAGCCAGAGGATCCAGAAAACCCAGAATTATGTGCCATGATAGGTGCAATGATTTCAAATAGCCACAGCCAAAAATTCACTTCACAGAGTCAGCAAGTTCAACCGATTTTACTTGTCTAAAAGAAAGTTTGAAGAGACAGGGTTTTTAAAAAAAAATTAAAGAAAGAAAACCACCTGGAGTGATAACTGAATCTGAGTATAACAAGTAATATTTGTGACCCATTTTATGATTTATAAACTACTTACGTAACATATCATTTGACTCATACAAAAAATCACACGTAATGACTCGGGGAAGGCGTTAGTCCACGTTTTCTAAAAAGGAGGCATCTTAGAAAGCAAACCCCTTTTCCTTAAGATCAAAAAGCTAATGAAGAGTAGAATCAATACTGGAGGCAAGGTCTTCCTACAACAAATTGATGTTTTTTCCCATTAGTCTTGTTGATTAAATTATGCCTGAGAAATGATTCTAGCATAGCATGGAAACATATGGTTCTGCAAGAGAAATGTAAAAGATATGATAGAATATCAAAGTATAATTTAAATTTAATAGTGGGATAGATTAATAGAAACATAGACTGGTGTGAAAGAGCTAGCTTTAGTCTGTATCGTTGTACTGCAGTAGAAATAGTATGCTGGGTTCTGAGACCTCTGCTTTAGGAAAATTATAGATCAAGGGCCACTATTGATAGCAGGCCCAGCCAAATCTGGCCCAGAGATGTTATTTTCACAGCCAAAAAAATAATGAAAAAAATTTGCCGTAGCCAAGACATGGAAGCAACCTAAATGTCCATCAACAGAGGAATGGATAAAGGTGTGGTACATATATACAATGGAATATTACTCAGCCATAAAAAAGAATGAAACAATGTCATTTGCAGCAACATGGATGGACGTAGAGATTGTCATACTAAGTGAAGGAAGTCAGACAGAGAAAGACAAACATCATATGATATCACTTTTATATGGAATCTTAAAAAAAGGGTACAAATGTACTTATTTACAAAACAGAAATGACTCACAAACATAGAAAACAAACTTATGATTACCAAAGGGGAAGGGGGGAGGATAAATTAGGAATTTGGAATTAAGATACACACTACTATATATAAAAGAGATAACCGACAAGGGCGTACTGTATAGCACAGGGAACTATACTCAGGTTCACCACCAGAAATAGAAACTACATCTCTTCTCTTGTTGAGGAATAGACATTAAGATCTTTAAAGACTCCAGGGATCTGGGCACCTTGAGTTAAAATTTATAAATAAAGACCAAAAATAAATATATTCTACAATCTGGAGATAAAAATCATTTTAGAAGTTATATTCTTTTTTGTAAATTTTTTTGGCTGCTGTAAACTAACACAGTCTCTCTCTCCCTCTCCTCTCTATTCTCTTCCTTTTGTCTAAGCTTCTATCAAACTTACGTCCTCTTCCTTCGCTCTTTCTTTACATCCATCTATAATCTATGTTGGTGTAGGTTATTGATCTGTTCTCCAATACTGTTATTCTTTCCTGTGTTTAGGTGTAGAAAGATTCTCTACATTCCTTTCAAATTTCACTGAATTACAGAGACAGGACACTGCCTAAAACTGTTTATTCTTCTAACCCAGTCACAACAATTCTACCCAGAGACCACCCACATGGATAAATGGACAGATTTTAATCCCTGCTTCTCACAACACCCTAAGCTTCTAAAGGTCCAGAAGAATGTTGTAGATTTCTGCAATTTCTGGAAGCCACAGTTTTAAAGACTAGAGAGGACAGAGGTAAGACTAAGAGCTCACCTACCCAATTACAATGAAAACCCATGAAAGTCGACTTGTGGCACTTTATGAGGCAACTCTTTTCAGATGAGTTTCCATGGCCTTTTCTCTGAAACAATGCCAGTGGCATGTTTAGCGCACAGACGCTGGAACCAGGTTGCCCGGATTCATGTACAGGCTTTGCCACAATAACAGCTGTGTGCTTATAGGAAGCTTTTATATTTTCTACATCGGTTTCCATATATGTAATGATAATATTACTTACATCGTGTGTGGGGGTTTTTTTTGGTAAGGATTAATGATATTTAGCCTGATGAAATGCCTAGCTATCTTGAGTGTTTAAAATGTGCCTTTAAAAAATTGTTTTAGTATTAGAGTACAACTGAGGTTAAACAACCCCAAGGTGCTGAATTCACTGCAATCCTGTTAATAGAATAAACCTCAGACCCTGCTGTACATTTTAGTATAAACAATTGGTTATAAGAACTGGACGACATTGTAAATGAATCAGTACAAAATTATTCCTACTGCTATGGAGAAAGAACTCAAATAGTCGTATTGGATATACATACATTCATTCCTTTATTCATTTGTACCTCACACGTTTTTACTAATCGCCGTCTAGGATTTATATGAAGACCAGTTCTTTCCCAGTAGAGCTGATGGGCTGCAAGTTTGGCAACTGTGGGACAAAGTGAGCAAAAAAGACCCAACTTATATCTTTATTTTAAACGTATATTTCCAGTATGGACGACCTGATGAGTGGTCCCCATGTATCCCTCAGTTTATTTGTTTCCTTGGGCAAAAGTGAATTGATTCCATATTATATGATAAAGTACCTCTGAATAGTCAGGTCCGAAGTGATGTAAGCATATGAAACACAAGTAGCAGCCTGAAGAAGTGTTTTCATTATCCACACATGGCTGAATTTTTATTGTGATCCAATGTGATTGCAGTGCCCAGTATTCATTGAATGTCTAAATGGTGTGCACATGGAGGATGGGCAAGGATGGTCCTGATAAGGTTTCATAGCCCAAGTTCACACAAGTCATACAGCATACAGCAGTGGGATATCACAAATAAGATCTAATGTTTCTCTCTCTCTCTCTCTCTCTCTGTCTCTGTCTCTGTCTCTCTCTCTCTCTCTCTCTCACACACACACACACACACACACACACACACATAAATAAACAAATAAAAACTATTTGCCGTGAGAGGAGAGTAGTTTGCTTGTTAGCTCTTAGTTTCCTGAAGAATTACTGGATTTAGATTAGAAATATTCTAATGAAAAATTTTATTCTCCCCAATGAACATTTCCGTTTAAAGAAATTTGAGTTAGATTGTCTGTTAATATTAAGAAACTTCCATTCTGTGACTATAATGAGTGATTCCAGTTATTCCCAGTAATGCCAGTTTTCATTTTCTTTTGATTTAAGCAAGGTTTTCAAATCTAACTGTAATTTGAAAAATTAAAATCTGGTAGTTTCCCACCCTCCAAATAAATTTTCATGAGAGATGGCTTTCATTCCTAACTCTGCTTCAGTTCTTATAGATTTTCACTTTTGTTTGGCTTGGATGGTTGATAAATTATCCTAATGATGTTATCCGTGTTGAAGCTAATGACCTGTCTAAAGGAATTGAGATTTATTTTACGAAGTGTGCAATGTGACTACCAAAACAGAAGGCAAGAGAAACCCTGTCTGAAATGACAGCTTTTGTGCTGAAGTATGGTTTTTTTTTTCTTAGATTGGCTAAAATTACACCATCTGACTAGCGGTTATAGTAGATATGAAAGGTGAGCTTCAGCGTATTGAATAAAATCTTTGGTAGAAACAGTACACCAAGGATACAGCTTTAAAAAATGAGAATGAAAGAGATACGTGTTTCAGGTAATTTTACACAAAAGGTCAAATTAGGTTTGCTTTAATACAGAAGATATTGAAACTTAAAAGAAAATGGTTCTTCATGGTTTCGATGTACTGAACAATGCTTGGTTTTCAAAAAATAAAGCTATTGCGTCTGGTTGGTGCATGAAGCATTGTTTTCTATTTAGAGAAGTTCTAGATGATTCTTTATATTACATGTTTCAAAACTTGACCACACCATTCTGTTCCTTTGATGAATCCAACTTTAAAGTCTTTCAGGTGAAGGCTCAACTCAAAATACCAACATCAAAAAGAAATTCCCTTCTCCTCAGTCCCATATTTTTGGTTTAGAACAAGCAAATTAATTCTGGTATCCACAGATAAAGTTATGAAAGTTAAACTGTCTAAAGATTTGGGGTAATTTGGCTCTTATAGTGTGAGAAAATTTCAATATGTAAAGGAAAAGAACCCCTGAAACAAAGCAAAACTCTTAAAATCTACTTTCTAAAGAATTCAACTGAGAAAAACCTATGCTGTATATTTATAGTTGCTGTTTAAAGAGTAAAAAAGATCAGATGCTATAATTTAATTTACAACAGAAACTTGATAAATATAAGCGTTGGTAAATAAATGTAGATCACATTTTTTAAATGTAGCCTAAACATATCAGTCAAGTTCATACGTCTCACATTTTTTGTTATGAAAAAAGTGTTATTTTTGATCTGAAATTTCTACAAGTATTCAGGTTTGACAGTTATAAATGTGTAGCCTCTCAGACCCGAAATTACCCTTCAGTCTATGCCCTGTGATAATGACACTCTTTTAAGCATCTCTCCTGTAGAGTGAGCACAATGTTAGGATGTCAGGATATGAAAGAAGAAGCGAGTCCACTGATGGCTCTGGTGCTTGGTGTGTCCATCATGTGTATATGAGAACATCTGGTGGAGCTCTGCCCTTGATCACGGTCCCCTGGTAAACTTGCAGTTTGGTCTGGCAATAACCTAACAGCAGACCTTTCATTCCAGAAACCAGCAGCCCAGAGAGTTCTTATCCAAAATGTTGCCCAAACCCACTCCGCACTACACATTAAGACTTGAAGTCATCTAAAGAGTTCTGGCACCCATATTCCCGATGCAAGCCCACTCACAGCCTGCCTTCTTTAACTTCCCTGGGTTCCCGTTGAAACTCTGTACCCTCTGTAAGCCCTGTACACTTTGCCTGTGGCCTGGAAAGGTTCTGACCACCCTGCTCTGTGCCTGTGCTCCAGGTCACCTTCTGATTACCCAGTAACTGCATATCAGCTCTAGCCTAGCCAAACCAGCAAACTTCTTCGCTCTCCAGTGAGTGGAAGCACAACTTCTCCCACAAGCTCTGAACACCTTCCAAGTTTGTCCTTCCTTGGATACTCTTAACTCATTCCCAAGATACTATATTGAGTTTTCTTATATCTTAAGGTTACTCTGTTACCATACTTAAATAATTATTTATATTAAACTTACCCTGTTTAACCTCCTGTGGGTTTTTCTCTCCTGAATTAATCCAGACCGTTACATCAGAATATACAGCTCTGATCTCTATATTCATGTTAGAAATAAAAATAAAATTGTATGTAAAATTCAGGACTTTCCAATTAGGCTTCATTGAGTTTCTTCCACCTTTTCAAGATTCTAATGCTAAAAGGTGTGTCTATTTCTCTTGCCATGAAAAAAGTAATCTGGTATAAAATTTTACATGACAGAGATAAGAGGTAACTTACCAATGTTTTAATACTTACTATTTAATTTTCTGTTAATTAAAAATGATGACCTTTGAATTTTTGCACGTGACCGTGGTGTTAGACTTGGTATGAGATTTGTTCTCCCATCATAAACAACTAGAAAAGTGAACAAATTATATGAAAAGCCTTTTTCAAGCTTTGGACAGCATGCAACACCAGAGTATCACATTTAAGAGAAGCGGAGCAAACGGTATAATAACTCCGATTTTATGCTTTGAAGAAATTTCAGACCCCAGTATAGGGAGAGGTAACTCAAGCAGAGGATATCTCCTCACTGAATTGAGGAGACAGAGATCAAGTACAGGAAGACCAAGATGCCGAAATTTACAGGCCTTGATATATGGGATATACGTGAGTAAAAACTCCACAAACTGAACATTGAGAATTCACAAACTTAATTTTAAAATGAAATTCATAAGATATTACACAGTCTTTATGCATTTGGGAACAAAAATTATTTAGATTTTCTTAGAAAAACAAATTAAAAATAAGAAATTAAGAATTATTATTTCTAGTCTATTTGGATTTGTAAGTTTTGCTTTAACATAATTATGTTTCATGCACTTAGCAATATAATATTTGAAATGTATACTTATAATGACATAATACATTCTCAAAATAAAACTAATAATATAAAAAAGCTTATCAAGACTGTGTTAGAATAAAAAGAGATTACACAAGTAACAATTTGATAAATGAAGGCAAAAGATTAAAGAAGAGTAGAAATTTTTAAATTTATAAACTTTAAAAGAAACATCTTTACGTAAACGCACAGAAAACATAAAAACTCACTGTAGTCTCACCATACAGAGATAAACATCTTTAACATTTTTAGCACTTCCTATATTTATATTTTCCATGTATTCATATTTTGCTCGAAATTTCCATGGGAATTTGGAAGGAGGAAAATTAGGCAATTGTGCTCAGAAAATAATCTCAATCAGAAAAATCTGAACGTATCTATTTTTAGGAGTGATGATATCTCAAAATAAGAACACAGTAAAACATACCGTGGCAAAAAAAGAATGAATTACCATTCTTCAGGCAGTAGGACCTTTATACAGAGGAAGTAACTGAGATTAATAAGAGGAAGAATTATACAAAAAAAGGCCTTCCCTCTGAGTTGACTAACATAGCTCCATGCACCTCTGCTGTAGCTATTGCTATCAGGAACAGGCAGGAGAAGGAATCACGTCGTCCTCTGTTATTTCTTTCAGCATGACCTCCAAAGCAGTCTGCAGTCACGTAAGACACTTGAAAAAAAGCATTGCATAACTTCTAGCTAATTATCTACAAAGAGAAAGTAATTCATGCCTTCTCTTTCCATAGTGAGCAGAGGCAGAAAAGGGAATTAAGATTTAGGTGGAGTACATTCTAATATCCAGTTAATAAAAAAGACATTAAGAGAGAACTCAAGATCAGGAAGGACATCAGTAATCTTTGAACATGAGATCAATTACCGGCAGGAGGGTTACAAGTCATATGGAAAACTGTGAGTCTTATATGTGAAGTCCTATATGTGGGGACATCTATTTTAAAAAACTAATCAGAGACTTCTCTGGTGACGCAGTGGTTAAGATCCCTGGTCTGGGAAGATCCCACATGCCGCAGAGCAACTAAGCCCATGCGCCACAACTACTGAAGCCCACGCGCCTAGAACCCGTGCTCTGGAACAAGAGAAGCCACCACAATGAGAAGCCCGCACACCGCAACGGAGAGTAGCCTCCGCTCGCTGCAACTAGAGAAAGCCTGTGCGCAGCCAGGAAGACCCAACGCAGCCGAAAATAAAATAAATAAATTAGAAAAAACTAATCAGCTCTGTGTGAGATACACTTGATCTATCTAGATGTTTGGGTAACCAGAGACTGAATAAAAAAGAGAAAGAAGATCGTAAAATGTAGCACATGGTGCAGGATTGCAGCCACTGTCCTTTTTCTCTGCTTCTGTTCCTGGCATTTAAGTTGGCCATGAGTTCTTCCTTTGCAAACAAAAGGAGACCGGAATACACAGATGATTCTCTCTCCACAACTGTGTCAGTCTAGTGATGTAGAAATGGATGGTACCAATGAGTACTGACATCAACTTGGGCATTGTGTATCGGCAGCAGGGACCGTTCTTTTTTTTTTTTTTAACACCTTTATTGGAGTATAATTGCTTTACAATGGTGTGTTAGTTTCTGCTGTATAACAAAGTGAAACAGCTGCACATTTACACATATCCCCATATCCCCTCCCTCTTGCGTCTCCCTCCCACCCTCCCCTCTACGTGGTCACAAAGCACCGAGCTGATCTCCCTGTGCTATGAGGCTGCTTCCCACTAGCTATCTGTTTTACATTTGGTAGTGTATATAAGTCCATGCCACTCTCTCACTTTGCGGAGACGATTCTGACAATAACTTTTCATCTTGCTAACTGGGCAGGACTGCCAGGGGAATGGGCCTACAGAAGGATGAATGCTCCAGGAAAAATTGACTGTTCTGCATCAGCGCTAAGGGGGGGAGTAAGTAAAAACACCCTATAGTTTCAGCTAATCTCTTGAATTAATAAGTACATTTCAACAATTCTCAACTGGCAATGGGACACTTTACAGTGGGGGAGTTTTGTAAATAAAATATAGTTAAATAATGTTAAATGCTGTTTTCTTCACAGACCATAAAATTTTGCTCTACTAAAGTTGGTCAAGTCACATTTGCCTCCATTTCCAAATGATTTCTCTTGATTCTAGGGGAATATTGTTTGTGGATAAAAAAAATAAAAGTTTAAATTATTTTCCAATCATTGCTTTTAATCATGTCCTCCTGGCCTCACATAGCAACAAAATAGTGGGGTTTTTTTTTAATGGTATCTCAGAAAGATTTCACAATTTTCCGTCTCTTTCAGTATTTACATGAACTCATTTCACTTGCTGAGAGTTGGTCCTCCTTATTTCAATTTCTGTCTCATATCTGATTGAAATTCTTTCTATTCCCTCCCTGAAACGCAGATCATAACATCTTGGAATGGAGTGAGAAAGACAGGAGCTTCTTTCATGTATTTCCTCTTACTCCTTCTTTAATTTATCCTCTGAAGCTGAGACAGTGCTAAAAGTCAGTTCTGTGGAAATTAGTTTGCTTAAATCAGTTCACCAAAAGCCAATTTTCCCAATGGTCAGTTTGTCAAAGAGTTAGTTGAGTGAATAACCAATGTGTTTCTTTAACTACATATACGTTTTACAGCAATTCTTATTGAATGCTAAGTTTTTACAGATTTGAAGTTTTTTATATGAAGATTATTTGAATGGCTTTCATTTTGTCTTCTTTTATATCATTTTAAGCTTACCTGCCACATACAGTTTTGCAGGTTTTTGACTGCATCAGGGCTCTCAGGAAGAGAGAGGGCAGTGCTAAAATTCAGGCCATTTTCTGATTGGCCATGAGTGAGTGGGGCTGCTTTCAACTGGAAGGAATGATTTTTAAAATAACTTACACAAAGCTGTGCTCTGCGGACTAGTAGTAGGTGCTGCAGCATTGAAAAGAAGGTGCAGGAAAAAGGACCCTTTGCTGGGAGCAAGGTAAAGTATCAAAATACAGCATAACTTAGGCTGCTAAAATAGAGGATGGAATGATGGACAAGAGAAGGTCAATTGAGAAGCCAAAGACAATAGGAGATGGAATCAATAAGTTGAGACTGAAAGCCTAAAAGGGAGTCAAGGTATTAGGGAGGAGATGTTTCCTATGAAGTAGCATTCCTCTTCTTGTCTTTGATGTGGACAGGTGATGGCCGCCTTGTCCTGCTGAGAAAAAGTTTCATTCTTGTGTAGCTCCTTTAAGCACTCTGTGTTCCCGTTGGCCTCAAACTGGTTGCATCACTCTACCTTTCTCTTGTGTACAGGACTCTTGGGCGACCACATGGTTGAAGTCCTGGCAAGACGCTAAACTCCAATCTCATCTAGCCTTCACAGTCAAATGTCAAGCTTATGGGAAGGTTAGGGTTTCACCTGCTATTCCTCGCAGCAGTCTAACTTAAGGGGGAGCAGTCCCGGTCCCCATTCTGTAGACAGTCTGTCTTCCATTTGATCTTTGCTCACACAGTGTTTACTGGTCAATGGGCAAATGAAGGCCAGCCTTCCGTGTTTTTCTTTTGTTGTTGTTTTTTTTTTGCGGTACGCGGGCCTCTCACTGCTGTGGCCTCTCCCGTTGCGGAGCACAGGCTCCGGACGCGCAGGCTCAGCGGCCATGGCTCACTGGCCCAGCCGCTCCACGGCACGTGGGATCCTCCCGGACCGGGGCACGAACCCGTGTCCCCTGCCTCGGCAGGCGGACTCTCAACCACTGCGCCACCAGGGAAGCCCCAGCCTTCCGTTTTTGAAAGCAATCTCCATTCCATCTTTATAAGTGATTTCCTTGTGCTCTCCTTTTTTTTTAGTTTTGATGGGAAGGAATTGCATTAGCACAGAGTTAATATTTGCTCTACTAGTCTTCTCCTGATATGGGAGGGTAAAAGTGGAGATATTATTAGGTTTTATGGCTATACTGATTGTTATGGCTAGCATCCATTTGAGTTAGTGCCGTACCAAACTGGTTAGTAAGTACTTTAAATAATCCCTGGTGACGTTTATTCTTCGAGCTTACACCTTTCAACAGGTCCTGTGAGAAGGTTGCTGGCCCTAATCACAGGTCAGTCTCAGAACTTACAGACTGGGATATTTGGCTCCTTTGGTCTCCAGCTTTGGCAAGTTTTGGTAACAATTCTAGGGCCCAAGAAAAATCCCACTGGCCATTCTATACCATTCTTTAATAATGCTGCTATGTCAATAAGTATTTTATTGCCTTTTTTAAAAAGCATATAGTTAGGGAATCCCCTGAATTAGCTTTTTCTCAACTCTGGGTGTCGATGAATACTTTCTTTTTAGTGAAGGGCAGTTGTCTATTCATATTGCCCCTAGGAGTTCTGGACTGGGATATAAATGTCTTCACTTCTTAAAACTGACAGAATTAGAGCAGCATGTGTTCAGTGAATTCTCAGCAATGAATATATGACCTGATCTCGGGTGGCCTCGGCCTGCAGCGGCTTGAAGCAGGGTTCTGGTTCCCAGCCAGTGATTGAGGTTGGGTTGCGGCGATGATGAGATGAATCAAATCCTAGCCACTAGACCCGTGGTCAGTGGTCAGTGACAAGGCCCTGGCCCTATGGCTTTGCAGAAAAGAATTCCCACAAAGACAGAAAGTAGCGAATCAAGTAAAGTATTTATTAGGAAATAGGGAGGGTGGGAGGGAGGGAGACGCAAGAGGGAAGAGATATGGGGACATATGTATATGTATAACTGATTCATTTTGTTATAAAGCAGAAACTAACACACCATTGTAAAGCAATTATAGTCCAATAAAGATGTTAAAAAAAAAAAAAAGTACATGTGGATAGACACACAGGCAGGCTCAGAGAGAGCCACGCCCTCCTGGCTGTTTGTATCACTTTTATGGGGCATTGCTTCCATGTTTCCTCTGGCCAATCATTTTTATTTGCCCAGTTCAAAGTCTGTATTTGGTATAACTCAGGACTTTTCCACGTGTGCGGGTGCATCTTTTAGCCAAGATGGATTCTACTGAGGAGGTCTATGGGTAAGTGAGCATTAGTTAACATCACTCCCCTTTTGACCTCCAAGGAACCTTTCTGAGCATGTGTAGTCGGGGAGGTCTCCTGACTTCAAGAATGAGGAATATGGGGTACCTTATCTTCTATCTGGGCAGGGCCCATCCTCCTCTCTCAATTGTCCTGTTGTTCCTGTCTTGGAGAATCAGTCCACAAGGAAAGAACTCAAACCATTTGCTCTGGGGGCCCATCTGGCAACAACTTGATACCAGGAATGATTTAGGAAAAGGTCTTTGTTGAAGCCTGATTTTACCTGATGTAAAATTTTACCTGATTTTACCTGATGTGGAATATATATCCACAGTGTGAATAAGAAGATTCAAAAGCAGTTCTTGATCCTTTTAAATTACAAAGTGAATATTTACAAATGTAACAAAAAAAGAATAGACAGACTTTTTAAAATTCCATATGCACAAATTTGAAATGTTAAATACAAATAATGAAACAAAAACACTTTCTTCAAGTATGACAATGTGATTAGTTTTACTATGAAATGAAATTTCATAAACCTATTTTTTTTAAAGTAACTAAAACACACAAGGAAAATAAAAGGATCAAGACATCTTTATATAGTTCACCAGAAAGAAATAGAAATAGTAATTCATCATATAAAAATTTTATCAATAGCCCCTAGAAAGTAAATAACCCAAACTATTAAGAGAAATTAAGCTCACTGCTGATTTTTTGTTTATAATTAATTGTATTTTCTAAACTTTCTAAAACATATGCATATTATTTTTA
This sequence comes from Phocoena phocoena, assembly GCF_963924675.1. Taxonomy (NCBI): domain Eukaryota; kingdom Metazoa; phylum Chordata; class Mammalia; order Artiodactyla; family Phocoenidae; genus Phocoena; species Phocoena phocoena. The sequence goes on from NC_089230.1 coordinate 78,292,558, forward strand.
TCATCAGAAAATAATATTTCTGTTACGAAAAGCTTCAATCAGTTTCCACATACCCAATTTCTTGAATGAACAATTTTCAAGATTTTGCAAGAACTTCATCTACACCTTATTTTTCTTCTTATTTTTTGTTGTTAAAATTATTTTAAAACAAATACTGGCCATCATATTATTTTACCTCTATATACTTCAGCATATACCTTCAAAAAGTATGAACAATTTCCTACATAAAGTCAATGTCTTTTTCATACGTAACAAGGTGAGCAATAATTCCTCGGATTTTTTAAAAACTCTTTTTCATATTTGGTTTGTCTGAATCAGGATCCCTAAAATCCACACATTAGTCACATTTGTTTATGTGGATCTCTTTCGATATGGAACAGTCCTCACTAACTTTTTCTAAGCCATTGATTTGTTTCAGAAACAAATTCTTTTTAATTCTGGGGCGTTCCTATCTTTAACTTCCTCTTCATGTCTTATGCTAATCATAATTATTTTTATGCCATCCCATCTATTTATCTGTCTGTGAAGATTTCCTTCATTTCCCTGTTTTCATTTTAGAAGAAATTCCTTCAATCAAGGGTTTATTTCTATTTTGTCATTTTCTCTGACATATTTAGAGGAGTGGGATTCCCAGTATCATTTAGAAAGAGAGAAAAATATTTTCCTTTTTTATAAAAAAGTAGGTTTTTTGGGTCTGTTTTTTATTTGTTTGTTTTTTAGGTTGGGAGATGCAGCAAGAGAATAGTGTATCCAAAGACCAAATTTACATTCCTAATCCAGCTTTAATCACTAAGACACATTGAGCCAATTCCTTTTCTTCCTTGGAATTTCCAGCCTCTCTACCCATGATTCTCTTTCCATCCAGCCAAGGGTGCAACTTATTTATCCGTCTCTGTTATGCCCTGGTGCCTTCATGTATGAACCTAAGGGACAGTCTTGGGAGACTGATGAATTATTTGAAAGACAAGAATATTAGAAGTGTCCAGATACAAATTGCTGTTTATTTAAAGTTATTTGTTATTAGCAATTTTTAAAAATCACCTATTCAAGTTTTCTAGCTTTTTAATACAAATTTCTTTACCTACATTCCTTCAGTAGCATCTGTGTCAGCATTTTCAGCCTTGGATTGTAAATTCCCAAGAGACAGATTATGTCTGTCTGTTAACACAAGTTTGTGTGCCTGATACACAGCGAGGCCAAACAAACTGAAAAGTTGGAACTTGGAGCGGAGAAAGGTTTATTGCAGGGCCATGCAAGGAGATGGGTGGCTCATGCCCTAAAAGCCGGAACTCCCGAAGGGTTTCGGCAAAGCGCTTTTAAAAGCCAGGTGAGGGAGGGGGATCGCAGGGTGTGTGATCAGCTTGTGCATAATTCTCTGATTGGCTGATGGGGAGGTAGCAGGGTGGTGTGATAGGGGTCAACATTACCAGTCCTTAGGCTCCAGGAGGCCTGGGGCTATGTGTTCAAGGTCCTCACATAAATGTGACACATCTGCAAAACAACTCAGGAAATGTGCATCAAATACTATTATCAAGCTACTTCAGAGACAAGTCAAAGCAGAGGATATGGGGGAAGAAGGCTTGTCCTCCCCGCAAGCCCCCTCCCCCCTGCAGGAAGGCCCCATGGGGTCCTGCTCAGTTACATGTCCAACTTGCTGCTTGCACAGCCACTAATAAAGCATGTTATGAAGATGGATTCTCAATGTGTTTTGATGGTGATAAGTTTTACTAAGACCATTTTAATATCATATTCCAGTTACCATTTAAAAGAGAGACGTCACTATCCATATACCACACAATTAACCCTAATGCATTTGTAAAGAAAACCAAGATATGGGATGCTTTTCAAGTTTATATCTGAATTCTTTGAACTATATTAAGTTTTCAGGGATATTTTTGTACAAGATGTAATCCAAACGCCACTGAGTGAACAATAATTTAAAAATACCTATGAAGATTAGACTTCTGTTAGTATCCAGTTAATGATCCAACTGTTTCATCAAGGAAATAAGCTTAATTTAGCCTTTATTCATTTAACATTTTAAGTTAGATTTGACTCAAGGCTATTGCAATTTTTACGGGCTGGCTGATACCAATAATTATGTGACTCTCAAGCGATCAGCTTGCTGCTGGTTTTCTCAGTTTGTTTTAAGGCTGCAGTTGTAAATAGAAAGGTATTAAAAGAACTCACTTGTAAAACAAGTAAAGACATGTCACGAAATTGTTATCTGAAATCAATAATGCAAATTATACCCCGATGAATTTAGGCAGCAATATTTTTGCTAAATTTTCAAAGGAATTTTTATTTTAGAGAATTTTTTTTAAACCTATTGTCCATTGTAATCAAAAAAGAATTTTTGGACTTAATTTTTAATACATAGTCATCTTAGAGTATGCTTAACTTATTTGAGCTTCAGAAAAATGTCTACGCCAGAATTTTTCAAAAACAGAACAACTCAGAGTTTTGCAATATACATCTCCAGGAGGTATTATTTATTTTTTGGATGGAGATGAACTAATAAAAAGCTCCAGGGCTTCCCTGGTGGCGCAGTGGTTGAGAGTCCGCCTGCAGATGCAGGGGGCACGGGTTCGTGCCCCGGTCCGGGAAGATCCCACATGCCGCGGAGCGGATAGGCCCGTGAGCCATGGCCGCTGAGCCTGCACGTCCGGAGCCTGTGTTCTGCAACGGGAGAGGCCACAACAGTGAGAGGCCCGTGTACCGCAAAAAAAAAAAAAAAAGTTAAGAAAAAGCTCCATAGTTCTTCCATAATCTAAGCTCTGCAATGTCACAGCAAACACAATTTTACTTGAATTTCAAAACAAAAGCACATTCCAAAGGGAATTAAGCCTTTCACCATTCTGAATAACTTAGAATTGTTCCTCATTATTAGCTCAGTTAATTAAGGAGTGGAAAAATATGTAGAATGCTCTAACATCAGGTTCTTTAATCATTTTCTAAATCAAAACTCTGAAGGAGAAGCCCTTGGGTTGCCTGTTTGATCTCTCCAAATGCTGTTTCCTTGCAAGTATCCTTCACTGCACCCTCCTGAATTAACACAGTTAGACACTTAGGTCCTCTGGGAAGGCTACTTTTTCCCCTACCATGGTGCTTGTGCTCTGGTCCCCTTCTTGGAATGTTTTCTTTTCTCTTCTCAGGACTGATTCCTTGCACCTTTTACCCGTTTTCTTTTCAAGTCCTTTCAAGTCCTTCAACTTGAGGGCTTCCTTGACCAGTCTTGTTCACAATCCTCTTAGACCATTCCAGAACCCATTTATTTGACAGTTGTAAAAAAAATTGTCATATGACACTCATGTTTTTGTTATTTAACTTTTCGATTAGTGTTAAACTTCGCGTGTTGCAAAACTTCTCTGTAGAAGGTTGTCAGTGAACTAGAATTCTATGGATTCCTTTCATTGCCAAGTGGAGTACAAAGAGAGATTCAATAAATGTTTGCTGAAAAGAGTGAACAAAGGAAGTGAATGAAAGGGATGACATTCAGGGCACTCTCCAACTGAGTTAACATTGTGTAGCTCAAGAAGTTGTTTCATTTGGGTAACACCAGGCGTGAACTTCAATGACAAGAGCAAAGGGGTTTGTCAACTGGTGCTGGGTACACAGAACTCTTGGGCATGTAAGGATAGTTAATTAAATACTATGAAGAATATGGTTTGCTACTAGACATTGTGTCTTTGATGGATTAAAACTAGTCCTATGTCCAGAAGTTTGGGCAACAAACACGCTTTTACAAATTGGAAAAATAATTTAAAATAACATTTCTTTTATATGGAGAGGTTGAATGAGAAAGGAAAATATAGAGCAGTCACAAGTGGTTATTTGAGATAAGTCGGATTCAACATACCCTCTTATTGGCAAGCACTATCTATATTCTTTTTTTCCTATTAGAAATAAACATGAATGAACATTCCTATAACTGAATTTGAAGAACAAGTAAGTTACTGAGAAATAATTTTCTGTTGAAAGATAGAGGTTTGCCATTTTAGGGCTGGGACTTTTCATCTTTAGCTCATTTTGTTTCTTTGCTTGTTTATTTGTTGTCTGCTTATTTTAACTAAAATATTATATACACATACACACGCGAAAAAAAACAGACACAATTGAAATGACTGCAGGAAAAAAGGCAAACCATAAGAAAATTGTTTTTTATAATATTTTTGTTCTGTAGTTTTTTTTATATTTATAGTAATAGGGCCACACAACAGAAACACCGTAAACAATATATACATATATAGTATTAAGAGGAAGAGGGAGAAATTATAAATTGACCTTACTTCTGAAGTCCTTCTCTTACAACCTCACCTCCACCCTCAACTTAGATTTTGAATCCAGAGCTGTTATGTCCCTGAGAGCCCGATAGATTTGCACAGTATGTGTGCGACAGAAAAAAGTGAGAATAAAAGTGAATGAGAAAGTGAAACTTCCAGGTGTCACTGGGCATAAATGCCAAGCATAAAATAATAGAAACAGTTAGAGAAGTGCCAAGTGTGTCCTGTTGGAAGAAGGAATAATTTCTACAGCCTTCCAAGCTGACTGGCTGGGACAAGTAGATAGTGGAAATTCATTTTGTTAAGGGAGCCAATTTAATGAACATTTTTTTCAATAATATGTATCCATTTATTCCTCAACAAACGTTTATATTAAAGTTTTGTAAATATTTTATTGGGATAAAATATGTACAGAAAAGAATACACATCTTAATTGGCAGCTTAATAAATTTTCACAAAATGAACATAGCCATGTAACCATAAACAGATAAGGAAACCACCATTTTATACCGTTTAACACACACTAGGATGGTTATGATAAAAAGAAAAGGAAAATAACAAAGGTTGTCAAGGATGTGGAGAGATTGGTACCCTGATACATTGCTGGTGAGAATGTAAATGGTCATTGTAGACAATGGTTTGGCATTTCCTCAAAAAGCTAAACACTGAATTACCATATGACCCAGAATTTCCCTCCTACATATCTACTGTCCCAATTGAAAACAGATACTCAAATAGTTATGAATAATTATGACAACAGTATTCACAGTAGACAAAAATCCAATTGTCCATCATGGACCAATGGGTAAACAAATTGTGGGATATACATAAAATAGAGTATCAATCCATCATGAAAAGGAATGAAGTACTCATGCATGCTACAAAGTATATGAACCTCAGAAACATTATACTAAGTGTAAGAAGTCAGACACAAAAGGGTTTATATGATTCCATTAGTAGGAAATATTCAGAATAGTAAATCTGTAAAGACAGAAAGCAGATTGGTGTTGCCAGGGGCTTGGGGGAGGCTGGGGAATAAGGGGGGACTGCTTAATGGGGATGGGATTCTTGTTACCGAACCAGACTTAGATCCACTTGCCCAACGCACAGCAAAGCCAGTCTACTGACATAGGGTTGTGATGAAGGAAAGTACAGCTGTTACTGCAGGGTGTCCAACATGGGGCCAAGCAAGGAGAATGGGCAGCTCTCACTTTAAAGTCCTGAACTCCCTAATGGGTTTTAGGGAAGGGTTTTTAGAGGCAAGGTAAGGGAGAGGGTCACAAGGTGGCTGATCAGCTCATGGATATTCTGATTAGTTTGCCATGAGGTATCAGGGTGGTATTTCAGGACTTAACATCATCAACCTTCAGGTTCCAGTTGGTCTGGGGTCTATGTGCTTGTGGTCAGCATACAATTAACTTCTTCCACCTGGTAGGGGTTGAAGATCTATAAAACAACTCAAGGATACAGCTCAAAATAATATCTATAGCCCTTGAGGAGGTTCTTGAATTTGTTCTATGGCTAAACTATTATTATTTTATCTTGCTTGACTATTTTCCTTTGTTTCTGCATTTTCTCACTTCTCTGATTAAATTTGCTCTTTGGAACTCCGGGAAGGCCTAAGAAGCTAAAGTTTTTCTACAAACAAAAGGCAGGCAGGAAACATGGGGGTCCACAGCCAGGAAGGCTCCACAGGTCTTTCTTGGTTTCATTTTCTTTCAGGTGATAAAAATGTTTGGAATTTGATAAAGGTGGTGGTTTCACAATATTCTGGGTGTACTAAATTTCACTGAATTGTATACTTCTAAATGTTTAATTTTTTGTTATATAAGTTTCACTTATTTTAAAAAACATATTTTTGAAAACTATTCTGAGACATCATTTTTAGTTTATCAGATTAGAAAAAATGCTAAGTTTCATAAGCACAAAGTTGCCTAAACTGTGAGAAAACAGTCAGCCATACACATTGCAGCTAAAAATGCAAATTAGCGCAAATATTGAGGGGAATGCCTTTTAATACAGAGGTTCCAATTACCTATAATCACAACATTATGTATAAGAAGAAGATAAGGCATAATTCTAATGGTTAAATAAAATATGGTCTTACATTGGAAAGCTGTGCGATGTTGCTATAAAATGAACAAGGAACTCGATACGATATTGAGCACTTCCAGGATGTACTGCTAAGCATAAATAATCATGATCCGGGTGCATTTGGTGTAAAAGAAGGGAAGTTGGATTGTACATTTGTGTATGTTTTTTATGCATATAAAATCCTTGGCAGAAAAAAAGGGAAGCTATATGATGTTTACATATAGGTCTTCACTGTCTCCCTTCCCTAATCTCACAAGCCCGTTCCAACCTGGATTCTGTTATTCCCTAACACGTCACTGAATCTTCTTATCAAAGACACCCAATTCCAACAAAAACCTCATATACTTCTTTGTCTGCATCCTCCAAGAGCTCTTTCTCAGCAACTCTTGACCAGATAGGAGCATCTTCTCTCTTGAAATTCCCTCAGCATCACACACACTCTTCTGATTTGCTTATGGGTTTGTTTGTCCTCTTTGTTCCAACTTCAAAAGATTGTATTCCTCAAGGCTTAGTCCTAAGCCCTCTTCTCTTTCCATGTAGAATCTTAGCCCCCAGGAAATCTTGTCCACCTGCATGGATGAGATTTAAATATCATTAATTCAATGTGGGTTCCCTGTGTCTCCTCTTCCCCAAGTTCCAGGTTCCTATGTCCAATTAGGAACTCAACATCTATTTTAATTAACCATTTGTTGTTTTGGGGGAGGGGTGAGAACATTTAAGTTCTACTCTCTTAGTAGTATATACAATTTCAATTATACAATATAGTGTTGTCAACTATATTCACGTTATACCTTAGATCCTCCGACCTCATTCATTATATAAATGAAATTTTGTACTCTTTTACAAAGTTTTTCCTATTTATTCCACCCCTTATCCCTTGTCAACCACCTTTCTATTCTCCATTTCTATGGACATCTGCTCTTAGCTATCACATAAATATCTCAAATTTAGCATGTCAAAATGGAACACGTGATTTTCCTTTATGCATTCTTCCCTCAATCTTTCCCACCTTAGTGAAAAGCACTACATCTATCTTGGTGCGCTGGAAAAAAAGAAACATAAAAATCATCTTATGCCTCTCTAACTCCTTCTCAGGTGCTTTCTAATACACCTCCAAAAGAGATCTGGGTTCTCTTTGTTTCCATTTCCACTCCCTCCATCCATCTCTCCCCTAAGCAAGCACAAAAGTACTGTAACTCTTCTCACTACTTCCTCTGTTGTTTCTTCTAAACCATTCTCCACAAAGCAGCCAGAGTCATACTTTAAAAGTGTAAATCATATTATATCACCCTCTCACTTAAAAGTTTTAATTTGCTTCTAACTGCATTTAGAATAAAACTTGCATTTCTCACCATACTGCTAAGCATGACATGATCTGACCATGGTCAGTCTAACCCTCTGGTTCCCTGTACCTTGATAAACTTATTTTTAGTCACTTTGGCTTCTTTCATTTCTTGGATCCATTAGTCTTGCCTTGGCCTCTTTCCATTTCTTTGGAATGAGAATGTGTGCGTTTCTGTTTCTTTTCATGGCTGGCTCCTTCTCCTGCTTCATCTCTCAGCTTTAAGTTCTTCTTCCCAGAGAGGCTTCCTCTGAACATGCTGTGTCTGAAGCAATCACTCTCCCTCCCCCATTACTCCATATATACTCCTGCAGATTTCATTTATAACAATTCCAAATTCTGTACTCATTTGTATATTTTTATTTTCTGTCTCCAATATTGGAGTGCATGGGAGTCAGAGAAATAAAGGAAAAATCAGGGTATCTGATGTCTAGCACTGCTTCTACTACATATTATTTTCCTGATAAATATGTTAGTTCAATGAATCATTTATTATTGATTTATTACATGCCTGGCACTCTGTGAGGAGCTGGAGAATCAGCAGTGAACAACAGTTGACAGTCTTATGCAGACTATTGATAAGTAAAAGATCAATTCCGATCCTGTGTGCCCCAACAGGGGTCAGTTTCAAGTGTCAGTCATTCCCTTGAAACTGGGTAAGCCCTGAATCCAATTCTAGACAGAAGCTCTTAACTGATCTGGTAGCTTCCACTTCCTGCCTCCCTTCAGAATCTAACTGCTATATAGTGAGACATTTAATCCTTGTGGATAATCCACATTTAAGTGTTCCAGTCTGAGGCCAAGCCATGTGAGTAAACTCTGGGATATCTTGGTTAAGCCAAGCCTTCAGATGACTCAAGTGACTATCTGATTGTGACTGCAGGAGAGATCTCAAAGGAGAACTACCCAGTTGAACCCAGTGAACTCAAAGATGAAGAGACAATGATAGTTGTTGTAAGCCACTATGTTTTAAGTTAGCTTGTTATGTAGCAATGGATAACTGCAATAGTGACTACAGGCAAAACTCTGAGATACTGCAGGTTTGATTTTGGATTACTGCAATAAAGCAAATGCTGCAATAAAGTGAGTCACACGAATTTTTTGGTTTCCCAATGCATATAAAAGTTATGTTGGGGCTTCCCTGGTGGCGCAGTGGTTGAGAGTCCGCCTGCCGATGCAGGGGACAGGGGTTCGTGCCCCGGTCTGGGAAGATCCCACATGCCGCGGAGCGGCTGGGCCCATGAGCCGTGGCCGCTGGGCCTGCGCGTCCGGACCCTGTGCTCTGCAATGGAAGAGGCCACAACAGTGAGAGGCCCGCGTACCACAAAAAAAAAAAAAAAAAAAAAAAAAGTTATGTTTACATTGTACTGTAGTCTACTAAGTGTGCAATAGCACTATGTCTTAAAAAATGTACATACCTTTATTTAAAATACTTTATAGATAAAAAGTGCTAACCATCATTTGAGCCTTCAGCAAGCCATAAGCATTTTGCTGTTTGCTGAAGGGTCTTGCCTGCATGTTGAGAGCTGCTGACTGATCAGGACTGTGGTTGCTGAAGTTTGAGGTGGCTGGGGAGACAACAGTGAAGTTTGTGGCATCAATTGACTCTTCCTTTCATGAATTATTTCTCTATAGTATGCAATGCTGTTTGACAACATTTTACCCACAGTAGAACTTCTTTCAAAACTGGAGTCAATCCTATCAAACACTGCCATTGCTTTATCAACTAAGTTTACGTAATATTGTAAATCCTTTGTGGTCATTTTAACAATCTTCACAGCATCTGCATCAAGAGTAGTTTTTGCCTCAAGAAATCACTTTCTTTGCTCACCTATAAGAAGGAACTCCTCGCCCATTCAAGTTTTATCATGAGATTGTAGCAATTCAGTCAATTCAAGCTCCAGTTCTAATTCTAGTTCTCTTGTTATTTCCACCACATCTTCAGTTACTTCCTCCAATGAACTCTTGAACCCCTCAAAATCATCCATTAAGGTTGGAATCAACTTCTTCCAAACTCCTGTTAATGTTGATACGTTGACCTCTTCCCATGAATCAGGAATGTTCTTAATGGCATCTAGAATGGTGAACCCTTCCCAGAAGGTTTTCAATTTAGTTTGCCCAGATCCATCAGAGGAATCACTGTATGTGATAGCTATAGTATTATGCAATGTATTTCTTAAATATTAAAACTTGAAAGTGGAAATGGTTCGTTTATCCATGGGCTTCAGAATGGATGTGGTGTCAGCAGGCATGAAAATAACACTAATCTTGTTGTACCTCTGGATCAGAGAGCTCTTGGGCGACCAGGTACATTGCCAATGAGCAATAATTTTTTGCAAGGAATCTTTTTTTTTTCTGAGCAGTAGGTCTCAAGAGTGGACTTAAAATATTCAGTAAACCATGTTGTAAACAGGTGTGCTGTCATCCAGACATTGTTTCAGTGGAAACTCAGGTTCATTTAATACCTCTGAAGACAACTATCCATGCATCAGTCTACTCGTCCATTCATTCATTCATTCATTCTCCCAACTCTCCATCCATTTGTTCTTCCATCCATCTACTCATCACTCCACCGATCCATTCATTTAACATTATGGAGCTCTTACTCTAAAGCAAGCCGTTTAATAGACCATAAGAATGCACAATTGAAAGAAAGAAGATTCTTGTTCTCAAATAGAATCTGTCTCATTGGAAAAATATTATATAAAACAAAATTTCAGATAGGCTGTGAGAGTTATAAAAATGGAAGATGCAAGTTTTTTGCTGTTGCTGTTTTACTTTTTGGTATTTCTGAAAAGTTATTTCCCCTGAAGTTTTAGATAGTTCTCAGTTACACCAGAACCTCAAACACACTTCTCTCTTCTCCCTATCTACTGGAAAAAACAAGTCTTGACTGATAATAGAAAATAGTTGTGAATCTACTGAGGAAGATGGCCTGCTGTGGGAGCTAAGTCTGGAAACAGAACAGAGTAATCGAAAAACAGAGTCTGTGCACCACCCCTTTATCCACCACCCTCCAAGAAATTCCAGCAGATACACGAGAAAAGGAGTCAGAGAAATAAGGTAATTTCTGTCTGGTTGCCTTTAGATACATCAGGTGTCCTCTCCACATCAATTATAATTTCTAACTTTTTATCAACATTTATTTACTTAACTTTATATGTACACAGCTTATAGCTAATCAGTACCAAATATTAAAGTAGGTGAGTTATTTGGTAACAGTATGTCTACTTGATCAATGTAGGCTGTATAATACAGTTGATAATAATTTGGGAGTCATATACAGTATGACTGTAATGTATTATAATTAATATATATTATAATATTATGTAATATAAAATATTATGTAATATAAAATATAGAATATATAATATACCATATATTATATATAAGATCTATATTATTCTTTATTATATATATTACATATAATATATATATATATAATAACAATATATTATTCTTTTTTCAGATTCTTTTCCTGATAGGTTATTGCAAGTTACTGAGTATAGTTCCCTGTACTATACAGTATGTCCTTTCTGGTTATCTATTTTATATATAGTACTGTGTATATGTTAATCCCATCCCCCTCATTTGCCACTCCTGCCCTATTCCCCTTTGGCAACCATTAGTTTGTTTTCTATGTCTGTGGGTCTATTTCTGTTTTGTAAATAAAGAACTCATCAAATCTTGAAGTCCTACTTCCAATGCTACAGTCTCCATCAGTGCCTTATGTTGTAAAATGTCACAAACTTTGCCCATGGAGATAACATCCCAGGGATATGGCAGTGACAAGAGAAAGAAGAAAGGACATGAGTTTCCTCCAGAGAATCATCAAAGAGTTTAATAAAAAAAAAAATCTATTGAGATAACTAATGAGTGAGAAATTGTGGGGAACAGAACACTTCTAGGACTGGGGAGAAGAGTGGGAATAAGGACACTGAATTCACAAACTGTACGATAACCAAGTGCATGAGCTCGTACAGCGGAAGTGAGAGGCGGGCAGCACAGCCCCAAACGCTGCAAAACATTTGATGTCAAATTGGTAGTTTAATATTTAGAGGTGATTAGTATATAGAGATCAGTTACTCGACCAGCAATTTAGAGTATGTGAAAAACCATGTTCCCTGGGGAAAAACGTTTGCTAAAGATAGATTGGATGTTAACAAGGTGCTCACCAAGACACAGTGGGAAATAGCAGTAATGGTTAGAGAAATGAAGGCAGATTCTCCAGCTCAGGAGTCTGCCGCTTGTGTTTTGAGTACCTTTGTATCCAGAGTCACCAAAGGACGCTGGATTCTGGGTCTGAGCCTGTATCTGCCTACATACTGCCTGCTTTAGCCAAGAGGGTATCAATAACTAAAAGGTCCCAGACTGCTTGAAATAGGAATCAGTAAGTAGAGGTAAAAACACTGAAAGCATATCAGCCTAGCATATTACCTTATGTGCGTAGCATATTCCTTATACTAGACAGTAAACATCTTGAGGGCATAGGTGATGCCTGATTTATACTGAACCCCAGAAGAAACTTGTGCTAATTATACATTTGTAAGATAAAAGCACAGAGAATTGTAAAATCTCCTCTATGATAAGAGTCAGGGCTCCTTGAAGAATTTATATCTAGTTTTGTTCTATACATACATTTTTTCTCAAATTATAATTGGTACATCGCTGCCATCTGGCATTTCATGGCTAGGCAAAGCACCTTCTCCAGAAAGTGAAAAGCCAGTGGTAAAAAAAGCTAGCAGCCTGTGTCCACTGTGAATCAATAACATAGTTTCTGGGCTTTAATCCACTGCCCTAGAATAGAAAAGACGTAAAATATGAGTAACAAAAAGTAACAACCATTGAGATGTATCTTGACAAGGAGAGGAACAGGCATGAGGGATGATGAGTACTCCAGTTTGGCTGGTGGGTAAGCGATTTGTTTCTTAAATGCATTCGGCACTTTTCACCCCTGTGACTTTGCTCCTGCTACTCCTTGCCGCCTCAAATTCCTCCCACCAGCACTAATGTGAAAATTCCGTTCAGACTTCAGGGTCAGGTCAGATGGCATGTTTTATGTGAAACTTTCCCTGATCCCCAAATCCATGAGTGGAATCTCATTGCCCTTTTTGACACTCTTTATTCAGGTGTCTAAATGTCCGGGGTCCCTGGCCTGGGCGTTTTGATGTCTTCGCTATCTATGCTATGACTGGTAAGTGATCTCATCCAGTCACAAGAGTTTCAGTGTCATCTGTAATTACTGAGTTCCCCCTTCTCTTAACTCTTACCTCTCTGTTGATGTAGTCAACTACCTACCTTACATCTACACTTACATATTAACAGAAATCTCAAATTTACCATGTGTAAAACAGAACTGTCAGTGTTGTCTTCCCAAATTATCCTCTCCTATTGGTCAAAAAGATGAGGGGCTATTTTTGATTCTTCTCTTCTTTCACACCACACATCCAAAATACTCTGAGCAAATCTCGTCATGTCTGTCTTACAAATGCACTGAGGGTCAAATGGAGCGTTTCTCACCTTTCCTCCACTACCCGAGCCTAAGCCATCATCTTCTCCAGCCCAGACTCTGCCGGAGCATCCTCACGGACTACCCAGATTCCACTCCTTCTCCAGCCTTTCTCCACGGAGCTGCTGGAATAATTATTTCAAAATTTAAATTAGACAATTTGACACATCTGCTCAGACCCTTCCAATAGAATCTCATCACACTTCAAACAGAAGCCCAAGTCCTTCACCACAGCCTTTAAAACCCCACATTCTTTTCTCCCAGGCCTGTCATCCAAACTTGACTTCTAACACCCATCTCCCCCAAACCCACTTATCTCTCCATGAACTTGCCTCCTTGCTGTTCTTTGGACACCCATGTTCACTGCTCCTTTGGCCCGTTTCCTTCGCTGTTTCTCTTCCCAGATGCTCTTCCCTACATCCTCCTATGGTCCCTCCCTCACTTCACTGGGTCTCTGTCACATGTCCCGTCTTCTGAGAGGCCTTTCCAGACTTCACTTCCTAAAAGAGCTGCCCTGACCCACTTTTTATTCCTTTATCCTAGTTTATTTGTCTCCATATAAATTATCTCTATGTGGCAACATACTACCTATTTACTTACTCATTTTTTTAATTATCTTTCTAACTTCTTTGGAATATTAGTTCCATTAGGGCAAGTTTTTTGCTCTGTCTGCCATTATATCCCCACATCCAGAATACGGACAGGCACAAAGTGGGTATTCAGTAAGTATTTGTTAAATAAATTAGTGTAGGGCTATAGCAATTTGTTTGAAACCTGTTTAGGATGGTTTTAGTTTTTATAGTTGTTTAATTTTATATTTAGTCTTTCCTGGAATACTGTAAGCTTCTTGAGGGGCAGGAAAGGTGTCCATCCATGTATCCTGTACAGAATCCAGCACACAACTTTGATTTAATGATACAGAATAAGCATACTTTTACTAAATTCATTAATTAAAGAGGGATGGAGGTCGTGCTTGGCAGCTTAGCATTTTAAGCAAAGAAAGTTGAAAGTTGGGAGATAATTACTGTGGAGCAATTTTTATAGGTTCTAGGAGAAAAACAAGGCTACCTGATACCTCAATCGAGGACTACCACCCTTTTAACTGAAATACTTCAGTAATTACTACTATATTAAGCCTGTGATACAGAAAGAATTGGAGGTGAGGGAAAAGTAAAGACAAAAGATCAGTTTAGAGATTAGTACAACAGGCTAGGTGAAAAGTCATGAAACTCAAGCCGAGCAATACCAATGAGATTAGAAAGAAAGAAAAGTACAAGATGCTCTTTAGAGGTTTACTTGGTAATATTGGATCCGTTTGGTCACAAATTAGGGGTAAAGGTCATAGAAAAAAAGGGGAATCAAAACAACTTTGAAGTTTTGTACATAGATAACACAGAGAACGGTAATGTCAATAAAATTAAGAAGGTAACGAGGCAACAACTTAAGGAGAAAAATTAATTTGGTTTGGGCATTTGGGGATCAGAAAAAAAAGGGGGGTAAAAGCATAAAGATAAGAATGGGAGGAAAAAAACAAAAGAATGGGAGGAAATACATAAATAATTATTGTGCCAGGGACTAAAATTCCGCTTTTTAAATGATGATCCACATTTAAGATGTTGCAACTTGCTTCCATGTCCTGCCTATTGTAAACAGTGCTGCAGTGAACATTGGGGTGCATGTATCTTTTCAAATTATGGTTTTCTCCAGATACACACACAGCAGTGGGATTGCTGGGTCATATGGTATCTATTTTAGTTTTTTAAGGACCCTCCATACTGTTCTCCATAGTAAATATCCATCAAAAGAGGAACGAATAAAGAAGATGCGATACATATATATTCTGTGGAATATTACTCCACCATAAAAAAGAATGGAATAATGTGATTTGCAGCAACATGGATGCAACTAGAGATTGTCATACTGAGTGAAGTAAGTCAGATGAAGACAAATATCATATGATATCACTTATATGTGGAATCTAAAAAAAAGGGTACAAATGAACTTCTAGAAAACAGAGTTACAGATGTGGAAAACCAACTTATGGCTTCCAGGGGGTAAAGAGTGGGGGGTAATTTAGGAGATCGGGATTGACATATACACACTACTATATATAAAATAGATAACTAATAAGGACCTACTGCATAGCACAGGGAGCTCTACGCAATACTCTGTAATGGCCTTATAGGGGAAAAGAATCTAAAAAAGAGTGGATATATGTATATTATAACTGACTCACCTTGCTGTACACCTGAAACTAACACAACATTGTAAATCAATTGTACGTGAATAAAAATTTTTTTAAATTATTCTTGAAAGAGTTCACCTAAGAACTCTTATCCCATTTACATTTAATTTACTTATGAAAATTTCATCATACCAAGTCATTTTTCTTGATGAAAAATTTTGTAACAGAGATAACATGAACTTACTTGACTTTTAGTAAACTTTGGTACAATAAATGTATTAAACTTTTATTTGGTACAATAAAAGTATTAAACTTAATGTTCATAACTCTAAAAAAAAAAAATAAGAAAGAAACTCCGGGGGTGGAGCCCAGCTCTCTGTTCTAACAAGTTTTCCAGGAGATTCTCATGCCCACTCAGATGTGAGAGCCACTTCCCACATCTGGAAAAGTCATACCAGAAAAATACAAAACACTCTAAGGTCTGTGTCCCCCTCTGTCTCAGGAACCCCTTCAGTGGACAACTACAGAAAGTAGCCCACTCTCCCTCTGGTAGACCAACTGCATCACCATAGCAACATGGATACTCCTGATGGGTCTCGTTCACTCCAAGAACATCTTTTCTTCACAAACTGAAGAATTTATATGTAAAAAAAAAAAAAAAGATGTTGCAACTTGACAGATGATGGGGGATGTTGACCCCAAACTGTAAGAGCTGAAGGAGGGGAAAATTGGACAGTGTTATGAAATAAAGAAAGCACTTTATGATCACTATATTATATCTTGCATAAATAGCATAATCTAAATGGTCTTAGAAAAAAAGAACAATCCACCACGATGTCGTTTTCTTGTGTTTGACATCAATACACCTGAATGTTGCAGTAATTTTTTGTTAAATTTCAGGTGTTTTGGCAGATAATGAATCAATTTTGAGTGTATGGTTTTATAACACATTTTTAAATGGTCTTGGATATCCATTGATATATCCTGAAGGATTCTATTTTCATCTCATCTATTGCTTCTATTTCAGTCTAGAAAATTTGCTCAAATATTTATGACTTCCTGGTAAATTCTGGACAAAACTGTGGCAGAGGTAAAATTAGCTTTTCTAAGAGTTTCACATTTTAATGTCCATCTAACTCCAAGAATACTATGTCTTTATGTTACATATCACTCACCTATGTCCTCACTGCTTGAGGACTTTAAATATGCTTGACCTGCACCCATAAACTGCAGAAGAATCTTTATTACATGCTTTGAAGGGTGCCTGCACTTTTACTCAGAAATTTCTCTGGAGTTATTCTTTTTTTCCTCAGCCAGTAATTTCATTCCATTTCTCCAGATTTGCCTTCAACGTTAAGAGCCACCTCCCCAAAAGTCCATTCTTACTTTGGCAAAATCCCTTGTCTGAGACTGAGTTGCCAAATGTGCTCTGTCTAGTTAGTAAAGACCCAGGGCAAAATCATTCTGATAATTTGATAACTTGCAATTGCACCTAGCTACGTGTGCCGTTGTAAGTAGTACATGCGACTCACTGTGAGATTCCAATAATCCCAAACTAATCCTTCATTATAATTTATAAGTTCTGTGCACTGTGTAAGTGTATGTTAGATTGCCATGATTTTCATGGTAACCCTCTCAAAAGAGCTGTGTCAGGTCACTATGTCATTTCCCCGAAAGATATCTTTGCACACCCAGAAGATGGCATACATTACAAAAATCAATACAAATAGAGAATTAACAAGAGACTGACAAAAATTTTATCTTCATAACTGTACCCTCACATTGTATAAAGCTAAAAATGGAAGGTTAGGCAAGTCACTCATTTTTTTAAGGCTTGTTCTTTCACACGTGCATTTGTGGCATAGCAACTTAGTGTCAGCTGCTCCATTTTCCCCGTGGTGGCTAAATTTAGGAAGTTTACATCTTTTCTTGCAATATTTTTGTTGAGTCATGAGAAAAAGAAGTGATCACAAAAATTACCAAATTTACTTTCTTCAGATCCAGCACTCAGATACTATTTACAAACTTAAATAGTAAAAGTTCCTGAAGAAAGTCAGTTTCTTAATATGGTTTGAGCAACTGAAAGAAGAGATGTAATGAAAGTTATCTTTCAACCTTGCGACTCTTACTAACTCCGTTGAACCCAATAACAAGTGACATAAGTTTACCCAGTCGGGCATAAATGTCTCTACTATACAGGCAAGACGAAACCATCCCTATGACCTAAATTCAATCTCACCTGCATTATACAATCAAGGAACATGCTGATAACAGCAGCAACAAAATAGTTTTTCTTACACCTGGCAAATCAACACTGACCAACTGGCTCCCAGGTGTTCGTGCAGCCGCCAGAAGCCATATTGTAACTAAATCATCTGTCTCTGAATCACAGAAACCCTTAATATATAGCACTGGAAACTTCTGGTCACCTTTGGGAGCTTTATGAAAATACCATCTCAAAAATATTTTCAATTAGTTCTTACATCGATGGTAAGTTCAGCGGGGCTCACCTGACAGCAGGAACAAAGATAGAAAATTCTCAGAAAGAGGATCCCAAGAGTATAACTTGATGAAAAGATTTTAGAGGCTTTTTTCACACCCACGAAATAAATAAATATGTTACAATATGATCCCCAGATAAAAGAAGAAACACTTTTTAAAGTTGAATAATAGCTCTGGGTTCTGAAATTAAGCCCAGCAGGAAATGAGCATTATGGATTCTAAAAGACATTGCACAGTCCTTTTTAAGCTTCTGTTGGCCTATTTCTGTGTAACCTCCAACACTGTTGTGTAACTGAAAACACAGCATGAAGGCAACATGGATACTCTATGGAATATGGAATGCCAGTAGGTGCACTGAAGTTTGTTTTATTTTTGGCAGCATCAATCTTAGTTCCCC
The DNA here is from genome assembly GCF_963924675.1 of Phocoena phocoena. NCBI lineage: Eukaryota > Metazoa > Chordata > Mammalia > Artiodactyla > Phocoenidae > Phocoena > Phocoena phocoena. The sequence continues at coordinate 78,310,870 of NC_089230.1, forward strand.
TACCAGGGATTGAGCCCAGGCCCACGGCAGTGAAAGCTCCAAATCCTTACCACTGAACCGCCAGGAAATTCCCACATTGAAAGTTTTATAAAAAACTGTGTGTCCCTGGAATTTCCTCATGTTTCATTTCATTAAGCATTCTAACTTGAAAATCAATGTAAGTCTCTGATTGAGTTCTAGAAACTCTAGTGCTAGGGATCTAGTGGTCGTCCTAGAAAGTGATGTATTAAGTTAACGAGAATTTATTAATCACATTACAAGTAGCAGGCAACATCAAAGATGCTGGGAATATAGAGTGAATAAAACAAAATAAAATGCATGTCCTTAAGGAGCTTACATTCTAATCGATATAGAATAAGTTGTGTAAGATATTTGTACATAAGATGATGATAAATACTACGAAGATAAATAAAACCTGGAAGGAGAGAAGGAGTGCTGGGGAGAGAAGTTTGCGGTTTTAAATAAGGTTTCCTTGGGAATGTTCACTGGAATGGTGAGCTGAACAAGGGTTGAAATCACGTAGATGTCTGGAGAAAAGCATTCTAGGCAGAAGGAACAGCAAGTGCAAAGTCCTGAGATAGGACCCTGGCTGGTATGACTAAAGAGCAGCAAAGAGCCAGTGGAAAGTTTTGGGAATAAGCAAGGGTACAGGAAGAATAACCAATGAGGGTCTTGTGAGCCATTTGCTAGATGTTGGCTTTTATTCTGAGTGAGATGGGAAGGAGAGATGTGGTTTGACTGATGTTTTCAGGAAATACTTTGGTTGCTGAGCTAAGAATAGGCAGGAAGCAAGGGCAGAAATAAGGGCACTCAGAAGGTTATTGAGATGAGAGAATAGAGTAGCTAGTACCAGGAGTTTAGCAAGAGGTGGTAAAAAGTATTCATATTCTGAATACTTTGAATGATTGGATGTGAGCTGTGAAAGAAGGAGAGGAGTCAAGAACTCCAAGGTTTTTGACCTGGATAAACTGGGAGACTGGAGTTGCCATTTACAGAGAGAAGGAGAATCAAGACCAGAGTTGCCATTTACTGAAGGAGAATCCAATTCAGGAGTGGAGAGGAGAACAGGAGTTTGGACTGGACATATTAGGCTTGCTCTAACTGTTGATACTGTACGATAAGAAATCCAGGTGAGAGACATAAATCTGGTTCTCACAGGAATGAAGATGGTCTTTAAAGATAGGACCTGGGTAAAAATAAAAGGTAAAGAGAAGGAGTCCTAGGACGGAACCCTGGAGCACATCAACTTTCAAAGGTTGGAGAAAAGAGAAAGGATAAGTAAAAACAAAAAAAGAAGAAGAACGAAAAGAGTGATCAGTGAGGTATGAGGGAAAGTGCAAGCATGGATTGAGTCACTGAAGCCAGGTGAAGAAAACATTTCAAGGAGGTGATACAGATCAACTCTGTCTAAAAGTGCTGATAGGTTAGTATGAGGGTCATTGGATTTAACACTGTAAAGTCATTGGTGGACTTACAAGAACAATTCCAGTGGATGGTTCAGGAGAAAACAAGCAAAGAGCAGGAGTCAGCAAATATACATACATTTTAAGAAGTTTTGCTACCTAAGGTATAAGAGAAATGAGATAATCCCTAGAAGTAGAGGATGGGGAGATGGGTCAAGAAAAGGTTTGTTTTCGTCTGAAGACGGAGAAATAATAGCATGTATGTATGTGGATATAAATGATCCACTTGGAAGCATTATCAAGTCAGAGGGTGAGAAGTATCTGATACGTTCTCATAAATGATACCCTTCTTGCCTAAGCATAGCCTGGCCCCCTAAACCATCAATTGCTAATGAAGAACAAAAACCTTTTAACACATTTTTACGATACAAAATGTACAATCTACTTATTCATTAGAGAATATTACCACCTGACTCTATTAAGAAAACTGTAATGGTGGTCCTCTGCATTTTAAGGTACCGGCATTCTCCTGGAAGAGTAACTTACAATGCATTCACAGTGTAATCAAGAATCAGGCTCTTAGATCCAGTGTATGTATCAACAACATTCTTTAAAAGAAATTATTTGATAAAGAGAAAAAATCATGCATTACCATCTACAGTACCTAGCTCTCAGTCCTATACACATATTAATTTAGTACTTACTAAATATTAGTAAGTTAACAGAGCTTTATAATAATTCTTAAAGAATTTAGATACAAAAAAATTTTTTAATCCCTTTTAACTCGACAATATCACATCTCTATGATACATCAGACTGCTTTCAAAACCTGTGAGACTTTTGGAGAAATTGCTAGAAAACTGTAATATCATTTAACTCATTGAAATAACTTTATTAAACAGGTTGATTGCATATCAGAAACCATAGACATCAGCTGATTTAGGATGAATCCAAACAATATAAAAATGGTTCTAGGAGACAGGAAAAAGCATAGCTAATTGAGTTCCACAAAGGAAATTATCATCATGATTCCAACTGAGGTAATTGTTTCATCTTTTGCCAACACTATTAAGAAGTTCAAGTGAAGTTGTGAAAAGAATCATAGCTAATCAACTGTGACTTACAAAATATTAGTCCTTTTTTCCCACTTATATAAATCGGTCAATATTTTAATGGTCAATGGACTTTCAGAATTTGGGTCTCCTACATAAAAATACTGAGGAATTTGAAGCCATTTGAATGTAAGCCTTAAAAGAGTTAGCTCATTACCTTACATAAAGTTATTGTGCCAATACAGAATACCTCAATGTCTAATAAAAAGGATCCTACAACAGGTATACATCTCGGATGCATTCAATTATATGTTCTCAATTGTTATTTATTTATTTAAACATCTGTATCCCTGGTATTTTGTGAGTTTCTTGAAAATAGAGTTTATTCAAATCTTTATCCCCAGTATCTAAGACAGTGAACATACATAGGAGGCAGTCGATAAATGTTTGTATATCAAATTTCTTAGTTGCTTGGCACAAAAGGACTACAGTGTTTTAAATTTTGTTCTCCATATATGGAATACAAAAAGCCATCGTCTATTAATCATTCTCCTCAATGGGTAATCCTGGAGCAAGTCCTCAATCTCTGGTCCATGAGATCTATGTAGTCCTAGAATGTTTCTAGTCATGTCATTTGGCATGAAGAATGTTTTTTAAAAAAAAAACAAAACTGTAGTTAGCAGATGGCAACGCCTGCAGTGGTAGCAACGGGAGAAGTGCAGCTCTTATTTTATTCTACAACTGCCTCATACTCTATGCCACAACATAAATTCTGCACTCATTCAAGTTCATGAGTCTTACCTCCTGAAGTCCAGAATTTTAGAATTGAAAGAGCCACAGTAATATACCTACCTAACTTAGAGTCTAGAAAATGTCTGTGTGATTCTATACGAATATGTGGCATATATTACTTTTGAAAAAAAATCATTGCATTTTTCTATTGCTGCATACGAATTTCCACAAATGATGTGGCTTAAGACGGCACAACTTTTGGTATGTTTCTGTGGGTCAGGAGTCCAGGAACAGTTTTATTGGGCCCTTTGATACGGGTCTCACAAGGTAGCAATCTAGAAGTCATCTGGGTTGCAGTCCTTTCTGGAGTTGGAAGTCTTCCTCCAAGCTCACACGTCTGTTGTCAGAATTCAGTTCCTAGGACTGAGGTCAATTTCTTGCTGGCTATAAGCCAGCTGCTGCTCAAGGTCAGTCAGAGACACACAGTTCCTTGCCATGTGACACTCTCACAGGCTGTCTCATAGAATAGCACTGTACTGCTTCAAGGCAAGCCAGAGAATCTCTCTCTTCACTAAGGGCCTCCTTTTATTAAGGACTTTCATATGAGTAAGTCAAGCCCATTCAGGATAATCTCCTTTTTGATTAACTCAAAATCGACTGACTTAATTATACCTGCAAAATTCCTGAACTTTGCCATGTAACATAACCCAGTTACAACTGTGACACCCCATCATACTCAGAGGGAGGCCAGAAATCTTGGAGACCATCTTAGAATTCTGTTCCCACAATGGTACACATGTCTCAGACAACCTTGTTTCCCAGAATGCAAAAGTGTGTTGGTATATATATGTACACATGTATACTTATACAGTACATAAAATATGTAATACATATTATATTCGTTTCATTTAAAATATTACATGTACTTTTATACACATATATATGTAGGTATACATTTGTAGGTATATATACATATATTTTCCCCTTCTACCTCTCTCTCTTCTACTTGTCTTTCTCATCTTTCTCCTCTTTTCTCCTTCCTCTGCTTCGGTTTTATTTCTTTTTTTATCAATTAAATACAAACTAAATTTACATGAATTTACAACAAGTAAGAGACTATCATGATTATGAGAAACTGGGCTGAGATTTTCAGTTTCATCCATAAGACAGCATTTTATGGAACAATGTGATAGTGTGTTTGCACACTATAAATAAGATGAAGTTTACTTTTGACATTAGAGAGCTCTCTAGAAAAGAAACCAATGTATCCTTTTAATCGTGCTTGATTATATAAAGGGAAATACACCATGTGTAAACCAATGTCCTTAGGGAAATTAGGGACTTTTTTAGAGGATTCACAATAAAGTAAAATAAACGTTTGATAGAGCCAAGTCTCTACTTTGTTCAATTTTTAAAAATCCTGTTTTAAGAAACTATATTAAAGTGACTTTGCTCAATGTATCTATCTAATGGATTTTCTCAAACTTGCAAAGCTTGAGAAGATAAGATGAGTAAGAAAGTGAACCATGAGATTTTGTTATCTAATCAGACATTTAAAAATCATTTTATTTGTAATATTCAGGAGTAGGAATTAAAGGGAAGATTTTGCAGGGTTCTTACCTTGAGATGGCGAGAAAAGCATCATAAAAACATCATAAACTGGGCCACTGAGGGGTCCAAAGGAAGGAACACCACTCAGCGAGCCTAAAGTCCTGGTTAAAGGCCAGTTCTACTATTAACCAGTTCTGTCATCTTAGACAAAATATTACTTTCTTCACATATGAATTATGAATAATAGTCACTTCTCTATTTCTCAAGTTTATTGTAATTAACCACTATGATTTAATGAAAAGAGTACAGAGATACATTTCATAGAATATTGGTATAGTTTTACCACTTTCTAGCTATGTGGACCTGGGCGAGTTATTTATCTAATCTTAACCTGAATTCCTTTCTATGGAAAAGAATACCTAGTCTCAGGGTTGTCTTAAGGATGAAACAATTTCTATAAACAAAGTAGATAAACTGTAAGTGATGTCTATTATTAGGATTATTAATTTAAAATATCAAAAATGTAAAATGCAGTTATTAATAACCTATATTTACAGAGCTCCCCCAACTAGAGCAAAGGATGACTAGCAGAATTTATTCTGCATGTGCAGAGAAGACAGGCTTTCCCATTCTCCCACCAACTTCATTTCTTTATTTCAGATCCAAATGCATGAAGTAAGACTGGGCAGTGGTTAGAATTTTTTCTGTGATCAACAGGGAACTATATCCAATATCTTGCAATAAACTATAATGGAAAATAACTGAAAAAAAAGAATATACATATATATATGTATAACTGAATTGATTTGCTGTACACCTGAAACTAACACAATATTTTAAATCGACTATACCTCAATAGAAAACACTACGGAAAAAACTAATCATAATTCATATATATGAACTTTAGAATTAATATTTTATTTCATCATTGTTTCATAATATTACGGTCAATAGTCTATACTGATTTTATTATACACTATAAGGAATAAATGGTTGGATCACCTTTTCTCCCATAAAACATTTTTTAAATGTTTTGTGACTTATTCATTCTTTCTAGATCGCTGTTACATCAGGTTTAAAAGCAGGAAGATTTATCCATGCTGTTATATTTTGCGTGCTCAGGTTTAAAAGCAGGAAGATTTATCCATGCTGTTATATGTTGCATGCTATAAAGTGTAAAGAGTGATTTTAGGGCTTCCCTGGTGGCGCAGTGGTTGAGAGTCCGCCTGCCAATGCAGGGGACACGGGTTCGTGCCCCAGTCCGGGAAGATCCCACATGCCGCGGAGTGGCTAGGCCCGTGAGCTATGGCCACGGGGCCTGTGCTGTGCAACGGGAGAGGCAACAGCAGTGAGAGGCCCGCGTACCACAAAAAAAAAAGAATGATTTTAGTAAGAAGGAATTCACCTTTTATTCCAAGTTTGCACAAAATGTGCTTTAGAAAACTCATTTACATAACGATCAGAGTGATCCTCTGATAGATAACATGTTAATATCCAGGTAACAAGGGGAACGAAAATAATTCTGAGTCTACATTTTTGAACGGAGGGAGGGGAACCCTTCCAGTCCAAAGTGGTTTGCGTATTTTCAGCATGGAAACTTTTGTTATAAAACCTTCATTGAAATTCTTTCTTAAAACCTAAATTGCTTCTAAAGAAGATTAAGGATATCTACTCTCTTACATTCCCACTACTCGGTTTTCAATGAAAACAAATCTCAGACTCAGTTCTACCATATATACTGCCATTTGTAAGTCAAATCCTTATTAATAAGCAGGCACAAAAACCCTCATACAAGCTGTTCCTGTCAGCTTGATGAAGTCTTAATTCTCTGTTTTTTTGAGATTAAGCAACGCCTTTTTGCATAAAAGATTTTCTTGCTCAGCAATATTTTAGAAGCAAATTCAATGGATCTAATATTTGACAGAGCCAACACAATATTCTAATGCTCATAAACATTCAGGAGTGGGGTGTCTGCAAGAGAACCATGCCTTGAATGGCATTCCGAAAGGTGATGGGTAAAAAGCTTCCCTGACTCTATCATCCTATACAAGCAGTGACGGGAAGTCTAACATCGTTTACCAAGTTCACCAACCTGTATATGTGGAATACAACTAAATCCACACATAATTTATTTGCATAGCCATTATGCTCATTAAAAAGCCACTAAATTCACCAGTGAAAATCCTCTTCTAACATCTATTTGCAAAGCCTCTGGTGCTTATCAGAGATCATGATAGGTGATCAGTTAAATGTTATCACCCTTCCTATGTGTAAAGTATTCCCTATTAGGAAAGCTAACTGCTAAAGTTGAATATATATATATATATATATATATATATCCCATCTCCTATGCTGAAATGCTTTAAAGCATATTTCCATAAGACTTAGAAGTGTGCAACTTCTATAAACTCTAGACTCATTGCATCAGCTGCCTACTAAACATAATCAATAGCTTCCTAATTGGTTCCTGTTACTGCCCTTAGCCCAACTGTAGTCTATATCAATACCACAGACAGAGTGATATTGGTTCCTTTTGGAAGGAATTGAGAGCTGCTCAGAGTATGGGTCAGATCGTATCATCCCTGTGCTCAAAACCCTTCAGTGACTTCTCATCTCATGGGGAGTGAGACCGAACCTCATCACTTAAATCCTCAAGTCCTCTGACCTCTTGTGTCCTACCACCTTCTCCCTGCTCACTGCACTAGGGCCTCAGTGCCCCCCCCTCATGTTTCCTCAGTCATGCCGAGCATGCTTCCATCTCAAGGCTGTTGGACATGAAGTCTCTCTCTGCCACTTGATATACACATGGCCTGCTCCTTCACCTCCTTATGGGTTGTGCTATTGTCAATAGTTTTCAGATGCTGCTGTAACCCATCACCACAAACTGTGGGTCTTAAAACAAAGGAAATCTATTCTCTTGCAGTTCTGGAAGGCAGAAATTCAAAATCAAGGGAGAGTCAAGGTGTTGACAGAGCCACACTCCTTCTAAAGGCTTTGGGGAGAACCCCTTCTTTACCCCTTCCAGCTTCTGGTGGAAGCTGGACTTGTGTGCACATCAGTCAGATAGCTGCCTCCCTGGTCACATTGCCTGCTCCCCACCTGTGCAAAATCTTCTCTGTCCCTCTCCTACAAAGACATCTGTTATAACATTTAAGGCCCACTGGATAACCCAGGATTATCTTTAAATCCTTAATTTAATCATGCCCGGAAGGACTTTGCCATATAAGGTTACGGCTACAGATTCTGGGGATTAGAACCTGACACCCTTGGGGGAAGCCATCTGTCAGCCTTCCACAGCCATCTTCTCAGACAGACCTCCTCAGATGTCCACACTGAAAATTCCCACCCCTTTCCCACAGCACCTCCTCCCCCTTCTCTATCTTCTTCCACAGTATTTCTCACTGATGGCACTCTATATATGTATTCATTTATTTCTTACAGTATTTGGCTATTTCAGCTAAAACATAAGCACTGTGAAGGCAGAGTTAATATCTATTTTTCTCATTGCTCTTTCCCCAGCACATTGAAAAACGTCTGCCACATAGCAGGCCTTTCATGAATATTTTCAGGTAAACGGATGGAAAATCTGTTCAGTGGGTTGAAAGGTGGCCCCCAAAAGAGATTTGTCCATGTATTCATCCCCAGAACTTGCCAATATTATGGACAAAGAATGACTAGTACATTACAACTATAAAAGACATGATTAATTAAAGATCTTGAAAGGAGGAGCTTATCCTGGATAATCTAAAAGTGAGTCCTAAATGAATCACAAGTAAACTTATAAGAGAGAGGCAGAGGGAGAACAGAGAGAGACGTACCAAGAAGACATACAAAAGAGGAAGCAGTGTAACTACGGAGAGGATTGGAGTGATGCAGCCATAAATCAAGAAGTGCCAACAGCCGCAGGAAGCTGGAAGTGGCAAGGAATGAATTCCCACTGGAGTCTTCAGATGGACTGTGGCCCTCCTGACACCTTGATTTCAGACTTCCAACCTCCAGAAGGATAAGAGAATAAATTTCCGTCCTTTTAGTCCTCCAGTTTGTAGTTATTTGTTACAGCAGCCCCAGGAAATTAATACAATGTGGGTGTTCTAATGGTTTCTAATATGTACCTTATTTTTACCATAGAGAAAGTCATTCTTATTTTGAAATTATACCTAGAATTATCATCTGGGTTCCCATCACCCTAAGAAGAACACATACGTACTCTAAAGTCAGATTTGCTATGTTTCAGTTCTGTCTTCACTTCTGAAGATCTTGGGGAGATTATCCTATCTTTTTGCCTCAGTTTTTTCATCTGTAAAATAAGAATAAACTAATGCTTACCTCAAAGGTAAGCTGAGAATTGAGAGTTAAGGACTATATAGTATCTAAAAATGTACCTAAGCCTAGCATACAGCAACAGTTGTGTCATTTTTGCTATGATTTTATTATTATACTATAAACAAACAGAGTTTATTAGAAGCATCCTTGAACTGAGGTGACATTTCACCCATAAGATTGACAAAGGTCTAAAAGCAAGAGGACATACTTTGTTAAAGGAGGTGTTGGGATAGGCATAGACACGTGCTAACTATAGGAGTAAATTGCTATATCCTCAATAAAGAGCAATTTGACACCATCAAAATACAAATTTACTTATATCTGTGAAATAACTTGGATAGGCATCATGGCACTGTTTTAATATCAGAAAACTAAAAACCTAAATTCCAGCAATATAGGACTGGTTAAAATAAGAAACTTTTATTCAATTGACTATTGTGAAGCATTAAAAAATAAAAATATATATATATACATATACTAAGTATCCATACTACCCAAAATGATTTACAGATTCAATTCAATCCCTATCAAAATCCCAATGACACTTTACAGAAATAGAAAAAAATCCTAAAATTCATATGGAACCATAAAAGATTTCAAATAGCCAAAACAATCTTGAGAAAGAGGAACAAAAGCTGTGTCTCACACTTCCTGATTTAGAAAGATTACTAAGCTATGGTAATTAAGACAGTGTAGTACCGACATAATAATGGAAAAATAGACCAATAGGACCGAACAGAGAGCCCAGAAATAAACCCACACACATGTAGTCAAGGTTAAGGTATATTGATCAAGATATACTGATTCTCAACTATAGAGCCAAGAACACACAATGGGAAAGGATAGTCTCTTCAACAAATTGTGCTGGGAAAACTGAATACCCACATACAAAAGAATGAAACTGGACGCTTTTCTTACACCATACACAAAAATCAATTCAAAATGTATTAAAGATTTAAATGTAAGTCCTGAAACTGTAATTTTCTGAGATGACAACACAGTGGAAAAGCTTCATGACTTTGATGGCAATAATTTAGTTTTTGGATATGACACTAAGGCACAAATAACAAAAACAAAAGTAGTCATTGGGACCACATATACTAAAAAACTTCTGCACAGCAAAGAAAACAATCAACAGAGTGAAAAGGCAACTGATGAAGTGGTAGAAAATATTTGCAGGACATATATCTGATAAGGGGTTTATATTCAAAATATATAAGGAACTCATACAATTCAGTAAGAGTAAATGAATGAATGAATGAATAAATAAATAAATAACTTCATTTTTAAATGGGCAAAGGACTTGAATACGCTTTTCTCCAAAAAAGACATAAAAATAGTCAACAACTATATATTAAAATGTTCAACATCATTAATCATTAGGGAGGTACAAATCAAAACCACAATGAGACGTCACTTCACACCTCTTGCATGGAACCCTTCTGTTGGTGGGAATATTAAAGGGTGTAGCCACTGTGGAAAACAGTATGGAGGTTCCTCAAAAAATTAAAAATAGAACTACCATGTGATCAAAAAATCTCATTTCTGGGTTTTGATCTAAAATAATTGAAATCAGGATTTCAGAAAGATATTTGCACTCCAGCGATCAGTGCAGCAGTATTCACAATAAACAAGATGTGGAAGCAACTTAAATGTCCATTGACAGATGAATGAGTACGAAAATGTGATCTATACACACAATGAAATATTATTCAGCCTTAAAAAAGAAGGAAATCCTATCATACATGACAACATGGAAGAACCTAGAGGACATTAAGCTAAGTGAAATAAGCCAGGTACACAGAAGGACACATACTGAGTGATTCCACTTATATGAGGATCTAAAGTCATCAAACTCTTTGAAGCAGAAAGTACAGTAGTGGTTTCCAGCAGTGAGGGAAATGGGGAGTTGCTGTTTAATGGATATCGAATATTAGTCATGCTAGATGAAAAATTTCTGGAGAATTGTTGTACAACCTTGTGCTCATAGTTAATAATACTATACTGTGCACATAAAGATTTGTTCAGAGGGTAGATCTCATGTTATCTTTTACCACAATAAAAAAGGGCAAATATTTCTAGCTTTAGTAACAAAAGAGCAGGTTGCTGCTGACCACTGAAAATAAAGGAAAGTAAGACAAATACGTGTGTGTGTGTGTGTGTGTGTGTGTGTGTGTGTGTGTGTGTTTGAAGGCATTGGAACACTACCAACTCATCTAGGACTTGAGGGGCTAAGACATTGGAGAGATGGAATATTCATTGACATTCCACACAGCCTTTCTCCACAAAGAATGGGCCAGTTTGAAGTGGCACAGGATGAGAGGTTAAATGTCTAACAGAAAAATAGCAGCTAAAAAACTAAATCAAATTTTGGAAGTCTTTCTGGAGCTAGGGAGATTTTTTAAAAGTTTGAATGTAATTACTAGCAAGGTAGCCAGGACTCCTGAGGCCTGATCGTGGAAGGACAGTAAGGACAGAGGTGACCCCAACAATTGTTGTTGATCTATACCTTCACACATTGATCAGGTTGCCAATCACATATTTGATAAGGATTTAATAGCCAGAATTTATAAAGAACCCCTATAACTTAACGACAAATAAACAACCTAATTAAGTAATGAACAAAGGACTTGAAAAGACATTTCTCCAAGAATTTTTTCCAATAGCCAATAAGGACATAAAAATATGCCCAACATAATTAGTCTTAGGGAAATGCAAATACAAACTACAGTGAGATACAAACTACTTCACCCACTCAGATAGCTACAATTTTTTAAGGAGATGGATAATAACGAGTGATAGCATGGATTTGGGGAAAATGGAACCTTCACATATTGCAGAAGGGGATGTAAAATCGTACAGCCACTCTGGGAAACAATTTGGTCATTCCTCAAAAAGTTAATATAAAATTATCACATGACCCAGCAATTCCACTCCTAGGTATACACCCAAAGGAATAAAAAACAAATACTCAGATACTCATAAACACATGTTCAATACAGTATTATTCATAATAGCCAAAAGTTGGAAACAACTCAAGTGTCAATCAACAAATGAACAGATTAATAAAATGTAGGCCATAAACAAAATGAAATATTATTCAATCTTGAAAAGGAATAAAGTTCTGATACATACAACAACATGGATGAACTCTGAAAGCGTTATGCTAAGTGAAGTAAGCCAGACACAAAGTGGCAAATACTGTACAATTACACTTATATGAAATAATTTAGAATATAGGCAAATTCATAAAGATAGAAAGTAGATGAGAGGTTACTAAGGGCTGGTGAGAGGAAATGGAGAGTTATTGCTTAATGGGTACAGAATTTCTGTTTGAATGGTGAAAATGTTTGGAACACATTTGTGATGGCTGTGAAACATGTAATTAAAGTCACTGAACTGTACACTAAAAAATGTTTAAAATGGCAAATTTTATGTTGCATATATTTTATTACAATGTAAAAAAGAAAAAAAGAAAAGTATGCTGGGAGAAACGACCAAATGAATCAAAAACAAAAACAACAACCACACAAGTGACTAATATGTTGGAATTATAAGTATGGACTTATATCTGTAATTTACATATATAAGGAAATACACAACATAAGGCATAATCTTATTATATCATAGCAAACTACAAAAAAAAAGAATGAAATTAAAACTCTAGAACCAAAAAATACCATAACTGAAATTAAGATCACATGGATGGAATTAATAGAAGATTACAAATATCAGAACATAGAGTTAGCAAATAAAAAAATACTAATAGAAGGCTTCTCTGGTGGTGCAGTGGTGGAGAGTCCGCCTGCTGATGCAGGGGACACGGGTTCGTGCCCCGGTCCGGGAGGATCCCGCATGCCGCGGAGCGGCTGGGCCCGTGAGCCATGGCCGCTGAGCCTGCGCGTCCGGAGCCTGTGCTCCGCAGGGGGAGAGGCCACGGCAGTGAGAGGCCTGCGTACCGCAAAAAAAAAGAAAAAAAATAATTAAAAATAAGTAGAGGATAATTAACAAAATGGCAATAATACATATCTATCAAGAATCACCTTAAATGTAAATGGATTAAATGCTCTAAGCAAAAGACATAGATAAGAAAACATGGCCTATGTGTATTTTGCCTACAAGAGACTCATTTTAGATCTAAAGATGTACCCAGACTGAAAGTGAGGGGATGGAAAAAGGTATTCCACATAAATGGAAATGAAAAGCTGGGTAGCAATATTTATACCAGACAAAACAGACTTTAAAACAATGACTGTAACAAGAGACAAAGAAGGACATTACATACTGATCAAAGGATCAATTCTACAAGAAGATATAAAACTTGTAAATACATGCACCCAACATAGGAACATCTAAATACATAAAGCAGATATTAACAGACGTAAAGGGAGAAACTGACAGTAATGCAATAATAGTATGTTAACATTCCGTGCACTTCATTGCACAGATGATCACACAGAAAATCAAAAAGAAAAAATGTTTTTTGAAAATTTTTCAAAAAGAAAAATCTAAGGGGAAATATAATTAAAAACAAAATCTCCCAACCCAGATATCCTCTCCCCAAAGTAGTAAAGAAAACACTTTCATCTTTGAATGAGCATTAAACCAGGATGTGCTAGACATCACAGTCAATCAACTAAGCGACCAAAGACAGAAAGAATTCTCTCACCCTTTTATACAGCCAAGCAGATACAATGTACATGTTATCAAGATAAACAGTAACTATTTCTGGATTAAGATGAATTTAAAACTCCATTTGTCACACAATTCATCCTAACTTTACCTGGTAATTAGGATGACCATCTGTGTTAGCTAATTAGCTTTAACAGGAAGAAAAACAAACACTCCGTCTTTATGGTAGAAGGTAGTTTTGTGTCTTGGAGTAAGGCACCCACAAAGTTAGACCCTTACTCTCCCACAGAAACTGGAAGATATGGGTGCTATCTCCAAAGAGGTCATTGAGAAAGGCATTTCTGGGTCATAAAACTGACAAAAGTCTTACGTAGTCTTCAAAATGATTTATAAACATTTCAAAGAGATGAGAAAGTACTTAACAATTTCACTTTCCATGTGGTAAATAATCTAAGAAAATGATGGGGAGGGAAATCTCTTCCCCAATTTTCAACAGGGAGAATAAAGCCTCTTATTTCAAATTTATACTGTCCTTACAATATGTAAAATATATCTCAGATTTAATCTACTGAAAATTTTTTCACAGTGTATATTCACAGTATATTTCTCTACAATCATATGTATGTGTATGTATTAATGGATTTTACATACCCATTTTATTATTTATTACTTAATACTATTATTACATATGTATTTCCTCATGTATTCAAATCTTTCTGTTTATCCTAAGGTTAATGGTGACTTCCATTTTTGTGAAAGGAGTTGAAACCAAAGTATTTCCTAAATAACTAAAGGTTAAATTTACTCATAGAATATTTTTTCAAATTTTTTCTACCAATGGCAGCTCTAACTTCCAGAATTTCAGTATGATGCTTGAGATGACTGATACACCCAGTCTGGTGAAAACTTCAGTCTTTGTATTCATTCTTTTAAAAAGTGTTTATTTCTTAGGGAATTCACAATCTAACCAGGAAAATAACATAGCAATATTAATTGCTGTGTATTATTATATTTGCTTTAATAATAGGCATGTAAGCAGAGTGCTAGGGGGACACAGAGGTAGAAGTGGTTAAGTCAGCTTGGGAAGTTCAGGAAAGACTCCACAGAGACGGTTAAAAGTACAGTCTAGGCAGAAGGGGGAGCACGAACTAAGGAGCGGACTTATGGAAAGGTCTGGAATATTTAAGCAATGGATTACAAATTCCAGTAGCATTAGATCAGAATTACCCAGGCAGTTCATTAATGGTATGGATTCTGAGGTTCTATACCGGAGTCAGAATATCTGGGAGGTGGTCCCAGGAATCTTTATGTTAATATCCACTCATTTTGATTCTAGTACTCGCTAACATTTGGGAATCACTGCTTGTCAGACTGCTTACAGCCCAGTGCAGACAAGAAGCGAGAGAGACAGTGGAAGCCATGAAATGAAAAGCTTTGCGGGATGTCCATAAAGAGACTGAATTTTCCTGCTGGTTTCTGACCAAGACTTGTCATTAATTCCAGCCAAGCTGGGCATTAAAAGCCCCAGGAGATGGGAGAGCAGAAAGAAAACAAGAGGAGGAAAGAGTCAGGATAGAGACATGAGTGTTACGTTATACCTTCCCCTCCCCCACCAGCCAGGGGCAAGCTGTTTCTGCTCCTTTAACTGTTTTGTGTCCTAGCAAGGAGGGAGAACAATTTATTAGGAAAGACCTCTGCAATCAAAGCATTTTGCTTCAAGCTGTGAATCTGACTGCTATTCTCTGAGTCACACAGAAGCCTCTGCTGGTAAACATGGTCTAGGAAGGTCTAGGAAGAAACTACAAGTCTATGATTTGAAAATTATGGGGGCAGAACACCTTTCTTCTATCAATCTGTAGAATAGCTTATATAAGTGAGAAAATACATTGTATAAATGGGATATTCAGAAGAGGCCACTAACTTTGG
The DNA here is from genome assembly GCF_963924675.1 of Phocoena phocoena. Taxonomy (NCBI): domain Eukaryota; kingdom Metazoa; phylum Chordata; class Mammalia; order Artiodactyla; family Phocoenidae; genus Phocoena; species Phocoena phocoena. Next base: position 78,326,489 of record NC_089230.1, read on the forward strand.
ACCTTTCACATATCAATTTTGACAGAGTAAGGAATCCATTACGTATATATTTATACGTATATATATTTCATAATGTACAAAAATTCTTAGAGGAAGACAGCAACATTCCAACACCTGTGGAGAATGCGTAAGATTTTCTAAATATGTCATAAGTTAAAAGGATGTCAGAACCTGTTAGAAAACTAGCTGTTACCTGGAACTGCATGGTCTCTCAGCCTCAGCATTACTGACATATGGGGCTGGAGAATTCTTTGCTGTGAGGACTGTCTTGTGTATTTTAGCTGCTCATCTGCATTCCTGGCCTCTACTTGCTAGATGCTGAGTTGTGTCAATTAAAAATGTCTCCAGACATTACCAAATGTTCCTTGGGAAGAAGAGAGAAATCTCATCCCTGGTTGAGAACCGATGGCTTATTGGTAACATGTGAAAGTGAGATACTTCCTATAATTTCAAAATTATCTCCCACATTTAGAGTGTTCAAATCTAGCCCAGATCCAACTTAGGGAATAAATGTTCACTAAAGGCCACCAAATCCAATGATGATAATACACAGGTAAATAATTATGACCATAAACAGCCTAGATTAAATATCAAGGAGCTGAGGCTTGAAGACAGACTTTCATAAAAAGCTTAATGACACACATTCCACTGATTTTTTTCCAAGCATTAAATTGTATCCCAGGGCTTCCCTGGTGGCGCAGTGGTTGAGAGTCCGCCTGCCGATGCAGGGGACACGGGTTCGTGCCCTGGTCCGGGAAGATCTCACGTGCCGCGGAGCGGCTGGGCCCATGAGCCATGGCCGCTGAGCCTGCGCGCCCAGAGCCTGTGCTCTGCAACGGGAGAGGCCACAGCAGTGAGAGGCCCGCGTACTGCAAAAAAAAAAAAAAAAAAAAATTGTATCCCAGTATCTTCAAAAGTCAATACTTCTCAAAACCATCAGCAATGTGTTCCTTTCAAGGCCCAGTGACCTACCTGTCCCATCGTAAATCTCTGCGGCTCCCAGAGATAGGATGGGGGTAGGCAACAAGCATCCTCTAGATATAATTTATGTGCATTCTACAGACTCTCATAAAATTTATGCAGTCAGGATCTTTGAACTCCAAATGCTGCTGATTCAAAGTGTCTCCTCTAATGTATGGCTCCGGCCTATCCTTACAAAATTTGTCATTTCACTTTTTTCTGGTGTGATTGTCCTTGAACCTAAAGGTAAATTTGGCTCCACAAAAGAATCTGGGAGCTGACTGACCTCTCTAAGCATTCGAGTTTTACTTCTATAGATCTTACTTTATTTTTTCCTCTAAAGAGTATTGAATCTAACATACTTAGTTAAATTTGACAGTAAATACTGGCACCTTCCCAGTGTTCATAAATCCCAGTGTTCACGTATTTTTCGTGACATGTTACTTGTGTAAAATTTATATAATCTATTTATGGGAACAACTTATCTCTCTAACAATAAGGGTGTGGTTAAATAAATGACTCTACATCCATATACAGTCATTTAAAAATAATAGTTGAGGAATCAAGATGGCAGAATAGGAAGACCCTGAACTCACCTCCTTCCATGGGCACACCAAAATCACAACTCCTTACAGAGCAACTATCTATGAGAATGACCTTTAGACCAGCAGAAGAAAAGTTTCCACAGTTAAGGATATAAATAAGGAGCCACATGAGACTGTTAGGAGGGGCAAAGATGCAGTCTAGTCAGGACTCACATGCCCAGGCTGGCAGCCCAGAAGCGGGAGGGATATCACTACCACAGGGGTCCTCCATGAGAAGCAAGGGGTCTAAGCCCCACATTGGGTTCCCCAGCCTAAGGGTCCTGCACTGGGAAGATGAGCCCCCAGAACATCTAGCTTTGAAAATCAGCAGGGCCTACATTTGAGAGAGCCAGAAGGCTATTGGAAACAAAGGCTCTGCTCTTACAGGGCACACACAAGATCTCACATGCTCTGAATCCCACCACAGAGGCAGCAGTTTGAAAGGCACCTGGTCAGACCCACTTGATGATCATGGAAAGCCTTATAGAGAGGCAGGAGGCAGCTGGGTTTCTGGTTCTGCCATACTGACACCAGAGCAGGCAAGAGCGGTTTTGGAACCCTCCCTCCAGCCTCTTAATGACAAGGGTATGCCTTGCCCACCAGAGGGCCCAGAACAGTATGTGGTATGGGGTCAGTTAGCTTGCAGGTGCCTGCCCTCCCCACCAGCAATCTCAGGTCATGGGTCATGGTCACCAGCTACCATAGACGCCTGCCCCACCCACCAGCACAACCACAGAAACCACACAAGGGAGAGAATCACAGCCGGCCATGTCAAGGGCCAGCCTCACCTACCAGTGGGGCAAGAGCAGTCAGACCTGCCACAACAGAATGGCACATACAGTCCATACATGGGACATCCTTAGAGCATCTACCTCTGGTAGCCAGAAGGGAGTGTGATGCTGGGCCTCAAAAGCCATCTCCTGTGTAAGACTACTTCTCCAAGAATAAGAAATGTAGCCAATCTACCCGATACCTAGAAGTGAACACAAAGAATTAGGCAAATGAGGAGACAAAGTTCTAAACTAAGGAAAAAGTAAAAAACAGAGGGGAAAAAATAAATGAAATGGAGATAAGTGATCAACTCAATAAACAGTTCAAAATAATCATGGTAAATGCTCACCAAACTCAAGAGAAGAATGGACAAAGTGAGAATTTCAACAGAGTTAGAAAATATAAAAAATAACTAATTAGAGCTGAATAATATAATAACTAAATAAAAAAAGATACTAGAGGGAATCAACCATAAATTAGCTGATAGAGAGGAACAGATCAGTTATCTGGAAGACAGAGTAGTGGAAATCATCCACACTGAACATGAGAAAGAAAAAAGATTGTTTTTTGTTTTGTTTGCTTTTTTTTCAGTACGCGGGCCTCTCACTGCTGTGGCCTCTCCCCTTGTGGAGCACAGGCTCCGGACGCGCAGGCTCAGCGGCCATGGCTCACGGGCCCAGCCGCTCCGCGGCATGTGGGATCTTCCCGGACCGGGGCACGAACCCGTGTCCCCTGCATCGGCAGGCGGACTCTCAACCACTGTGCCAGCAGGGAAGCCCTTTCCACTACTTTTGAATCCCATACTAAACATCACATAGTGTTAAGAAACGTTTAACACTATGCTATGTTTAAACAAAAACGTGTACTTTTACACATGTCTATTCATACATATATGTTTTATTCATTAATTTTGCAAGGTAGTAAGTTGTATTTGTTCTTATCATCAGTAATTGAGATAGAGGAAGAAATCCCTTCACCTTTGTATAATGTAGAGAGCCAGTCACCGGCTCATAGTTGACTTTTAACCAAGGAGCATAACAGTAGGTCCTGGTTCTAACCCAAGCAAGCTGGATAACTTCGGGCCAGCTCCTTAGTTTTTATACCCTCTGTTTCTTCACCTGAATGGGGAAAAATAAAAAAGAAATCATTATCCAAAAAACTGTATTTCATATTCAACAATCAATTATTGAATACCAAGTTTGTGCCGTGAACTTTGCTAAGCAGGGTGTAAACATTCTGTGGTGACTTATAAATTCATTCCTGGGTAAATTTGCCTTTTTTTCCTAAGGTTTATTCTCATTACATTTTAAGAGAAACAGTTGTGATTGATCTTTTAGATACATTCCATTATTCAATATCAAAATCTTGCTAAGATTTCAAACACTATTGACTTCAAGATTTTCAAAATATAATTTATTATATATTATATAAATAAGAATGTTCCTGGCTTTCATGTATCCATGAGATATTTAAGGAAGGGCAAACATGGTTGGCAGAATTATTAGGCAGCTTTGGGTAGGGATGTTATCTAGTCATTATTGAGAGTGTACCCCATTTGCTAAATTCTGTACATATGTCTATTCATTTAGGTATTATTCTTGCTTTATAACTGAAAAAAAAAAAAGCAGGATTCAGAGAGAATAAGTAATATTCGTAAAGTCACAACGCCAGTGCATAGAGCCAAGGTTCATACCTTGACCTCGTCTGACTGCAAGGTCTTTCATATACTGAAGTACTATGTTTCCGTGGAAGTGCTATGACTTATTCTGATCTTTTTCTAGCATATATAATATTGGCCAAACTTACTAGCAACCAACTATTGTTTAAACAAAATGTCACATTGCTTAGGGTCAAAAGGTCATTTCTTCTGTTGACTTCCTTTTCACATACTGACTTACTGTATCTTTCTGGCTGTTCTTTGTTTTTTGCGGTATGCGGGCCTCTCACTGTTGTGGCCTCTCCCGTTGTGGAGCACAGGCTCCATACACGCAGGCCCAGCAGCCATGGCTCACGGGCCCAGCCGCTCCGCGGCATGTGGGATCTTCCTGGACCGGGGCACGAACCCGTGTCCCCTGCATCGGCAGGCGGACTCTCAACCACTGTGCCACCAGGGAAGCCCCTTTCTGACTGTTCTTAAAACTCCTAGGATAGCATTCTTGCTGCCTGGAGTAGATGTTTATAAATGTTTGGAAGGAAATCAGAAATGCAATAACTGCTTTATTAAGTGTAAGAGATTACACTGAGTTCAATTAAAACTATGGGAACTGCTGCAAGGCAGAGACAGATAGCCCAGATTGAACCAGTTTCCACAAATTCCACTCACCTCTTGGGTTCACATCCTGAGAACAGGATAGCGTCCCCTGGAATCCAAGAAAATGGCCAGACCTCACAGATTAACCCTTGCAGGTACTTTGCAAAAACGAAGAAAGTTTTAGTATCATCAGTGCCATCTTCAGGGGTATGAATGAAACAGCAAATTGCTCTCTTTTCAAATGTTTTTGGAATTATTTAATGTTTGAGCAGAAGTATATGAAAGTATGCATTTTTCATGCATTGTACTCTTCAACAGATACTGTCCTTTAACTTTTCATTATCATCTGTTCCATTGATAAGGAGCTATATGCTGAGATTTCCTCACAAGTGATGGCTTTTTAAGCCCAGTCAAAATATGTGGAGAATTTGTAGCCAAATATAAAATAGGCTAAGGAAAACTTATTGGTGATTTTCAGCTATTTAATGCCAGTCAAATTTGGTGTCAAAAAGGACTTTAGTTGGCAATATGGAGGAATATTTTTTTTAAAACTCACAGAAAAATATAAGAGAATAAAATCATGTGTCTCTGAGAAATGTTACCCTGGCCCCTGCCAGCCACTGCAAGTATCTGTAATATCATTATTAAATTAATGTGGGTGTGGGAGGGGATTCATGTGCTCCAAGAAAAGCTGATTCAGGGACTCTACAACAACAAAAAAATATGGCATTCAGAGTCAAATGTGCGATAACTAATCCTAGTGAATTTATTTATTTAATTACAAGTGATTTAATCTTTACCAAAGCTTAGAATTAACTACCAGACTTGGCTTAGGGTGGAGTCTCCAGTTTCTCCCCTCTCTGACCCCATTTCTGCCCAGATGACTGCACTCACTAGGCCCCAGGGCCCCTAGCTACCCAGCAACACTGCAAGGGACTCCCTCAAGAACCAATTCTTCTAACTCTCTGGACCACTTCATACTTATCAAGATTTCCCTTTACCAAACATATCTAACTCTTATTTCATTGCTTGAGCTCTGTATATTATTATGGTGGTTCTATTAATCTGAATGACTATAAATGCCCTTTCATGTCTACTCTTCCAGTGTGACTTTTAACGGAAGTTTCAGTTCAGTGTTTGACTTCAATCCAATAGAGTATGTACTGTTGGGAATTTCCATGTCATGGCCTGTGCGTGAAAGAGCAGCTAGGAGAATGATACATAGTTAAATGTGGCAGAAATAACACTGAATACATAGGTAAGAGACATTAGACTTTATTTATGTCTCTACCATTAACCACCTATGTGATATGGAGCAAGCCACTCCCCACTATCTGGGTCCCAGGTTTACTACTGTAAAAGGAGGCTATGAGCCACACAACCTCTAAGGGTCCATCTAAGCTTCTAGGATTCTTGCTTCAAAGAACCACATATACAATACTAAACATACGTGTAAACATAGGGCCAAACTCTTAAGGAGTGTTGCTTTAGACTTAATTGGTGAAAACAACCTATAATCACGGCATGCACTTGATTAACTTAGTCTCCAATAGAGTCCATGTGCCTATCAGTTAAAATAAGCTAGATAATGCTTCAGTGACAAATAATTCTCAAATCTCACTGCCTAAAAACCACTTTATTTGTTGCCCTTGCAAAGTCCACTACAACACAAATAACTTTCCAGGATAACTCTCCTCCCTGTTTTGGCTAAAAGTTCCAAGCTGTTTGGATCTTATGTCACCTCTGTATCAACATGTGATTCCATGAACAAAGGGGCAGAGGAAAAGCAGTGTGAAGAGCTGAACACCATCAGTGAATGCTCCCTCACCATTTTGGTCACATGTCTACACTTCATTTTCCAAAAGAAGTCATGCAGTCACACCTAACTTCAAAGAAACAGAGAAGTATAATCCACCATGTAAGCAGAAGCAGCGGAGAATCAGATATTGGTGAAGAGAAGTGATGCCTACTACCATGTGACATGGTAATTGAGTATCATCAGAAATTCAAACAACAGACATAATGGGTGGATGTGAACATAATGTCTGTCTATATGAAAAGAGAGCTGTAGTGTAAGCCTTCATGATTGCTTTTTGCCTCTTTTTTTTTTTTTTAATGCAAGTATCTGACTTAAGCTTTGATTGTCAAGGCATCCATTTCAAAGAGGCATCCACTTCAAGAGAGCTATCTCAAATAAACACGTTGCCAACTACGCACTGGACAAGGAACCTAGCTGCCTCTCTCCACTGAGGCTCCTTTGTTTTAGAGATCTTAGTTGACTTCAGTAACCAACCATTTGGGCTAATTGTTTTTTTTTTCTCTTCCCATGTTTAAATTCCTGCTGTTATGTTTTAAATTCATGAATAAAGTGTGAGCCTCGGGGCTTCCCTGGTGGCGCAGTGGTTGAGAGTCCGCCTGCCGATGCAGGGGACACGGGTTTGTGCCCCGGTCTGGGAGGATCCCACATGCCGCGGAGCGGCTGGCCCCTTGAGCCAAAAAAAAAAAAAAAAAAAGAGTGAGGCTTCAAAACCCTGGGCCCCCCACCTTCAACCCCAATAAAAGCAGAACCCCAGGCCCATGTGGTCAGTCTCTCTCCCCATGACCTCGCTGTATGGCCACAGGTGTGTTGTGTAATTTCCAGGTCTTATAAGTAATGACCCTCTATTTTTTCAAAGTTTCTTGATGCTTATTACTGAAGGGCTAGTCCAACCACAAGGTGATAATACTGGTACAAAACAACAGTGAATACAAAACACAGTAACAAGGCTACAAACGCCTGCTGGAAATCCTGCTGTAAAGATGCACGTGGGCCTTTGCAATCATTTATTCATTCATTTAACATTTATTTTTGAGTGCCTTCCCTGTGCCAGGTGCTATCTCTCCCTTAGCAGATTTAATTCATCCCTGAAAACCCTGCTCCTAAGTGAAAGGTCATTAAATAAAAAATATATTTCCATTAATTTTAGTGGGAACAGTTATGGTGTATTCTATCCCAACTCAAGATGCCCAAAGAATTTTCACAAATAGAAAAAGACATCAGTTGAATAATTAAAACAAGCTTAAATGGGTTATAACTTGAAAGTGAAAAAATTACTTTGCACATAAATGAACAGAAAAGTTCTTATTATGATTATTGAACCAAAAGAAAACAGAATACCAGTAGCAAACTTGACCTAATTGACATTTCTAAATACTGCATCCAATAATTTCAGAATATACATCTTTTTCACTTGAATGTAAAACATTTATCAAATAGGTCCTAGAACAATTAAGCAAGCCTTACACCTTTCAAAGCTTTTTACAGTGTATATTTTCCTGTCACTGTGGAAACTAATTAGAGCTTAAATTACAGAAAAACAACGATTAGAAAATGAAAATTGGGGAACAGCAAATACATTAAAAGTAACAACAGAGTCCAGAATCCTATGAAACAATGTCTTCACTTCACAGTGCAGATAGTGAAAATTAGAATTTTATAATCGATATTTGTTCAAGGATGAGAATAAAATAAAAGCACTTTTAGAAAAGAAATTGGAACTTCTAAAGGGTGCACATTAAAAGGAAGAAAAAATTGTTCTTGAAGAAAGAATTTATGGGAAAAAAAAGATGAACAAGATGAGAAAGAAGAGCTGGGCCATTTTAATCTGTAAAATCATACTGTTCAGTACTGGGTATTTTTCTTGTATTACTTCCTTGATAATTTCCTCTCTTCTATTTTTTCTATTATTTCTTTCTGGAACTCATTCTTTTTATGTTTACATTCCTGGCTAGATTCTTTAATATTATTCTCCTTTTTTTCTCTTTTCTTCCCACATTTCTGCCTTTTGTTCTACTTTCTCAGAGATGCCTCAACTTTATTCTCCAATTTTCCAAATTTTCTGTTTACTTTAAATAAATGTCTGCTCTTTCATTGTTAATTTTCATTATCTCTTTTTTCCTGTGAATTTTTTCCTTCTTTTGTGAATAGAATCCTATTCTTATGAAATAAATGCAATATCTTGTCTTATATCTCTAAGAATTTTAAACATGTATTTTTCTGTTTCTGGCACTGCCCCATGTTAACTGTTTTCCTTTATTTGTTCATTAAAAATATTATAGATGCTATACTAAAAAAAATAGCTAGGAAGTGAGGCAGGAATTCATGTATAGTAGATATGCTGGCCAGTCATTTTATTTTTCACTGAAACCAGGACAGTTTTGAGAATTGAAGTCAGTGCTACCCATCAATACACTGGGACAACAGGCATAAACCAGAACCATCTTGGGAAAAGTGGGAAGTATTGTCACCCTACTCAAACGCAATGTTGTTTATGAGCAAAAATTCGATGAACGTTAAAGCTGGTCCGTCAGATTGCACCCCAGTGACACCGACACATGTAACACAATTTCAGTTTACACAGCTCAGCACACGTTTACTCTGACAAAAGTGAGACAACACTGAGGGATGTTGACTGAAATAAAAATGTGCAACATGAGAGTTGTGGGTTTTAGTTTTATTTGGGGAGTTACTGAGGACTATAGCCCAGGAGACAGCCTCTCAGAAAGCTCTGAGGAACTGCCCTGAAGATATAGTCGGGGAGGCCAGTAGATACGTAATTTTGATGAAGGGGTAAGTGCAATCCAGCACACAGCTCGGTAGAAGGTTGCTGCTAGTCACGGGGAACAGTGAATGGTTTTAGTGCTTTTCTAAGATGCAAGTATCCAGGTTCATAGAAAATTTCTCCTGAAATATTTCTATCTAAGTGCCTGTTGTGCCTGTTCTCCCAAAGCATAGAGTTCCTATTCAGCTCTTCATCCTTGAATTCCTTTCAGAGTGTACTGTAGGTCAGCAACTGCAGTGGCCATGACTCAATTCTTGTAGAACTGGGTGACGAGTGACATCCCTTAGTTGACAGGGAATAGCCAGCAACCAGTATTAGTTTGCCAAGCTCTCCTGATCTCCCTCTAGTCCTCAGAAATATACAAGCCAGAAGACCCAAGGGGACTACCTGAGGCAGATTTCATTGCAACTCTGAGTGACACCAATCCCTTGCTCCAGCACCTTATTTTCAGGCAGGCGGTTCTTAGTTATCAGAAGCCCACTTGATACTTACCTCAATGAAGATATCTATGTACAAAGACCTCACCTCAACAAGATAAACCTATAGACATAACTTGAATATACTTTGTTTACATCCTAAAGATGACTTTAATGGAACTTGTATTATTGAATCTCACCTGAATCCCACCCACCACAAAGAGTGTCACTGAAGAGTTTGATGTAAAAGGGTGAAATAATTCTACCTGGCGTGAGTCCCTGTTTTGTCACTGACAATTTGCCTGGCTGTGAACTAGTTGTTTAATCTGTCTAAGCCTGTTTCTTCATTTGCAAAATAAAAATAACCATGTCTATATTTCAAAGTCATTGAAAGAATTACATGAGTCAGTGTGTTAAAGTACCTGGCATATTAACAATTATTTTCCTCCTTTTAAAAATAGAAAAACAGCAACACAAAAACAAAGATGGTGACATAGGAGGCTGCTCAATTTCCCTTCTCCCACAGACACACCAAATATACAGCGATACACAAAACAATACCCTCCGAGAGAAATCCAGAAACTAGTTGAGCAACTCATTCACATCAGGCAACTAAGAAACTTAGTTAAATCTCTAGCTAGACTAAGTGAGAAAAAAGGAGAAAGGACTCAAATAAATAACATCAGAAATGAAAGAGGAGACATTGCAACAGACAGAGAATACTAAGGATCATAAGAAACTACTGTGAACAATTATACACCAAAAAGTAGATAACCTAAAGGAAATAGATAAATTCCGAGATCAAAAAGACAAGGAATGACAAATGCTGATGAAGAAAAGGGAACACCTGCACACTCTTGGTGGGAAGGTAAACTGGTACAGTCACTATGGAAAACTGTATGGAGGTTCCTCAAGAAATTAAAAATAGAGCTACCATATGATCCAGCAATTTCACTGCTGAGTATGGGTATGTATCCAAAGGAAATTAAATCGTTATCTTGAAGAGATATCTGTATATATATATATATATATATATATATATATATATATATATATACACAATGGAATATTATTCAGCTATAAAAAAGGAAATCCTGAAATTTGTGAAAACTTGCATGAATTGGAGGGCTAAGTGAAATAAGCCAACGACAAATACTGCATTCTATCACTTATATGGGGAACTAAAAATGAACAAACAAAAAGTTTAACTCATAGAAACAGAGAGTGGAATAATAGACTGGTGGTTGCAGGGACCTGAGAGGCGGGAAAATAGGAACAGGCTGATAAAAGGGTACAACTCTGTTAAAAGATAAATAAGGCCTGAGGGTCTGATATAAACATGGTGACTATAGTTGATAATACTGTATTGTGTAATTGAAATTTGCTGAGAGTAGAACTGAAGTGTTCTCACCAATAGAAAGAAAGAAAGAAAGGGAGGGAGGGAGAGAGGGAGGGAGGGAGTAAGGAAGGAAGGAAAGAAGGAAGGAAGGAAGAAAGAAAGGAAGAAAGGAAGGAAGAGGTATATATGTGAGGTGATGGTTGTGTTAATTGACTCAATGGTGGGAATTCTTTGACAACATATACATATATCGAATCATCACATACACTATGCTATAATTCTATTCATCTATTATACTTGAATAAACAAAACACAAAAAACAAAAAAAACCTCAATACAACATATATATGTAGGTGTTTTCTAAGTACTTTTAATGCATATTAAGCCATATAAAAGTCCTAATAGCCCATGTAGTAAATATCATCACTGTTTATACATGAGAAAATGAAGACATTGTAGGGGAGAAGGCAGTCACTAAATTGCCAACATCACAAAGTGTTGGAGCTGGAATTTGAAACCAGGAAGCCTGATTCCAACGTCTGTACTTTAGGTCATCACACTATGTTACCTCCTTTCCTGGCCCTTGACACTCTAATATTTTCTTTTTCATTCTGAATTGTATGCCAATTCCATTGCTTGCCCTACTGCATCCTTTGCCCTGTCTAACATCAGAGAACACATTATCCACAAGCTATTATGGCCAAGCAATTTTTCATGAAAGTTACAATATTTAAGCCATAAAATAGTCTTTGGACCAATTTTTGAGCCATCCCAGAATGTCACCTCTTTTTTTTTTTTTTGCGGTACGCGGGCCTCTCACTGTTGTGGCCTCTCCCGTTGCGGAGCACAGGCTCCGGATGCGCAGGCCCAGCGGCCATGGCTCACAGGCCCAGCCGCTCCACGGCACGTGGGATCTTCTCGGACCGGGGCACGAACCCGTGTCCCCTGCATCGGCAGGCGGACTCTCAACCACTGCACCACCAGGGAAGCCCCAGAATGTCACCTCTTACTTTATGTATATTTTCAAAATCTCATGATTTTTCAATATCAAATTCATTTTTTAAAAGGAACCAATGTGTTATATTCCTATTGTATTATTAAAAACTTGTCTCAATTCAAAATGATTAGATAGACCTGAATTAGGTATTGAATAAATGGTTTAGCCTGAATGAAGAGTGACATTTTATTATGATAAACAGCCATGTCAGGATCCTTTCTCAAAACAAGCTATTAAACAATTGGCAAACACAGAATTCAGCAGTGATATGAATTTGTTCAAAATATCCCTATTGGTAAATACTCCACCCATAAAGTTACAAAGTATACAGTGGTGGACAGGGAAAGCGCCGGCCACGTTCCCTTCCGTTCCTCCACGGCCCCCCAGGGTCTCCTCCAGGGTCTCCCCCAGGGTCTCCCCCAACCAAGCTTGACCCCTAACTGTGGGCGGGACCCGCTGGGTGTAGGAACTCCTCTCCTCCCCCAGCCGCCCCTCAGGGGTGCTTGTCCTGTAGGTCCGGCCTTTACTTTACTCCCCCTTCCCTCCCTCCCACTCCCTCAGGACCCAAGGGGCTGGAGGAGGCCTCAGTGAGCAGAAGATCAAGCCTGGTATCTCAGCAGGCTCCCAGGGGCCCAAGTGGGCGAGGGAAACCTACCCATAATCCCTTTTGATCCTCTGCCCTCCCAATGGTCACCCAATTTCCCTCTTCAAGCGTAGGATCCCTTCCCCTCCCCCAGCCGCTCCTCAGGGGCGCCGGACCCATCCAGCCTCCACTTCTCCTCCCCCCTCACTCCCCCCCATGCCCCACATCCTACCTGGTTGCTGTGGGTTCCTCCTGTTCCCTTAGGTGTCTGTGGTCTCCCACCAGTGCCTGGTAGGTGCCCAAGTTTTGTGGAGACGCGAATTCCTCATACTCCTAGTCTGCCATCTTGACTCTGCCCAGAACTCAATTTAAAGAAAAGAAATTGAAACTTTTCTTTCTAATGAGTTTAATAATCCTATTTGCTTACTTTAAATTACTCAGTTTTTTATTAGAAGTGGTCCTATTTATTTGTATACTATAAGTAATATAATACATCACCCAAATCCCCATTTAGTGAGGACTCACGATCCCAGCCACTGAAAGCACTGCCAGCAAAGAATCCCTATCCAGGACCAACTACATAACTTGTAGGGTTCAATGCAAAAAGGAAATGTGGGGCCTCTTACTCAAATACTACCAATAATTTTGAGGTGGTGGCAGTGGAGAGTTAAAGCGAGCGTGGGGTCTTCTGAGTCCGCACACATTGCCTGCCCATGAAGCCAGCCTGTCCCGAGCTGCCAGTCTACTGTAATCACAGTCTCAGCAGAAGAGAGCTGCCTCATCCAAAGCTGTGTCCCTTCCCAGGGTGGGCAAAATTCAATAATCAGAATAACACAGGGGTGCGAAGTCCTGGCCCCCTTCTTCCCAACTTGGGGCAAATCTGCAAGGTTATCTCAGCTTCAAAACTGCCAGTAGTGTCAGCTGAGCATTTCACTGAGACCAACTCACACCTGAAGTTCTCCCTGTACCTGGTCTGGCCTCCTCCCTTCCCCTCCCCTTCCCTTCCTACCAGAGGTGTTGATCAGAAGAACACTCCCTAATAAAACTTTCGCATGCTAAGATCCCCTAGAGTCTGCTTCCCACGGAACCCAACCTGTGAAACTGGACTTTCAAAAAACTCTTGTACTTACAAACACAATAAACATTATCACAGCAGCCTTTTCTATGCCTATGGTTTTGTCCTACATCAGTCGCCATATGGCATTGAGCTGTTGTCTAAGAGACCCTACTGTGGATGGGGCAGAGCCTCTAGGCAGGTAAGGGGCTGTGGTATTGGTAGTTGGTGCCCATGTTTGTTTTGGCCCTTACTCAGATTTATTGAGCACTTACTGTGGTAAATATTTTATGTAAATTAGGTTATTTAATCCTCACAATAAATCTTTGAGGTAGATATTCCTATTAACCCCATTCTACAAATGAGGAATAAACGTAACAATAGAGAAGTAACATCTCCACAGTCAACGCAAGTGGAGGCAGGAGGAACAGGAACCCCCCTGTCTGTCTGTGATGCCACAGGACAGCGGCCACCATAGCGTCCAGGTGAGCCCCACCAGCAGAGCAAGTCCTGAGGCATGTGCAGGGCAAACAGAGCTCCTGGCAGCCTGACAAGTACCAGGGACAGCAGGGGAGCACCTGTGGCCCAAAGGTGAATGTTCCCGGGCCAGAACCAAAGAAAGAATAGTTGCCCACGTTAAGATTTATGGGCTAATCATACACCCAGGACTTAATTGGTCCTATGGGGAAATGGGGCGCTGAGAGACAGGCATTTGACATGGGCTGAGCTCAAGCCTCTAGTGGGGGAAGAAACGAGTTTTGGTGATTAAGTGCATCTTTGCCCATTGATTCCAACGAAATAGAGTTCCCAAACTTAGATCACACGTGATTCTTAAGATATCAATGTGCTTTGATTATTATCCCCATTTATATCATATAAACTTTAAGATAAATCTCATAGATGATTTATACCTGAGTTTTAGCTTTTTGATTATATCATTCCCAGGGACTGTTCACATTTTCAAAAGACTCTCTGTTGTCCTTGTTAAGAGAAAAGCATATAGTTGTTTATTTTTTTATTCCTTGGACTCAACTAGAATACAGTTATAAAAACTTTGAAAGCATAAATATTTTGCCTCTTTATTCTTTGAAATATACATTACACTCAGTAATAAACAGTATGTCTATACTATGGAAATCACTCTTCCAATACAGTTTAACTAGTAATTGAAAGTATTGCTGATTATAAAATTACTAAATTTGGAAACAGAGAAGCTCTAAGCTGTTTACTGATTAAACATGTATGAGGAAGTATGAGGAATTTGAATTTCTGAGTTTAGGTCATCTATGACTGTATGAACATAGGCTTATACATTTTGTGTATATTTGTGGTACTGAGACTTTCTAACTTTTGCTCTCTTGAAAAGTTATCACAGTTTAAAAGTTTTTTCCTCTTTTTTTTTAGATACACACAAACCAAAGACGTTGCTCCCCTTGCCCGGTCAGGTTGAGAACATACACGTGAAACCAAAGGAGAAAATAACATTACCTACTTGGCGACATTTCTCTAAACACGGTGGTTTGTTTTTGTGGGTTTTTGTAGCCTGAGAAAATAAAAGGGAACTTTCTCTACTACTGCCCCCTCGTGGTTAATATATACGAAAAGACTGGAAAAGCTGCAATATTTTGAATATTTTCTTCTGGAAGTTTTTTTTTTGTTTTTGAAAGAGTTGTCTAGGAACTGTGTGACTGGTTATTTGAAAATAAATAATTCACCATAACTCTGACACGTGAAAATTACATTGGTATACCTCATTTCTCAACTACTTATGTAGATTATGTGTGTTTCATAGCATAGATTTCTAGAAATTTTAGCGGAAGGAATCTTAGGGATAATCTAATCAAATCTAATTCTGTAAGTAAGAAAATCAGGAAATAGGGAGAAAGCCTCACTTTGCTTTATACTATGTCTTGACTGGGTAGATAGAAAAGGACAATGATAGAATGTGGTTCTCTAAGCCATAAACAATTTTAGAAAATAAACTTTCTTTAGTTTTATAATATTTAGAAGTAATATTATAAGGTAAAATCAAAGTGATTAAGTTCACATGTTAGTGTATAAAGCTGATTTTGAAAAAAATTCCTTCTTCTCTCCAAGAGTAGAATCTCCACTTTTTAGTTAGGGTTGCTCCCCAGGTCCCCTCAAAGGCAGGCATGGCTGTGTGAGTAAGTCCTGACCGATGTGTGTAAAAGCAAGTGATGCGTGCAGTTTTCAGGTCACTTCCTTAAAGGGCAGGTTGGGCCCTTCCTTCCTCTTGAGATGTAGACACGGAGGTAAACTATTTGGGATCATTGAGGGTAGCGGAAAACTCCAAGGATGGCAGAGCAAACCATTAGAAAGAACTTGGGTCCCTAACACCAGCTCTGAACTTATACGCAGACTCTTAAGTGGAAGAAAAGTAAATTTCTAACATATGTCTATTATTTGGGGAGTCTTTTACTCTAGCTAACTTTATACCTGAACTAATAAAAGTGACACTTTTTTAAACAGGCAGTTGACAATTTCAGATGCCGCAGAAAAATAAAGTAAGACAAGGGCTGTGCATTGATTTGCTAAGGCTCCCAAAACAAAAAATCATAGAATGAATGAAACAGTAGAAGTTTTTTTCCTCCAAGTCCTGGAAGCTTGAAGTCCAAGATCAAGGCGTCAGCAGAGTAGGTTTCTTCAGAGTCGTTGCTCCCTGGCTTTCAGATGGCGACCTTCTAACTGTGTCCTCACATGGTCCTTCTGCTCTGTGTACACATGTCTGTGTCATAGTTTCCTTGTGTTATATGGACACCAATCATATTGAATTAGTGCCCACCCTAATGACCTAATTGTAACCTAAGTACCTCTGTAAAGACCCTATTTCCAAATACAGTCACATTCTGAGGTACCAGGGATTAGAACCTCAACATACAAATTTTGGGGATATACAATTCATCCCATAATAGAGTGAAAGTGTTATTGGTTAAATTAAAAATGATATATACCAGACACTTGAGATCAAAATGCCAGGAGCCTGTAGCAAAACAAAAATATTTTGGTTAAGTACCCCTTAAAGAAAAATATCAGAAGCTCTGTTTTTGTGGCCCCTTATTAATACTTTGTTTTCTCTGCCCTTACTATGTCTCCTTAGCATCCTCTTCTGTTTCCTTCTTTAGCCTCGAAATATTGGTCAGCTCTCACTCTCCCTCCCTGGCTTGGTCCTAGGCCCTTCTCGCCCCTGCATCTACTTTCTCTCACTAGGACAACTCATCCAGTCACATAGCGTCTAATATCTCTGCATCAGTCTTTCCACCCAGCTCCAGACTCATATAATTTCCTACTTGACATCTCTACGTGAATACATAACAGACATCTCACACTTAATGTGCCCCAAAAGATCTCTTGATTTCTTCCTCTAAGCTAATTTCTTCCCAAGCTCTTGCACCTGCATAAATGGCACCACTACCCAAACTTTTCTAAAAACAGAACCTAGGTATAATCCTCAATCCGTCCCGTTCATTACTCCTTACTCTCCATCACTCCCATACATGAAATTGAATCAATTCTTCTGCCAAAACATACCTAGATTCCATACCCTCCTGTGCATCTCTTCTGTGACAACTGTAGCCCAAGCATCACCATGTGCTCTGGGGACCACTCCGTTATCTCCTAATTGGTCTTCGTGCTTCTACTCCTGCCTCTACAGTTTGTTTTCACCTTAGGAGCCAAAGTCATCTTTTTAAAACGTAAATGAGATCACATCACTGTCTTACTTTAAACTCCCTCATGGTTTTCCATTGCATGTGAAGTACAACCCATGTCCCTCACCATGGGAGCCCTCACATGGGAGCCCTCACATGGGACCCTATGCGATCAGCTCCCTGTCTACCCCTCTCATGACGAGACTTCAACTCATGCCATCCTCCCCGTTGCTCACTGGGCTCCTCCATGCTGGTTTATTTTCTCCCTTTTGAATGCTTTATGTTTGACAATTTGGGGGTTTTTTCACTTGTTATTTTCCCTGTTTGGGACGCTTTTCTTCCAAAAGTCATTCAGGTTTCAGCTCCATGTTACCTTTCAGTGAGTCCTTCCCTGACTACCTGGTGTAGACATATCACTCTTTGTCACACTACTCCCTTTTATTTTTTTCAGAATACTTACCACTATATATTTGCTTGGTCAAATTACTTGTCAGTTTGGGAATTTTGTATCCTCTCCACTATAACACCACTGCCTGAAAGCAAGGGCCTTATCTACTTTGTTCACTGTATTAGCCATAACACCTACAATAGGGTCTGGCAATAAACATTTTTGGCTGAATGGATGTATGAATGTTGTGAGCTGCTTTGTGGGATGTATATTACTATGATGTTGGAGCAGAAACTGGGATAATGTAATGTTGATGGTCAAGGCACAACTCACATTTGTGAGAATTTCCTCTTTTGAGTGAAATCTAAGATATCTAAGTGCCCTTTTTAAGGGATGTTCCTCACACTCATTTATATTCTAATAGTTCTGAAATCCGTATCCCTTGAACTAAGCATAGCCTTGAAATTCAGACATAATTAACAAAGCATTTCAAGACATCATCTGTAAATCTCACAAGCACCTCGAACTCAGCATATCCAAAAAATAGTGCTTTGTTTCTACCTCTTCCTCAATCTCAAAGTCAAAAAAATCTGGAAATTTTTGGTTTTCATTCCACTACTAGTTAAATGACTTTGAGTAAGTCATTTTACCTCCCTGACTCTGCTTCATCAATAATATAAAAGGGTGTGTTCAGGTGAACTCTATTGTTCCTTATAACTTTACCTTACTATGATGTCATGATGGAGTAATATTAAGCCATTTTCCCCTCCAAATCACTACATCTGAGTAGCCACAAAAATGACAGCCAATTGTTCTGTTGGACCCAGAGTGGACATAGTCAAATGAACACTGAATATAAGATTATTTATTGACAGGACCCACCATTCCAAGTACACTCCCTGTAACTCAAGAACATTCTTAAATAGACAACTTCTAAGCTCATACTCTCTGTTTGTTAGTTATGTACCAGGTAATTGGGAATTTAGAACCAAAAACAAACCCATATTTCCCTCCATGGTATTTCACTTTTCTAAATCTTACTTACATTTAAAATTTTAGTTAACGTCTTTCTTTTCTTTAAAGAGATCCTGGAATACTTACACCTCTTCTCACCGCCTCTAACATTCATTTGTCGACTGATGTCTTTTTTCTAACTCACAGTAGATACATAGATAGACACATAGAAATAGATGTAGATAGAGATATACAGTCTCTCCTACAGTTTATTTTTTTCCCTTGGTGTTCAATATTGTTTCTTGTATATGGCGGGTGATTGGTAAATACCTGAGACTAGGGATTGCTGCTGTACCAGAAACCTAACTTATCCCTACAGAAAAACATCATGAAGGCCAATTTGGGTGCCATCGATTAAGAAATCTAGGAGGGTGGGATCAAGATGATAGAGCAGAAAGAAACTGAGCTCACCTCCCTGCACAAATACATCAAAACTATGACTACATATATAACAACTTTCACTGAGAACAACCTGAAGACTAGCAGAATGACTCCTATAATCAAGACAGTAAAGAAAGAACTGAATGAAGTCTTGCAGGAGGGGAAGAGAACTGATATTGATTGGAGCCACGCCCTTAGCCGGTAACCCAGGCACACACAGACAGCAAAGGTCTGCTCCCACCTAAGGACATGGCTTCAAGACCAGGATAGGTCACCGTTTCACCTAATCTCATAGAGACAAACAAAGAAAGTCAAACAAAAAGAGAAAACAAAAGAGTATGTTTCACATGAAAGAACAAGATAAAACCCCAGAAAGAAACCTTAATGAAATGTAGATAAATAATTTACCTGATAAGGAACTCAAAGCAGTAGTAAAAAGAACAATTACTAAACTCGGGAAAAGAATAGAGGAACACAGTGAGAACTTCAAAAAAAAGAGCTAGAAAATATAAAATAGAGCAATGAGAGCTGAAATATACAATAACTGAAAGATTCACTAGAAGGAATGAACAGCAGATTAGGTGACACAGAAGAATGCATAAGCAACCTGGAAGATAAAATAATGGAAATCACCCAGGCAGAACAGCAAAAAGAAAAAAACTTAGATGAGGAAACTCTAAGGGACCTCTAGAACAACATATGCATGCTAACATTCACATTACAGGGGTCCCAGAAAGAGCAAAGAAAGAGAAAGGGGCAGAAAACTTATTTGATGAAATTATGACTAGAAACTTCCTTAACCGGGGATGGAAACAGATATCTGGGTCCAGGAATGTAAGAGAGTCCCAAACAAGATGAACCCAAAGAGGCCCACAGCAAGACATATCACAATTAAGATGGTAAACATTAAAGATAAAGAGATAATTCTTTAGGTGGCAAGAGGAAAGCAAAGAGTCACATACAAGAGAACCCCCATAAGGCCATCAGCTGATTTTCCAGCAGAGACTTTGCAGGACAGAAGGCAGTAGATGATTTATTTAAAGTGCTGAAGGAAACAAATTATAACCGAGGTTACTCTAGACAGCAAGTTCATCATTCGGAGTTGGCGCGTAAGCAGCTCCTTGCAGGAAACTGCCCTCAGCAGGAAACTCCTTTTCTTGTCAATTTAGCAAAGCTACATTGTAACTAACTTTTAAACCAGGCACCCCCATGCTCTGTTCATCTCTGGCCCAAGCACACCTTTCAAATCTTTTGATCACACAATATCTTGCCTAACGTGTTGGTTCTTTCCGTAGATCAAAGAAGTATTGCGTTGGCCAAAAAATTCGTGTGGGTTTTTCTGCAATAGAAATGAAGAATAAGTAATTAACAGATGGCCAGATCTTTTCCCCAGCTTCCCCTTCAGTTGTCTCATGAACAAACTGTGTGAACAAACTGTGTGAACAAGACGGCATCTAAAGAAAGATCACTAGAAGTCAACAGGCCTGCACACAGTGATCTGAGATAGTGACCCCCACCTCAATGATTCACTGAGATTACTCCCCTTTTTTGCTTTAAAAACTTTCATAGCTGAGGAGAAGCTTGGGAAAGGTTTTGGGGCGGGGGGTGGGGGGACACTGAGTCCACTATCTCCCCAGATTGCTGGCATTCTGACTAAAAGCAATTTTCCTTTCTACCAACAACTGCCTCTCCTATTGATTTTCTAGCCGCGAGCAATCTGACCTGAGGAGAGATATAGTTCCCCAGCAACATGAACTTATCACCACTAAGTCATCCTCATAGGAAATGTTAAAAGAGTCTGCCTTAAGTAAAACTAGAGCCAAGGGAAGCTGATCAGGGAACCAGGGAACGTTAAAAGGCCGTGTCCCCTGAATCGGCAGGTGGACTCTCAACCACTGCACCACCAGGGAAGCCCTGGTCACAGCTTTTAATTCTTAGAAGAAGAGGCCTACACAAGCATCTTTGACAAGGAGGGGAAAAAATAATAAAAATGAGAGGTTAGGTGAGTTTGTGAGAAAGGAGAAAAAAGGGAATGACACCAATATTCTCTCCATGTTGAGCTAATAATGAAGAGAAGAGGCAGCAATGAGGAAGAAACCTCCCTTTGTTAGTTTCTTTATAGGATTGAAGAGAGATCTTATCTGAGTCCACCCACACCCCCCACGGCACACCCGGGCCACCTCACAATTTCAAAGGAGCAAACAATCAGACTGAAGGTCAGGACAAGACAATAAACACTGCATATAGATCTAAAGAGAGAAGAAATATCCTGGGGGAAGGGAGGGGCAGCTAGCACAGAGAAAACTGGGACTTAGAGTCAATGTAATCTGGAATTTAATTGTGGTAACTTTACCAGATTCAGACATCTGAACGAATAGAATAGCATTCAATGAGATATTCTAAAGTACCCAAACATTACAAGTGAATAATCCTGGAGTCATTAGAAACATTTACTTTTTTTTGACAAGGGAAAGATTTTTTTTTTTTCTTTTGATTTTTCAAACGCTGTGGCAGAAAATTTCCTTAGGACAAATCAGTGTCACAGATAGGAAGCATTTAAAATTTTAAATCTGTTTTGATCTTTGGTCAGCAGACCACTTCAGGTCTGCCTCCTTTCTTAGGAGTCAGTGGAGGGAAAAGTGAGCTCCTTCGGACCTTACAAGGCCGCTCAGGGCCAGCAGAAGCCAAAGGTTTATTATTTGCAACACTCTGCTGAGATGGCAGTCCCTGAACTTGCAAAAAAATTCCCCCAGCCTAACAATTTATTTCTAGTTAAGCTTTGCACCATTGCTTCTGCTTGATGCAGAAGTTCATTGAAGAAGCCTGACAAAACCTGTATTATAGTACTTAATTGGTATGTACTAAGCTATAATATGGATAATTAGAATTCATCTAAGTTCCATCTTCTGTAAAGGAGGGCAGAGTTCAGTTAGGCTCTTTCCTCAGCAGCCTAACTTTCTGATGTGGTTTAGCGATGAAAATAAATTAGTAACCTGTTCTCCAATAAGAGTTTGGTGTCAATGAAAAACAAAATCAAAAAACAAAACAAACAAAAACGCTTTATTTGGAGTCCTAAGAATTGCAGTTCAGGAGACACAGAAACACAGACTCTGGCAAAACTGAGTGTTCCAAGGAAGAAAGGGAGTCAAGGGCTTATAAAGATAAAACAAAAACAAAATGAACAGCAACGAAACACAAGAACACAAGGTTGTAAAAAGTCGCCCAGTGAGAATTGTGATTCACTGTGAAGGGAATCAAGAAATATTTACCCTTAAGGAATCACAAGTTGTGTTAGAGTAGAGGTCCAAAAGATAGATAGGCTGTCATGAGTTATTTTAGGGTAACAGTCTCATACATATCTTGAGTTTCTGGCAGATCTTCTGAATGTCTTCTTTAAGACAATATGTGGGTCACATTCCATCCAGGCTGCGACATGCATGAATCACACTTCCTTCATGGCTTCCTGGCTCCATTTTAGGGAGTCTCATAGCAGTACTGACTCCATTTTGATTTTCCTTTCATGTAGGTAAATTGCCAAGCAGAGAAATTTCAATGTCTGTTAACTGTCATTTCATTACTAACTGTGATAGCTTTTAGCTTTATAAAGCTCAGGTTTTTTTGTTTGTTTGTTCTGTTTTCTTCTTTTTTATTGGAGCAGAGTTGCTTTACAAGGTTGTGTTAGTTTCTGCTGTACAGCAAAGTGAATCAGTTATATGTATACATATATCCACCATTTTTTAGATTTCTTTCCCATTTAGGTCACCACAGATCATTAAGTAGAGTTGCCTGTGCTATACAGTAAGTTCTCATTAATTATCTATTTTATACTTAATAGTGTATATATGTCAACTCCAATCTCCCAATTTGTCCCCCACCCTTCCCCCATTGGTTAACATAAGTTTGTTCTCTAATTCTGTGTCTCTATTTCTGCTAGGCACAGGTTTTAAATTGTTAGGATACAACAAAAATAAATTATCTTAAAAAGAATACTGGGTTCCATTTGGTTACATGAAACCTGTTCAAAATTTGATGGATATGCTGGATAACCTCTGATAATGGAGGGTCACGATGACTGGGTCCTGTATCTTGAAAAAGGACAACCATAAACAAGAAACTTCTCATAACGCTAGAGGACATATTGAAATACACTCTTAGATGCTAATGGAAGGTTTATAAATTGGTACAAAACATTTCTGGAAAAGTCCAACAAATTGTATCAAAAGACATTCCATTGTTCATACTTCTTGTGAATAAATTTATTTCTAAGAAAATATACTCAGAGAAAAAAATAGAAATTTAATCAAAGATTAAAGTAAAATTATGACTGTCATCATTATTTGTAATATTGAATCAGTGGGATCAACTTTTAGGATTAACAAGAGGGAATTATGTAAGTGAAGTATCCCATATTCAAATCGAAAAAGTATCCAAAAATCCATAATCATGAAGTCTACAAGAATATTAAAGACAGAAAAGTGCTTACATTATATCAGGTTAAAGATAGGATATGATTAATTCATCATGATCTCAAATATAGCTAGAAGTGGAGGTAGATAAAAAAATATGCTGAGACGTAAATATAGAAGTCTCTTGAAATTATGGGAACTTTATTTCTGTATTTTCTATAATCAGCATGTATCACTAATGTAAACGTAAGTACTCAAGGTGTGAATCTTTCCTCTACTTAAACACTAGAAGGTATTGAATAGCTCTATCCCTCATAAATGTCAAAATCATTTGTATGAACCGGAAGTTAGACATGAACACGCTATTAATTTTCCTTGATCAAAATAATGCTTTTCATCAGAACAACACTAAATATATAGCCTGGACTTTTAGAAAGGCTTTGTTAATCCTAGGACAGTTATGTACATTATGTGAGTAGTGGTTATTTTGAGGGTTTTATTAACATAAATAATATCATGTTTTCTGATTTTCCTTGTCCCCTTAATTCTCCAAGAGATTTTCCTGTCTATACAACACTTCATTTTACAAAAAAAGGAAATTAAGGCCCGGAAAGATAAACTAACTTGCCCAAGGTCACACAACTGTTAACCCCAAATTTCAAGACAGATCATTTACCCACATCAATAAGAATAGGTATCTTATGGTTCCAGTAACAATTAACCTAAAAAAATATAAGGGGCTCACCACAATGAACATTTGTTTCTCATTCACTTAATAGATCCATCACAGGTGGCTCTGGTTCCCCATGTCCCCTTCCCTCCAGGACTCAGGAAGTAGCCTCTGCCAGTCTCAGAGCAAAGGAAAGAGAGAGATGCCAAACTATTACCTGGCCCACAAAGTTCTACACTGACATTTTGTTGGTTAAAGCAAATTACATGAAGAAGCCTGACATCAAGAGGGTGGGGAAGTATAGTCCTCAGCAGGAGGAAGAGTCATATCTGACAAATCAGGATATAGCTTGTATACACCCTTCTTCCTCCTTTTTTCCATTCTTTTAATTCGTTTGAGATTTTTTTCTGATTCCATTTTTCTCTCTAGTAATTTAAGGATTATTTTTAATGTTTGTTATAAAGTGTTTAATGCGTATTTAACTCTTTAAAGACAATAGTTATTATTTTTATCTTCCCAAACAATACAATTTAACTTTAATATCTCAACATTGACTTGCAGGCCATTGTTTTCCATTACTTTAGGCCTTTTTTCTTACTCTATAATCACACTTTATTGCTTTTTGGTTTTACAAATAGTGTTTGTTGAGATTTATTCCATTTTTACCAAATAGTCTGCTAATCTTTCCTTCTGTAATCATAGATTATTCTTACAGCATCATTTTCTAGCCTTCTGGAGTAAATAGAATTTCTAGTAAGGGGGTTTTAGTAAAGGATTGTTAGTGGTTAAATCTCCCTCTTTCTTATTTATATAAGAAATAAGAGGGCTTCCCTGGTGGCGCAGTGGTTGAGACTCCGCCTGCCAATGCAGGGGACACGGGTTCGTGCCCCGGTCCGGGAAGATCCCACATGCCGCAGAGCGGCTGGGCCCGTGAGCCATGGCTGCTGAGCCTGCGCGTCCGGAGCCTGTGCTCTGCAACGGGAGAGGCCACAACAGTGAGAGGCCCCCGTACCGCAAAAAAAAAAAAAAAAAAAAGAAAGAAGAAATTAGTTATATTATTCTAGGTTAAAATGTACTTTTGTACCACACTTTGAAAATGTTATTCCACTGTCTTCTGGCTACCATTATTATGGTAAGAAATATTCTGTGTATCTAAATATTGTTTCCTGTATTTAATATGCCTTTTCTCTCTGGGCGCTTCTAAGATTTTCTGTTTCTTTGATGATTTTCAGTTTAATATGATGGAGCTTGAGTTTGACCACAAATCCTCTCAGGGGTCTATATCTACTTAATTTATCTCAAGGGAGATTTTATTTTTCTCCTTCCATCCAGAACATTTGCAGAGAATACTTATTTTGTATCCAGTCTTTCACAGAAGAGGCAACTTTCTTGGTCTGGCCTTATCTGAAGGGTCTCTTATTAGACTTCCGACATAGAACAGGATCTAGGCTTTGCCTTTTGACTCCATGGCCCCAGCCATGGAACGAGCTGTGTAAAAGTGGATTTCTCCAGGGCAGCTGGGGAGTTGTCATTTGCTCATTCACCTCTCTGGATTTGTGCTCTTAACTATATTTTTGCCTCTGAGAATTTCTTTTTTTTTTTTTTTTTTGCGGTACGTGGGCCTCTCACCGTTGTGACCTCTCCCATTGCAGAGCACAGGCTCCGGGCACACAGGCTCAGCGGCCATGGCTCACGGGCCCAGCCACTCCGCGGCATGTGGGATCTTCCCGGACTGGGACACGAATCCGCATCCCCTGCGTCGGCAGGCAGACTCTCAACCACTGCGCCACCAGGGAAGCCCGGTTTTTAATCTTGTGTCTTCAACCAGCATCCAGGGAACTGTGTCAGGCTCATTTGTTGGTTTGCAATTGGGTAAAATCTTAGACACTTGTCACTCTGTTATATGTGTTTTAATGCATTGAGTAACGTTTGTTTTAAAAATTTAAAAAGAAATTGAAAAAATATATCATCTCTAATTCTTTGAAAATTTTAAGTATGTTTTATAATTGTTTCTGCAAATATTATGAAGTCCCATAGATACCCTACATGTGCTTCTTCAGTTCTGCTTTTACTTCTAATTTCTTGATTTTAATTTTTTTCCTGGAAAAGTATTATCTAGAGATCATCGCTACTTGACCAAGTTACCAGATGGTCTAATTATTGATAATTCTAGTTCATATACTTACTGATGATCCAATCAGATACCACTGAGTATGAGAGGGGAGGAGATGGCGTAATACAAATATGGCTTTCTAAAGCCTCCATTATCAACAGGGACTCTAGAAAGGGCAGATTCTATTTGTTTAAAGTGTCCCTTATTATATCAAACAACAAGTCTGGCTTGTCTCTTAATAATCGACCCTGCTTAATTGACCTCAATAGAAGTTAGTACATATCAGTTTCTCTATGCCTCAATTTCTTTATAACAGAAAAGGGAATTACAATTCAATAGACATGTCACAAGTATGTTCTGAAAACTAACAAGCAAATGTGGCTGAGTTCTTTTTTAATTTTATTTATTTATTTTTTGGCTGCATTGGGTCTTCGTTGCTGCGCGCAGGCTTTCTCTAGTTGCGGCAAGTGAGGGCTACTCTTCATTGCTGTGTGTGGGCTTCTCATTGAGGTAACTTACCTTGTTGTGGAGCATAGGCTTTAGGCGCACAGGCATGTGGGCTCAGTAGTTGTGGCTCATGGGCTCTAGAGCGCAGGCTCAGTAGTTGTGGCCTACAGGCTTAGTTGCTCCACGGCATGTGAGATCTTTGCGGACCAGGGCTCGAACCCATGTCCCCTGCATTGGCAGATGGATTCTTAACCACTGAGCCACCAAGAAAGTGAGTGGCTGAGTTCTTTAGATAAAAGGCATTGTAGATTGAAATTATTATTTGATTTTGACACTCTTCCCAAGGTACAGCCTTTGTGTTTGTCTCTAAAGAGAATGCTCTGTTCCCAGGAGGGAAGCTTCTTACCTGTTCAGTACTCAATGGTACAGGATGAATACCACAACTCTCTAAATTATATTTTCTCTCACTTCTAACAATTTATGAATTTTGTAAGTGAATGTCTTAAGTAGTCTCTCAGCAGGTCTGGGTTTTGCAATTCACCAAGCTTCTATTGAAATACCCTCTCTCCCCATTATTTAATTTTCATTAAAATAAATTCTTATAATCATTTTACTAATTTGAATTTAATAAGTATGTGGAAATTACTTAACATCCACTAATATAACTTTTTGGTATTAATTTTATTCAGGACTTTACAAAATACCTGATGCAAAAATAAGCTTTGTTTTGTTTTGTTTTTCATATTTGCAGTTTGAGATAAGTGCCATATGGAGGGGGAAATTGTAAAATTAAGAAAAGCCGAGGATAAAGGGATAAACTACAGGTGGTTCTCAATTTTGCCTTGAGTTACACTTGAAATGAAGCCAAATAACAATCTCCTCTAATACATAAAATTATGAAGAAATCACATTCAAGAGTTGTCTCCTAGGCCTTGCTTAGAAGCATTCTTTTTCTACCTAAAATGCTTCCATGCCCAAACTCCTGTTTTGAAGGATTTCCTTTATATTGGGACTAGAATCATTATACCTTAAAATAAAGATTTATAGGATGTATTCTTCTTGAAATTAGCCTAAGGAAAAAAATCTAGATTAATTGTTTGTTCCGTTTTATCAAACAATTAAATTTTTATCATTCATGTTTTTTTTCCCCTGCTACTGTCAGAAAGTCTAACATTTAATGTACCATTAAAATAAACAAATTCCTCAAGGGCCTGCTCTATATCTTTTACCTTCCTAAATCATTTTCATATTCTTTTCTAGTTCGGTATTACTATATTTCATTAAGTTTGAAAAGCACATTGAAGGCACGTTTTCCCTTTTTAATATCTCTGAAACAAGAATGGAGGGCTTCCCTGGTGGCGCAGTGGTTGAGAGTCTGCCTGCCGATGCAGGGGACACGGGTTCGTGCCCTGGTCCGGGAAGATCCCACATGCCGCGGAGCGGCTGGGCCCGTGAGCCATGGCCGCTGAGCATGCGCGTCCGGAGCCTGTGCTCCGCAACGGGAGAGGCCACAGCAGTGAGAGGCCCGCTTACCGAAAAAACAAACAAACAAACAAACAAAAACATCGCAAGTGCCAAAACTGTCAAATGCAAAGGACATGGCTAGGCTCCCATTATGACATCATTCCAGGTCAAACCCACCAGACACTCTGATTACACTGAATACCTTCCACAATGGAGAGGGCCTCAATTTGTCTTCATAGGAAGAAATACATATTTCATATTTATACTTACCTCCTCGGCCTGCAAAATTTCTGAGAGCAACTTCATTTTCAGATTTACATAATTCCTTGATATACTACACTAATATTGTCTCTAACCAGAAACTTTATTCTCCAGTGAAGAAGGTATGCAATGGGCTTCTGACTGGAGTATTCACTGGTCTTGTATGTATACCAACACCAGAAGCAGCTGGATCGATAGAATGATGGAATGGCCTATTGAAGTCTCAGTCATTTGTCATCCGGAGACAACACTGAGAAGTTGAGACGTGGTTCAATAGAATATGGAGAATGACTTAAGTCAGCAACCAACATATGACATTATTCCCCCAAAGCCAGAATGCATGGGTTTGGGAATCAAGGAACGGAGGTCAGAATGTCCCGTCCCACTGAAGGAACTCTTTATTCTTTTCCTCTCAGCCTTGGGCTCAGTGGATTTGGAGTACTTATTTCTCAAGAGAGAAATGCTTCCACCGAGAAGCAGAATCATAGGTCCATTAAATTGGAACTGACGGTATATGCAGAAAATTATTTCCATTGTTGCTGTGACAAGTCATCACGAATTTAGTGTCTTAACACAAATTAATCATCTTGCAGTTCTGTAGGTTAGAAGTACAACATGGATCTCGTGGTACTAAAATCAAGATGCCAGCAGAGAGCATTCCTTTGTAGAGGTTCTAAGGGAGAATTCCTGTCCTTGACTTTTACCATTTCTGGAGGCTACACATATCCCTTCACTCATGGTTCCCTTCCTCCATCTTCAAGGCCAGCAATGTGACTTCTCTCTAGCCATTCTTCTGTCGTCACATCTCCCTCTATCTCCCCTTTTCCACCTCCCTCTTCCGCGTTTAAGGACACTTGTGATTACACTGAGCTCACATAGATAATCCAGGATAATCTTCCTATTTTAGAGTCAGTTTACTCACAGTCTTAATCTGCAACCTGAATTCCCCTTCACCGCATAAGGTAACATATTCACAGATTCCAGAGATTAGGACACAGACATCTTTGGAGTGATATTATTCTGCCAATCACAATGTACTTTGGTTACTTAGGGCTCCTCATGGTGCTAAAACAATTGGCAGAAAATAACGCCACTTTACTGGAAATGGTGGTTTATCCTGATTGTCAAAGGGAAATTGCTCAGTAGCTATTTCTGAAGTCCAAAGGATTCACTAGGTCACCTTGTAAACTTCCATGCGCAGTGGAAAATGGAGAGTTGGAGCAACCAATAAATATAGGACTTGTATCCTCTGGGAATAAAGTTTCCTTCATCCCACCAGATTAAAGATACAACCGGTCAACATGCCGGTGGAGGGTAAGAGAAATACAGAATGGGTCATGGAAGAAAAAAGCTATTTATCAACTTAGCTTTGAGATCAACTATATAAGAGGGGACTATAGTAGCTATGTTTCATGTAAATTAATTATGTTCCCTCTTTTTTCTTCTATCATATCTGAATGGCACAGTTGGTCCTAATATTTTAATTTAAGTAAAAGGTAATATTAAGACTATAGTGATGTTATTTTGTAATGAGACAAACGAGTTTTCCCTTTGTTAGATAAGAATGAAAAATGATGGGCAAAAGGAATAGATACTCCGCATTTGTTCTCTATAACCACTTGCCGCTTTTCTCCAATCTACTCTGAAAGGTGATATCTATGAGCTGCCTCATCCAGGCTCTCTGGAGTCTGGCGTCTGGCATCTGTTTGAGTTCACACAACAAGAAACACCAGCAGGAGAGAAGTGGGCAGGAGGAGACACAGGACAGAGTATTTACTGCCTAATTCCTCCCTGACAAGTATAGAGCAGTGACTGCATTTCTCTAACCACGGTTACCCATTCCAATAAAACTCTGCAAACTCTCTACACAGTGTGTCTCACTGTGGGTTCTAATAACTGCTTCTCTTGCCGCTTCAAGCACAGGGATGGGAATGGATCTCACCTGCCGTGAGTCCCTTTGTGTTTCAGCATCCCTTGTTACTTTCCTTACCCTGCCAACCCCTTTGGAAACAGTGCCTTCATTAAACTCTTTTTAGTTACTCTCGCAGCATAACATCTGTTTCCTGCCTGAACCCTAATTGAGACATATGAAAAGTACATATTTTTAATGATGCAAGCCAATTCACATCTACCTATCCTTCTGTCTATTTTATTGCCCTTTCCCTCTTTCTTTTTCTGTTTATTGACTTTTCTTTTGCTCTAGCTCTTGTTCTCTTTCCACTGTCTCCAGGTAACACAACAGGAATAATAGGTCACAAGTCTTTTGATTTTGCATAAAATATATAAAAGTAAAAATTATGCTTTATACGTAAGATGTGGAATACAGTGATTAAGAAAGGGGCTTTAGAATTATCTATACTAATATGTGTCTGAATCCTCATTTACCGTCATGAAGAAAGGTTATTTGAATTCCAGTGCTGGTCAAGAGGTAATAAATCTACCAAGGCCTGTCTCTCCCAATGATTACAACTAAAATCCCTGGACAACAGGCTAAAAGCGGGCTTCCCTGGTGGCGCAGTCGTTGAGAGTCCGCCTGCCGATGCAGGGAACACGGGTTCGTGCCCCGGTTCGGGAGGATCCCACATGCCGTGGAGCGGCTGGGCCCGTGAGCCATGGCCGCTGAGCCTGCGCGTCCGGAGCCTGTGCTCCGCAACGGGAGAGACCACGGCGGTGAGAGGCCCGCGTACCGCAGGAAAAAAAAAAAAAAATGCTAAAAGCAACGAAATGAGGACTCTGAAAAATTAACAATAATAGGCAGATTGAGGAAGTGGGTAAATGTTGAAGAACAATCTATAATGAGGCTAAATTCCTGGGCTTTTTTCCTCTTTTGTCTTGGCTTTAAGCCACAGAGAGTCCCATTGCAAAACTGTGCAGTGGGACATGAGCTGCCAAAATCCTGAGAGAAACCTTGTCTTTCTGGCCAGAGGATCAGGACAGCAGGTCCCTGTGAGCTAGAGTGTATGAGGAGGAAGTCCTCCTTTTTTTTTCTTTTTGCACTGCCCCAAAGGCAATCTCATTCATGGACTTGATCCAGTGGTGGTGGTGGCAGTGGCACAGGCATCAGAACCCTGAGAGGAAATCTAGAAAAAGAGGATTTTGTGACTCTGTCATTTTTTTCTCTCTCTCATTTCTTTCACTGGTTTGCCCAAAAGGGACACAGGCAGAACCGTGAGGCAGCATGAGTGGCTGGATCTCTGAGAGAAGTATCGTGTTCCTACATTGATTCGCCAAGAAGAAACGACAATCATAAATGGGTAGAGATACAAAAACAAAAAAAGTTTCAAAATACATGAAGCATAAATTAAGAGAGCATAAAGGGAAAATAGGCAAAAACGCAGTTACACTAGAGCATTTCAACATTCCACTCTCAGTAATTAATAGAAAATGTAGACAAGAAAAATCTGCAAGGGTATAGGACAAGATATAAAGAAGACTATCAACCAGTTTGACCTAATTGACATTTGAACTTCAAAACTAGGTGATTACATATTTGTATTTAACTAAACATGAAACATTCACCAACATAGACTACTTTCTCTGTCATAAAACAAACCTTAATTAATATAAAAGGATAATAAAAATTCAGGGTATGTCTTCTAACCATGACATAATTAAACTAGAACTAAAAAAAAGAAAAAATATATGGAAAATTCCCAGGTAGTTAGAAATTAGATATATACTTCTAAATATCCCATATGTTTAAGAGAAATTCTCAAGGGAAATAAGAAAATATTTTGAACTGAATGAAAATACAACATATAAAAATGTATGGGATTTAGCTAATACAAGGCTTAGAAGAAAATATATTGCATTAAATGCATACATTTTAGAAGAAGAAGGATTTCAGATCAATAACATAAGCCTTCACCTTCAGATACAAGATAAAAAGTTGCAAATTAATCCCAAAGCAAGAAAAAGTATGGGAATAAATATAAGAATTTAAATCAGTGAAATTGAAAACAGAAAAATAATACAGAAAATCAATGAAACAAAATAATTCATTTTTAAAATAAATGCATAAAATTGCTTATCCTGTAACAAAATTTGCAAGGAAAAAAGAAAGACACAAATTATCAATAATAGGAACAATAGAGGAGACATCGCTACAGACCCTTCATATATAAAAGTACTAATAAGGGAATATTATAAACACCACTGTGCCCATAAATTTGGCAATTTATATATAAAATGGACAAAATTACCAAAGCTCATTCAAGAAGAAATAAGTTGACTTATGTCAACTGAAATTTACTTCCTAGTTAAAAAACTTTCCAACAACAAGAAAATACTCCAGGTCCAGATGGTTTCCCTGATGAATTCCAATAAATATTTAATAAATGAATAATTCCAAATTTAAACAATATCTTGCAGAAAATCACAGAACAGGTGGTAACACCTCCCAATTCATTTTATGAGGCCAGCATTACCCCAATACCAGAACTAGACAAAGATATTACAAGACATGAGAACTGTAGACCAATATCCCTCAAGAATATGGACTCAAAAATTGTCAACAAAAGAGACAGATCAAGATGGCTGGTTAGAAGATTGCTGAACTTGATCAGGCTCATGGAAAGATGAGCAACTTCATTAATAGTCAGGGAAATACAAGTCAAAACCATAATGATACATCACCTCACACACGTCAGAATGGCTATTATCAATAAGACAACAAAGAATAAATGTTAGGGTAGGTTTAGTATTGATGAACTCTTTTAGCTTTTTCTTGTCTGAGAAGTTCTTTATTTCTTCTTCAATTCTAAATGGTAACCTTGCAGGGTAGAGTATCCCAGGTTGTAGGATTTTCCCTTTCAGCACTTTGAATATAACATGTTGGTAGGATTTTAAATTGGTAGAGCCACTATGGAAAACAGGATGGAGGTTCCTCAAAACTAAAAATATATAGAACCACCATATAATTCAGTCATTTTTCTCCTGGGTATATACCTAAAGGAAACAAAACGCTAATCAAAAAACATATGTGCACCCTTATGTTCATCGCAACATTATTTACAATAGGCAAGATATGGAAGCCACCTTAGTGTCCATGGATAGATGAATGGATAAAGAAGATGTGATATCACATACGTACAATGCAATATTAGCCATAAAAATGAATGAAATCTTGCCATTTGTGACAATAAGGATAGATCAAGAAAGTATCATGCTTAGCAAAATAAGCCATACAGATAAAACAAATACCGTTTTACTGCATGATCTCACTTATATGTGGAATCTAAAAAAATAAAACAAATGAATGAATACAACAAAACAGAAACAGACTCACAAACATAGAGAACAAACTAGTGGTTACCCCTGGGGACAGAGTTGGGGGGAAGGGCAAGATAGAGGAAGAAGATTGAGAGGTACAATCTACTAGGTAAAAAATAAATAAGTTACAAGGACAGCACAGGGAAGACAGTCACGATTTTATAATAACTTTAGAGTGCAGTCTATAAAATTATTGAATCACTCTGTTGTACGCCTGAAACTAATGTAATATTGTATATCAAATATACTTCAATTAAAAATATTCCGGATAAAATAGTACCAAATCACATCTATCAATATATAATACTTCCCAAACAAGTTAGCTTTATCCCAACAATGCAAGGCTGGTATAGTATTCAAAAATTAATCAATGTAATATATTAATAAAAAAGAAAAGTCACATAACTATATCAATTGATGCAAGAAAAATGTGACAAGATTCAACATCTATACATAATGAAAACTGTCAATAGAAGAGAAATAAATGGCAACTTTCTCAACCTAATATCCTTTCCTTTGATTCTTTGTCCTTTTTTCAGTTGACTGTAGTTATTTTCAGACCAAATATGTGCGATAATGAAAGCTACTTTTCATTCAGCGGGTACTAGCAGAGACTGCTTAAATGCCTTATGTACATTTGTGAATTTAATTCTAAGGTAATTCATCATATGTATGCATGCATATGTGTTTGTGTGTGTGGGTGTGAGAGTGTATATGGGGTGTTTTTTTTCATGGAATTGCCTTCACACCTGTGTCATTTGCATATGTTTAAACTCATCAAATTGTATATGCTACATATGCACAGTGCATTGTATATCAGTTATACTCAATAAAGCTATTATAGGAAAGAATAGAGAATTCAGTTAGCTGTCAAGGTGAATGAAGAAGGGGAAATGGTGTTGAAAACAGATGTGCACAAGTCACCTCAACATTTTAACCACTCGAGGTGTGGGTGTAATGGCCTGTCTTCTTTCTGACGAAAACAGAAACAAAGGGAATCAAAGCCTCCCTACTCTCTCAGCAGAAAGCTTCTGAGAAGCCAAAAAACAAAACAAAATACACTTAAGCTTGTGTGAAGTTAAGGGATAGCTATCAGTAAGGTTATCTCAATATGCCTTGGGGAATTACCAAATTTCCAGGTATACACTAATATAATTTCCCTCATTCTTTACAGTCAACCCTGAGTAAAATTGGCAAAATCAATTTTAATGAAAAATCCTGTAACAATCCAAGACAAGTAGGATTTAAACCACTCTTTTTCACTGTCAGGGAAAAAAAAAAAAAAGAGTCATTCTAAGCAACTGATCTGAACATAACCACCACTCACCTTTTTGTGTTTAAGTATCAGTCCAGCCACAATCATTGTTTTCACAGATCCCGTCACATACTGGTATTTTTAAGATAAATTTTAACCTACGCCCCCATATTTAACATAAGGGTGACAAATATATCATTCACCTCTGCACCTTGATTACATAGCACAATGCCTGAGAGATAATAATTAATGAATATTTATAAAATAAAGAATGAATTATGGTGTTTGCTTTGCATATCTAAAGTATTTTCCATGTATAATAATAATAATTCTAACTGCTCAATATAGAGTGCGTACCGTGAGCCAGGCACTGTTCTAAACAGTTATGTGATATTAACTCATTTAATCCTTACAATTACACTATGACATTAACACTATTATCTCTTTTTTTTTCCATTTAAAAGAGTACCTGCAAATGCTTAAACAAATAGCCATTTATTTTTACTTCTTCATCGAGAGAAAAGACAGCAATAGTTTATATCCCACCCACTTCTTTGGTAAGTATCCCTGAAGGACAAAAAAAAATATGGACTTGATATTTCTCCTGCAGCACCACTTTAATTCCCCACTTCCTCTCTACTCAGTAGTTAGAGATACTATTAGACCCACAGTCCTAAGGCGGTCATCCTTTCACCAGGAATCATTTATGTAAAAGCTGTTTCCAGGGCACCAGTCATAACACTGGGACATAGTCAACCAATTCGTTGTTGGGTTTGCCAAGTTCAGATATGTGTAGGGGAATGTTTAAATGGGATTTTAGAAACAAATGAGTTGTTTCCAAATCATCTATAGAAATACCGAAAGTATTAACATGCTTAATTCTCTATGCAGTATATAGATATGTTTCACATTCTCACTGCAGCGTCTCTTTTCTCACCCCAAGGATTTAAGTTTGAGCTGTGATCTTGCTTCTGGTCTGCTTCTCTCACTATGGCATCCTCTTCCTCTTATTGACCATTTGTTCTTTACCTAATGCAACAGCTGTTGTACTTTCAAAATCATCCCAGTGTTAAAAGGCTGTGCAAGGATTTTCTATACTTAACTACAGAAAACTTCTACTGCACTCATCTGTCACACTTACATATGTTTGCGTCTTTTACACTTCCTTTCTTTACATGGCACAATCTGTCTATTGCCAGAAATTTATTGACTGCTAAAAGAGAAGCAATTTCTGAACTACTGAGATTTGGGGGTTGTTTGTTACCATAGCATAAGGCTCGTCCTTTATTGACAGCTATAGAATTTACCTACAGAGGAGGATGAAAGGGTCAGAAAAATAAAATGGAGAAACTGATCTTTTGATCGGATCTAAGATCAATTCTGGTCAGTTCTTCTAAGCAACTGATCTTTAGGATGTCTCGAATCTAATAAAGCATTTGATAAAATGGTATGAAATCTGAGATTTGCTTTAATATATTTTATGGGAAAAAGCTTAAATAGATAAAACAAGTGTGCCAAAATATTGATAATTGTTAAAGCCAGTCTATTCTTCCCACTTTGAAATATATTTGAAAAATTTTATAAAGCAAAATTTGAGGTAAATTTCCCCAAAGACATGACTAAAGTATAATTGATATGAAGGAAATTGTAATATATCTATGATGATTGGCATGAAATAATGATTCTTATAATAATGGATGTATAATACCTTGAAAAATAAGATTTTTCAGGATTATTTTGCTACTGTCTGAGAGATGTACTACAAAGCACATACAATCCCTTTGTCTTCCTATTGACCTAGATAAAATATACCTCAACACCACTTATCAACTGATTTTATAATTATTACTTTGACATCTTGATACTGTGAATGGGTAGCTATTCTAGTCACTGGGAAGGTTCATTCTATCTTTTTTTTTTTTTTTGCAGTATGCGGGCCTCTCACAGTTGTGGCCTCTCCCGTTGCGGAGCACTGGCTCCGGACGTGCAGGCTCAGCGGCCATGGCTCACGGGCCCAGCCGCTCCGCGGCATGTGGGATCCTCCCGGACCGGGGCACGAACCCGTGTCCCCTGAGTCGGCAGGCGGCCTCTCAACCACTGCGCCACCAGGGAAGCCCCATTCTATCTTTTTAAATGAATGTATTGATGCAGTTTTACAGTCAATGCCCTGACTTTGAAATAAGAAAGGTTAGAATGGTCAAGAAATATTTATTAAGACCCCCATATGTAACCTATTGGAGATGCAACTATGAACAAGACTGAGTTATATGCCCTTAAAGAACATTCCAATATTTTGCCTTCTGTGTTTTTCTGCAGACTTGAGGAAATTGTTTAATTTTGTTGGGGCTCAGTTTCTTGTCTAAAAAATGAGGTTAATCCTGGCTAACTTGTAGAATTGTTGTAGAAATTAAATGTGATATAGTGTATTAGTAAAGATTCTCCAGAGAAGATATTTATCACGGGAATTGGCCCATGGGGTAACGGAAGCTGAGAAATCCTATAATCTGCCCTCTGCAAGTTGGAGAACCAGGAAAGCCAATGGTGCAATTTGGTTTGAATCCGAAGGCCTGAGAATCGGGTGGAGGGGACGGGGCAACGGTGTAGGTAAGTCCAGGTCTGAATCTGAAAGGTGAAGGCCAGGAACACATTTGTCCAAGGGCAGGAAAAGTACCAGCTCAAGCAGAGAGAAAATTCACCCTTCCTCTGCCTTTCTGTTCTCTTCAGTCC
Source organism: Phocoena phocoena (assembly GCF_963924675.1). Lineage (NCBI taxonomy): Eukaryota > Metazoa > Chordata > Mammalia > Artiodactyla > Phocoenidae > Phocoena > Phocoena phocoena. The sequence goes on from NC_089230.1 coordinate 78,364,110, forward strand.
CTCAAAGGATTGAATGATGTCCCCTTGAAGCGGTGAGGGTGATCTTCTTTACCTTTGAATCTATTTATTCAAATTTCTTCTAGAGACACTATCACAGATACAGCAAGAAAAATGATGTCTTGCCAGTTGCCTGGCATCCCCAGTAGACATTTAAATTAACCATCACATACATTATTGTTGCTGAAACTCGGCCTCTGTTCACCGGTGCCGAATAGAAACGTGGAGACAGGGTTTTGCATGAAGTAGAAAAGAGTAGCCTTTATTGCTTTGCCAGGCAAAGGGAGCCACAGTGGGCTACTGCCCTCAAGACTCTGTGTCCCGTCCTGGAGAGGGTAGTGGGCAGTCAAAGAGCAGGGCGTGATCAGCTCGTGGACACTCTTCTGATTGGCTGGTGGTGAGGTAATCGGGAGTCAGCATCATCAACCTCCTGGTTCCAACCGGTCTGGGATCTACGTGCTTGTGGGCAGCATGCAGTTAACTTCTTTCACCTGGTGAGGGTTTCAGTATCTGCAAAACAGCTCGAAGGACATGATTCAGAATATTATCTATAATCCTTAAGGAAGAACTAAAGGTCCTAGGCTTTGTTTAATGGCTAAAGTATTATTGTTTTGTCTTGCTTGACAGTTTTCCTTTCTTTCTGCATTTTCTCACTTCTCTGATTAAATTTATTCTTTGACTAAAGTTTGTCTACAGACAAACTTCGTCTACAGGCAGAGGACATGGGTGGAGGTCTATTCTGGGAAGGCCTCATAGGGTCCTGCTGGGTTACAGTATGAAGCACGTAATAGAGTCTAGAACATACCAAAACTATTTTTATTTACTGGTTTATAGAGAATAGATTCGTAGGTTTTGTCAGCATGAAGAAGCGTTTCAAATCTTTCTACTTTTTACTGAATTCACAAAATAAAGTTTCTGATCCAACAAAGTTGAGAAGGTATGTTGTTTTCATACAATGCCTACGTTTATGAGACTTTGCCTAAAGTAGATACATAGTTACTATTTATTAATTCTTTAATTAAAAGTTCTAAGAGAATGCATTGTAAACATCAGACAATTAGAATTCATCTTCGTGCTCAAACATTAATGTCCTGGGTTTCTGAGCAAGTAATTAGATTCTTTTGTGAATTTATCCAGTTAGAATAAGAGGGACTGTAAGCTTTACGTTAATTAAATTAGTATACTATTTAGGCTACATTCTCAGGGGAAAGTTCGCTACTTAAAAACTACATGAATGCTGCCCTTTTCATTGGTTTGAAACTGTTGAGGAATTTTATTTGGTGTTTGAATATACACATTTTTTTAATACATTTTTTTGTTTTGTTTTGTTTTGAATTACATTGCCTTTTCTTTTCTTTTCTTTTTTTTAACATCTTTATTGGAGTATAATTGCTTTACAGTGGTGTGTTAGCTTCTGCTGTATAACAAAGTGAATCACCTATACATATACATATATCCCCATATCCCCTCCCTCTTGCGTCTCTATACTTGTCTTCCTTTTACCATTCGTTTCTTTCGACAGGTTCAGAATATCATTTTCTCAAAAATGTTTCAGAGGAACAGTGCCAAAAATATGGGTGAACACTAAAATAATAGCTAACCAAAGGTTTCTTTAAATGTTGTCAAATTTGTAGATATTTGGATACATCCAAATGATTCATTAAGTCTTCAGACAGTCTCATTTAACTCATTTTAATTAAATCTCATTTTATTTTAAGTAAAGTAGCTCTACGATCTTTCTAGATTACCACAAAAAGCGTATTGTATTTTGCTGGTCAAACCAAAGTAATCTGTTATTTATGAAATGACGGTCTGATACTGTTGTGAGGCAAGAAAGACAGGGACAAGGACAGTGTCCTCATGCATAGGCATTAGGCAGAAGTTAAAGCCTTGCTTTGCGCTTCATGAGACCATGACATACAGAGGAATGGCATCTAAAACAGAAACTCTGTAGCATCTGAACAAGAAACTCTGACCATGAAAACCATGGAGCATGGGCAGTAATAATGTACAAGTTGCTGATGACCCTGTATAATCTTCCACATGTGGCGCTGGACTAACAAGGGAAAATTTAAGGGAAAACAGCTCTTAGAGCACATGTACAGTGGCTTCAGGACCAGAAGTTGATGCAACCTGATGCAATCCAGGCCACACCTCAACCCTCCCCTCAGTGAATTTTCCACCCCTAATCAAAAAGACCCCCATCCATTCAGAGGGTTAAAAATAAGATAAAAGGGGGATCAACAACCCTGTGGCACTCTCCCCACTCTCAAGGATGCCTGCACTCTTCTCTGTATGTGTCCTTTCGCTTTTGTCTCAATGAACTGCTTCTTTGCTCTCTTTGCTCCTCAGCTTGTGTGTGTGTGTGTGTTTCCCTTCGTGTTTTGTGTTCTTCCCCCAAAGTCTTTTGGACAAGTTGAACAAGAGCCTGGACTTTTGGTAAACTTTTTCTGGTATCAGTTGCTAACTGTGTTAACTGGGTTGAAACCTAAATAACATCTTTATGGTTTTCCATAACCATAGTATAGATAGATGCACGGATCAAATTCTACTATTTAATATGAAATTTAAAGAGAAATATGTGTTTCAATGTCTGACCATTACCTGTAGAAATAAAGTTTCAGAAATACTTGTACGTTAGCACAAAGATTTATTTTAAGATACTCATTGAAGCAGTGCTAACCACTGTGGAAATTTTATAACAGTCTAAATATCCCTTAGTAGGTGAGAGGTTAAATAAACTGTAACATATCCCTCTTACAGAATATACATAGAAGCCTCTATTTTTAACCATCTCTAAGCTAATAAATATATACTGGTATGTATCAAACAATAGCTGCTTTACCCTACTCACCACCAAATGATGACTTTTATTGTCCCTCACATTTGAGTTTCAGAACAAACAGATTTTCAAACCCTTCCAGAACATTTACTGTTTATAAGCTTATATATTACCTGAAATATAAGTTGTTAGGGTCATTACAAAATATGAGAAATCTGTATGTAATGCTATGAAAACAGTGTCAATGCACAAATTTTAATGAAAATAGAAAGTTGCAGAATGATATATTATTACACAATTTATCCAAGAAAATAGTTCTAGACGCACATGTGAATGTGCATGTAAAGACACGGAAATTGACTGCAAGGATGCTTATCGAACTGCTAATCACACTTGTCTCTAGGTAAGGCAATGGATGATTGATGAAGAGTAGGATAAGGAAAAGAGAATAGGGATGCTTTCATCTTTCTCATTATATATTATTTTATTGTTTTAATTCATTACAATGATTACTTATATAATGAAAAGAGAGAAAGAGAGGATATGAATTTAAAAGAAACCTGTGCATAACAAAACAGAACTAGAAACAGAAAAAGAGAAGATGCAGTCTTGACTGGGATCAGTAACAGGTCGGGTAGCACACTTGTATATGGGAAATGCTTAGGAGCTATAATCTTAATTGAAATGGAAGTCTGAAGCTTTTTCGCATAATAATGTACAAGAGACTGAAAAATAGCCTAGATTTCATGTGAAAATTCAGGAGACTGAAATTATGAAGAGAGCTCGAGTGAGGCTAGTTTTGAAGAGTAACAAAAATGGGGAAAGAAACAAAGAAAAGTACAGAGTAACTGAAGAGGTCTTATGTGAAGAGCCGTTACCTGGAGTCTAGACATGGTTGAGTGATGAAAGTGTTGCTATGGAGAAGTTAGTGCAAACCATCCATTGCTATGGCTTCATTCTCCAGGTGGACCATACAATGGGCGAGGTGGGGTGAAGAGGGCTGAGGGGTGTCTGCTTTGTTACACTCAGCTTGATTTTAGTCTCCAGTCTATTTGCTTGTAAAGAATCGCCCGTTGGAATGTGTTGTATGCAGGAAAACTGACCCCGTGACACTTTTTCAAAACCTCTTTGAGCCTCTAGTTTTCCACTTACAAAATATGGAAGACAAGACCTACCTCACAGTGTATTCTGAGTGTCACAGGATACAATGTATTTGAAAGTATAGCAAGTTACAAAGTTTATATGTTATTTAAAAGGGGGAAAAATAAAGTTCTATGGATGTCAATACAAAATCTGGTAGAAATCTGAAAAACATGGGATCTAAGTGCAACGTGAAGCCCTAAATAGATTTCCCTCCTTAGGCCTGCAAATGAATTTTTTTTTACAATATGTGAAACAAAACCAAATAGAATAGTTGAAAACCTGTAGTAGTGATTCTGTTGGACTTAAATTAGCCCTCTCCATTTTCATTACTGAAGATTTTCTTTTCAATTAGAAAAAGATATGCATAACACAAATCAATTATGGATTTACCCTTGATTATATATCCAAAAATTTTCTTCACAGCATACTCCCTTAATGTCCTTATTCTAATGCTTATTAGATTATAAAGGATTTACTAGCACTTCTGTGATATTACCTACCATAATATTTAACTAAAAACAGGATAAAAATAAGATCACTTCCTTAGAGAGAATTTTTCAAAAGGAAAATCTGCTTTTCGGAAAATCCCTGTCTTATTTTTGTGCCAAGGATGATGTGAGAGATTAAAAGTGCACATACTAAAATGCCCCTCAAAATATTTTCAGTTTCAGCAACATTAAATGAAGTAAAAATCAAAGTAACAAAGTCTTCACATCAATTATTTACTCCTTTTTAAAAAAATATGATTCCAAAACATAGTTTATCAGGTATCATTTTGTCTCATAACATCTATCAAATGTTATCCTGTGGATTATGTCATTTAATCTTACAATACTCCTACAAAATAAATTCTATTTTTATCCCTACTTTATAAATTTAATAAAAACCTGTCATAGAAGGCAATTTGGCAATATCTATAAAAATATTAAAAATGGTATTTATCCTTTAGCCCAGAAATTCTACTAATGGCATTTTATTCTAGAAATATATACACACACTCACTTATGATATTATGATATGAAGCATGTAGGGAGTTACTCATTGCAGCTCTGTTTGCAATTAGAAACAATCCAGGTTTCCATCAACAAAAAAATAGTAAAATAAATCATAACTCTATTTCAATTACCTGACGCTGTTTAACAACCTACTCCAAACTTAGTGAGTTAAAACAACAACAATCATTTATTTTTCACATGAGTCTGCATTTTGGGTGGGAATCGGCAACCACAGGCTATTGCTACTCCATGCAACGCGAGCTGAAGTCACCTGCCTGGGGGCTGGACCAGCCACTTTCACTTCGACTTATTGACAACACCTGGCAGGTAGGAGCTGCCTGTCAGCTAGGAGCTCAGGTGGGGCTGTGCGCCAGGGGTCGTGATGGTTCCTCTTTACCCAGATTGCTTGTTTCCTCACAACATGGCAGCTGAGTCCAAGAACAAGCATCTCACAGGAACCAGAAGGAAGGTAAATCTTCCTTTAATCCTCCCCTCCAAAGTCCACTGTATCACTTCCACCTAAGACCCTAAGACGCCAATCCTCTCCAATTTAAGGGGAGGTATAATCGGTCACATTTCCTAAGATACAGTAAGAAAAAATTAGATTTTCTACCCTTTCATATTGTTTTGATTCTTGAATTGTGTGAGTATATGGCCTATTCAAAATGCATGTGTGTATGTGTTTCCAGAGACACTTAGAGAAGTTAAGTAACCTACATATGCACACCCAGGTAGCAAGTCCCAGAGTTGGGAATTAAAGACTGGTATATCTAACTTTGAAATGTAAGCTCTTACCCACATTGTGATCCTGCCTCCCTCTCTGGGATCAAATTCACTCTGTAGATCAGGGCAGCTATTCTGCGTGATAACTCCCTGACACACTGGACTACATCCTTCCTTCCCTGTAGAGAACGATGGTGAGCTAGCTCTCAGCGCATTCCCGATTCCCATATATCTGCCTGATGCCTGCTCTCCTCCACACTGAATGCAACCGACCTCTTTGATAATATGACATTTTATTAGTTTAAAAACTAGAAAGAGAAAAATGATGCCTAAGAAGAAATACTTTTACATTTCCAGGATTCTCAGTAGCTAAATAAGATTTTCTTCTAAGATCACATGTAAGAAAAATGAGCAACGTCTACTTTATATATCTCATTGGGACTGTCTGAAAATCTCACAGTCTGCAACAAAGTTCGTTGTCAGTATTATTTGTTTTTCAGAGAGAGCATCCCTTTGTATTTAGAAACATCAAAAATCAAAAGCAGTCTCATAAGGCAAACAAATTGCTAACCACTGATGCTTGGAATGTTGTCTCTCCATTGGTCTCCCACCCATTGGTATTCTTATGGTATGAAGAAATCATGGAAGAGAATGACTTCCTGCCTTGGACAGGCCAGGTTACTACCATGGACTTTGAATTTTAGAAGGTAACATGAACTAGGGCAGGATAAAGAACGAGATGAATGGTGAGATTGACTAGCACCCTCCTCGCAGCCACCTTGCTGCCCCTCTTGGGTAGATGAGCTCTGTGAAACAGGTTTGCGCAGTGGCGTGATCTGGTGCGTTTATTTGTGCTTCAGTGCATTGCGTCAAGCCACACGTTATAGTGTGTTGGGGGGAAATGGAGGGACCACTGAATTTAGAGTCAGAAGACTTGAGTTCAAGTTTTAATTACACCACTGAGAATAATAACACACTTGTCCTGCTTATTTCACAGGTTGATATAAGGCTCAAAAGGACTTTGTAAACTGAATGACAATAAGGCTTTGTTATTATTAAAATAAGGAAAACAAGTCAAGCAGCAGCTGACTTCATGGGGTTATATGGCTTGAATCCGAACTTTACCACAGTAGGAATGAAATAACCGATGTTTCTTTTTTACAAAGGGAAAAAGAGAAAAATTCAATTTCCATGATGATTGCATCATAGATTAATCAATTTTTGCTTTGTAAACTGCTCTAAAATGGAGTCAAATAAAAGAAATGCTGGTGGGCTTGCCTGGTGGCGCAGTGGTTGAGAGTCCGCCTGCCGATGCAGGGGACACGGGTTCGTGCCCCGGTCCGGGAAGATCCCACATGCCGCGGAGCGGCTGGGCCCGTGAGCCATGGCCGCTGAGCCTGCGCGTCCGGAGCCTGTGCTCCGCAACGGGAGAGGCCACAACAGTGAGAGGCCCGCGTATCGCAAAAAAAAAAAAAAAAAAGAAATGCTGGTGATAACTACAAGGTATGTATACACATTGTTATTATTGTTGGCATTATTAGTGTTTCCCCAAAACGGTCAATTTGGGGGAAATTGAAAACAAACAAAAGAAAAAATAAAATAAAATGGAGACACTTGTTTTTTTGTGTTTTATTTTATTCCTTAGTGCATGAGGTCAGCCCTCTTCTTCAAGTCTGTCTTGGATACAAACTTAGAGAAGAAGAAGGATCTAGTAGCTCTTTAAGTGAGGGAGATGAATTCGTCTTACTAAATAAGAGAAACTGTCCATGCAACCCAAGTTTCCTGTTTCCCTAAAAAGTCACCAAGAGACAACAATAACATACTATAACCCTAACATCCAACCAACCCTAAAAGAGAACAAAAAGGATGACTTGGAACACCCGTTTTTTTTAATGGAGAGGTTGAGCTAACATTTTTATTTATCTCTGTGTGGAGAATAGGAGCCTTTGGACAACATTAGAATCTAAGTTAGCTTAATTTAATCTCCTAGGAAAAAAACTAAGACAGTATATGTGACAGGCTTATTGAATTAATTTTAAAGATTCCAGATATCTTGGGTGCTACATACTCATAAATCATTGGCTAAGTCTTTAAATGGCATATGTATTAATAAATGCACTTCAACAAGAAAAAAAGTGCTACCCAATTTAAAAGAAATGAAGTGAGGATTAAGCTAATGTGATTCAACACTTAGGCACTCAAATTATCAGAAAATTGCTTCAGGTTTTCCATTAAGAAATGATCAGACATTTATTCTGTTTAGCATAAATGGCATAAATCACTATTTCAATACAGTTTCTGCTTGACCAAATCCACAAATTAATTGCAATTTGTTTACAAACTAATCATAGAAGTTTTCAACATCTTGACTGGCACACCTTGAAAGGACCCTGCAGTGTAACTGCATGAGCTCCTCCTGGTAGGAAACAAACAGAATTTATGATTTTCCTGCCTTGGTCTATTTCAGCTGAAAATGTTCGGGGGAGGAAAGTGCAGACAGGCAGACAGTCAGAGGTTTAGACAAAAACATGAGGAGGAAAGTACGCCTAAGCAGAAGCCTTTGTTGGAAATGCCGTTAGAGTAGCTTTTATTTCTGTCTTTTTGCAATAATGTCTTATATAACAGGTGGGGTATTTGTTAAGAATAATGGATCCTCCTAGTAGAACACTGACAACTCTTCTGATGAGACCGCCCTCCTTGAGTGGTTGAATTTAATAAATAGCACCAAACCTACAGAGACAGCATAGGTCTCTACAAAATAAATCTCTTGAAAGGTATTTATAAAAATAAAAAGGGGGAAGAAGAGAATTATAGAGTTCAGATCCTTTTTGCATCTCCATCTTAAGGAGAAATCCCTACATATGCAGTCTATACTGGGAGACACACTGGGCCACATCCATTCATTTTAATTTGTATTGTATGTTTAATGATGTAATTTCAGACTTAAATAAAGCACTACTTTTCAGTACTGAAGACATGTATTTGTCCATAAGCCATTTAGAGAAAACACTTTGCAAACATGTCCACTTTGAGAAAAAGACTAATATTTATAACAGGGATATGAATGTAATTTTATTTGGCCAATAGACAACAGTCATCAGCCCCCTGGTGTAGGGGTATTTTGCCACCGACACAACTTACTTCCTCTGAAATACTTTGTGCTGTGCTGTGCGGCAAGCATCTTCAAGCTGAGCTCTTTAAATGACAAAGGCAGAAAATAAAGTCTTTATTTCTGATGTATTATTATGAATGCCACCATAAAATCCACAAGAACCAAAAAAGAAGCTTTTAGGGAATGTATTGTTGAAGTTTTCTTCTTTTCAACTAAAGTACTTAAAGAAACCTTCCTGAACAGATGGACTGCTGCTACAGGCAGGAAAATAACATATATTTGAAACAGCACAACACACTGTGCATGTCAGGAGGGTTCAACAGGCTAAATTAATATATGATGGTTTTCTCTTCCCCCTCCTTGTCTAACACCTGCTGTGATGAGTTTGAAGTCTGAGTGTTTCTAGCTTTCAGTATTAGAACATGGTAAGTTTAAACAGTAAATACTGGCTTCTCCCCTGCTTTACAGAGAATGTCTATGCATTTTGTTGATACCCTGCCATGGTCTCCACCAGTGGGGTACAGAGGAACCCAACCAGCCACAGCAAATGGGAGGTTTAAACTACTGTCTTGAAAAACAAAATATTATGTTCATAAAAGGCAAAATTATTTACTGAGGTTTTCCACCTGCCAAATATTGAAATAGTAAATTATAAGTATTCTCCCCAGATGCTATAAATTCAAAGCATCTTTGTAAACGCCTGTTTGATGTTTCCTTACACCTACAAATATAGACACTGTTGAAACACAAGGAGAATCTCTTCCCCATTTTGTTAATTAATTAATTTGTTTTCAAGCACAGCTGGCTTCATAACTCTGAATTTTTCAACTAACTGGTTAAATGTTTAACTTTGTAAGTAAACAGGCA